>NC_066620.1:146660525-147316344 GCF_025201925.1 Gopherus flavomarginatus | reverse complement strand
CACTTCAGCCTTTTTTTAAAAAAGAAAAAAGACAAAAAAGCCATGCACCAAGAGAACGGCTCTGGGAAAGCATTTTCAATTCACAATCAAATACAATTTTTCTTCTTAATACCCTCGTCCGAGAAGGCCATAATTTAGAGTGGATAGACCCCAGCTTGGATGCTACTGAGATAGGCAATACAGGGGCAAGAAAATAGAACAAAGCAAATGCTCTTACCTGTCCCATTGCCCTCAACCACTAACATTTTATGAATTTAGTATGATAAATGACATTAGAACTCACCCATTGCTAACAGTTGCACTACATATCCATCTGACAGCTAGCTCCATTAGTAAAGTCTATAACACAGCAAATAGTCTTATACAATTCTCTTTTAATTATGAAGTGACTAGTGATTTTCGGTGCCTTTATTTTTGATGAGCACCACCTTCAGAAGGCTCAGCTCACTGCATGGGTACCCCTCATGGCTGGGAGTGGCATAGCAGGCTCATTCTTCATCTATCATCCCCTGCTGACAGCTGTTTTGGCCCTGGGGTGGTTTGTCTCTTCTCGTGACTGTGCCTTCTGACCAGGTCACAATTTAGTTCCATACCTTCCAGTGTAACAAAAATACAACAAAAAATCCCAAAACCTCCCAACACAAAAGATGCTCCTGCCCTCTCTTAAGCAATTCCTCAGTCTGTCCTTAAGGCTCTGTCTTCAGCCCCATCCTGGGTTCAGTAGTCCTTATGGTGAGCTTCTATGCCCATTTCTCAGGGCTGGTAGGGGAACCCAGTCTCACCCTCTTGTCTGCATTCTGGCCTAGGAACCCTATATTAAGCAGCTAGATCTGCTCCTTCAGATGTGCTGCTGTTTTTCAGTGCCAATTCCTACTTTCCCTCCTTGTGGTGTTTCCCACGTGCATAACACAGGCTGTCCTCTGGTTCTCAGGCATCTGGCTTCTAGGTCCTCCCAGCATCTTTCTCTGCGGGAATGTCAACCCCGCAAGACTTCCTCTCTATGCTTGGCTTCCTTTCCAGGGCCACCACAGAGATTAATTCCATCCCTTTGGCCTTCTTACTACTGACCACATCCTCCCTCCTGTGTTTATCTGTCCATCTCGTGGATCTCCCCTATAGCTTTCACTTCCTTTACTGAAAAAGACCCAGCTCCTGCCTAGCTGAGTCTAATAAAAAAAAATCAAGCCTGACACACCCTTTTGATTGGCAAGGTGTGCTACCAGTGGTGTCAGAGTCATGTTAAATCTTTGTTCACCTGTGTGGGGAAGAGGCTCCATAACAGACATCTAAGAACTGAGGCATCCAAAATCAATTTTGAAATGTTAGGTCTATGGCATTCTTGCTCCTAACACATTGTGAAGTCCATTACAAACCTTCTCTTTGTTAGACCTACAGTACCTTGCTGTTGCATACAGAGCCTCATCACCCCAATAACAACTTTGTGAAGAACATATACCCTATCTGAGCAGAATCAGATGCCAATATGTTAAAGCCAACGACTGATTAGTTTCAGAAGGCTGGATCACTGAGTCTGGCTGAACTCTAAATTATGCCAGGTAAAGTGGTCTTCTAGGAACTGTCCAGTGATTATTGGAGTGATGTACACTCTTAGTCTGCTCCTTCCTGTTCCCTCCAAAAAACCTGGGAAAATAAACTAACTCAGAGGATCCCAGATAAGGTCCCAAAAGGTAACCCTTCTGCCAGGTGGTGAACAACAACAAAAAGAGTCAGGTTCAATATATCTAAAGTCCCTCTCGATAAATAACTAAACCAACTTAAGCCCCCCCCTCTCAAAACCTGAGAAAAATAAAGGCAACCTCTCTGGATGCCTTTAACAGGCAGAATGTCACCCTCACAAAAACACTTCAAGACTGTGTACAAACTAGGGAATCTTTATTAGGAGAATGGAACAGAGTTATGAACTTGGGAAAACACAGCAACAGAATATATACACAAATAAAGAGTATCATACTCCCCTCACCTTCCAATAATTTTGACAGTAATCTATCTAACTTACTTCTCACCTGCCAGTAAGACTGTTCCACAGGTGATAGTCCCTTGGCTATACCATTCACCAAATTCCACTCAAGGTTTGGATCAGCAAGTACCAGTTGTCCAACTGTCTCTTTGCGGGTCTGACACTTGGTTGGTCCTGCCTGGAGGCCCCACCACCTAACCCAGTTTAGTAATTCAGATTAATTATGGGGTAGGTGACAACTCACTAGAATCCACTCAGTTGTGCTGCACACCTTGGAGTCCTCTGTGACAGCTCTTGAAGCAAAGTCCTCAGTCTGCATGGTCTTTCACAGTAAAATCCTCACATGAAAAACCAAGAACATTAGACATCCTTGAGCAAATGCTAACTAGTTATAAATACGCTCTTTATCATAGAACAGGAACTCTAACCTCTCTTCAAGCTTCTCTGGCAGCCAACTATGTCCCAAAATCCAAGTTTATATATAGTTACTGTGACTCTCCTACTGTCAATGGGAATTGTGGGTAGGTAGTGTATGCAAATGAAGCTCTCTATGGCAGCACTAGTCTATTTTCAACAATAGAGGGGGCAGAGATCTCTTTCCCCTCTGGTGCTTCAGACCATACAACAGCATGTGTGTGTTGTTTAAGCTCTAAGTACACTGCTAGTTAAGGACAGAACAGAAATTCTAATTGTGAATTTTCTTACTGGCTATATGTTTAAAATAGACCAGCTGGAAAATTAGTTTTTGAAGTGCACTTACAGCAATGTAAAAACCATGGAATTTAGGAAATACAGGTACTTCTAGGCTGAGATTTTATATGCCTTAAAACCTGATGAAAGCTAAGGCTAGTGCCAAGTTATAAACCTCAGAAAATAGGTGTTGATAATGGAGATGCTGTTGCTAATAGACATTTAACTATAACAGCACTGGCAGGTGCTTCAGTGATAATGAAAATAATGGTCCTTCACAGATAAAGCATGGCTAATGTCTTTTCTTGATAGCCTCCCAGCATGCTAGAAGGGCTGAGAAGCACACAAGGGCAATTCGTGGCATCTGTAGTTTCCAGGAGTTTTATTAAGAGAGCTTTGCTGACACACTAACCACTCTCATTACATTGTGATTTCAATGTGGATCTTGCAAAGAATCTGAATAAACAGAATCTGAAGCAACAGGAAAAAAAATGAAATAATTGGTCTTTCCTAAACCTTGTACTTATTTGGTTCCGTTTCACTGTAATTATCTTTCTTCCTGTGTCACTATTTTCTTATGCTGGCACTGATCACAGTGTGTAACTACCCAAACAATAGCAACTCTGTCATTGGGCAACTGATTCCTTCTCCTTCTCCTCTATGGAAGACTGAACAAGATGACCCCAAAATATTATTAGACTTTCCCTACCTCTGCTCCACAGAGAAACACAGAACCAAGAAGATGGTCCCCCCAAAGCCTCCAGCCCCTTGCAATCACAAGAGATTGAGCATGGGGAATATGACTCTAGAGGATGATCTCAACATGGCGCTCAAGACAAAGATACGAACAAACAAAACAAATGAGGAAATAAATGAAAATGATTTTTCTTCCTTCAGTCACATGCAAAGTCCCTGCCCCTATATCCTTCAGTAAAGTTGCTTCTTGACCTTAAATTTGGTGACCAATTTAACTCCATGCACATGAGAAGGCCTAGTGAATAATTCACACTGTCCAGCGAGTTTAGCCACTTTTTCTGTTGGTGAGATTTCTACAAACAGACACTCTTCCTCCAGTGTGCTCCTTATTTGAGAATATTCAGCAAAAGGTTTTTGCACCTTAAAAAAAGAAAATGTGAATTAATTATGGACAATTCCTTTTTGATAGTTACTGTTCAGGTTGTATTAGCAACCTATATGTAGGCATACAGGGTACATGGTATTGCTTCTGGCTTCGAACTGGATGAGTGTGTAAAGAACTTTTGGAATGAAAACAGACCTGTGAAAATTGAAAGTTTGCCTTCCATGAACATGGGGGGAGGGATAGCTCAGTGGTTTGAGCATTGGCCTGCTAAACCCAGAGTTGTGAGTTTAATCCTTGAGGAGGCTGTTTAGGGAACTGGGGTAAAATTCTATCTGGGGATCGGTCCTGCTTTGAGAAGGGGGTTGGACTAGATGACTTCCTGCAGTTCTTTCCAACCCTATGATTCTATGAACATGTGCCTGAACTTCTTTCCTTAAACATTTGTGCCATTAAAACACATTCACATGTAAGTTTGTGGAGGGCAAACCCAAGAGTGGTGTCAACATGGCCTAAGCAAACATTCACAGAATTTGTTTATAGCATTCAACCAGTTCTCCCTGGCCCTGATCTAAAGCTCATTGCCTTCAATGGGATTTGGATCAGGCATCATGTGAGCAAATAGCTATATATTTGTGTGTATCCATTTTAGTTTTACTCTATAGCACCCATCACATATCACTATTGGTTTTATTCTACAGTAACCATTGCTCATCACCATAGTATGTAAGTATCTAATCTATGCTGTTGGTAGCCAAGTAATTGTGTATGTTTTTTCCTAATAAGGAGGATTGTATTGGTGTCTCTAGGACCAGAGAATTCTGAGTGCTAATTAGCCTTTGAGAAAATAAAATCCCTGCTGGGTATTTAACCTACATTTGTTTGGTTTTAATTTACAGAGTGTCCAGGTCTGAGTCTGTTGTTAGAGATCAAACCCTTGCAATTTGATAGGATTTGTCTGAACTACCAAAAGGGTTATGGAAATAATCTTCGTAATGTCATTTCTCTGAGACTGCACAGCCTTGGAGCATGAAGGGGATTACTGGACAAGTTAATTTGCTTAGAGCTAACAGATTTTCCTTCTCCCCAGCTGATAGCTCATTTTAATTGTAAAAGATCTTAGTCTAAGTTCTAACCAAGCATATGACTGACAAAGTTATCACTTTGAGACCAGTGTTAGCCACTCGCTGCCTCCAGGAGATTAACTAGGGCACCAGTTACAGCAAAAGGCAGTGTGCAGAAAACAAAGGCAACTGGAAGCATGCAAAATATAAACACATGTTTATTTTCTATGTGTGTGAAGTACACTGTCAGGCTGTCATATTGGATATTTTCCAAGATGCTGTTGAAGGATGAGATCCTGGAAATTACCTACAGTTCTCCTTAACCAGTGGTTCTCAATCAGGGGTACACATACTCCTAGGGGTATGCAAAGGTCTTTCAGGGATACATGAACTCATCTAGATATTTGCCTAGTTTTACAACAGGCTACATAAGTCAATGACTTGTTTATACTGCTCTATATACTATACACTGAAATGTAAGTATAATATTTATATTCCAATTGATTTATTTTATAATTAGATGGTAAAAATGCAAAAGTAAGCAATTTTTCAGTAATAGTGAGCTGTGACACTTAGGTATTTTTATGACTGATTTTGCAAGTCATTTTGAAGTGAGGTGAAACTTGGGGGTATACAAGACGAATCAGTACAGTTGTCTGGACAGGTTGAGAGCCACTGTTCTGAACTAACAAGGAGCTTTAGTCTGCTATCAAAACAATCTGGTTCTCTCAATGGCAAAGGGAAAGTCCAAAGAAGAATAAGTAGAAAAGAAAATCAAACACCTGATTGTTTGTTTAATAGCCAACTACACTGCAGCTATACTTCATTATTAACTCAGAGCATTCTTAACTATCCTGTATACAGCACTGCAGATCTGGTTTAGCTTAAATCCAATACTCTATGTTGCATCTGGTAGATGGCTGTCTGTCATACCCAACAAAAAGGTCACGGCATCATGTGTGTTCTTATGTAGCTGTATAGTCTGATTGGTGAGAAGCAAGGCTGGAAACAGATATCACACAGAATGTGCAGGCTCCCGCTGAAGACTTGGCCTTCTTTCAATCAGTGTTTTGCATCTGTCTTCCTCAAAGTGTTTACAACCTTTACTGATAGTTGCTCTCCATTCAAAGCTATCTTTGGCTACGTTTTAATGTTTATGCTGTATGAGGTGAGGTTCTGCTTAGTCGACCACCCCTCCTGCATTTTCCGAGTTTCTGATCTCTGTAGAAAAATTTTTGGGGGAGTCTATCACGGCCCGTTCTGATAACATGTCAATCTAACCTGAGCTTTGATTATCATTGCATTGAAGCTGGTTGTTTTTGCTTTTTAAAGGAAGTTAATGTTTAAAACTTTTGTCCTTGCAGGGGTACTTTCAGAATAGAAGAGAGACAGCGCATGTGAAATTTTTCAAATTGCTTCATGTGTCTAGTAAACTGTCCATGTTTCACACCCATACAAAAGAGATGCTGTCGCTGCTGGATTGTATATCATCAGTTGCTTGTTGATGGTTAGATGATGTGCTGTTTGATTGTCCTATGGTGAAGTCTTCCAAAGACCTGGCTTCCTGTTCGTATTCTGTTTGATATTTCTTTATCCAGGGAATCGTCACTTGAGATAGTACTCCCAAGGTATGAAAAGTGATTGATGCTTTTTAGGTCTATAGCCTCGCTGGTGATGTTTGGCTCAGTGCTAATGGTTGGTGGAGCTGGTTGGAAGAGGTCTTCAGTTTTTTTCAGGTGGACGATAAGTCCAAACAATTTGGCATCTCATAGGCACAAAGGGATTGGGTTAGAAACACAGGGCCAAATCTTGGAGATATACAAATTAACACCAACTGAGAATTTGGTGTGAGAGATGTCTAGTGGAACCCCTGTGGAAGCTGGTAAGAGGTGCAGAAGGTGGTGGCTCATCTGCATAATATCAGGGAACACGAGGACTTCATCAACAGGATGCACATGGAAACATCTGGGAAGGAGGATACTAGCTGAATACAAATGACTACAGGAAAGAGAATTGGCTGCTCTGTGAGGGGGAGATTGGCTGCTGGTCACCTTGGAACCAGAAGTATGCAGTTAGGCAGCAGCAGAGACCCCCCCCCCCAAAAAAAAAAAAAAAAGTAAATACAGCACAGAACTGTGTTGAATGTAAACTACTAAAAAATTAGGTATCAAAGGGGTAGCCATGCTAGTCTGGATCTGTAAAAAGCAACAGAATTCTGTGGCACCTTATAGACTAACAGACGTATTGGACCATAAGTTTTCATGGGTGAATACCCACTTTGTCAGACACATGTAAAAAATAAAGGGAACGTTTAAAAAACATTTGACAAGGTAAAGAAACTGCTTCTGTGCTTGTTTCATTTAAATTAAGATGGTTAAAAAGGCATTTTTCTTCTAAATAGTAAAATTTCAAAGCTGTATTAAGTCAATGTTCAATTGTAAACTTTTGAAATAACCATAACGTTTTGTTCAGAGTTACAAACAACCTCCTCTCCTGCAGTTAGTAACTCTGAGGTTCTATTTTATGGCAAAACACAACATTTCTAGTAAGTTCTTGAAATGTATTGGGGACAAATTTTTGTTTCAGAAAATGGAGGAAGTAAACGGGTAGGGGGTGAGGGAGAGCATTTTATACTTGATCCTGACCAACAGGGAGAAATTGGGAGCAAATCAGAAAGTGGAACGCAATTTGAGTGAAAATGATTATGAAATGATAAATTTCATAATTACAAGGAAGGGAAGAAGCAAGAGCAGCAGAATAAGGAGAAAGGACTTCAAAAAGCAGACTTTAACAAATTCAGAGAACTGGTATGTAAGGTCCCATGAGAAGAAATTGAACGGAAAAAAGGAGTTCAGGAGAGCTGGCAGTTTCTCAAGGATACAATATTGAAGGCATAATTGCAAACTATCTCAATGTGAAGGGAAGATTGGCTTCTTCCTATTCTTCTTATATGGCTCCAGCTCTTTAATTACCTGAAAATCAAAAAAGGAATCCTACAAAAAGTGGAAACATGGACTAATTTTGCTAAGGCTGAGATTTTGTCATGGATAGTTTTAGTAAAAGTCATGGACAGGTCATGGGAAATAAACAAAAATTCATGGAAGCCTGCGACCTGTCTGTGACTTTTACTAAAAATAATGGGAGGTTGGGAGCTTATGGGGGATGACTGAAGCCCAGGCTTGGAGGAAGAGAGCCCAAATCCCATTGTATGAGGCAAGGGGGTCCAGCACCTGCCACCACCTGGGAGCTCCAGGGTGTTGCCCACCACCTGAGGTGGCTGGGAGCTCTGGGGTGGATGGGAGCTCCAGGGACCCCCCGACTAACAGCTCTGGCTTCACTGCCCTGGGGCTGAAGTGGAAAATGTCACAGAGGTCTCTGAAAGTCACAGAATCCATGACCTCCGTGATATAATCTTATCCATATTAATTGCTAAGGATGAGTACAAAAGAATAGCACAATAGTACAATAGCATGTAGGAACAAAATAAAAAAGATAAAGACACAAAATGAGTGAGAACTAGCAGGGGACACAAAAAACAATATGAAGTTGTTCTTTAAATCCATTAGGAGCAAGAGAAAGGCAAAGGAAAATGCAAGTTCTCTACTTAGCTGGGAAGGAGAGCCAATAGCTGATGACATCAAAAAATATGAGCTGTTTAATGTCTGTTTTGTTTCAGTCTTCAGTAAAAAGGTTAATGGTAACCAGATACTCAACACAATTAATATTAACAACAAGGGGAAAGGAATGCATGCGAAAATAGAGAAAGAACAGGTTAAAGAATATTTACATAAATTAGATGTATTCAAGTCAGCAGAGCTTGTTGAAATTCAACCTAGGGTACTTAAGGAACAAGCTACAGCAATTGTGGAATGTTAGCAATTATCTTTGAGAAATGCTGGAAGACTCATAGACTCATAGGTCAGAATGGATCAATCTGATCATCTAGTCTGACCTCCTGCACAAGCCAGGCCACAGAACCCCACCCATCCAATTTTATAACAACCCCTATCCCAGGACCGAGTTACTGAAATCCTCAAAAATGGTTTGAAGACCTCAAGCTGCAGAGAAACCACCAGCAAGCGACCCGTGCCCCACGCTGCAGGGGAAGGCGAAAAACCTCCAGGGCACCTGCCAATCCGCCCTGGAGGAAAATTCCTTCCCGACCCCAAATATGGCGATCAGCTAAACCCTGAGCATGTGGGCAAGAGTCACCAGCTAGCATCCAAGAAGGAATTCTCTGCAGCAACTCAGTACCCATCGCATCCAACATCTCCCCGCAGACCATTGAGCAGACCTGTCTGGTGGTAATTCAAGATCAATTGCCCAAATTAACGATCCTACCATAACATCCCCTCCATATACTTATCAAGCTTTGTCTTAAAGCCAGGAAAGTCTTTTGCCCCTACTACTTCCCTCGGAAGGCTATTCCAGAACTTCACTCCCCTAATGGTCAGAAACCTTCGTCTAATTTCAAGTCTAAACTTCCTAATATCCAGTTTATACCCATTCGTCCTCGTGTCTACATTAGTACTAAACTTAAATAATTCCTCTCCCTCCCTAACGTTAACCCACTTGATATATTTATACAGAGCGAGCATATCCCCCCTCAGCCTTCTTTTGGCCAGGCTAAACAAGCCAAGCTCTTTGAGTCTCCTTTCATAAGGCAGTTTTTCCATTCCTCGGATCATCCTTGTAGCCCGTCTCTGAACCTGTTCCAGTTTGAATTCATCCTTCTTGAACATGGGACACCAGAACTGCACACAGTATTCCAGATGGGGTCTCATCAACGCCTTATATAACGGTACTAACACATCCTTATCCTTGCAGGAAATACCCCGCCTGATGCATCCCAAAATCGCATTTGCTTTTTTAACAGCCGTATCACATTGGCGACTCATAGTCATCCTGCTATCAACCAGTACCCCAAGGTCCTTCTCCTCCTCCGTCGTTTCCAACTGATGCGCCCCCAACGTATATCCAAAATTCTTATCATTAATTCCTAAATGCATGACCTTGCACTTTTCACTATTGTATTTCATCCTATTTCTATTACTCCAGTTTACAAGGTGGTTCAGATCTTCCTGAATAGTATCCCTGTCCGTCTCCGTGTTAGCAATACCCCCCAGCTTTGTGTTATCCGCAAACTTTATTAGCACATTCCCGCTCTTTGTGCCAAGGTCAGTAATAAAAAGGTTAAATAAGATCGGTCCCAAAACCGATCCTTGAGGGACTCCACTGGTGACCTCCTTCCAGCCCGACAGTTCACCTTTCAATACGACCCTCTGGAGTCTCCCCTTTAACCAGTTCCTTATCCACCTTACAACTTTCATATTCACTCCCATCTTTTCCAATTTAACTAACAGCTCCCTGTGCGGAACCATGTCGAACGCCTTACTGAAATCTAGGTAAATTATATCTACCGCATTTCCTTTATCTAAGTAATCCGTCACCTTCTCAAAGAAGGAGATCAGATTGGTTTGGCACGATCTACCTTTAGTAAATCCATGTTGCAATTCGTCACAATTACCATTGACCTCTATGTCCTTAACTACTTTCTCCCTTAAAATTTTTTCCAAGACCTTACATACTACAGACGTCAAGCTAACAGGCCTATAATTACCCGGATCACTCTTATTCCCTTTCTTAAAAATAGGAACTACATTAGCAATCCTCCAGTCATATGGCACAACCCCCGAGTTTATCGATTGCTTAAAAATTCTCGCTAAGGGGCTCGCAATTTCACGCGCCAGTTCCTTTAATATCCTCGGATGGAGATTGTCCGGGCCCTCCGACTTCGTCCCATCGAGCTGTTCAAGTACGGCCTCTACCTCAGTTGCGGTAATATCCACTTCCATATCCACATTCCCGTTTATCATCCCTCCATCATCGCAAGGTTCCTCACTAGTCTTATTAAAAACTGAGGCAAAGTACTTGTTTAGATGTTGGGCCATGCCTAGGTTATCCTTAACCTCCATACCATCCTCAGTGTATAGCGGCCCCACTTCTTCTTTCTTTGTTTTCTTCTTATTTATGTGGCTGTAGAACCTTTTACTATTGGTTTTGATTCCCTTTGCAAGTTCCAGTTCAATGTGGCTTTTAGCCTTCCTCACTTTATCCCTACATGTTCTGACCTCAGCAAGGTAGCTTTCCTTACTGATCCTGCCTTCCTTCCACTCCCTGTAAGCTTTCTGCTTTTGTCTAATCCCCTCTCTGAGTTGCTTGCTCATCCAGTTTGGCCTACAACTCCTGCCCATGGTTTTTTTCCCCTTTCTCGGGATGCAGGCTTCCGACAGTGTCCGCAGCTGTGACTTAAAGTAATTCCAGGCCTCCTCCACATGTAAATCCACTAATTCCTCCATCCAATCCACTTCCCTAACTAATTTCCTTAACTCTTTAAAATTAGCCCTCGAGAAGTCAAAAACCCTAATCCCAGATCTACATTTGTTTATCCTTCCATCTAGTTTGAACTGAATCAGCTCATGATCACTCGAACCAAGGTTGTCCCCTACCACCATTTCTTCTACGAGGTCCTCACTGCTCACCAACACCAAATCTAAAATGGCATCCCCTCTTGTAGGTGCTTCAACTACTTGATAAAGAAATCCATCCGCTATCACATCCAGAAAAATCTGACCCCTATTATTCTTGCAAGTACTCGTCCTCCAGTCTATATCCGGGAAGTTGAAGTCCCCCATAATCACACATTTCCCCTTTGTGTTTACTTCATTAAAGACATTAAAGACGGTTGAGGTCCCAGAAGACTGGAGAAGGGCAAACATAGTACAGAATTTCTAAAAGGGTAACAAAGAGCACCTGGGGAATTATAGGCCAGTCAGTCTAAGTTTGATACCTGGAAAGATACTGGAACAAATTATTAAACTATCACTTGTAAGCATCTGGAGGATAATAGGGTTATAAGGAATAGCCAGTATGGATTTGTCCACAACCAATCATGCCAAACTAACCTAATTTCCTTTTTTTGACAGGGTTACTGGCCTAGTGAAAAGGGGGGAAGCAGAAGCTATGATGTATCTTGATTTTAGTAAGGCATTGGCACAGTCCCACATGATGGACAAAATGGAGAAAGTCCAGTGAAGAGCAACAAAAATGATAAAAAGTCTAGAAAACATGACCTATGAGAGAAGATTGAAAAAACTGGGTTTGTTTAGTCTAGAGAAGGCTGAGAGGGGACATGATAACAGTTTTCAAGTACATAAAAGGTTGTTACAAGAAGGAGGGAGAAAAATTGTTCTTCTTAACCTCTGAGGATAGGACAAGAAGCAATGCACTTAAATTGCAGCAAGGGAGGTTTAGGTTTAGGAGGGAAAACCTCCTAACTGTCAGGGTGTTTAAGCACTGGAATAAATTGTCTAGGGAGATTGTGGGATCTCCATCATTGGAGATTTTTAAGACCAGGTTAGACAAACACCTGCCAGAAATGGTCTAGATAATATTTAGCCCTGCCATGATTGCAGGGGACTGGACTAGATGACCTCTTGAGATCCCTTCCAGTTCTATGATTCTATATTCTCATAAGGGAACAAGCAAACCAAAATGTGATCTAGATTAAATCATTATAAGGTGGGTGCTTGTAGAAAGACCATATTCAAAGAGTAATTATCAGTGGTTCACTGTGAAACTGGGGGGACATAACTAATTGGGTCCCACAGGGGTCAGTCCTGGATCCAGTATTAGTCAATAATTTCATTAATGACTTGGATATTTGAATGAAAGGCATGCTTATAAAATTTGCAGATGACACCTGGGAGGGTTGCAAGAAGTTTAGAGGACAGGATTAGAATTCAAAAAGACCTTGACAAACTAGACCGTTTGTCTGAGTTCAACAAGATGAAAGTCAATAAAGACAAGTGCAATGTACTTCACTTTGGAAGAGAAAAATCAAATGCACAACTACAAAATGGGGACTAACTGGATAGGTGGTAGTACTACTGAAAAAAGATCTGGGGGTTATAGTATATCACAAACTGAATATGAGTCAACAATGTGATGCAGCTTAAAAAAAGATTATCATCATTCTAGGAGATATTAACAGAAATGTATGCAAGACATGGGAAGTAAATGCCCCATTTTACTTGGCACTGGCAAGGCCTCAGCTGGAGTCCTCTGTCGAATTCTGGGTACTACACTTTAGGAAAGATGTGGTCTAGATTTACTTGGTCCTCCCTCAGTGCAGGAGGCTGGACTTGAGGACTTCTCAAAGTCCCTTCCAGCCTACATTTCTATGATTCTAGTATTTGGCCCCAAAATTGTCTATCTCTGAATGTCTTTGCATTATGTCTCAATCTTAGCATTATTTCATTGTATTTGTGTGGTTTCTTATAGTATATCTAGCTGTAAGACATCTTGAAGGATATGCAGTACCCTGTCAATAATGGAATCAGGAAAACAATTGTTTTAGTTTTGTTGTAAACCAGATAAAAACCTTTCAGAGTCAGTTGTTGAAAAGACCTCCCTCCCTCCCATTTGATTCTGAACAGAAGTACTTGATCCTCCTTGCGCATTGATTCTCAAAAGTGAGTAGAAGCTGTTTGCTGATGGCCAAGGTGGTTTTGAACCCAGGTATTGGAGCATATTTGGATTTTTTAATTTCCCTGGCTCGCACCGAGGTCAGGTAGGAAGGGGAAGAAGGCACACCAGGAGCTAAAAGTTTCCTTCACTCCTTTTAATTGCTTCTTTGACTCACCTCATCAAAGGCCCTTTGGAGTAACGCTGTGTGAACCTCACAGGCCTTTGTTTCAGCCTCAAGTTCCCATTTGAAGTGTAACGCTTCTCAAGTCTGAGCTTGAGCTTCTCAAGGAATGGGGATTGCTACACAAGATGCTTTCAGATATTACACAACAATCTGAAACCACTAACAGCTTTGGAGTGGAAAACCCAATCAGCCTCAAAGGATTAGAAGTTTGGTTGGTGTCCAGTTCCTTCTGCGCAGCTCTGCTTTTTCAGTCTTTCCCTACTCTTTTCCTCTAAACTCACCTACTTTGTTCAGTGATTTCTTGTTTTCTCCACAGTTTTCCTATTATAAATAACAGTGTTTTACCATCAGGTGCATCATCCCTCTGTGACTATCCAGGGGACCAAGAATTTTGCATGCAGAAGTGAAACAAGTGATAAAAAGGGTAGTTTAATCAATGACTTCAGTGAGCCAGAGTGATGTGTCATTCTGGCAGAGAGCCTGTTAAAGAGGAAGCACTGTTCTGTAATACATTCAGCTGTGGATTTCTGAGAACTCTTTTATACCCAGTCATTATCCATTTCACACTCTGGAATGGATGGTTATGTTTTCCTATGTGACACAGATCTTAGTAGTTTTCTAAAGTACTAGATCATTTAGCTCTCAGCTAATACAAAACCAAGCTAGTAATTAACATTAAATACTGAGAAATTAATCTGATGTGATGAACATTTAGCACTTAATGAGAACACTGTGATTTCTCATTTGGGAACTGTAGTGCTCTTGCAACATAGCTAGATGAGCCAGCAGAGCTCAAACCAACAATAGGATCTGGTTATCTTTGTGAATCTAATTGTTGCTACACTTTACAGATTTCCAACATGCCTAATTTTCACTTCAGTAAATAAAACTATGGTCATTTTGTAATAGCAGTTTATATTTATATACTAACACCTTTCATCCCCAAAGGATCCCCAAACGCTGCACACATTATAAATATAAAATACAGCACAGCTGAAAATGCAGCTACTTCTGGGGTGTAGAGTGTCAGACCGCTACTGCACATTATCCTGTACAACAGTGTGAAGGAGGGAGAACTTAGACAAAGGTTGTCAGAGTGTATCCTTGTCTTACAGAGTATAAATTCCACATTGGGCAGACAGAGGTGGTTTTTTTTTAACCTCATAGATTCACAAGGGGGACTTGAGTACCATTGGCATTCACAAAACCACCAGTCAGCTTCTACCTAATCCTGTAGGCACCTAAAGTTCTTAAGTGCCCAAGTTTCTACTGGTAAAGTCCCCTATTTTTCTGCTGATGGGCTTGTGCACAGTCACTTAAGATCTGACACTTGCAAGCCACTTGGCGCCTAACTCCTGGCACGATTCAAAAACTAGGTGTTCCCAAATATCTTGCATATGGGGCTCTGATAGACATACTTAGCACAACCCTCACAAAACATAGCCAGGAGGAGATACATTCCCCTTTTTCTCTCCTCTTCTACCCAAGAGTCCAGTGGTTAACACACTCAGGATATAGGAGAGTCAGGTTCAAATTCCCACTCTGTCTGCATCAGAGTAAGGTGTTGAACATGGTTCTTCCACCTTCTGGTAAGTGCACTAACCCTCAGGGTATTCTAGGGTGGGCTTCTCTCAATTTTGTCTGTTGAAATTGTTCATTTTTGGAATACCTGAATAGTTACTAGGGCAGCGAAAGGAGACTGAGTCTGTAGTCTAGGATTAACGCACTAGCCCCAGATATGAGACCTAAGTTCAAGTCCTTGCTCTGAATCAGCAGATTGGCGATTTGGACTGGGGTCTCTTCCATCCAGGGTGAGTGCTGATGTATAGGGGGGCACCATGTCCTCTGTTCTTCAGGAAATAGGACTGAGCTGCTAACTCCAGGAGAGGGTTTATGGCTGTGAATCCTGAGTACAGATAGGTGCCTTCCTCCAGCGTCTTAGCTCTGTAACCATGTTGGAGGAACTAAGAGGCGGATAGGAAAAATTTGTAAGTTATATATTTGCACTTATCTCTTCTGACAGGTAAGTGTTATCTACATGTCACAGTTTGGAAAATGGAGGTACCAAGCAGTTCAGTAATTTACCACAACATGGCACAGTTTTAATTGATATGAATTATGCTACCTGCATGATAGAAATATGTATAGCACATGTTGGGACTTACTTTTAATCTATATTATACACTGCATATGTCATATATAAAAGATGTTCTTCCATTTCTGAGAATCTATTGTCAGTTCTGTTGACAGTACTCCCAACATAGATGAAGGTGATGACACAGTTATGATTTGGTGGATCCGCTCAAACTTCTCTTTTACAACACCTTGTTTTACTAGTCTCACCAGTGCACATGAATGCAGCTAGTAAATTCCATTGTAGAGATCAATCACTGATGGGACTGAAGCCCAGGTCTCTGGTTTCTCCATCACATGCTGTAGCTATCCAGCAAGTCTGTTACCTTAAGGCAATAATGGCTATGTCATACTATACAAAACAAACTCAGCAGCTAAATAGATATGTAAATAGATTCTGATTTCCTCAGAACAGCAGCTGTGTTTTCATGTGTGTTTGAACAGTGTCCTGCAAAATAGGTTCTGCTCTTGACTGGCGCGTGTCACTGCAAAGTAAATAATCATAGCAGTGCAGGACTAGAAGGGATCCCAGGAAGTCTTAGAAGAGAACAACATAGAATTCTCTTAGGTGTGACTCTTCCCAGACCAGCTCCTCTGCTCTTTTTCTGCAAGAATAAGTAAGATTTTTCATTCAATTTTCCTTGTATATATCTGCCCTCTGCAGTACATTTCTATTTTTTAAAGCATTAAAGGTGTTAAGATGAAAAAATTGTGCTTTTGGGAGATCAAATCAATACTTGCATCTTAGACCACTCAGTGCAAAAGCCCTGATTGTTAACATTTGTCTAGTAGAGTCCTTGAGGAGAGGAAATGGGTCATCTCTTTGTTCTGTGAGCTATACTGTGCAAAGAACATTATCAGCACTCAAATAAATAGTAATAGTATCACTGTATTTCTCTATACTTGGAGAAAGAAGCAAATGCAGTGTGTAGATGGTGACAGGAGATTATTTTTTTAAATGGTGACCTTTTTGTTTGTACTATGTGTATGGTGATATACCTAGTGAGGAAGGATGGCCCAGTGGCTAGGTGATAGACTGGGACATAGGACACCTGAATTGTAACTCCCTGCTCTGCCACTGACTTTCTGAGTGACCTTGCTCAAGTCATTTAGTGTATGTGCACATTGCAATCAAAGGTGGACTGCAGCTTGTATAGGTATACTCATGGCAGCTTTAATCTAGCTAGTGTGGCTAAAAATAGCAGTGAAGACATGGTGGCACAGACCCTGGCCTGGGCTGTCCAAGCCCGCCTGGAACCCTGGGTATGTACTTGTGTTATTAGTCTATGCTGGGGTCTGTATTGCTGCATCTTTATTGTTATATTTAGCTGCGCTCACTAATTGAAGCCTACACAAGCTTCAGCCACACCTCCGATTGCACCATTGTCTCTCTGTGCCTCAGTTTTCCATCTGTAAAATGGGTATACTAGCACCTCCCTACTTTGCAGGAGTGTGGAATGCATTAATGATTATGGAGTGCTTATACACTATGATAATGAATGCCATAAGTAAATAAGATACATAGATGTCCATTTGATACACTGCCTCACCTACACTCTTGTCCTATCCATCTCCAGTTGAACTACAGCTATACATCTTTCCTGATATAACAAAATATTATGTCAGACTGTTTCATCCTCTCCCGCCTGTGAAAATTTCACCCCAAAATTACACTGGTCTCAGACTCAGCCAATATTCTGTCCGGAATCTGGGGGAGTTTTAACATTCAATATTTTGTGATCAGAGCTAGAAATGAGTGCAAGTAAAATAGATGAGTGTGATTTAAGACAGTTTGGCTTTACAGGTATCTGGATATGAGAAATGGTACCAATAACATTTCAAAAACATTTCCAAACCAGTTTTTTTGTAAAACGTGGCACAGAAGCCACTGGCGTGGTATGAACATTTTATTGTCACTCACAGAGGTTGATCAGCATGAAAAAGAACAACCAAGATACAAAATCTCCTCATCCAACCTTTTCTGTGATTATTGTTAATGAACTGGACCAGGAGAAATTATTTGCTGAGGCATGCATACTAACTACCAACACTTGTCAAACAATAGTGGTTGATAATCTGTGCCCATAAACTAGAGCCACTGAAGAAGATATCAAGATACTCTACCGGAGTAAGGGCGATCTCCTTCCACACAGTATCATTGTACAACATATTGGTTGACATAGTGGCACTTCGTTGGCAAATATTACTGATAAGGCTTAATGCAACTGAACATATTATCCCCCATTAGACCTTCCATGGTCTCCCATTTTGCACTGCATCAAATTCAAACTTCTTACCTGTTCTTGTTTCCTCTTTTCATGCCTGTGGTTCAGTCAATGATGCCATCCTTGAATGTTCATTTGGTAGCTACTCCCATAAATGCTTCCATTCCCTATACTTTCTTCCATGCGACACCCTATGCATGGAATGCTAATTCTATCTTCATAGGCTCTCAATAATGTCTCTTCCCTTTCCCACAGATCCTCAGACTTTCTGACCTGTATTGGCTTCAAGAAATTAGCTTAACAATGAAGCCCATGTTGTGCAGCAGCAGGAGAAAGCCATATTTAATTAGTATTTTTCTTAAAAACCACACATTTTAGATGATTTGGAACCAATCACGTTGTGTAATAACTACCCAACGTAACCATAGTTTTAGTTTCATCATCCTCATCCTCCTTTTTATTCTGTTGTTTGTTACACTCACTTGTTGGGTTTTATTTTAAATTAGATTTTAAACTCTATTGGGCAGAGACCACTTGTACCATATGTTTGTATAGCACCTAGCAAAATAGGACCCAATCCTGTTAAAGGCCATCAACTGCTACTACAATAAAATAAATAATTGTAAAGTGCCTGAGTGGATCGTGGTGGATCTATGTTTTTTGCCACCCCAAGCATGGCAGTCACGTGGATTTGGCAGCGTTTCTGTGAGTGATCTGCTGGTCCCGTGCCTTTGGCCTGCCCGCCGCTGAATTGCTGCCGAAGCCGCGGAACCGGAGGATCTCCCACAGGCATACCACCGAAGGTTGCCTGCCTGCCACCCTCACAGCAACTGGCAGGCCGCCCCAGGCATGCACTTGCTGTGTTGGTGCCTGGAGCCGCCCCTGGAGTGGATGTCTCCTCTGTGCATTGCACTGGAAGCAATAAGTTTTGAATGACTGCTTTGTATTTTTATTAAATTTGTTTATTTTTAGGGAGGCAGGTATATACATTTAGTGAATCAAATTGCACACTCTTTACTCAGTCCTTACGTACTGACATCAGCAGGAACTTTGAGTGAGAACTCAGGTTTTGACAGTTATCTTAACTGACACTTGAAACTGAAGCAAATTTGCAAGACACCGTGCTTGTAAGCAAGTTTCTGGAAAATACAGCAATTTGGGATTCACAAAGAAATTGCAGAAGAATCATTGCCATGTGTGCAGAATTATACCATGGTGATGGGAACTATAAAAAGGATCTAGACTAATAGAGAGCGAGCCCAGTATGTGCACATCTGAATAACATATATCCCTGAAAATTATTTCTTTGATCCACATTGCATTTAGTTCTTGTTACAGAGGTCTCATTTGGAGTTTCAGATTTGATATTATTAGCATTTTGACTAGTTGATCACAAGCACTTAATAAAGTTTTTAAAAGTCATGTAATATTGCTTTACACTCTTCACCCATTTCCAGACACCCAGAGTCAGGAAAGCTGTTCAGGAGACAAGGTCTTCTTTCAGAAAGCCTCCTGCATCTGTATCTTATGAAAATAAAGACATAATGAAGGTGCTGTTATGGTCTCCTCACATTACCATAGCACATATTGGATGGATGGAAAGGAGAAGTCTTTTCCCAAGTTAGCAGGAAAGGCTTTAAAGTGGATGCAAGAGAGTTTCTTTTCCAAATGGAACATAGTTGTCAACTGCATTGAAATCATGAAAGCGTGAGAAGGACAGCTCTCCGGACTGCCCTACATGTGGCTGACATCTTGAATCAGAATATCCTTGGTATGGCTTTGGATTCCAGCTCACACAAATTACAGGGACTGAAGATGCCAGGTTAGGGAAAAACCAGAGGTGAAACAATAATGTCCATCATGGAGAGCCCATTTCATAATATGACTTTAGGAACTGGTCCTGCTCTCACTTCGGCATGCTGTGCCTATTGCTTGTTGTGCTAATTACTGCTACCTTGTGCTCCTCCTCTGTCGGTTGTATCTGGAAAGATACCAGTTAAAATATCTAATGCATTTCCAGACAGTTGTATCTAACTGCCTGCTCGATACACAAATGCACATTGCGACTACCACAGCTACTTGCCTCTGAGAAGTCTGTTCGTTTGACAAGAAACAAAACTAAGAAAGTGCTTTTCAATGAACAGAGCAGGTTTAGGCTCACATCCTGCACTGACTCATTTCTCTAACTGATAAAAACTTCCTGACCTCTCCCACAATCTGCCAGCTCACTGTGCCCTGGTTAAAGGGCTACATTGCTTAAAGAAATAGTAACATAACACAGCTGAAACTAATCTTCAGTAGCTGAGTCTACTTGTGGCATGTTGGCAATGGACTGGGCTGTACTATAAGAAACTCTCAAGTTTAAAACTAGCCCTAAAAATACCAGATTAAATACAAATGCAGTGGGGGTGAGGGGAGAAACACACTAAGGTAAGGTAGTAGAGGAAACAAAGGAAAAATACATATTCTATCAGATCTTGAGCTCAACAGTATTCTTATATGATTTATATTAGAGTCCATTAGATCAGCCCCTACATCATGTGAGTGGGAATAGTTCCCAGTGTGCCACACTTACAGGTCCAGCTTGACTAGTTAACCTTGTGATGATTGATCCACTTAATATTTGTAACATTTTATGTTTAGCCTTGTAGTTGGGCAGGCTAGTGATTACATAATGAACAGTGACCCATAACACTCGGGGACTAGGAATGGTAGTTCAAGGCCTCCCAAATCATTTCTTTTTTCATTGCATTTATTCCTCTGTGATTAGGCCTTGATATATTACTTCGATTTTGCATTTATACGTAACACTATCATTGGAGGGGCGAGGGAAGGTGTTCCAGGCCCCTGTATAAGAATTCAATGTTCTTCTGCAGAGTCATCTTAACGTTAGGTGTTAGAACCTTGCATAGTTACTTCCGTTGACTCAGGCTGACAAGTGGGTCCTATTAGCTTCAACTGTCCTTATATCCCTGGTTAAAGTGCCCCTATGAGGCAGAAGGTCCTGCAAGGAAAACTCTGGGAATAACCAAATTTGGGGGGAAGCTTAGGCTGGGGTTTATATGTCTTTGTTGGTTATTTCTGGTAGTGCCCACGATGTCAGAGGCACTTGTTGCACGGTCCCTAATCTGAAGACCTTGTGGTTGTTATTTAAGCAAAGCGAGAACTCCACCTGTTTGTTAGCACATTCTAAATGACACACTGTACTAATAAGGTGCTACTGCTACTAAGAGATGCACTCAAACCAGTGTGTAAACATCAGGAGAGAAAGTACAGAAGAGATAACCAGGTTATAAGGGTATGCCTGCAATGAAAGGAATTAGGCCCACTCTGGCAGTGTGAAAATCCCTCCCCTACTCCTCACTATGTTAATGTTAAGGACTGTTGCCCTGAAATTATTCTAGAAGAAACCCCAGAAAAATAGTGGATAATTAAAATGAATGTTCCCCTCCCCCCCACTGACAGATCTTGCCCTAAACCAAAAGAAAAAAAAGAGGCAGTATCAGACTGCCTGACCCACAGTTAAAAGTAGTGCAAAGGCTTTCTATGTGCCACACTATGAAAACCTGCTGAAAGATCTACTATGTGAAACACCAATCCAGCTTTTTAATGGCAGCCAGCTTAGATCATTGTGGTCTGAACCTGAATCCTTTCCATGGCATCAGACATTGCACGGGGCATGAACAAGGCTCTGCCATCTCTGTTTAACATGCTGTTTGCCAGAAAGGCTGCCTTGCTGTGTTTCTGTAGCTTTTTACGAGGGTAGGTTGTTCGGCTGTCACTCAGCCCCCAGCCTGACTAGCGGAGTTCTATTCATTTGGTTTTACCTTCTTATGCGTCTGGCTTGGGTAACCCTATCAGGAGTTAAAACTCCCGCCAGCACAACCCCCAGGGTCACTGGAACCTACAAGCCTTTCTGCCCCATCAAGGTGCAGTCCTCATGGAAGGATCAGTGTGGTGCAACCGCAGAAATACAGTGGGGGAAGAGAGGGCTGGGAAGAGGGAGAGTGAGAATGCATTAGTCCTACAATTGCATTGAGGGGAACACTCACAGAGTAATAAAGAATTGGGAGAGGAGACCCTTTGCTCTCAATAGCCACCAGCAGTTGCATTTATGCACTAAAATGCAATGAAAGAGCAGTCTTGGGTACTGTAAGACAATAATAAAACAGATTCAAACTTATCCAGAGTTGCTCAGATTGGTTCTAGGTCTCTCTGAGAAATAGCTGATCTAATAATATGTCAAAGTCTGAGTCATCCAAGCAGATTGTACATGGGAAAGAAAATAATCTGATGTAACAGAAACATTTACGAGCCTAGTAACCCTCCTCCCTCAAAGCTTTAAAAAGCCACATAAGGCCAAGGATCAAAGCAATGAAGTGGCTACGTGCTGTACATTGAAACAATAACAGACATGACTTCCTCAGACATCAGTCGTGCACGTTTACAGAGGTTTTTCACAGTCACTGAAGGAGAAGGTAATATAATCACATGCATCAGAGACTGGAAGCTGAGCTCTAATACCACCAAATCTTACCACGAAAATATTGAAAAGCATGATTACAAGGTTCACTAGAAATACCAGGCGTTGAATGCTCAGAGAGGGCAGGATTAAGAAAGCTGGAAACAGTCCAGAAATGCATGGTTAGTTAATGCTTACCAGAAGCAATCAAATTAGAGTAATGTTCAGTTCTGGCCTTTAATACATCTCTGTTTATTTTACAAGTACAGATATGTTCCCTCTATATTTAATAGATTTCTTCCGCTCCTTGGTTATTTTCCCCAACAACACCAGCACCTTCAATTCGCTGATCTTCTTAGTAAAATTATGCACAAGTTAGTGGATTTCTTATAACATAGAAAGTTGATTTTTTTAATGAGATCACAAGTTTGACTGATAAAGGTCACTGTGCTGACATTATATGTAGAGAGATCAATAAGGCTTTGGAGTTAGTTCCGCAGCCCATTCTGAAAAAAATTAGCACCGTACAAAATCAATGTAGTAATATTAAATGAATTAAAAACTTGTTAAGTGATAGATCTCCAATGGCAATTGTACATGGGCAATTGTCATCCAATAGGGGTGTTTCTAGCGTGTCCCTCGGATCTGTTCTTGGCCCAACGCTATTCAATATCTTCAGCAATGATCTTAAAGAAAATATAAAATCATTATTGGTAAAATTTGCAGATGACACAAAAATTGTTGAAGTGACGAGGAATGATGGGGACAGATCAGTTACATATATTGATCTGGATCACTTAGTAAGATGGACTCATATCCTGGCAAGCAGTGACTCTGATAAGGACTTAGCGATTATGGTGGAGAATCAAATGAACATGAGATCCTATTGTGATGCTGCAGCTTAAACAGAGTCTGTGATCAAGGGCAGCTCCAGGCATCAGCACGCCAAGCGTGTGCCTGGGGCGGCAAGCCACAGGGGGTGCTCTGCCAGTCACCTCGAGGGCGGCAGGCAGGCTGCCTTCAGCGGCATGCCAGCGGAGGGTCCGCTGGTCCTGTGGCTTTGGCGGACCTTCCGCAGGCTGCCACCGAATTCGCAGGACTGGGAACCTCCTGCAGGTAAGCCGCCGAAGGCAGCCTGCCTGCTGTGCTTGGGGCGGCAAAATACCTAGAACCACCCCTGTCTGTGATCCTTGAATATATAAGCAGGGGAATATCAATTAGGAACAAGTAGGTAGTATTATTTCTGTGTACAGCATTAGAGAGACCATTGCTGAAATATTGTGTCCTTTCCTGTTATCCTGTCTTTAAAAAGGCTATTGAAAACTTGCAAAGGATTCAGAAAATGCTACCAGAATGATTTGGGGTCTGGAAAACCTGCCTTATAGTGAGAGACTAAAGAAACTCTATCTATTTAGTTTTTCCAAATGGAAGTTAAGAGGTGACTTGATCTACAGGGTCTACAAGTGCCTACACGATGAGTAAATTTCTAATAGTAGATAGCTCTTTGGTGTAGAAGAAAAAGATATAACAAGACCCAATGGTTGGATACTGAAGCTAGATGTTTTCAGACAAGAAATAGAAGTGCAAATTTTTAACGGCTGGAACAACTTATCTAAGGGTGGTGATTCTCCATGACTTGCAGTCTTTAAATCAAGATTGGGTATGTTTTCAAAAGATATTGTCTAGCTGAAAGAGAAGATACAGGCTAGGTGCAGAAGCTAGTGGCTGAGGTTCTCTGGCCTGTTTTATGCAGCTGGTCAGACTAGATTATCATAATGTCCCTTCTGGCCTTAAAAATCTATGAATCTGTATCTTGGGCACGAATTAGGAAAGGGCACTAAGCAAGCACAGAATTAAAAATGTTCAG
This sequence comes from Gopherus flavomarginatus, assembly GCF_025201925.1. NCBI lineage: Eukaryota > Metazoa > Chordata > Testudines > Testudinidae > Gopherus > Gopherus flavomarginatus. Next base: position 147,292,134 of record NC_066620.1, on the reverse strand, counting down.
CCACTCACAGTTAGAGGAAGGATAAATATGTCCCTCAACTAGAGATGCTTATAAAGCTTGAGAGAGTAGAGATAGATCCAAGCACATAAAGGAAATAGGAAACTGGGAATCAGGACTGCTGAGTTCTATTTCCAGCTCCACCATTTCCTGCTTAGGCAAGTCATGGAGAATCCCCATCTACATGGTTAATTACCCTCAATGTTTTAAAAAATTGTGCCTTCTTTCTTGTCAGAAAATGTCTAGCTTCAGAGTCTAACCACTGGATCTTGTTATATCTTTTTCTTCTACATCAAAGAGCTATCTGATGTTTAGAGCTGCTCCCATTGATTCACTGGATTTGTAAATAGCCAGCACTTCTGAAAATTGGGCCCAAAATGGCTTAAATTGTGCAACCAAAAATTGTGGCCCCAATAATCATCTTAGTATCTCTGGCTCTGAATCACCCTTATCTGGCACCTTGTGTAGTAAATTATACTTGGTACAAGTGGGTATAATGCTACAACCCATGTGAAAGAGTGGAGAATCCTGATCTGGTAGTGCTGTAACATTCACTTTGCACAGGTATGGATGATCACACAAGATGCAAAGCAATGAAGAATCAGATCCCCTGCACTTCAGTTTAGCCTCCTGTAAGATGAGAATAATGGTAATAAATAATACAGTAATAATCATCTACTTTGCAGGAGCATTGTGAATATCAGCTGATTAAGGTTGATCAGTCTCTTTGAGTTTGTCATGTGAAAAGTACTCGAGAAGAGTAAAGTTCCATTGTAGGAACAGTGAAGGACAATAGTATGTAGTTGTAGGTAAGATAGAAAGAGAAGTAATATTATGTGCTTCTGTATTTAGTGAGATGTTTAAAGTGCACCTATCAGAACTCTAAGCAAATGTACAGTGAAATATATACAGATGTTACAACACAAAAATTGACCAAAGGAGAAAAGTTAGCTTCAGCTCTTCAGTTAATCAATCCATAAGACCATTAGTATTTAACACCCTCAGTTCTATCTCTATGTGCCTTCATGCCCATGGTGTCTACAATACAAAGATAAGTTGACTTAATGTAAGTCAGCATCCAACCTTTGCAGTAATTAAGTCGGTCATGTGTGTCCACACCCTGCTCATTATGTTGGTGGAGTGCGTCCTCATTAGCAGCTCTTACATCAATGTGCAGAGCAGTGCACTGTGGGTAGCTATCCCACAGTGCAATTAGCCACAGGGTTTTTTTGAAGGTCTTGCAAGCACCTCATGGGACCAAAATATTGCCGCAGGGGGAATGGGAGCATGGCTTTGGCCTTCCATGATGCATTTTCCTCCAGCCCTCCCTCCCTCTGTCCCCTACTATCAATGGTAAACAACCCATGTTTTTTCCACTCCTTTTTTTGAAAGCCTGGCTTAGCCATGCAAACGCCATAGCCTGAGAAACATGGACCCCGCTCAGCTGTGCACTCTTGTTGTGAGCATTACAAACACCTTGCGCCTTACCCTGCAGTATTTCCAGAACTGAGTCAGAAGCCACCACATGGAACATTGCAATGTCATGCAAGCAGCTCTGTTGCAAGCCATAGAACAAAATGATTCCTGGATGCTGTTGGCAGTTGTGCAGCAGCTGAACACAGAGAAGTGCTGTTTCTGCTCCTGGGAAACAAGCACTGACTGGTGGGTTCACATCATTATGCAGCTATGGGATGATGAGCAGTGGCTGCAGAACTTTCAAATGCAGAAGGCCACTTTCCAGGAACTTTGTGCTGAGCTTTCCCCAGCCATGAAGCACAGCAACACTAAAATGAGACCTGCTCTGACAGTGAAGAAGTGAGTGGGGATAGCTCTGAGGAAATTTGCAATGCCAGACTGCTACTGGTCAGTGGGGAATCAATTTAGAGTTGTTAAATCCAGTGTGGGAGCTGTTCTGATCCAACTGCGCAGGGCCATTAATCAACTGCTGCGAAGAAGGGTAGTGACTCTGGGCAATGTGCAGGACATAGTGGATGGGTTTCCCTAACTGCGATGAGGCTATAGATAGCATGCATATCGCTATCTTGGCATCAGTCCACCTTGCCAAAGAGTACATAAACTGTAAGGGATATTTTCAATGGTGTTGCAAGAGCTGGTGGATGACAGCGTGCATTTCACCAATATCAACATGGGATGGTTAGGAAAGGTGCATGATGCACACATCTTTAGGAACACAGGTTTGTTCAGAAAGCTGCAAGCAGGGACTTTCTTTCTAGACTGCAAAAGAACCATTGGTGATGTTGAAATGCCAGTCATGATCCTGGGAGACCCAGCCTACACCCTGCTGCCGTGGCTCATGAAACTGTACACTGACCACCTGGACAGCAATAGGCTGAGCAAGTGCAAAATGGTGATAGAATGTGCCTTTGGATGTTTAACAGGTTGAAGGCGCAGTTTGCTTACTAGGTTAGACCCCAGCAAAAGCAATATCCCCACAGTTATTGCTGCCTGCGGTGTGCTCTAAAATATCTGTGAAGCAAAGGGAGAGAAGTTTCTGCAGGGATAGGGCATGGAGGTTGACAGCTAATTTTGAACAGCCAGATACAAAGGCAATGAGAAGAGCCCAGCAAAGAGCTATGCATCTCTGGGAGGCTTTGAAAACCTGTTTCAGTAATGAGCCACAGTAATGTGACCTGGTTATCTGTGTTGTGCCACCTCATACCATACCCTCCATTGCATCAGTTTCCCTGTACTCCCTCCTCTGCAACCCTCATGACTGAAATAAATAAAGAGCCTTTCTTTCTCGAAGTGTTTACTTTTATTGTACAAACACAAAAAAACTGAAAGAATAGGATAATAAGTTAACTTTGGTCAAACTGTCTGATAAAATTGGAAGAGGAGAAAACAAGTCACTTTGTTTTTGAAAGCACCGTAGTCTTGCCCATTAAAGGTCTTGGAATGGGTGCCTTTTCTTCTTGGTACCCTTCCCCGGTGTTGAGTGGAAGGAATACTGAACTTCCCCCACCTCCACCTCCTAGAATGCTTTGGGGAGGAGGATTGGGAACAGGGTGATGTTCGCAGGCTGTTCTTCAGGGGCTGCAGAGGGAGTCTGGTCTCAAGCTTCTTTTCTTGAAGCTCAACAAGATGCCTCAACAAGTCTGATTGGTCCTCCATAATCCGCTGCATCCCCTCCTGTGTGGCATGCTCCACTCCTGGCATGCTCTCCTGCTCTCCATATCCATACTGAGTTTCTCCGAGAGGGAAATTCTCCAGGCTCTGAACTCCATCTCAGCTGTCCCAGAGGCATTCATTATCTCGCTGAACTTGTCATACTTCGTCCTCTTTTTCCACCTTCTAATAAGCAAAAGTCTCTCTCCTGGTGTGGATGATGAGCCGAAGGCCAAGCTTTCCACTGTAAGGCATGCAAAGCACAAGCCAACCATAGTCAGCGCATACCCTGGTTCTAGTGCAAGGTTGCTATTTTAAACAAAACATTCCTCTTATTACATGGAAGTGCAAGCCAGAACATAATCAGAATCCCTATCTATTCAACAAACCTGTTTGCTGTTCCAGTCACGGTGAATATGGCCCCAAGGCATTGATGACAGGCCTTGTGCTGCAACTTGTGGCAAACCCACGTCGGGAACACAGGTGGGCAGTTGGACAATGCCCCCTCCCTCTAGCAACATGGCTGTTGTTTTGAGACCAGGGACTAGTGTTAAGCCTCCCAAATTGCTGTCTATTTCCCAGGTGGCTTCAGTGGGAAGAGAGAGAACATAGGAAGCCTTCCCCTTCCCTTAATGCTGCTGGTAGTAGACGCCAATCCCTGCCAACCAAAGCAATGGCATATAAGGGAAAGTGTGGTTGAGGGACCTGGTATTCACCATGGAGGGTGGATCACATGCTCCATTGTTTGCAGTGAAAGCGCTTGTAATGAAAACTTCCCCCCATTTCCCCTAGGAGACCCTATGTGATATCATCTCCTGAGGATAACAGAAGTGGCAAGGGAACAGATGCTGCAAGCATCTGGGTATAGACCTAGTCCTTATGCTGTTATGCAGTGTGCCACAATGATGCCAGCAGAGTTAATACTGGAGTGGCATGGTAAATTGTGCTACTGTGGCTAATGAAATAAGGCAGCCCTCCCCAGAACCTTCTCCAAAGGATTGCAGAGTACCTCCATGAACATTTCCTAGAGATCTCCATGGAGGATTCCTGGGCCATCCCTGCACACATAAACAGTCTCTGCGTAGCTGGAGCAAGCACTGGAGAGCAGATATCCACTGCACCTTTCTTTTTATTCAGATTAAACATAAAATGTAAGAGCATGTAACTCCTGCAGTTTGATTGGAAATGTATACTCACCAAAGGTGCCTTCCCCGGCATCACGCTTGGTCACCATGCTGTCCTGCAACCAGCTAGGCTCTGGGGTTAAAAACAGCTCCTGGCTCTAGGGGAGAATGAATCCACTGTTCGCCTGTCTCCCATTCTCCTCCTCCTCCAAAATGTCCTCCATGTTGTTGTCTGAGGTGGCCTGAGACTCAGATTCCTGGGAGGTATCCATGCTGCGTTTGGGGGTAATGGTAGGGTCACCACTAAGAATCACATGCCACTCATTGTAAAAGCAGCATGTCTGTGGGGCAGAACCAGAATGACTGTTCGTCTCCCTTGTCTTCTGGTATGTCTGCTGAAGTTTTTATTTTCACATGGCACTGCTGCATGTTCCTGCTGTACCCCTTCTCCCCCATTCCCCACATGATCTTTGCATAGATGTCTAAGTTCCTACAGCTGGGTTGGAGCTGTGCCTGCACAGACTGTTCTCCCCAGGGACTAATAAGACCCACCACCTCCTGTGTACTCCAGGCGGGAGTGTGTTTGGCATGTTGAGTCTCCATGATCAGCTGGACTGGCGAGCTCTCCATGCTGATCAGACAGGAAATGAGAATTCAAAACTTCCCAGGGCTTTAACAGGGCTAGCGGCTGTTTCCTGTGTACCTGGCTGCTTTGTGCAGTGGAGTTGAAAACGATCTCCAGAGCAGTCACAGCAGAACATTCTATCCAGGAGTCCATTTCAGTTAACTTACACAACACTGTATCTACACTGCCTCTCTGTCAACTCATCAACACTGAATTAAGCACTATGCCTTTCACGGAGGTGGAGTAGTTAAGTTGACGTTACAGGAGAGTTAGGTTGGCGGAAGGGACCTGGTACTGTGGATGTGCATACATTATTAGGTCAACTTAAAGTGGCTTCCGTCGACCTAAGTTTGTAGTGTGGACCAAGCCTCAGGCTTTGTTAGATCAGGAGATCCAGAATCAAGGGCCTTTCACTCAGACTGTTCTGTCTGCAACCCTTCCTTGCTTAAACCAGTAAGGTACCAGTGTAATCGCAACTGATGCCACATGAGACGAGGACAGAAGTTCTCTCTCAGCTAGCTAGGCTTTCATCAGACTAACTCAAAATACTTTACAAATATTACTTGTAGTGTAGATACTGCATAGTAAATCTCATTATCCCCCTTCTGCAAATGGGGAAAGTGAGCACTGAGAGATTAACTTGCCCAAGGTCACACCATAGTTTACCGTCTGAGCCAAGAGTAAAACTAACTTTTCCTGTCTACCAGCGTGTTGCTGCAACCACTGCCAGATATGAAAAAGTAACCAAAGAATGATACAGAGACATCTTGAGAACTACCCATAAACTGTATAATTAAGGAGATAACCAAACTGGAAATACAACCCTTTAAGATGATCTGGATATTATATTAGACCCCAATATTATAATGAACTCTGTATGGGCGTATCCCTGCACCCACGGAGAGTTCATTGCAGGACGGGAGTTGTAATGTGGGTGGTTGAAATTACAATACTCCTGTGTTTCCTGCATACGTGATGATCCTCCTTGGAAAAATTCCTGTCTAAACCAAACTCTCCAAGATTATTAGTGTACAAAACTGTAAACAAATCAAGCTCAGTGAATTTTGAAAAGCAGCTTTGAACACCCCAAGGTGGACGGTAAACCACAACAACAGTAACAGGAAAAGCAGCACCGCAAACGAAAACCTAGCACTCCATTTGAAACTACATTCATTTAATAAGGTAAAAGAAATAGCTCAACAATACAAAACTCCAGCACTACCACCCTGACCACATGAGATACATGAGAATAAACATTCTTGTGGGCACACCTCAAGCGTGCTTAAAACAGCAGACTGCTCCAAACAGTTTCCACATAGCAAGGTGATCTCGTTGTCTGATAAATAACTCTAACCAGGCAACTGTAATAAATCAATGATTTCACAGTTTTGCACACTATATATAAACAGGGGTTGGTAAGAGCATACTGGATTTTTACACTACACTGATATCTCATTCCTACGAGCAAATGAACTGCAAACAATTTTGAACAGATGCAACATTTGGAGTTGAATTATAGCTTGTAGACTGGGATGTAAGATTTCACATGGGAACTGGAGAGAAAGCCGAATCAGGGTTCAGCAAATACTGCACAGAAATCTTTCAGGAATATTAGTTTCCGTTTAAAATAAGTTTGATCTGACTGCACTCACACACCTCTTTTTGGATTCACTTTTTGTGAACAGTCAAGGAATGGAGGTTTACGCACGCTGATGCCTGTGGAAAGGGAATTTGCATGCATGTTCACACTGGAAATTATATATTTTATGCAGACGGGATACACGGCTTGATACAGTGGATGACAGGTACCCCACAACGTCTTGCTGGGCCTCCGGCACAGAAACAGCTAAATAACCCAGATTGGATGTCTTTCTAAAAAGAAGCTCTGCCTCATTGGTGTTCAAACTTTTTGTATTTGTGACCCCTTTCACACAGCAAGTCTCTGAGTGTGACCATCCTTATAAATTAAAAATGGGGTGTGTGTGTTAATTTAAGGGGGATCGGGGCTGTCAACCCCACACAGCTGACAGCTAGTGACCCCCATGCAAACACCTTTTGACTCCCTGAGGGTTACAACCCCCAGTCTGAGAACCCCTGCTTTAACTCAATCAGAAGATATGAGCTTGAGGCAAGGACCTCTGTGGTCTGTGTTATTTAGGAGGTCAGGCTGGATAATCATAACAGTCCTCTTCTAGCCTTACAAAAAAAAATCTGTCAATAAATGCCATGACCTTAACATTCCTGCTTTTTTCCCAAACTTCCAAGGGAAAAAAAATCACTCTTGGATGAGATGGAGCATGTGAAATATTAAAAGGATTGATTTCTTTTGGAAAAGTTAGGTAGGGGCCTGAAAATTGGGTTTATACATTGAAAATTAGTTCCAGCTTTTATAGAACACTCTCAACTTAAGGTTTTTTTCAGTTGACTAATTAAAACAACAATCTCATTTCTGGTAGAGCACTATGGAGTATATTCTCATTTAACAATAAAGAAATAAATGCAAATACAAGGTTTTTCTGCTTTTCCTTTGATAGGTGCAAGGATCTTTTCCACAAAGGAGAAACTAACTAAGGTCCTATACTGAAATGAGCTCTGCCTCCTTATGGCTCAGAGCCTGCTTGGGTGGATCACATTGAATGAACAGACCCTAAGACTTGACAACTCAGATGATTTCTGTGTTGTATCTTGGGGCCCCAACCGAGATCAAGGCCCCATTGTGGTAAGTGCTGTACATACATATTGAAAGAGCTAGTCCCTGCCTCAAAGAGTGTCTAACTGAAAAAGACAAAGGGTGGAGGAAAAGATGGATTTATTAGGTGTTGAGAAATTAAGTGACTTGCCCAAAGCCATACCAGAAATCTGTGGTTATGCTGGGAAATTACTACTGATCTCTTAAACCCCACCCAAGTACCTTAATCATAAGCCCGTCCTTCCTCTGAAAAGCTAAAGTGAGGTCTGTGATGTAGTTGTATTTCAGCTTCTTCTTGTTTATAATTTTAAGGACTTGGGCTACCATAATAGGAATTAGAGCACCAGACCCTCACTGGGTAAGCATACAGCGGTATCCTCAGTTTTTCAGGACAAAGGACAGGGACAAACTAGACGTGAACAATGGAGCCATGCCTCACTCAGATTCCTGACTCCTGCTGCATGCCTAAAACACTTTGATCACATGCTGTGTATTTTTGCAAGCTTTGTATACCTGGCACTTAAAGATCACCAACAAGGTATATTTCATCTCAACTCAAGCCATTCTTTTACTCACTTTTATTGATAACAGACTTATGGAAACTTGAAAATGACATTTTGTTTCCTCATCATTTATTTTCCTCCTTCTACTCTGGATTGTTATTGTAGGACTTTTTACAGTGCATGCTTGGTTGACAGCAATGTATTTAATATATTATCTTTATATATAGACATTATCAAATCACAGTGCTCTTTTTACTTTAAATAGATTATGTGCCTTTGTCACACATTGTGTTCTGCATTTGGGCCTTGGTAGGTTGATAGGCATCAGTCAAACTGTGGGAAACCCATTCTAAGCCTATCTATTAAGATTAATTGCCCACAAAGTCTGGTAGTTGTTCATGTCAGAGGTTAATGTGCAATGGTCTATCTGCATAATAACAACTATACCTGAAGAAATGTGTCCCCAAGTGACTCATCAAGGAGAATAGTCTTATGGGAAGTGACACTATCCTGCACTTTGAACTTGATCTATCACACTATGCGCATCACAAAAGATATCAGAGCATCTGGCGAGCAGTGAAGAAACTAGGAGCTATTGCACTACATCTATATTGGGGGAATGGTAAATAACAAAGAGGACAGGTTACTAATACAGGGCGATCTGGTAAACTGGGTAAATGTATATATCTAGGAAGAAAAAATGTAGGCTCTATTTACACAATGGGGGAATTCTATCCTGGGAAGCAGTGACTCTGCAAGCAATTTTGTGGGGTGGGGGTGGAGGGATAATCAGCTGAACATGAGCTTCCAGAGTGACACTGTGTCCAATACGATCCTCAGATGCATAAATAGGGGAATCTCAAGTAGGAGTAGAGAGGTTATTTTACCTCAGTATTTGGCACTGGTGTAGCTGCTGCTGGAATATTGTGTCCAGTTCTCATATCCACGATTCAAGAAGGATGATGATAAATGGGAAAGGATTCAGAGAAGAGCCGTGAGAACGATTAGAAAACGTGCCTTATAGTGATAGACTCAAGACTATTTAGTTTAACAAAGAGAAGGTTAAGGGGTGATTTGATCCCAGTCCCATGATACCTACATGGGGAACAGACATTTAATGATGGGTTCTTCAACCTAGCAGAGAAAAAGTATAATACAAGCCAATGGCTGGAAGTTGAAACTTCACAAATTCAGACTGGAATTAAGGTGTAAATTTCTAGCAGTAAGAGTAATGAACCATCGGAACCATTTACCAAGGGCTGTGGTGGATTCTCCATTGCTGCCAATTTTTCCATCAAGATTGGATGTTTTTCTAAAAGATCTGCTCTAGGACAGTATTTCCAAAACTGTGGGTTGTGACCATAAGACTCCTGCAGCTCCTGTCCCTGGGGGTTGCCTGGGGTTGGCTTTCTACTGCAGGTATTTCAATCTGGCCTCTGGCACATGGGGGTCACAACTCCACTCACTCAAATCTGGTCTGGCCACCCCACTATCAGGGGGCAGGGCCAAACTTGAGCAGCACCGTGATGTGACCCCATGCGCCAGGGGCCAGGTTGCAATACCCAAAGTGGGATGCATCAAGAAAAGTTTTGGTCAGCCCCAGGTGAATTTCTAGGGTTGGTGATTAGTGTGGTAAAGAACTTAGATCTAATGATAACAATTTCCAGAAGCATACTGATTATGTAGAGATCTACATATTATGGCAGTCAGAGCCAGGTTTAGGTGGCAGGTGGCCCAGGCAACTGCCTGGAGTGCTGGACTTGGGGTGCGCCAGACTTGGGGTGCTGTTTTTGTTGTTAACAACAAAAGGGAAAATAGAATGCTTGAAGGAACATGTTTTAGGTATTCCATATGTGGATTCGTGTTTCACTAACCTCCCAGAATGTTCTGCACCTTTGTAGAATCTCATGGAACCTTCCAGACTTTCTGAGAACTACATTTTCCTTGAACCGCCTAGAATGTCGTCAGCCATGTCCTCATGGGTATATGGATGCATAAAAACAGATTTACAGATCCCAGCATGCAAATTTATCTTCTTACATGATAGGGTTAAATTATGTATGCAAATCATGCATCAAAGTCGTGAAATGGGCCACAAATGCAATTACAAAAAATGGTTTTCGAAAGTTTAACAAATAGATTCTCCTCACCAGGGGCGCCATTTGAGCTAGGGCCAGCCCTGATGATAGTTGATTATAAAGGCTGTCCCACTTTGACACCAGCTTTGATATTGAGAGGGGGACTACTCTGGAGTTTGGCATAAGCGCTGAGTCCTAGTAGTAATTAGCATTTATACAGTGTTTTTCATCTGCAGAATGTTTTATAAACTTTCGTTAATTTATTCTCAAAACAACCCTGTAATTGTTTTCATTGGGTGGGAAAGTGAGGCACGGTTAGCTGACCTAGCCAAAACCAGGGAGCCCTAGCTGCAGATAAAATTTAGGTAAAAATATCTGGCCCCCAGTCCTGAGCTCCTGTTGATCTCTTCTTATGTTCCTATCATAAAACTTCAGGGGAGGGCTGCAGAAAGGGAGAAAAAGCTGAAAAAGAATCTGAAAGGTGAATATCTGGCATCTTTTGATGAAGTGCAATTATGTGGGGTCAGACTGTGGTTAGCTCAGGGGGCTGGGAAAGTGCACAAGGAGATAAATGCGTACCATCAGTGCTAGCTCTCCCAAAAGGAGTAGGGTGATGGTGGGAACCGGGCCTATTCCTCAGTGACATTGGAATGATTTTACAATGGGGGTGCTGAAAGCTACTGGACAGAACTGTAAACCCTGTATATGATGGAAACCACTTCAGCCAGAGGATGCTACCGCACCTCCAGCACCCATAATCAGTGGTTTCCCCAGGAATTGAAAATAGGGGAGGTGTTTCAATTTACAAGGGGGGTGTCAGGGCCGATGAGATATATAAAAGAAATATGAATAAAGTAAATGTTTTGTTAGGATAATGCAAATATAACATAAGGATAATGTAAGTTACACCAAAACACATAACCGGTCTAGATTTCTAAAAAAATATAATTTTTTTTTAAAAAATATATTTAATTTAAATTGACTTTTGAAAAGTAAGCCATCATGGGATAAGAGGGAAGTCCTCTTATGGATCAGTGACTGGTTAAAAGATGGGAAACAAAGGGTAGGAATAAATTATCAGTTTTCAGAATGAAGAGAGATAAATAGTGGTACCCCTGAGGGGTCGGTACTGGGACCATTACTGTTCAACATACTCATAAATGATCCGGAAAAATGGGTAAACACTGAGGTGGCAAAATTTGCAGATGATACAAAACTATTCAAGATAGTTGAGTCCCAGGCAGACTGCAAAGAGTTACAAAGGGATCTCACAAAACTGGTGACTGGGCAACAAAATGGGATAAATGCAAAGTAATGCACATTGGAAAACAATCTCAATTATACATACAAAATGAAGGAGTCTGAATTAGCTGTTAACACTCAAGAAAGAAATCGTGGAGTCATTGTGGATATTTCTCTGAAAACATCCACTCAATGTGCAGAGGCAGTCAAAAAAGCAAACAGAATGTTGGGAATCATTAAGAAAGGGATAGATAATAAGACAGAAAATATCATATTGCCTCTGTACAAATCCATGGTAAGTGCACACCTTGAATACTGTGTGTAGATCTGGTCACTCCATCCCCCAAAAGATATATTGGAAACGGAAAAGGTACAGAGATGGGCAACTAAAATGATTAGGGGCATGAAACAGGAGGAGAAATTAAAATAACTGGGAATTTTCAGCTTAGTAAAGAGACAACTAAGGGGGGATATGATAGAGGTCTATAAAATCTTGGCTGGTATGAAAAAAGTGAAAAAGGAAATATTATTTAATCCTTCACATAACACAAGAACTAGCAGTCACCCAATGAAATCAATAGGCAGCAGGTTTTAAAAAAACAAAAGGAAGTACTTTTTCACCCACTTAAAGTCAACCCGGGGAACTTTTTGCCAAGGGATGCTGTGAAGGCCAAAACTACAACAGGATTCAAAAAATAACTAGATAAATTCCTGGAGAATAGGTCCATCAGTGACTATTCAGGATGGGGAAGGATGCAACACCATGCTTTGAGTGTCCCTAACCTGTTTGCCAGAAGCTGGGAATGGTCAACAGAGGATGGATCACTTGATGATTACCTGTTCTGTTCATTCCCTCTGAAGCACCTGGCCTTGGTCACTGTCGGAAGACAGGATACTGGGCTATATGGACCATTGGTCTGACCCAGTATGACCATTCTTATGTAAAAATTAATTATAATAATAAAAATGTTTAGTACAGAAACTCCCCAACATAATGACCTCTCAAAATAGCAACGATGTGAGATAACAACCTTGGAAAATAATACATTTTAAAAATCTTGGCCTACTAGGAAACATATTTATGTAAGTTTCCATTCGCAGTCACAAATCTAGCATTTTGGAGCAAAGTCACTAAAATATAGTCCAACAAACAAATGTTTATTTAACGTGCCCCTCGCTTTTCCCTCCACTGCACCTGACTCACCAGTGTTGCCACAGATCGCTGCTCTGGGCCAAAGGGGGCTGCTGGAAGTAGGAGCCGTGATCGGCTGGACCTACGGAAGGGGCAGGTAAACACACTGACCTGGCCCACCAGGGGCTTTCCTTACACAAGCGGCGACCCCTGTTTGAGAAACCCTGATCTAGCCCTTCCTTAGAAATCAACTCTTAGGCCCCAGTTGAGGAAGCCACTTAAGCATGGGCCTAGCTTTAAATCTATGAGTTGCTCCTTTGATTTCAAAGTTAGGCATGTGTTCAAGTCCCTAAAACAGAAGGAAGAACCCAGAACTGCAAGGAAAAGAGCCTTTTCATTCCTTTATTAAAAATCAAAATTTAAAATGGATCCCCTTCTAGTCGACATCAACTGACTATGCACAGGGTAAAGTGATGAGAAGATCCTCTCTGCCTACGCCATCACTGAGGGAAATATAAAGAATAAAACCCATAAAAATGTTAAATTAAGTGTAATTCCACTAGATGGCAGCACAAGAAGTGTTTATCTTTGTTATTCTCAACATCTGTGTGTCAAGGTTTTTATCAGTGCTCTAGCATTCGATACATTCAGAAAGGATTTCTGATTTAGAATTTTCAATTACACAACTAATGACCTAGAGTCAAATTTAAGTGTCTTAGGAGCCTAAATCTCATTTCCAAAGGTTACTGAGGACAAAAGGTACATTCTTATCTCATGTTAGTTAAGACATGAGAACAAACATGAGGTAAATCCTAGAGAAGACAGGACAGGTGCAGTATTTACACAACACGTTAGCAGGTTGAGGTAAGGACTAGGCTTCCCATTGTGTTTACCTTGATCTGCTCACCCACGTGAAAGCTACAAAACTTTTCTATCTTTTTTGATCGGTTCTAGCTCACCTGATACAATTTTACTTTTTTTTCTTGGTATCAATTTATAAATTTTAGGGTTGCACAACAACTGGAGGGGGGGGGGATTGTGAACAATTAATCAAAAGTTCCCATTTTAGTTGGTGAAATTTCAAATTTAGAGCATTTTGAACAGCTTTCTGGTTTGTTTTCTGGCATAACAATGTTGATTACTGTTAGCACAATACACCCGGTACAATTACAGCTTAGAAGAGTGAACTGGATTATTTTTTCCTCCCATGAACAATTCCACTGGCTATTAAGTTGTGATATGTCAGAAGTTTTATGATTGGTGAAAACACAAGAGATAGAAACAACATCACTTGATTTTTTTCAGATACCATGTTGAGTTTGCTGTGGTAGGACTCAGAGGGAGCAAAAGATAACTAGCCTTACAGTATATGCTTTTGGCAACTCTGCAGCTGCTGGAATCATGATATCTACCCCATACAGAGACTGAGTTGGCTGTTTGGTACTGAAGGTGAGCACACTGGCTGCAGGGGCGGCTCTAGCTTTTTTGCCGCCCCAAGAACTGCAGACTGGCTGCCTTTGGCGGCATGCCTGCGGAGGTCCGCCGGTCCCATGGCTTTGGCATACCTGCCACCAAATTGCTGCTGAATCCGCGGGACCGGGGACCTCCTGCAGGAGTGACGCCAAAGGCTGCCTGACTGCCACCCTCGCAGGGACTGCCAGAGCGCCCCCTGTGGCTTGCCACTCCAGGCACACACTTGGAGCGCTGGTGCCTGGAGCCACCGCTGACAGGCTGTCAAGGCAGGTATGAAGGATGTGGGTTGAAAGCTTGCAGGGGGTGGAGTTTTTTCCTGTTCATTTACATGTTATTTTCCTTGACAGGAGGGAGACAGGTCAGTGAAACAGTGAGAATGCCCTAGGGGTGATCAGATAATAAGCGTGAAAAATAGGTGGGGGGAGGGTGGTATAGTTGCCTATTTAATAAAAATCCCTAATATCAGGATTTCTAGTCACCCTAGGTTGCACTGCCAGTGGCACAAGATGAGTCAGGTACAGATGTCCCCCTTTCGTGGTGAGAAGTGGTGGAAGGCTGGAGAAATTGAGTGGGTGATGATCTCTTCCTAGTAGCATGAGACATCTGAGGGGTGGAATAGGTCCCTCCTAGTGGTGAGAGAGACAGCTGAAGGGTGTGGTGGGGAGTGTCTCGTCCATGCAGCTGAAGCAAGTAGGGAGTGGGGAGCACCAAGGAACAGCTGTGATGCAGCTGCAGTGAGCAGGGAGTTGTTCTGGGTTCATTGCATACATGCTGCATACCAAGGGCTCAATTCCATTTCCAGCCCTCACACTGAATTGCTTTCAATGGCACTACTCGTGGAGGGAAGTACTTCTCAATGTAACAGTGGCAGGATTGGGTGCCCAGTTAGCAGCAGGCCGAGCTGCTACCCAGTTCTAGAGTGAAGACAGATGTAGTCATAGTCATTCTCCACTGAGTTGAAAACTCAACCCACTTGCTAGGGGGTGTAATAACCAAAGGACAGCGAGTATGGGAGGGCAAGCTAGTTTTGCAAAAAGTCTTTTCTACTTTAAACCACACTTTAGTATATGTTTCTTCTCAGCAGGAGTGAGAAAAGTGGATATGAACAATGTAGCCTAGTATTAAAAGGCTTACTTTAGCAGAGCTTAGCTGCCATGCTTCTGTAACTCCTTTCACATCTGACTTGTAGAACCAAAGAACAAAGGGAAAAGGATGAGAATTTGGGGTCTATTGTCTACACAGAATTTATTGGTATTAATGGGAGTAGCTTACTTGTGATTATGCTGAGGAAAGTGGCCCAGAAAAGCCAAAAACAGTATTCGTAACGGGAGGAATCACATTTCCTGGCTTCAGTTCACCTCTGTGACCAGGTTATTACAACCCCACTCACCTTGTCTCTCTAATATCCTGGGACCAACACGGCTACAACAACACTGCATACATGTTTATTATGCTTCAAAACATGCAGACAAGTCACCAATATTAGCTAGACAAAGAAGTGGAGTGTACAAGGAAAGCTCTGAATAACTCACACTGTTTCCAAATGATTGTACTTGACACAGCAAGTATCTTGTGGATCAATATTTTGATTTTGTTATCTTGGTGATAAATATAAGGCCATGATAATACTGCCATCCTGTGGTCAGGATGTTTAGGATGGAGTGAGCCCTTGTATAAGATTATAAGTAAGGCTCAGATTTAGTCATGGGTATTTTTAGTAAAAGTCATGGACAGTTCATGGGCAATAAACAAAAATTCACAGCTTGTGACCTGTCCATGACTTTTACTATAAAACTCCATGACTAGATCTTAGCTGCTCCTGGGCCCTGGGGCACTGCTGCTGATTTGGAGGGGGGTGGGCTGCTGTTGCTGCTTTGGGACTGCTGGGGCCAGCCACACTGGCTGCTGCAGCTGCAGAAGTCATGGAGGTTCCAGAAAGTCATGGAATCTGTGACTTCCATGACAGACTCACGGTCTTGATTATAAACACACTGTAGTGATTTCCTTAGGGCAAGGAGGTCTGTATATCACTCAAGTGACAAAGTACCTTCTTCTCCTTAGTAGCCTTAGTTCTTTTTAGCCTTGGAGACAGGCTCAGGCAAGGCAAATCCTTACCAGTAGCACAGGGTCTGGCTATTCCTGTCCCCAGTCAGTCTCTTGTGCTTGTTTTACCTTCCCTTCTGGGGAGGGAGTGCAGCCTTCCTTCCTGGAAGGGTTCAGGGTCTTGCTGCACCCAGCCTACTAACAGCTTCCCTACTTCTCTCACCCCCACACACTTCCATGCAGGGGAGGGTTTAAAAAGGTCCTAAGCAGTTGGAGCCAGCTGAACCTAATTAGTTCCCTACTAACCCCTTTTCCAGCTGAACCTTATTTCCCTGTGGATCTCTCTCCTCGGTGGATTGGGAGAGACCTTTTGACCCCCTGGGAGTAATTACTACTCCCCACCACCCTTTGTAGCTGTTTGTCCTGGGTTTACCACACTCACTGTATATCTTTTTGTCCAGAATTTAATTTCCAGAATATTTTTTTCACTGGACTTTTTTCTTGTACCAAGGAGTTACTCATTTTAAACAGGACTGAATCAGAGAATTTAACTGAATTCAAAATTTGTGTCTAGAAGAGGAAGGGATGGAGAGGTATGGGGAAGATGGGATCAAGGTACATTTCCAAAGGATGGGGTTCCTCAGGTCTGGGATTTCTGGAATCAACTCCTTGTTTTAGTTAAGAAAATAACTGGAGTTAGAGATGGCAAAGCCTGGGTGTGGCTTTAGATTTGCAAAAACAAAGCTGGGGTAGTTCAGATCCAGGTACTATTTAGTCTCAATTTTTAGCATTCTGGGCTAGGGAGGTGGTGTCACACAACTGTGTCTGGTTACGTCAATCTCTGATCCTATTGGTATCCAGGAAGTTGGTGGGCGAAGCTTGCCCACTGCTAAAGGACCTCCCCCCAGCCTAAGGGGAGGAGCCACAGGTCTGTGACACCAAATAATTGTGTGGGACAACTAATGAAAAAAACAGGATCGGGAGTGAGGTGATAGGGCTAAACAAAGGGAACCTGATGGGGACACCGAGCAGAGAACCCCAGACAATGCCCACTGCTCCTCGAAGCCGTCAAGGGAACCAGTGGATGCTGCCCAGAGGAACTCTGCCCGGATGCGTGAATGGACGGAGGAGCGGAAATAGGCCCCACAGTCTCAGGAAATCCCATCGGCCAACCTCCTCTCCTTGGTTTTGTAGATGGCTAGTTTGGCCAGGGCCAAGAGGAGGTTGGTAAGGAGATCTCTTGACTTTGTGGGGCCACAGATGGGGAGTGCGTAGATAAACAGATGAGGGGAAAAGTGCAACCAAAAATGCAAGAAGAGATCCAAGAGGAGCCAGAACAGGGGCTGCAACCTGGCGCACTCTAAATAAATGTGCGCCAGGATCTCCTTCATGCCGCAAAAGGGGCAGGTGTTGGGGACAAGGGTAAACCACGCCAAGTACACGCCCGTGCTCATGACCCTGTGAAGGAGCCACCAACTGACATCCCCGGTGGGACCAGGGCATAGTATAAGCTGGCCCACCGGGGTATGTTAATCTCTGATGGAAGGGTCTTAGAATTGTCCCAGAACATCTGTTGCTGGTAGGGTGACCTAAGAAGAGGTTATTCAGGCAAAAGAAACACTTTGTTACCCAGATGGCTCCTCTCTTGATTTAGTTATTGTTTTCCTCCAGTCCACTCTCTCTGCCACTCTTGACTCCTTTGCCACTTTCTCTCATCACAAGGTCCAATCTTGAGCTGTAGCTTGCCCTTAACACCCATATTCTCTGCTCCTGTTCTCATTCTGCTGAGAATCTCTGGTGTAAATCTCAAGAGTATGTTGAGTTTCTCCACTACAAACTCACTTTCTTTTCCTTTAATTCTATCATTTTATTAGTCAAACAGCTCTATTTCTCCTTCCTGATTGAATCCTTCACCTGAAACTCCAGTTGCCTTTTTGCCAGATTTCCCCTGTACCAAATCCTTCCCCCCTCCTCCATCTCTGTTCAGAAACTTGCAGATTTCTTCTCTGAAAAAAAATTGCTAAAATTTGGTGTAATCTAGCTTCTTCCCTTTGTCCTCTTCCCCCATTATTTACAAGCACTGCTTTGACTAACATCTTTATCCTGATGACTATGGCCTCTCTGTCTCACATCTCTTTGTGAGTGTCTTGTCATCATCTCAAACTCAACGTGACCAAAACTTATGCACAACAAGTCACAGAGGGGATTAGACTATCTGTCCTGATTCTTGATCCTCTTCTCCAGCTTTTGGTAATGCCTTCCTCCAGTCTTTAACTTTCAGAAAAAGTAGGGTCTCAACCTCCGTGGCCTGCCCATACCCCAAAAAACCAAGTTCCAACGTCCAAGACATTACATCAAGTGTTTTCAAGTATAACAGCTGCTACATTTACCTACTGAATTGTTGTATTATAAGCATTCAACCAATAATGTTGGAAAGGACTTAGAGATATCTTGCTCTAAAAAACAAGGGAGCCCATTATTATGTGGTATATTTTAATCTAGTAAATCCCATCTATCTGAGATGTAAAAACATCCACATCCTCTTGCATTTTAACTTCCGATGTTCAAAAAAAGTTTGTTCTTTAAAGCTATTAGTTTCTTAACTAATGATGCATTCATTTAAATAAAACTGTTCATTTTAGCCTAAGGATGGCATAGATACAGGCGAAGTGAACTCTACTTTTGCAGAGCAAATATGTGTCCATTAGCAGAACCTTCTGTAAATTCGATTTTGAGTGGGGAGCGGCAGATGTTTATTCAGTTTGCATATTTCTTGTGGTTTGTGGTTTCTTGTGGTTTAAGCATCTGAAGGGTGTAGACACTAATGAGGGAGAGGAATTGTTTATCATGATATCTGAAGCACCTTTTGCAAGTTTGTTATGACTTTTTACCAGCCCTGGCAAAAGCCTGCTTCCCAAGCAATTGCATGAATCAGTCCTGCTTGTTCCCAATGCACAATTAGGCACTCTTCTCCCAGGACAATGATTGCCTTCCAGAAACAGGTTAGTGTTGTTGATAGGTTGGAGTTGAAAGGAATTGAATTTATTGTGTTATTTTAAAAAACAGAGAACAGCATTGTAACTAATAAGATATGTGCCTTTCATCACTGTGATTATTCCGCTTGTATGTTGCATTCCTTTCCTCCCACTGTTTGAGTGAGATTCTCAACACTGCTCCAGCCCTGGTTCCACAGAGAACATAAGAATGGCCCTACTGGGTCAGACCAAAGGTCCATCAAGCCCAGTATCCTGTCTTCTGACAGTGGCCAATGGCAGATGCCTCAAAGGGAATGAACAGACAGGTTATCATCAAGTGATCCATGCCCTGTCACCCAATCCCAGCTTCTGGCAAACACAGGCTAGGGACACCATTCCTGCCCATCCTGGCTAATAGCCAATGGTAGACCAATCTTCCATGAATCTATCTAACCCCCTTTTGAACCCTGTTATAGTATTGACCTTCACAACGCCCCCTGGCAAGGCGTTCCAGAGGTTGACAGTGCGTTGCATGAAAAAATACTTTCTTCTGTATTTTTTCAAACCCGCTACCTATTAATTTTATTTGGTGGCCTCTTGTTCTTGTATTATAAGAAGGAGTAAATAATGCTTCCTTATTTATTTTCTCTATACCACCCATGATTTTCTCGACCGCTATCATATCTCCCCCTAGTTGCCTCTTTTCCAAACTGAAGAGTCCCAGTCTTATTAATCTTTCCTCATATGGAAGCCATTCTAGATCCCTAATAATTTTTGTTGCCCTTTTCTGAACCTTCTCCAATTCCAATATATCTTTTTTGAGATGGGGCAACCACATCTGTGCACACCACCACCAGGTGACTGAAGCGCTGATCAAGGGGGAGAGCCTGGCTAAAGGGCAACGTGCCAGCCTGTGGTGAGAAGCCCCTAAGTTTGTAAAAGCACTGGAAGTGTTAAGAGCAGCTTAGAATGCATTTTGCTTTTATTTCATTTGACCAAATCTGACTTGTAGTGCTTTCATTTATAATCACTTAAAATCTATTTTTGTAGTTAATAAATTTGTTTGTTTATTCTACCTGAAGCAGTGCGTTTGGTTTGAAGTGTGTCAGAAACTTCCTTTGGGATAACACATCAATTTCTTTGTTAAACTGACGAACACATATAAGCTTGCAGTGAACCATATGGAGGTTCCTAGGCTTGTGTCTGGGACCAGAGATATTGCCTAGTGTCATTCGGTTGCACAATCCAAGTATGTCTGGCCAAAAGTTCTGTCATGTAGTTGGGAGCAGCTTACATGCCAGAGACTGTGCGAGAACATCCTGGGAGTGGGGGTTCTCACAGCAGAGCAGGTTAAGGCTGGCTCCCAAAGTCGAGGACTGGAGTGACCTAGAAGATCACCAGTCCAGATAACACCAGGAGAATATCACAACCATTCTGAGCAAGCAAGATAGTTAAGAATCCTCTTTGTCTCTTAACCAGATACCCAGGCAATACCAGAGATGGAGCAATGTGTAAGCTTCCCTACAATGTGCCTTACTACCTGCATGGATGGAACATCAGTAAAACAGTAATAATACCTAACTCCTATATAGCATTTTTCATCAGTAGATCTAGAAGTGCTTGAGGAAGGAGGTCAGTATTTCATTTCCATTTTAGAGGTGGGGAAACTGAGGCAGAGAGCAGTAAAGTAACTTGTCTAATTGTCAGCCACAGGCCAATGGCAAAGCCAGGAATAGAACCCAAGTCTTCTAAGGCCTAATTCAGTGCTCTACCACCTAGACCATACAGCCTTTCCAGAGAATGAGTGTATTTTAGATGCCATATCAGTACACACCCTTAGAGTGTCAGCAAGGGTCCAATTAATGTTAATTATGGTGGTTTTTTTTATTATTCATAATTTGTGTACCAGCAAGTGAGATCACAAAATCATTTAATACACTTTACTACTACACAGCAATCAAGGGAGCAGAATCACAACCAAAAGAACTATTCTACATAACTAACTGGCTAATCAACCCAAACTGCAAAGCCCATTCATTGGGTCTGAGCAGCCGCTGCTCAGAAAAGCTGTCAGTGTACTTTGCTGACAAGAGCAAAATGTAAATTTTATGTAGGAAAATTTCAGTATTTCAGAAGTTTTTTTATTTTTCCATTGGGAGAATCTAAATGAAATATTTTGATTTGGATCAGGTTGACTCAAATTGAAATATTTTGGTTTGTGGTACTAAAACAAAATTTTTAATTTTGGGCCAATTTGATGTTAATCCATGTCTGCCTGAGCTGCTGCTATGTCTCAAGGAAATTGTAGTTCAGGAACTGCATGCTCCCCTTTTCTCCTGTGGGCTGGACTCCCTGGCTGAGTTTGGTCCCATCACATTGGCCAAAGCTCAAGCACCCTGAAAAATGTCAGCATAACAAAATGTGAAACAGCTCTGTACCCTTCCTGGCTAGTAAAAGTTAGCAAAGAAAAAGCTACCTTGTGGAAATTGTTAATGCTTCTTTCAGAGATGCATACCCACCAAAAGCCTTGAAAAAGCAATAGTCCACCCATTCCTCAAAAAGCCAACATTGTGCCCTGAAGACCTCTCCTGCTATCCCATCACCTGTCCCCTATTCCTGGATAAAACAACAGAGAAAGTAATAACCACCAAGATCCAGCAAGGTACAGCACTGAGACATCCCCTAAATGACAACCTCTTCCTTGCTATGGACACAGGCAGATCTCCATGCTCAAATTGCTGCATTTCTCTGCAGCCTTTGGCACAGTGCCCACAAGGTACTGCTGCTAACCCATCTACATGACATAGCAGAAGTAGATGGCTCAGCACTACAGTGGCTCCAATCATTCCTCTCCAATAGAACGCAGAGTGGTGATGGGAAACTGTTCCTCCTCTCTGAAGGTTGTCAATGGGGTCCCACAGGGATCCATACTATCCTTACCCCTTTCATCAATGAAACCACTGGGAGAAGTAGTGAGATGCCATGGGCTCAGCTGCCAACAATATGCAAATGACACCCAACCCTATAGCTCATTTGTCACTGATGCCACCACCACCATTAGAAAGATATTAGAATGGCTACAGGAAGTCAGCTCTAGCCTTTTGGATGAAGAGCAGCTGGCTCAGGCTGAATCTAGGCAAAATGGAGGTGATGCTGGGTGGAAAGGGAAAACACTTTCAAGATCTAGCTGAGATACTGTTCGCACCTTCCACTGATGGCAGACAGCTCCCATTCACCAAGGGGGTATGAAACCTCAGAGTCCTGTTTGACTCCTCTCTAAGCTTGGACAGCCAGGAACTTTGGTATCTAAAAGTGTCTTTTTTTCTCCTCCCGCTCTGTAGGAAACTTTACCCTCAGATGATGACCTGACTACAGTGTTCCATGCATTCATCCCCTCTGGGATGGCTTACTGTAATTCAATGTGTCTGAAACTGAATGTGAAGATGATGAACAGGCTCCAACGGGTACAGAATGTGGCTGCCTGCCTTTTCTATGGCTTAGGCCTCCACGGTCTAGTGCAAGTCAGGTCTGTGTTCAAGTCCTTCCACTGGCTTCCAGTCAGTTTCAGATGCCAGTAAGACCTTGGTCCTAATCTTCAAAGCAGTTAATGGTTCAAGGCTCAGCTACATCAATGACCAGATTTCAATCTATGAACCTTTGAGACAATGCAGATCACAAAGGCTAGGATGTAGCATATAAGAGCTAGGCATAAAGCATTCCCAACTGACGGAATGAATTTCCAGAGCAAATGAGGTAAATCCAGACTCTGTCTTTAGGAACCACTGCAAAACCTCTGAAAAAAGGTTCTCCACCATAGCAAGGATAACATTCACATCACTCCATCTGCCCAAATGCTCCCACCACATGAAGAAATAAACTTTACTTCTCCTGCAATACAAACAAATCAACCAGACAAACCCAACAACCAAACAAACTAATAAGCAAAAATAACCCAGAATTTTTACCCCAAGAGGGGAGAAATACCAGACACTCCAAGTCTACTAGGGACTTTGCTATTGCTATTGATTTTACTTGGAAAAAGCTCAGATACCACGGTGATGGGCAGCAGCCTAAAACCCTAAGACAGATAGAAATGATCAAGTACATCAAGTTTTGTGACCTACTGTGTTACAAACATTGATTAATTTGTCTGATAGCTACAGATGGATGGTGTAGCTATTACCTCCGAAGCTTTGACATGTGGCAAAGAGTAGCTTAATAGTTCAGTTTGCTCCTGGAAGAACTCTTCAGGTGTGCCAAATAAGCAGCGGGCAATTTCTATGAAAAAGCAGTGCTGCTGCTCCTTGTGAAGCTTTAACTTCCTTCAGTGCCAGATGTAGCCAGTGTTTTACCATTCTTTCTTCAAATAGCAGTGCTCAGGGGGGATAAACTTTACTTAACCTAATTAATTTTAATCACAGCTTTCAAATCTCATACTGTGCAAAGAATTACAAATTGGAATACATTAATAGAAGCCATGGTTTATGCTGCAAACTAATTGTGAAATGTGCATTTACATTATCTGCATGAACTTGCAATTACCATTAAAATAAAATTCAGTTATGTCCTTTTAAATTACTAAAATGTGAAGAACAGATTGAGCTGGTCCCATTTGTTGTACTAAATGGCTTGAAAATGGCCTACATTTCAAAGAGTTAAATGACTCTCCTTGAACAAGAGGCTTTAGAAAATGATTTCCAGTTGTCTAGAGTTAAGATGCTTCCAGGCATTCTTGTTGTTTAAACAATCTTTATAAAAATGGATTATAGGTTTAAAGTTTCCCACCTGCTTTAATACAGATTCATTTAAATAAAGCAGACAGCTCTTTTTCAAACTCTCACTTAGGTTTCCTTTTATGAGTAGATGGAAGTAGCAACCGCTCTCCCTCACTATATCCAAGATCTCATTCTGAACTCCTGCAAAATTCAGAAGTGTTCCAGAAAGTGAGCTTCTCAATAAAGAAGCTGATCCTTTATTCTTTGTATCTTCTGGTAAAAGAATGATGAGAGAAATACAGGGAACTCCAAAGCCAGGTAAAATCCTACAGGGGGTTTATTACAGACTCAAAACATTGACCATGTTTATCAAAATGTTCACTAAGCTTCATAACTCTTATGCAATCCTGATCAGTTTTGAGAGATTTTAATGTAGGGTAAAATTTTCAAGAGTACCTAAGGGTACATCTACATTGGAAATGAAGATGTAATTGTTGCATGGGTAAGCATATCCATGCTTAATTTAGCTAGCACTGGTAACAATAGCAGTGTCGATGTGGCACAGGCTTCAGCATGGCTAGCAACTAGAGTACATACCTAGAGCACTTGGAGGGCTTGAACTCTGGTTGCTGTCTGTTATTGTTAATTAAAGATAGTGTGGGTATGCCTACCCAAGCTACAATCATACTTGCACCCTCGCAAAGTCCCACAGCTCGAGCCCAAAAAAGTTTAATTAAATTACAAGCTAGAGTAGGAAGACCACCAGCAGGGGATGCCATGGAATACCCTGGGAGCAACCTGGGACTGGGTAGTGCTGTGCCCCTTAACTCTCCAGCCTGGGCTGTCTCTCACAATGCTTTGCTAGTGACAAGCAGCAAACCTCTCCAAGCGCTGTTATCACTCAGCACAGCTGCATGTGAAGCCCCACACCTAGTTAGATTGCATGAATGCTCCCTGAGCCACTCACGAATCACGCAGAGAAAGGCACCAACGAATTCCCCCCAGCTTCCAGCCCTGCACCTCGGAAACCTGACCGGTGTAAGTTCATTACCCAGTCTGCCCCTTCCTCAATGTGGAGAGGACACAAACAAACCTTTGTAAACTGAGCTGAGATTTCTCAAGCACTTTAACCATAACACATTGTTTTAGGTAAAACATAAAACAGATTTATTAACTACAGAAAGATAGATTTTTAATTATTATAAGTGGTAGGCACAAAAGGTCAGAGATAGTTACCAAAGGAAAAAAAGGTAAGTGCACGGGTTAATCTTAAACCTTAGTATATGAGGTAGTATTTAGATCAAGCAGTTTTTGTCACCCCACTGGGTGTTACAGTTCTTAATACACAGGATTCCCCGTTTAAGCCTGGGACCAGTCTCCTCAGCTGAAGTCTTTATCTTCTCAACGTTCTTGTTTCTTCCAGCATAGGTGGGGGAGGAGAAAGGCCAAAACATGATGCCACTGTCGCCTATTTTATATCCTCTGTCCATGTGCCTGGAAAACACTAGCCCAGACTGGTCACAGAGTTGAGCAAGCCTCCACTGTGTGATGCTTGTGCAGCCGTCTTACAGTCTTGTAAATCCCTTGTTTACAACCCCTCTGTTGATTTATGGTTGTTTAAACACTCTCCTGGGCATGGATCACCTCCTTCGTTGTCACTAGCAAACTTACAACATGTTTCAATAACAACCATACAGCAAAATCTCATAACTTCATACACACTAACGATATACATATTTTGACAGAACAATGGGTTTCAGCAGATCATGACCTTTCCTATGATATCTTACATAGCATGCTTTATGTGAAATATATCCTAATTATCTGACAGTGGTGAATATAGTGGCTCCTGGGTGCTGCTTCGAAGTACAGAATGCCCAGCTAATACAAGAGTAGAACTATAAACACTGTACACTTTATAAAAATAAATACACAAATACAGAAAAAAAATTACTCATCCTAAAAACACTTATTGATCCCTTTCTAGATTTAGATTAATAGATTAGAAAGCCAGAAGGGACCATTTCAATATTTAGTCGGACCTCCCTCATAAACAGGCCATAGGATTTCACTGAACTAATTCTTGTTAGAACTAGAGTCTATTTTGATTTAAAAGCTTTCAATGATAAAGAATCCACCACAACCCCGGTAAATTGTTGCAATGGTTAATTACTCTCCCTGTTAGAAATTTGTGCCTTATTTCTAGTCTAAATTTTTTTAGTTTCAACTTCTAGCCACTGGATCTTGTTATACATTTCTTCTTTCTATTCAAAGTATTACCAGATTGTCACAGGCTCTTGGATCATCCAGGAAGCCTCCTCTGGATGACTGAGGGAATAACTAACACTTTAATCTTCTTCTTTTTGTAAATCCTAATCCTGCAATCTGATCCACCTAGTTGACTCCTTGCACTTGGGTAGAGTTCCATACCCTGCATGGGCATAAGGGTCTGCCTGAGTGGAACAGATTGGAGAAGCAGGGCCATACATAGTAACAGAGAGGAGAAATGTGACTTTAAGAGCTTAACCTTTTTCTCAGGATAACAAGACCATATCAGCTCTTCCAGTATAATTGGTCCAGATAACTGGTATGTGCAAATCCTCCTCATTTACCTGATGGAGTCCAGATCTACACTAAATCCACAAAAGAGCTACCAAGAAAAGAAAAGGTTTATAGAATAGACATCCCTTGTGCCTCGAAGAAACGTTGAACATCTATACAGGATTCATGGCACCCCTGCTTACAAACTACAGTACAGTGTCTCTTTTTAGACATATTTTGAACAGTAATAACACTTGCAATTAATTAGAACATTTATTTTACTAACTTATAACGCTAAAGTCAATAGAAAAGTTCCACAATATGTTTTCTCATTCAAAATGCAGGGAGACTTTTGTAGTGAAGCATTCACATTCACAGAACCACTTCATGACGACGGCATTTGGATATTGTTTCTACTTTGCTATGAATCTAGTTTCACTATAGCAGGGTTCAAGCTTCTGTTTTCCACTGTATTAAAGGATACCATCGAGAGGAGCACAGCAGTGGTTGCATTTTCTTTCCGCTATAAAACTCTATAATTTAGCATTTTCTGTTGAGCAAGATTCCAAACTAATCTGGTTTGTGATTAGTCATGAGACACACCACAGTCTTGACACTGCAATCACTAGTCATTCACATAGAAAAAGGTCAAGTTTCAGTCCTTTCAGGAAACCACAACAAGCTTTATATATGATAGATGATAATAGTTGGCTAAGTTGCAAGCTTCATGCTTACTAAACAATTTATAGTCTGTTGGAGCTGCAAGAAAGCCATGTTTAGAATGCTGAGTTTAAAGATAATAGCTAGTTACAATATTTTTTCATAGAACACAATACAAAATATGCTGATCTTGGAAGACTAAAAGGATGAAACATTGGTGGATGAGGATGTCCAAAATAAGACTGAAAACCATTAATGCCAAAAGCATTTATGCAGGAGTAAAATTAACTATGTTGTTGCCCTGCAGCTGCACTTCAAATTTACATTTGCATGAAAAAGTTATGAAATGCATCTTCTCTTTTTCAAAGTTGCAGTTCATGTGTTCTGATAGTATATAGAGATATGGAAAGTTAATCCAATTTTAAAGTAGATGATGGGCCAGATCCTCACCTGATGTAATTTATAATTATTGCTTATTTGTATTATCATAACACCTAGAGCCATAGTCATGTATCAGGACCCCATATAGCAGGAATGGCCAAACTGTGGCTCATGATCCACATGTGGCTCTTTTACCATTAAAGTGCAGCTGACAGAGCTTCACCCCCATTCCCTACCTAACAGACTGGGATAAAGGAGCTCAAGACCTTTGCCTTGCAGCGGGGTAGTGGGGTAGAGGCTTCTGCCCAGCAGGGAGGGAAGGGTCTCGGGCTTCAGCCCTGCAGGGCACCACCTCCTGGGACTCAAGGCTTCAGCAGGAGTGGGGCTGAAGCCCCGAGGCCTGGACCCCAGCAGGTGTACCCTGGCTCTCAAACTTCTGAAGGTTGTTGTATGTGGCTTGGAGAGCCAGTAAGTTTAGCCACCCCTGCAATATAGCTGTAAAGAAGCTCTAGTGCAGTGTTTCTCAAACTGGGGTTGCCGCTTGTGTAGGGAAAGCCCTTGGCGGGCCAGGCCAGTTTGTTTACCTGCCCCATCCGCAGGTCTGGCTGATCACGGCTCTCACTGGCTGTGGTCTGCTGCTCCAGGCCAACAGGGGCTGCAGGAAGGGTGGCCAGCACATCCCTCAGCCTGCTTCCCGCAGCCCCCATTGGCCTGGAGCGGTGAACCGCAGCTAGTGGGAGGAGCGATCAGCCGAATCTGCGGATGCGGCAGGTAAACGAACCAGCCTGACCTGCCAGGGGCTTTCCCTACACAGGCAACGACCCCAGTTTGAGAAACACTGCTCTATTGGCCTGGTAATTTTTAATGCACAGTCTCAAAATTCAGGGCAACTGCACCTATATTCCCCCTCTGTGGTCCAGCAAGGGCACCCACTCTTGGCTTCTGGCTCCTGAGCCATCACCTCTCTTAGGTGGACCTATGCATGTCTCTCCCTTCTAACTGGGGTATTTCCAGGCTGACCATTTCATTAACTGACTGTACTGAGACCTCCCCCAGCAAAAGTCAGATTGCCTAAGTAGACCTGCTTCACATCTCTCCTCAGAGATGGTGGACAGTGTAATTGGCAAGAGTTGTAAGTTACTACACAGCTAAGCAACTCTTTTATTCTGAAGGTGAAAGCATTACAGAGAAAACATATAAAAATGATAAAAGAACCTACACACATGCTAATAAGGTCACCAGAGATCACCTGCCAACTCCAATGAGGGCTTTAGTTGGAGATTAGTCCTTCAAACCCCACTCAGGGCTTTTCCTGTGGTCACCAGTTCAAAACTGTTTTTGTTGAGAACTAAACCTCAAGTCTTATGGGGCCTCAGCAGGCCAAAGACCTTCTAACTCTTACCTAAACATTGGGACCCCACTTTGACCAGAGGTAGGATGACCAGCTGTCCCGATTTTATAGGGACAGTCTTGATATTTGGGGCTTTATCTTATATAGGTGCCTATTGCCCCCCACCCTGTGTCCTGATTTTTCATACTTGCTGTCTGGTCAGTCTAACCAGAGGTCCTGCCCATTTGCTGGATTAGAAAGAAGCCCTGAGTCAGTTTAAGCTCAAGCTATTGAACCAAAAATCCCTTCTTTGTCTGTTGATCCCTGGAGAATCCAGTTTGAACTGGTATATGTGAGCCTCTCTCCAGTGGTCCTTCCTGGAGATGTTACAACCTGAATGAATTTGCCTAATCACCTCCTACTGTTCTTAGTTCCTTAGTTTCCTCCCCCTGGAAATACAAACAATCCTTCTATATATATATATAAACTTCTGCATTTTTATACAATCAACTCCAAAACACTAACTTAATTAAACAAGGTTTGTGCAGGATATTGTCATATCTGTCACACACAGTATTTTACCGTTTTCTAAAATAAATTACCTACTGTATTCAAACAAAATATTTACATTTACTTCTTTTCAAACTGCACTGAGAAGACAAAAAATTAATTATACAAGTCAACAAATTCAGTAGCTGGTCAAGGAGATTACCTCTACAGCTGTGTTCAACAGAGAAGGTTCCAGCCATGCAGTGCACCTTCCTCTCACTTACACTAATGTAAATCATTGGTGAAGTCAGTGAGGCTACACTGGTACAAACAAAAGGGATAATGGGAGCAGAATTAGTCTGATTCCTATCCAGGGGACCACATTGCCTTCATTATAGTCAAAGGTTTTTACCATCTTGTTCAACTAGAGTATGTAAAATAGACAAATAAAAACCTAAACTAGTTTAAATCAACCAATTATAAAATATGTAGTATAGTATTATACCCTGCATCTGCGGGATAATAATAAGTGAGGAGATGAATTTTAGGCACATACAGAACTGAGTGGTAGGACATTTTAATACCAGAACTGTATACAATGTGCATGCTAACCAACAATCTTAGCGTAAGACATGGGTCTCAGGTTTGCTACAGAATGAGGGAATTGGTAAGTCAGCTTGGTCTTGCTCGGAAATCTAAAAACAATAATAGAATCACAGAAATATGTGGCTGGAAGGGACCTTGAGAAGTCATCAAGTCCAGTCCCCTGAGTTGTGGCAGGTCCAAGTAAACGTCGACCATCCCTGACTGGTATTTGTCCAATCTGTTCTTAAAAACCACCAATGATGGGGATTCCACCATCACCCTTTGAAGCCTATTTCAGAGTTTAGCTACCCTTATGTTTAGAAAGCTTTCCCTAATACATAAGCTAAATCTCCCTTGCTGCAGATCAGATCCATTACTCCTGGTCCTACCTTCATTGGACATGTAGAACAATTGACCATCATCCTGTTTATAACACCTTTAACATATTTGAAGACTGTTATCAGGCCACCCTTCAGTCTTCTTTTCTCGAGAGAAGACATGCCCAGTTCTTTTAATCTTTCCCCAGAAGTCAGATTTTCTAAACTTTAATTATTTTGGTCACTCTCCTTTGATGTTGGAACTCCCTCTGAAATCTCTTTCCACTCAGCTTCCCACGACCTCAGTTTGACTCCAGCCTTCATCATTCAGGTATCTTTATTTGGCATAGAGCAGTGCTACGCTCAGTGTGGGGAATGGATGCAGGGTACATCACAGTTACAAAGTTACACAGAAACCTTTTCCCTTTATACACATTACACATCTCATTTGCATCACACATTTTTGGATTGGATTGGCTACTTTGCAGGAACCAATTCCTGTGCAGCATGCACCACATCTCTACATTTCTAACTTCCTGTGTTATCTAGTTCATAGTAACTATTTCCCTGCATGTTCTCTCGCTTATCTTAGTCGGCTTAGGCATTCTGTTTTCTTAGCCTACT
This sequence comes from Gopherus flavomarginatus, assembly GCF_025201925.1. Lineage (NCBI taxonomy): Eukaryota > Metazoa > Chordata > Testudines > Testudinidae > Gopherus > Gopherus flavomarginatus. The sequence continues at coordinate 147,261,485 of NC_066620.1, read as the reverse complement.
GACCTATTTACTTATCTTATTTAGTACAAATGTTCTGTTTTCAAACTGATGATTCATTTCTTTCCCTAATTCTGTCTTTCAAAAAATGAGGCCTCCTTCCATATGTTAATTGCTCATGTCAGGCCAGGCCTGAGCTATCTTTGGACTCTCTCCAATTTCTCCACATCTTTCCTAAAGCGTGGCATCCAGAAATGGAAGCAATACTCCAGACGAGGCTTCAGCAGTCCCAAATAGAGTGGGACTCATATGTCACATCCAAAACTCTTGTTAATACACCCAGAATGGTATTAACCTCATTTGCAACTGCCTCACATTGTTGACTCATATATTCGATTTGTGATCCTCTATAACCCTTAAATCCTTTTCAGAAGTACTACCACCTAGCCAGTTAGTTCCCATTTTCTGTTTGTGCATTTGATTTTTCCTTCCTAAGTGAAGCACTTGGAACTTATTTTTATTGAATTTCACCTTGTTGAATTCAGACCAATTCTCCAATTTGTCAAGGTAATTTTGGATTCTTATCCTATCCCCCCTAAGTGCTTGCAATCCTTCCCAGCTTGGTGTCATCATTTTATAAACATACTCCACTCCATTATCCACATCATTAATAAAAGTATTGAATAGTACAGCATCCCTCACTGACCCCTGTAGGACCTTACTTGATACACTTTCCCTGTTTGAAAGCAAACCACTGGGTATGGTCTTTCAATCATTTGTGCACCCACCTTGTAGTAATTTCATCTAGATCACATTTTCCTAGTTTGTTAAGGAGAATGTCACATGTGACTGTGTCAAAAACCCTACTAAAAATCAGGATACATTACATCTACTGCTTCCCCACCAGCCACTAGGACAGTAACCCTGTCAAAGAAGGAAATTAGGTTGGTTTGGCATGATTTGTTGTGTACAAATCCATGCTGACTAATACAGGCCTATTATCCTCTAGGTGTCTACAAATTGATTGTTTAATAATTGTTCCAGTATCTTTCAAGGTATTGAAGTTAGTCTGACCAGTGTATAATTCTCCGTGTCCTCATTGTTTTCCCTTTTAAAGGTTAGGTACTTCTTAGCAATTCATCCATGTTTCCATTATTTGTAGGATCTGATTTTCAGACCACTAAAGAGGTCCTGGTGTAGCTTAATTGGCCTTTTACTATTCTTCACATTTGGATTCTTTGCAGTTATACCTTTAATATTGTCTTCCTGAGAAACTGCAAGGTCTCCTACACTCTTTTTTCCGTTAGATTTTCTTCTCCTGGGCCCTTACCTACCAGTTCTCTGAATTTGAGATGAGGAGGGCTGAGATTTACTAGAGATAATTTTTTCCCAGGTGTCTGGCTGGTAGAACTTGCCCACATGCTCAAGGTCTAACTGATTGTCATATTTGGGGTCAGAGAAGACGTTTTCCCCTGGGTTGGATTAGCAGAGACCCTGGGCTTTGTTTGTTTTTTGCCTTCTTCTGCAGCATCTGGCATGGGTCACTTGCAGGTTTAAACTAGTGTAAATGATGGATCCTCTGTAACTTGAAGTCTGTAAATCATGATTTGAGGACTTCAGTAACTCAGTCAGTGGCTAGGGGTCTATTTCAGGAGTGGGTGGGTGAGGTTCTGTAGCCTGCCATGTGCAGGAGATGAGACTAGATGATCAGATGGTCCCTTCTGGCCTTAAATCTAGGAGTCTGTTTTGTTGCTATTTTTTTTTTAAGTCCATTGGCCTTCCTTTTCTTAGAATCATGAAATCTATAGTTTCATGCTCACTTTCACCCTAGTTGACCTCCACCTTCAAATTTGCTACTCTGTTGGTTAGAATCAAATCCAAATGCCTTTCCTCTTTGTTACTTCCTCCATTTTCTGAAACAAGAAGTCATCTACAATACATTATTAAAATTTTTGAGTTTTGCTGTATTACTTATCCAGCAGATGTCTTGATAGTTAAAGTCTCACATTACTACCAGGTCTTGTGTTTTGGATATTTCTATTATTTGTTCTAGAAATGCCTCATCCACCTTCTCTTCAGTAGACCCCTACCATGATATCACCCCTATTTTTACCCCTTATATCTTTACTCAGAGACTTTCCACTGGTCTGCTTCTGACCTGCTTCTGGACCTTGAAACAAGTGTATATATTCTTGACACATAATTCAACACCTCCTCCCTTTTCATCCCACCTGTCCCTCCTGAACAAGTTATGCCCCTCTATGCCAATATTCCAGTCAGGAGACTTGTTCCACGAAGTGTCTCTGAAATAATCGCAATGAAATAAAAATAAACTCAAGACTTAATATTTTGAGAAGGCCTAAAAAGCTTCATAGATTGGATAGCAAAAAAAAAAAAAAAAAACAAAACACAAAAAACCAAAAGAAAGCAACATGGCTGCTTGTTAAAAATTCTGTAAAAGCATTTTAAAAATTAAAAATAAGGTTCTGATTGAAATAAGGGGCTCCTAGAGAGCTATTAATGCATTATACATTTGAGGTCTCCCCCTGTATGGCTGCATGTTATTACAGGAACATGCTGTGCAATCATTATGAAACAATGTACCTAAAGATATATCTCTGCAATCTAGTATGCACAGGAGGAAAGCTTTAATCACTGAATTCAAATCTTTTTTATTTTATGATGTTTAAAACTGGTTAAGAACTGCAAAATGATCTTCCTTTTTTGAGACTTGTTACAGTGACAGAACTGGTTGCTGGGTGGTAAGAAATTGCATTCTGGTGGAAGAGGGTAGGTAACCTTATTAGAAGATGAAACACAAATCAGCATTTTTTTTTTTTAAACAAACACCATGAGCATTAATTTTGCTTCACTCTGTCTAACCTCTCCAGATTATTTCTTTGGAGCTGCTGAACCAGTAAAAAGTCTGACTGCAACATTTGATGGCTGAATTGTAGTAGCACATAGCAGGCCAAATCTTAAAAAAGTATTTAGGCATCTAAAGATGCACATAGGCAGTTAATGGGATTTTCAAAAGCACCAGAGGCCTAACTCCCATTAAGCACTGTAGTGTGTCAACATAAACACAAAAAGCAACACCTTAAGCAGTTACTAGAGAGCTCCCTGGCCAGGAAGTCCCTCTGTTTATTATACTTCTCCTGCAACACATTCTCATCCCCTCTGGTAATCTATAAAACACTGCACAGGCACTTAGCTTCTGCTTCTCTGATCTGTCAGATTACTTCTATGCATTGCAAACCCAGCCCACCCTGCTCAGATAAGTATAACAAGTATTACTCTTATTTTGCCGGTGGGGTAAGCTGACACATGGAGTTTTAGTGACTAGCCCAAGATCACTGTGGCAGAAATGGGAATAGAACACCAGGGTCTCAAATCCTACTATATCCAATAAAGGGAACCCCGTCTCTCTCTCTTATAGCTCTGATCCATCCCACTGCTAAGACTGCACATTTCTGGTGATGCAACATCTGAAGTTCCTTCCATCCACCACTGTTCTTGCTATGAAGAATCTCCAAGCTACAGGGAACCAAGCCTGAATCACAGAACCTCAACCTGTTCTTAAACTGTGACACACATTGAGAGCTTTAACATTTTGTGACTGGACTGAGTAAAACAACAGGAAAAGGGACACGACTACTCAATATTTTGCCATGCAGTATTATAACTCACACAGCAATGATTAGGTCTATTCAGATACAATTGGGAAAATTAGCCTAAGTAAATACCAGGCACAGGATTATACAGGGTCATGAGAGCTCAAAGTGATCAGTGTTCATCATTATATTATTAAGGGATTTGTATTTATGCCAAGTTAATAAGTGAAGACAGTCTATAAATGACTCATTTGGTCATTCTGTATCTCTATGCTTTCATGAAAATAACCACAGCAACGTTTAGTGTTACAATCAATTTTTGACTTGTGTTTGGAGGCAGCTGCTTCTCCCCTCTTCCCCTCCAGGCTTAACACAATAAGACTGGACAACAGGACAAAACAGTGTAGTTGGTAACGTTATTTGAGAATAGCTTTGTCCGTTGTGCTGATCCCACAAATATTTTCCCCATGTAGAGATATGTTGGCTTAAATCCAGGCCTGTAAACTCTTCCTAGAGATTTTCCATATTTTAGCTTTAATTTACAAGTGTTTGTTCATTCCAGAGTTAGAAGGACATTAAGCCAAGGCTAAATCTCTCAGCTTTTTGTAAGTATGGAGCTGATCCTGTAAGCTCTGAGTGCCCACTGAAAAGTGTCAGTACCCAGCAGAAGAGTCTCAGCACCCAGCAGGACTCAGCCATGTAATTGGGGTTTTGTAGGTAATTCTCACACTGCATTGCCCTGAAAATCAGTATTGAAAGCTGATGAAGTTTTACAAAATTATCTAATCAAGCTGCTTAACACATCCCCTTTCCTGTGCATTGTCTTTTAAAGTGACTCTGGCAAATACTTCTCTTGAGAGAATTTGGGCATAATAAGGTCTGCTGGTGCAATGGGTTAATGTAGGCTAACTAGTTCTTCACTCCGCAGATCCAAGGATGGAATCTCCCCTCAACAACAGTCCCTAAAAACCCTTAGACGAAACACCCCTTCACTCCCTTGCAGTGATTGCAAGGAAGCCAAATCTGACTTCCTTGCAGTCACAGAGAAATTCTCCCAGACAGTGGCATGCCACAGCTGCCCCAGGCTTAGGAGATCCACCAGCACCTTCTTCACATCCTCTCCTCACCACCTCCACTACATACTATGGTGTATTTTTGCTTTGGTTTGGGGTCTACCTCCCTTCCCTGTTCACTGAAACTCGAAACAGTCATTCTTGGTCATCTGGGTCAAAATGCTAAATTGACTAGAATTGCTATTCATTTTTCAATTGAAAACGTCCACATTTCACCTTCTGAAACAGAATTTTTTGTTTGACAGGAGATTTTTAAATCTCAACATTTTGTTCCATTCCAAACAAATTGCCTAGGAAGGTTGTGGAATCTCTGTCACTGGAGATTTTAAAGAACAGGTTAGACCAGGGGTGACCAATCTGAGCCTGCGAAGGAGCCAGATTTACCAATCTACATTGCCAAAGAGCCACTGTAATATGTCAGCAGCCCCCGCCCCCCCCCATCAGCTCCCAGCGCCTTCTGCCCACTGGCAGCCCTGACGATCAGCATCTCCCACTCCCTCCCCACACCTCCCGAACACCTGTTTTGTGACATGCAGGAGGCTCGGTGGGTGGGTGGGGCACAGCAGGCTCTGGGGAGGGGGTGGGAAGGGGTGGAGTGGGGGCAGAACCTGTGGCAGAGCCAGAGGTTGAGCAGTGAAGATTCCCTGACACTGGAAAGTTGGCGCCTATAGCTCCAGCCCCAGAGTCAGTGCCTATACAAGGAGTCGCATATTAACTTCTGAAGAGCCATATATGGCTCCGGAGCCAGAAGATGGCCATCTCTGGGTTAGACAAACACCTGTTAGGAATGGTCTAGTTCAGGGGTGGGCAAACTTTTTGGCCCAAGGGCCACATCGGGGTTGCAAGCTATATGGAGGGCCAGGTGGGGAAGGCTGTGCCACCCCAAACAGCCTGCCCCACCCCCTCCCACTTCCTGACCCCTGACTTCCCCCCTCAGAATCCCCAACTCATCCAACCCCTCTGATCCTTGTTCCCTCCCAGGACCCTCCCAGGACTCCACCCCCAATCCAACCCCCCCTTCTCCCTGTAACTTGACTGCCTGACCCCTATCCATACCCCTGCCACTGACAGGCCTCCCTGGGACTCCCACACCTATCCAACCTACGCCCTGTCCCCGACTGCCTCCCCAAAACCCCTGACCTATTCAATTGCCTCCTGCTTCCCGTCCCCTGACTGTCCCTCCCAGAACCCCTGATCCATCCAACCCCCCCGCTCCCTGACCCCTATCCACACCCTCACTCCCTGACACCTCCCCTGGGACTATCCAGCTCCCCCGTTCCCCAAGCCCCCCCAAACTCTACTCCATCCAATCACCCCCTGCTCCCTGTCCTGACTGCCCCCTTACCATGCCGAAGCCAGCCATGCCGCCGTGCTGCCCAGCAGGAGCAGCAGGCCAGAGCGCTGGCAGTGCAGTGAACTGAGGCTGCGAAAGAGGGGGGACAGCAAGGGAGGGGCCGGGGGCTAGCCTCCCCAGCCAGGGGGGCAGGGCAGGACGGTTCGGCCTGCAGGACGTAGTTTGCCTATCTCTGGTCTAGTTATTACGTGGTTCTGTGTTGAGTGCAGGAGACTGGACTAGATATACTGAGGTCTCATCCACGATTCCTGAATGACAAGGATTTTTACATTCCCTGTGAAATTGATACTTCATTTTCTCAACCAGCTCTAATTAGCGGAGATCATCAGAGTGTAACAAATAATAATTTGGTCAGGGGAAGACAGGAAATGCACTACTGCCTTATAACTTGTAGCATACAAAGTCACTTTTAAAATCTAACATATCTTGTATACAGACTCTGATACTATCCCTACTGAGGACGTTGTAAAGGTCTCGAAGTTTCACATTAAATTTGGTCACACAAGATCAAAACTATTACTACAAAAGCTGTCTCAAATAAATCAATTAATGAAGGTTAAACTTCTGAGTCTCTAGGATTTCCTTTGCCATTCCCTTTTATTATTATTTTTAGTCAGTCTATGAGAGAATATTTTTTCAACAAATCCCCCCTCCCACGATACTGTTTGTAAATAGAGTTTAAAAGGATATAGACCCTCAGCTATTTATGTTTGGCTAAAAAGGCTATTCTTACAGTAACCTGTCTTTTTCTTGCAATGTGATTGGGTTTTAGGCAGAGGAAAGAGCTCTCAGACATTATTTCTTTTGTCAGATTCACAACTTCAACCTTCTTAGGTACAAGTGGTCTCTCACCTCTCTAGGAAAAAAATCAAACTAGACTAAGGTCACTTATAAGTACAGTACTACTCTAGAAAATGACTATGTAAAAAGGGCACCTTGCCCAACAGATCTGTTCTTTGTATGTGTTCAGAGTCAAAGCTGCCGAGTTTGAGGAAAACAGTTTTTTTTTTACTGCTATTGCTAGTTAACATTGCAGAGCCAACATAGCTCTCTCTGTAAGCCATCTTCTACTACTCCGTGTGCATCAACAGAATGGCTTATCACATTCCAATCAGTTACATCTGACAAAGCCACAGAGGGTAAAGGAGTTGCACAGGTGTCACTGAAAATGCAATCTCAATACAATGGGACTTATACCGCTGAGATTGAGGGCTCAGCTTGGTCTGAAGCACCTTCATTGCTCTGATCCCAGACTCTCTGATCCCATGTGAAGTTTGCAGGGCTCTCAGTTAAAGATATCTCCCCACATCTGTAAAGCAAGTACATTCAACGTAGCACCACTGAGACACAAACATAGAATCCCCACCAGTGCCACTTTTACCAATTTGCTTTTCAGAACCCAAACCCTGCTTTAAGTTTATAGCCAGTGTTATGGGTTACACTTCCTGAGCTTCAGGAAAGATATATAGTAAATAGGATTGAGGTCTTCCATGTTTCATGACATCACCCTTAGTTTTCAAAAAGCTCTATGCTGCAAGATATGACTGATTAGTTTGAGGACACAAAAGCAATGGACCCAAACCACAAAATTAGATACAGCTCCAAACTTCCCCAAGCCCTTCTCCAGTTTAGAGCTGGGGTTGTGGTTGATGTGACTTTACCAATAGGTCTGTTTAACAACTTTCAGCTGTTGCACTCCACTGTACACAGAAAAGTGACTACGGAAAAATGGCATCTTCCTTCCACATTTGTGCTCCCTACCTCTTACTGATGAAAGTAGGTTTTTACTACTGTTTGTACTCTCTCCCCACCACAGCCCCAGGGCAGCCTGCATCTCAGACTCCTCATTGCCGGCCCCACCCCACTCCCTAGCTGGACCCCTCACCCTGTTCACTCAACCCTCTGCCTCAGTCCCCTTCTTCATCCCAAACCCATTATCCCCAGCCCCACCCAAGCCCTCATCCCCCCACTCCCCAACCCTCTGCCCTAGCTCTAAGCCCCCTCCCACATCCCAGTCTCCTCATCCCTGGCCCCACTCCTGACCCTCTGCCCCAGCCTTGAGCCCCCTCCCACGCTCCGAACCCACAGCTCCACCATCACCACACATCACTTCCATATTGGTGCACATAAAATTAATTCCACACATGGACATAAAAAATTAGAGGGAACACTGACCATGTGTACAATAAACCCCCAGGTAACAACCCTTGTCCTAGTCGTTTCTGTCCCACCATGCATTGCCAAAACTACCCAAGAGACAGCACAATGAATGGTGGCAGGTTGTATGCTAGGATACCTACCAATGGTGCACTGTACTGTTCATCAACACAAGCACTTCTGGTGAGTATGTGCAGTACTGACAAGGAGCCAAGTATGCACATGCACAAGTGATATACTGTGGTGGCTGTATGCCAATGTAACTTGCATTGGCAAAACTTTTGTAGACATGGCAGCAGTGCATGAGAAAGAACTGGGAGAACCACGTGAAAGTAGTGACTCTACAGCATGCTCCACTTCACCCAAAGAAACTCTTGTATGCAAGAAATATGCTTTAGTGTCCTATCAGAAATGAGGGAGGATGGAACCAGCAAAGAGCCACAATGGGCACATTCATCCCCTTGTCACATTTATCTCAGTCTCATGTAGTACTATGGAATTTGTCACTATTTCTGTTAGCAGCTCAATTGTGGTCAATATGGTGGGCAAGCAGATGTAAAGGACTAACTCTCTGCACTCAATATCCAGGGAAGAGCAGCCTGCATGCAGCTGTTATATTCCCTTCTCTCCCCTCCCCACCACTATGTGTGGGTGGGAGCAATGGGGGAAAAACTGTTACCTACCTTTCATAACTGTTGGTCTTAGAGATGTGTTGCTCCTGTCCATTCCATTCTAGATGTAACTCCGAGATGCTATGTCCAGCACCCAACAGTCCAAGGTGACTTGGGACCAGGCCGAATGGAAGGGACAAAGATGGTTGAGGAAAGAGTGGGGTGGATCCTGGAAGGTGACTGGGCCGTTGCTCTCAACTGCACCCTCTAAATGAGTGCTTCTGTCCCCTGGTGTGTTTTGCCAGGCTGGGCTGCATGGGTGAGTGAGGAGGAAGGATGATGGTGGCTGAAACTAATATTTCTGACTCTTTTCCTTGCAGACCCTGGATGAGACTTCCAAGGCCTAGGAGGCTGGGGTGGCCGCAAGCGCTTTCTCCCAGGCTGCGGTGTATGCATGCCCAGCAATTGAAGGGTGGTCCTCGTGTCCTTTAGCCCATGCAGCCTAGCATCCGTCTGGTCCGAAAAGAGAGTATTCCCATTGAGTGGGAGGTCCTAGATGGAGGTCTGCATTTCTTAGGAGAGTCCGGCGGTCTGAAGCCAGGAGCTGTGCCTCATTACCACTGCAAATGAAACCATCCTGGCTGCTGAGTCTGCCACATACCATGCCATCTGGAGGGAGCATCTGGCAGCCCTTTTCCACCAAGGTTCTACATTCTTGGGGCAAACCCTGTGGGAGGGACTCTTTGAACTTATGGAGGGAGTCCCATAAGTTAAAATTGTAACAGCCCAAGAGGATCTGATGGTTTGCCAATGGAATTGCAAACTGGGCGTCAAATAAATTTTCCTTCCAAACAGGTCCAACCGTTTGGCCTCTCTATTTGGAGGGGTTGAGCTAGTATGCTCATCTCTTTCATTGGCCACAGAGCCCACCAGCGAGCCGAGGGAAGGGTGGGTGTAGATGTATTCAAACCCTTTGGCCTGGATAAAGTATTTCTTTTCAGCCCTTTTTGAGGAGGGAAGAATAGAGGAAGGAGTTTGCCAGAGGGCCTTGGCAATCTTAAGGACACCATCATGCACTGGTAGTGCGACAGGGGTTGGGGTAGAGACTAACAGGACATTAAACAAGGTGTCCAACTGCTCAGCCATTTCCTCCACCTTCAGGATCAAGTTCTCAGTCTCCCAACACACCGAGGCCTGTGTTCTTAGAAATCATCCAGTGAGCTGGCCCTCGAGGGTCCTGCAACCGCCTCATCTAGGGATGATGAAAGCACTATTGGGGGAGGCTCCAGGGCATCTTACTCCACAGGGGAGGAAGGCTTGGGATGGGTACAGTTCTCTCTGCCTCAATCTCCGAGCATGCCTCATGCACTGAGCATGGTGCAGTCTGTGCTGCCGGCTGTTGCTCTGAGGTGGCAGTGATAAGCGGTGTGAAGGGGGCATCACCATAACCAGCATTTTGACAAATAAAATACGCAGAATTTTGGATTTTTTTGGTGCAGAATTCCCCCCGGAGTAAACTACTATGAACAAAGGATTTACAATGCCCTAAGGCTTGAAGTCAGTAGATGAAAAACTGCTAGCCCTGCCCATGCAAGAAAAGGCACTCTGACTAACCTCCATGGGCGGTAAGAAGGAACTGGGAGGGCATAGGGTCAGTGATGCCTGATAAACTGGCATGAGTGCAGCACTCAAGTAAGCGCCACTGCCGACCCTACAGGTACTACAAAAGGCAAAAATCTCAGATGACCGCACGTGGGCACGCACACACCTAGAATGGAATCGACATGAGCAAGCACTCGATGAATACGAAAAACTTTGACTTCACACCAGCTGGGCAACCCTGTGCTAATGGATTTATGCACTATGAGGCTCAGGATTTGTCCCCCATCTGTGAACTAGTGGAAGCAGGAGGCAGATGATGACTGTCACAATTGCCTCCTGTCCTGGCAGCCACCCTCGGGTGTGTGTGTTTCTGAAGAGATTACATTCTCAAAGTTCAACCTCTATGGTGATGGCATAACCAAACAGCCCATCAGTCCTATCCTACTGCAGATCTTTAGACCCATGCAGAACCCACTGTAGGCACAGATGTGGAAGCTGGCGCTCAGGAGGTAGCTGACCCTTCTGCTCCACATGAGTGCATCTAGAAGAACAAGCCCACTCAACTTGATTTCCTCCGATTGTACTGAAACTAGACAGAGGAGACCAGTCCATTCTTACAACCAGGAGGTAGACTCAGATCTTCCTGCCTTCATTCCTAGCTCTGCCACTGACCATGTACAAGGTTGGTCATTTAACATTTTCATGCTTCTATTTACCCATATATAAATTGGACCAAACCCCTTCCGAGGCTCTGTTAACTAATTCTGCAAATACTTTTGAGATCCAGGAATGTAATTACAAAGCATAAATGATGACTTTAACACCACCACCACCACACTGAAATCACGTCAAATTCTTGTTCAGTTTTACACCTTGTAACACGTTTGTATTCATTTAGTCTAAATTCAATTCTGCTGTGTCACACTTATTAAAAAAGCCAGCCATGTACAGTACAGGAGGAAGGGAAAGATGTCACTTCAACTGTGTGGAGCAGATGGGAGGAATTGTTGCACACTAAACTGACCTAATTCCTCAATCTGACAGATTCCAGGTGTTAAAAATGCTCAGAAATAATAAAACTGACACACTCTTACTGACAGGAATAATGCAAACAATGCGCCACCTTTTCCTGATATAACACTATTCTGTCAGGATTTAGTAATTAAATAAAGAGCCTAAGCAACAAGACTGGAACGTATTTAAAAAAATCCCATGCACCTGAACCAGTGAAAGTATTAAAGGTGACTACAGACAACTTACTTCACAACAATCAATTCTGGAATATATTTAAGTCCTTAAAAAAGTTAATCTGTTTTAAACAGCATCACACATGTATGAGAGACCTGGCTTAGCAGGATTTTTGTCCCCAATCATTAGCATGTGGAACTCCTATTCCCAGGGGTTGGGAATGCTCTTCCCACACTGCTCCTACTGTTACTAAAAAGATTAAAAAAAAAAAAACTAGTATGTTTGAGCGTGGCATCTGGGAACCCCTTGGTAGGACAGGCAGTCCGGGGGCAATGGGACAGAGTTGGGATAAAGTTACTGTTATCCAGGGAGACAGGATGCTCAATGGATTAATTGCGACTGCCTATGTATTCCAGTGAAGCCTCTCACACAAAGCATAAGTGTGTTAGGAACAGAATCAGGCAAATATCTCCAGATAGGGTTGTCAGAGGTGGATTCAGTGTTGACATGCAGCTGTGGTGGGATCTGTTTGTCCATAGCTGTCCCTCTGCATGCATCAAGGAAAACAGCAAAGAACAGAAGAAGAGTGTTCTCTTTGTGGTACCCATGGCTGCGTCCCACAAGCGGCGGGATTCCCTCACAGATCAAAGATGCCATGGCAAGTGGTGGGGCATGACAACTCTGTTAAAGTCTCTCAGCTTTTATTAATTTGATTCCTGGTAATGTAATACACCCCTGTAGCAGAAAGCCACACTGCTCATTCCCACATCATATGAAATCATTCACCATTTTATGTACAAGTTTTGAATTACAATCTTCAACTTTTCATCAAAAAACAAAAATAAAGCCTAAAAAAGCATTTTTGGTAAAATTGCACAGTATACAGAAGCATACTTTCATTACACAATGTCTTACACAACACATATTTTGACAAAAAGCAGAACCTGTTACCGTTTTGAGAATGAGGAGGCAGCGCCCAGACAAAACTAGATGTTACACATCCACAACTAGAGGGCTAGCTTTAACTGAGTAAAAGATGACATGAAAAATATGTCCTGAACACTCCAAAATAGCTTAACAGAAAAAAATAAAAGCACATTTGTAAACAACTTAAAAACAAAAGCCTTTTGAAAATGCTGAAGTCACAAGAAGATAAATTGTTAGTTCTCCTTGGCTCAAATAGCCATTGCTATCCTCCAGATTTGCCGGGGGGAGATGTACAAGGATTTTGCCCACACAGAAGACTTCACTGAGAAAGTGGGGGCAAATCGTTCAAATTTTTGGTGGAATTAGGGAAGGGAAGGTTGAAAGGCAAAAGGACATGAACTCTATATTCTCTCTGGAAAATATCATTAGAATGGCAACACAATCTAAGCAGTAAATGGAGCTGAATTCCACACAGTGTACATTACTTATTTTACAGTCTGAGACCCTTTTCAATGTAAACTTAAAAGGTTATAAGCAAAGTTCTAACTTAGACTTTTGTATTATGTACCATTAAATGAAGTTAGCATTGCTTTCACTTCCATTATTCAAATTTTGCCATAAAGTGACTTTGCATATGAAGTGTTAATATTAATTTATTTAAACAAGTTTCACTATGACACAGAAGAACCTCAATAACTGTCCTGGGAAATGATTTTGCAATTATTAACCATGCACATGAAGTCAAGCATTAGTATTCATTCTCCTCTACTTCATGCTTAAACACATGCTAAAAAGCTGCTGAGCACTATGTCCATTTTGGTAGATGGACAGATGTATGCAAACAGCAATGCTTTGGATCACTTGTGCTATTCCTAATACTACAGTTATTTTCTCTGCCAATTATATTTTGCTATAAATATGTGTGCCCTTAAGTTGATCCCAATATCAGTTTCAGCTAACTAATCAAATTATCTGCTAAGGTTTCGGGAATGATAACCCTTCCTTTATTTAAATAAAGTGAGGGAAGGGTTTTAACTCCCGAAAGGCTTGCCAATAATAGGTTTATTTTAAAGTTAGAATGACACTGTTCAGTAAGGTATCCTTCATCTTTGATATTCTTATACATTCACAATAATATCAACATTTATCAGATAGGAAGAAGAGCAGAAGAGAAAAGTAGTGAGGTTTTTACAACTAAGTATTTTACCAAGCGCTACTAACAAACTCCTGCATTAATTAATTCATCTGAAATGAAGCCCAATCATCACAAACTTTTGATCATCTTGCTGGTATTTTGATGATAGAATAGATTAAGTTTTCATTTTATCTTTGCAAAAGATTAATGTTATTAAAACCTGAGACTGAGAAACGTAAAAATAGTTTAGGATTCTATTAAAAAGTGACTCAGTTGAAAGTTAGTTTATAATCCAAACAAACAATCCATTTTCGGTGATTTCTGATCACATAGTCATGGCAAATACAGATACTGACCATTCCATATTTTGTTTGAGTCTGTTAAATGCAACTCTTCAGTCACAAAGGCAGCAGGCATTCTGTGGCAGGCTTGCTTTGAACATTCTCAAAGGACTGAAATAACTAGGATTCACAAAGCAGACTAAGCCATTTCTCTCATTTTCTTACCAGCTTCGTCCATCTGCTTTCCCTACTTCATATCATGTTTTTGTATTTAAAAATAAATAAAAATTACTCAAGTCCTCAGCTCTTTATCCAAAACAAACTTATTTACATGTATGGTGAATACGGACGTTGTCCTTTCAGCATTTCAATAAGGGATCAAAAAGATCCCAATAACTAATATGAAGGGAATGATTATATAGAACTTTATATTCATTTGCCCTCTGAATTGGCTTCCAAAGATGCTACAGGCATAAAAGCTTTAAAGGTTAACACATGCTTCCACACATTTTGATTTTTTTCCTCCTTTTATACAAGAGACCCACTTTGCTCAATGAATCACCATCATAATTTTTTGCCCAGTATGATTAGGTGAAACTGCATGCCATCCCACTCCTCACCCCAAAAAAGTAAAGAAAATACAGCCTTTTGCTTCAAATATTTTATGAATGCAAGATTACAAGAATTATATTAGTCAAAATGCAGTGCTATCAAGCACTGAACCAGTGATCCTGGCATCAGTCTGACTACCATTTTGCATGTGGAAAAACGCACTAAATCTACAGGTTAAACGTATCACTAACGCATCATGAATTACTCTGGTCAATCAACATCAGCTCTGCAGCATGGTGCATGAGAGAATGACTGTCGTAAATTTGTTTGAGATGAGACACAAGAACAAAACCATTCTAAAACAGAAGTTTTTGTTTTGCTCTTATTGAGGTAACATCAGAAATTAAAACAAGATCTTACAATTTAGCAGCCATTTTAATTCTTTTGTTAGGCTAGCTTTCACACACTGAGCACGTGTACAGCCACAGTTCACTGTATTTGTGTAAGCTGAGTGCTGGTGATTAATTCAAGTCACTGTTCTCCCACCTCATTCAATAAACCTGTTGAACTGAATGTTCACCATAAGAAAAGGAAAATAAATGACGTTCTAAGTGCAGTAGACAAATACAGGCATTCTGAACACATCAAGAGGCTAACACTCATGAGCTGTCATAATAAGGGATAATACAAAAGTCTTTTCTGTGCATATTTTTGATTTGAAAGGTCCCAGTGAATCATGATGTGCCTTGTCGTTTCTGTTGCTGATTTCTGATGACCTCTAACTGTTTTTTGCATTGCTGGTAGTAAGTTGAAAGACTTTTGTTTTCGTCTAAAAGCTTTTTATGTTCTTGTACCAGACGGGAAGTGTTTTGCTGGTCTTTTTCATCCTGGTCCAGTTCTGCTATTAGCTCCTGTCTAAAGATAAAAAAAGGTTAATGTTAAAATGTTATGGAGAACAAAAATCATAGAATTATAGAATATTAGGGTTGGCAGAGACCTCAGGAGGTCATCTAGTCCAATCCCCTGCTCAAAGCAGGACCAACCCCAACTAAATCATCCCAGCCAGGGCTTTGTCAAGCCAGGCCTTAAAAACCTCTAAGGATGGAGATTCCACCACCTCCCTAGGTAACCCATTCCAGTGCTTCACCACCCTCCTAGTGCAATAGTGTTTCCTAATATCTAACCTACACCTCTCCCACTGCAACTTGAGACCACTGCTTCTTGTTCTGTCATCAGCCACCAGAGAACAGCCTAGCTCCATCCTCTTTGGAACCCTCCTTCAGGTAGTTGAAGGCTGTTATCAAATCCCCCATCACTCTTCTTTTCTGCAGACTAAATAAGCCCAGTTCCCTCAGCCTCTCCTAGTAAGCTGTGTGCCCAAGACCCCTAACCATTTTTGTTGCCCTCTGCTGGACTACCTCCAATTTGTCCTCATTCCTTCTGTAGTGGGGGGAGGACCAAAACTGGATGCAATAATCCAGATGTGGCCTCACCAGTGCTGAATAGAGGGGAATAATCACTTCCTTCAATCTGCTGGCAATGCTCCTACTAATGCAGCCCAATATGCCGTTGGCCTTCTTGGCAGAAAAGTCACACTAGTGACTCACATCCAGCTTCTCGACTACTGTAATTCCCAGGCTCTTTTCTGCAGAACTGCTCCTTAGTCAGTTGGTCCCCAGCCTGTAGTGATACATGGGATCCTTCCTTCCTAAGTGCAGGACTCTACCCTTGTCCTTATTGAACCTCATCAGATTTCTTTTGGCCCAATCCTCCAATTTGTCTAGGTCACTCTGGACCCTATCTCTACCCTCCAGCATATCTACCTCTCCCCCCAGCTTAGTGTCATCTGTGAACTTGCTGAGGGTGCAATCCAACCCATCCAGATCATTAATGAAGACGTTGAACAAAACCAGCCCCAGGACTGACCCCTGGGGCACTCCATTTGATACTGGCTGCCAACTAAACATCGAGCTGTTGATCACTACCCGCTGAGCCCGACACCTGCTTGTTTTTGTGAGTAGTCACTACCATATATTTTTATTTTTAACCAAATAACAATTTTAATTTATCACTGCGTTTATGAAGATCATGTCTCAGGTGTAATATTTAGTACAACAGAAAGGCCTAAGAGTTCACAACAACCAAACTGGTTTTTAAATTATTCTCTATACTTCTCAGTACATGAACTCAATACTGAATGCAAACAGACTTTTTCTCTATATTATTCTAATTTGTAAAATTATTTTAAAATCTCACTAAGTAAAGGCTCCAAACCTACAATAAAGTTCATGCAATACGACCCACTTCGTACATACTGTCACTCTAAATCACTAGGACTCCACATGGGTGAAGGAGTCTGATTGCTTAGAGCTCATTGCATAACTGGGGCCTAATGTCTTGCCACAATTTATTCAGACAAATGGCTTGTCTTCACTATGGGGTTAAGTCAACCTACTCCAGCTACATGAATAATGCAGCTGGAGTCGACAAAGCTTAGGCAGACTTACCCATGTTTTCATGGTGCTGAGTCAACTGGAGACTCTCTATGGTTGACTTCCCTTACTCTTCTCAGGGTATGTCTACATCTACAATTTTGCAGCGCTGGTTGTTACAGCTGTATTAGTACAGCTGTATAGGGCCAGCGCTGCAGAGTGGCCACACTTACAGCAACCAGCGCTGCAAGTGGTGTTAGATGTAGCCACACTGCAGCACTGTTGGGCGGCTTCAAGCGGGGTTCGGGGAACGCGAGAGCAAACCGCGGGGAATCAGGTCTCCTTCCCCGGTTTGCTCCAGTGTTCCCCGAACCCCCGAGCAAGCAGGTCTCCTTCCCCGCGGTTTGCTCTCGCATTTCCCAAACCCCCCTGCAAACCGCGGGGAAGGAGACCCGCTTGGGGGGGGGGGGGGGGGGATTCGGAGAACACCGGAGCAAACCGCGGGGAAGGAGACCTGCTTGATTACCAGAGAGGCTTCCTCAGGTATGCTGGGATACCTGCTTATTCCACGGAGGTCAAGAAAAGCGCTGGTAAGTGTCTACACTTGATTACCAGCGCTGGATCACCAGCGCTGGATCCTCTACACCTGAGACAAAACGGGAGTACTGCCAGCGCTGCAAACAGGGAGTTGCAGCGCTGGTGATGCCCTGCAGATGTGTACACCTCCTAAGTTGCAGCGCTGTAACCCCCTCACCAGCGCTGCAACTTTGTGATGTAGACAAGCCCTCAGAGAGCTGGAGTACCAGGGTCGACTGGAGAGCGCTCTGCCATCGATTTAGCAGGTCTTCACTAGACCTGCCAAATCAATCCTTGCTGCATCAATTGCAGCAGCCTTGATCTCCCTGTAATGGAGACCAGCCCTTAGTCCCTGATCCTGCACGTAAGTATATGTGCTTAAGGTTAAGCACATGGAGTAATCTTACAGACTTCAATGCAGGATTGGGACCTTAAAAAGTAAAATCTGTTAAAAGAAACACTCCTACTTTAGACACTAATAAATATTTGTTGAAAAAGTATTCTTAACTGCTATTCTCTGTCATTCAAACCCTTCTTTCTAATAAAGCCATAAAAATGCAAGTCACTGAGACAGAGATAGAATACTCCAGTACACAAAGATACACTTCACTTTCCCATTCTCAATATTTCTCAATCTATGTTTTCTCTTCACAAGCATTTTACTTACCTTCTCTGTAACAGCAATGCAATTTCTGTCTGAACTTTCATATATTCTTGTGCCATTTTACAGTGCTGTTCAAATACAGCCATAGATTCTTTGGAGTTTGGGCATGGTGCTAGAGGCTGAAAATAAATCAGACATGTTAAAATCTAATCAACTGATATCTCAATAATAGTGTGTTAGAATGTGTCTGCAATATATTTATACCAGCTTTCAGAAACTAGTAAGCTTTTAAAAATAAGTGTTAAACCATGCCCTGGAAAAATCTTAGTGCACTGTTGCCAAAGCTGAATCAGACCTAACATCTACATTTATTGCTCTACCACATTCTTTGTTATGAAGGATGATGATCAAAGCACTATTTGATCATCCATAGAACAAATAAAGTTTGGATGAGACTGCAGCAATTTTATTCTATGACCTCGAGCAAATTTCTTATTCATACTTTTAAACTAAGATTTCAATTTGTTTTAAGGATCATATTTCCCAGGGCTTGTTTTTAATAGCTTGATTAAATCTGAGTCAACCAATCTCAGGTTACAGAATAATTTTTTTTAGCCTTGTTCAAAAGTTAGGCAGGACACAAACATCAACGAATATGAAAAACAATATTTTTTTCAGCACATATTTATGTCAGTCACTCAGGAAAAAAAAAAACAGATGAAAATGTTTTAGACTAGTTTAGACTGAATTTAAAATTCAATTGCTCATAAGATATACAGTTATTACCTGCAACTGGTGATCTAGTGTAAGATATGCCATTGGGATGGAGTTATCTGACCCATTGGTATCTGTAACAACAATACCACAGCTATAATATATTTTCAATTGAGTTAATTGTACATTTCCATGTAGGACATCCATAAGATACTATACTTCCTTAGCAAAAAAGGATTATTATTTAAACAAAACTAAACATCAATATGCAGAACGATATATGGAAATATCCATTTTTTTTGGTTTGTGTTTTGTAAAGTTAGTTGAGAATGACAATATTATTAGAGTATGATCTATTGTACTGAAAAGAAAAAAGATTAAATATTACACCTTTATAAATTTCTAGAGGCCATTTTAGTTGAACATAGGTTTTTTGCACAGTTTGCATTCTGGCTGTCTGTTTATAAAAGTTATTTGCTATGCCATTCTTGTTTATGAGGGATCAGCCAGTCAGCCTACCCATTAGCGTGATCAGATGTCCTGATTTTATAGGGACAGTACAGATATTTGGGGCTTTTTCTTACATAGGTGCCTATTACCCCTACCCTCTGTTCCAATTTTTCACACTTGGTATCTGGTCACCCTACTACCCTTTAACTGAATTTAAATTAAGGCTGGGCAAAACCAGCTCTGAAAAACAAAATGAACACAAACTTTGTTCAGTCATGACATGACTGACTTTACTCAGACACGAAACCAAACCTAGGCAAATACCACCTCTGCCACCCAATATGCCCTAGGATACCTTTCTCCCCAATACTCTTAGAGATAGCAGAGGAGTAATGTGGGAAACCAATAACATCATTGCTGTTGCTCTCTTCCAAAACAGTAACACCATGGCCCTTCCCAGAATTTTCTCTCCGAACGACACTGCACGTTTCTGGAATCTGACATGCTTTGTATCTTTAGAAGCCCAAGATCTGAGGAACACAAGCCTATTGCTAAATCTTAAGATATAGCAGTAGAGTTAAGTGGAGAAACTACTGGGCTCCAGCACTGTGCGACTGCTATCAGGAGAGCAAATGGTAGAGGGTAGGTGGGAAAGAAATGGGCTGCTCAGCCATACCCCAAAAGCATTGCCATAAAGTAGTGGGGTGGTGGCAGTGAAAATGAAAAGGTGTTGCCTCCCAAAGATTACCTACCATAGCTCCAAAAACAACTTCAAGAAGGCAAAGGAAATGGGAGGGTGAGAAAGGCAGTTTCTCCCCTTTCTCCTCCTTAACAAAGGGCAAAATGAGAACTGAAGATAATGACTCACATGCAGACACCAAGTACCAAAAGAGAGGGCTATTCAAGGTCATGCTGTAACCAACCTTGCCTTAAAATGAGAACTTTTTGAAACAGTTTTTCTGATATCTTTTTTTTTTCCTAGTCAGATTTATGCAAACCATGAACTAAAGACTGTCCTTGGAAAGGAATCGAGACTCTGGGATCCCAGTGCTACATATAATTTCTGAGACAAATATGTCAAAGTCTGCCCACTTCTGATCTTAAGATGTCACAGAGAACCAATAGTGTTAGTGTGTTGAAGAAGTTCTGATCCTTTTATTATGGTTTGTAAGCAAACTAAGAGTACAAGGATTCTTTAACTAGATTCCACTATTATAAAACATGGCTGAGTGAGTGTAATGGAACAAAAAAGAGTGACTCTGGTAAACAAACATTTTACACACTTCTGAAATAAAACTTTCCGCTAACTTTTTGTAAAACACCTTGCAATAACACATGTGTACACGTCATCTTCCCCTCATGCCTCTCCAGAGATATGGGCCCTGAATCTGCCACTTTTACTTATCCTGAGTAATACTTTATTCAAAAAGGTGGCTCAATGAAATCTAGACATATGTAATTATAATGTACACATACAAATAAAATGTTGCCTTGTGTTTTAAAAAATGAAGCATCAAAATTCATGTTCAAAACTGTTAAGTAGCATATTCTATTTATAGTAGCATCATAGGAAAACTATATATTTTGCTTTTAATAAACTATAGTTAAGAGTTTATGTAACTTCATTGCGTCTACTTAAAGAATTTGTACAATCAAATTCAGTAATGGTTTAAATGATAACTAAAACCAATCAATTGCTCTATTATTCAATTTCTTTGTAAAGTTTACACACACACATTGATCTTAAAATATATTATCAAAAGACAAGAATAAACAAAAGATCAACAACAACAACAAAAAAATCAAACATCACCTGCAGATTCATCAGGTGTCCATGGAAGACTACGAGCTGGCTTTTCAGAGGTTGGTCCTGGGGTAGTGATCATTCTCACACTAGGACTAGATGACCTGCTGCTGTTTCTGCTCTCCTGCACATATAAAAACAAGATTTTTAAATAAGACTCTTATAGTCTCATGTGACAGTGACAAAACCAAAAGAAGGGAAGACTGGTTCAAGAGTTTGTTTTACTAGCCCTTTTGGAGCTGGCTAACTGATATAAAGAAACAAGAGCGTTCATTTCTGTACTTCTTTTTATTCTGAAAGTTCTCAAAATGCTTGAAAAACTTTAGAATATATAGAAATTATATAGGAATCATTTCACCCTCATCTAAAATTTATCTTTGAAGTATAACAGCAGTTCTCAAACTTGATTGCATCGCGACCCCCGTCGGACAACAAAAATTACTACACAACCTGACGAGGGGAGACTGAAGTCTGAGCCTACCTGAGCCCTACCACCCCCTCGGGAGGAGGGGGGGAGGGAGGGAGAGGAGGAAAGGGGAAAGAAACAGGGACAACAAAGCCCAAGGCTTCATCCAGGGGCCTGTAACCTGAGCCCCACCTGCCTGGGCTGCTGGGCTCTGCCTTATACAATGTATTCAAGAGGTTGCATTTTGAGCATCCCGTTATGATTCTACATAATTATCACAGCAGAGTCAGAAGCTGCATTCAGTAGAACAGAGGTCAGCAACCTTTCAGAAGTGGTGTGCCAAGTCTTCATTTATGTGCAGTAATTTAAAGGTTTTGCATGTCAGTAATACATTTTATATTTACAGGGGCCAGTGGATGGAACCCCAGACTGGTAGAGGGCTGAGTGGACCGGCAGCTGGGATCCCAGGCCAGCAGCGGGCCGAGTTCTGTCTGGGGTTCCGTACTCCAGCTGGGTCCTGGCCGCTGGCCCCGCTGAGCCCGCTGCCCGCCCGGGGTTCCATCTATCAAGCCCAGGCAGGAGGCTGAGCAGGGCCTGCGGCAGGGACCTCAGGCCAACAGCAGCGTGCCACAGTAAAATCGGCTTGCGTGCTGCCTTTGGCCCGTCGACTCCCTGAAATGAACAGAATCAGCAGCACTTCCTGTTCTTGTGAGTCGCGAACAAGTCCACCTGAGGACTTTCGGAAGATCTGGTTGACCACATCGGGGTGGAGAGGCCACTTGTGGCGAGACGAGAGGGTTCTGCTGAGGTGATCTGCCAAGACGTTCCTGGTTCCGGGGAGGTGTGCTGCCACAAGATGAATGGCATGCTGCACACAGAAGTCCCATAGTCTGAGGGCTGATGACCTGGTTCCATTCTGTTTGTTGATATAAAACATTGTGGCAGTGTTGTCAGTCATGACTTGAACCATTTTGCCTTGTAACTGGAACTGAAAAGCCTGGCAGGCCAAGTGAACCGCCTTGAGCTTCCTGACATTTATGTGGAGGGTGCAGTCGACTCCCCGACCATGGCTCTGTGTACTGAGCTTGCCCAGGTGGACTCCCCAGTCTGGTGTCCGAAACCAGACTTAGCGACGGGGATGCCAAGGGGACTTGCTGCAACACTGATGTGGGGTCCATCCACCATGCCAGTGATGCCTGGATGTACCTTGACTACCACGTCCAGGTTGTGCATGTTGGGAATGTAGACTGATGCCGACTACACCTGCAGCAGCTGGAGGTGGAGTTGGGCATGATAGACCACGTAATTACAAGCATCCATGTGGCTTAGAAGCCTTCGGCAAATGCACACAGTGATGAGTGGGTGGTCCTTCACATGGAAGATTACATCTAACATGGCTCAAAAACGGGTCTCCGGAAAGAAGGCCCTGGCCCATGTGGAATCAAGAATCGCCCTGATAAACTCTATCAGTCGCACTGGTACAAAGATCAACTTCTTTTCGTTCACTAACAAGCCCACGTTGCGGCATGTTGACTGCAGTAGATCGAGACTGCTCTGCACTTGATACTGTGATCTGCCCTTGATGAGCCAATCGTAGAGATAAGGATAGACCTGGACTCCCCGATGCCTCAGGTAAGCGGCTACTGGGGCCATGCATTTTGTAAAGACCTACAGGGCTGAGGAGAGGCCAAAAGGGAGCTCCGTGAACTGGAAATGGCACTGGCCCACCATAAAATGGGGAAACAGTCTGTGCCCTTGAAAGATAGAGATATGGAAATAAGCATCTTTCAAGTTGAGAGCAGCGTACCAGTCTCCTGGATCCAGGGAAGGAATGATGGAGGCCAGGGATACCATGCAAAACTTTGCCTTTGGGATCAGGAAATAGTGCGAGTAGAAACTTTTCCCTCTCATTTCTTGAGGACCACTTCCACTTCCCTCAGTTGCAGGAGGTTATTTTCTGAACGAGTTGTTCGTGAGAAGGGTTCCTGAAGAGGGATGGGGAAGAAGGGGTGGGAGGGAGGCAAAAACTGAAGAGTGTAGCCCAGTGACAATTTCTAGTACCCAACGATCTGAGGTGAGTCTCAACCAGGCTGAACGGTAGGGATGGAGATGGTTGAGGAAAAGATGGGGCAGATCTGGGAAGGAGATTGGAGTGTCATTCTCGAGTGCACCCTCAAAATGCCTGCTTCAGGCCTTTGTGGTATTTTGCTGGGCCAGGCTGCACAGATGAACGGGAGGAGGAAGGGTGGCAGCGACTGGAATGGCTTCATCGCGGACTCAGGCGTATGCATCCCCAGGGAGCAGAGGGGGGCCAGAAAGTCCTTCAGACTGTGCAGCCTCACGTTCGTCTGATAGAAAAACAGCCTGACTCCATCGAACAGCAGACTTATGTCTCAAGCCAGGAGCTGTGCCTCATGACCACCGCCGAGGTGACCACCCTGGCTGCCGAGTTGGCCGCATCCCGGAACATCTGGAGGGAGCACCGAGCTGCTGCGGGACTTTCCTCCACAAGAGCTCCGAATTCTTGGGCTGCGTCCTGGGGCATGGAGTCCTTAAACTTGTGGAGGGAGTCCCACAGGTTAAAATTATAATGCCCCAAAACAGCCTAGTGGTCCACTACCTGGAACTGGAGACTGGCCGTGAAATAAATTTTTCTTCCAAGATGATTCAGTCTCTTGGCTTCCTTATTTCTTGGGGTGGAACTAACAGGCCCCTGCTTGTCCTTTTCGTTGGCTGCTGACACGACCAACGGCCCTGGGGACAGGTGGGTATATAATTATTCAAACCCTTTGGCAGGAACAAAATACTTTTCCTCAGCCCTCTTGGAAGTGAGCGGGATGGAGGACAGCTTTTGCCAATTTGCTCTGGCAATGTTCAGGATCCCTTCATGCACTGGGAGTGTGACATGTGCAGGGGTGGACACGGAGAGTACACTGAACACCGTGTCCAATTGCTCTGCCATCTCTTCCACCTCGAGGCCTAAGTTAGTGGCCACCCATTGGAGCAGGGCTTGGTGCTCCTTAAAGTCATCCAGCGGGCTAGCACAGGAGGGCAATGCCACTGCCTCATCTGGAGAGGACGATGAATGAACCACTGGGGGACGGTCTGGGTGATCATCTCCTGCAGGGGAAGGAGGTCTCTGGGTGGGCATCTGTTCCTCCACCACAACGACCAACGACTGGAGACAGGGCATCAGCATAACTGGCATGCTCAAGGTATTCCAATAAGACCACTGTGCTGGCTACTGGCCCTGCTGCCAAGCTGGCATCACTGCGGCAGATGCAACCCCCAGAGCCCAGTCGCAACAGTGCTGTGTCAGCAAGGGGCTGAACTCCCTCTCCATGCCAGAGAAATCCTCCTCCGGTGACCAGAGAGGGACCATCGACACGTGAGTCTGGCGGCTAAGTGTCGCCATGGGTGACTGGCGCCTTGAATTGTTAGACTGGTACCGGGAGTATGGGGAGTGACACCGTGTTGGGGAGCATCCCTGAGTTCTTGGTGCCGGTGACTGCCAGTTTGAAGATGACTGGTGCTGACTAAGGAAACCGGCACCTTCCTCTGGGTGAGGCCTGGAATGAGGGCGGAGTCTGGGAGCATGGTGCTGGTGACCTGTAACGGCGAACCGGTGACCTGGGCTGACACGGAGACCAAGGACGTGGTGAAAAAGGGCTCTGCCTTGGCTCCAGATGCCAGCCCAGCTCACTCATCTTCTGGGAGGCCTTCACGGCTGGCTTGCCCTCATAGGGATCCTTCACACTGGGTCCATCACCACACGCGGTGCCAGCTGCGGTGGGAAAGTCAGTTACTCTCTGGGCACTGGGAGGGCGTGGGCTATGCCATCAGCCTGGGTCTCTTATCGCTCCCCAGAGTTGGTGGTGGATCTCTTAGGCAGCAGAAGGTCCTCTAGGGGGCGTGACCCCTTGTGGCTCCAGCATGGGAGGACAGCCCACGCAGGGTCCTTTGCCCAATTCCCTCTGATACGACTTGCTCGGTGCCAGGTCCCTCCTCTTAGTCTTCTTCCTGGGCACTGGTGAAGTGGATTGGTGCTGGGAAGAACCCCGTGCCGGGGGCATGCTACATACCGAGGTCAAAGTGCTGGGTGTTGCGTGCAGGCCAGCTCCAAGGAGGAGGAGGAGGGTCTTCAAGCGAATGTCGCATTATTTCTGTATCTGGGACAAAAGTTTTACAGATGTGACACTCTCTTTAACGTTGGACTCCTCCATGCGGTTCACTAACAGGTATAGAAGGCCTGTTGCAGTCAGAGCAAGGCTTAAAACCCAGAGACCGGGCATGCCCTAGCCTGGGGCAAAACCCCTGCCGGGACCCTGACAGTACTTAACCGCTACTTAATAACCAATCTACTATAAACAACTATTTACAGCTGGAACCAGAGGTTCGAGTAGGAAAAAATGCTGACCACTTGTAAAGCAAGAGAAAGAGGCACTCCGACTAACCACCACAAGCAGTAAGAAGGAACTGAGAGGATGTAGGGCTGGCGGTGCCTGATATACCAATGCATGAGCATGGCACTCAAGGGGGCACAACAGCCAGCCCTATGGATACTGCTAAGGCAAAAATCTCTGACAACTGTCCACGTGGGTGCTCACACACCTAGAATGGAATCGACACAAGCAAGCACTCGAAGAATTCTGTGCTGGAGAAAACTGGAAAATTTGTGACTCAGTGCATGGGTTGTCAAGAAGTTCAGAGAATCCACCTACCCTTTCTTTATGGGAATGGATGTCGCAATTTTTTTAAAATTGTAATCATAGAATAGAATATCAGAGTTGGAAGAGACCTCAGGAGGTCATCTAGTCCAACTTCCTGCTCAAAGCAGAACCAATCCCCAGACAGATTTTTGCCCTGATGCCTAAATGGCCCCCTTGAACACTGAACTCACAATGCTGGGTTTAGCAGGCTAATGCTCAAACCACTGAGCTATCCCTATGGCGTGTCACAAACTGGAAAAGGTTGAAAGCCCCTGGCTTAGTGTATTCAGTTATTCATGTCCTGGATGCAACATTCAGCCAAACAGCAAATCATTATTTGCACAGCATTAGACTGACCACGCTGATAATGCCATTCAATACCAGGAATTAGTGTTGGACAACATTTCTAATCACAGCAGCAATACAATATAATAGTGATAGTCTTCCAGCTGCAAATGGTGGAAATCAAGTCTGTAACATCAGAATTTGTATTTTGTTGTTGAGAGGGGCAGGAGACGTGACCTCCCTTGACAAAATCAGCAAAATACAAACACTAAATCTCTGATGGCTGTGATCGGTCTGAGAGAAAAAACCCAACAGATCTCCCTCTTGTACTTTAGTTTTTTCCAAATGGGCCAGATAATGCATGGTTTTCAGTTATCACAATGCTGAAATGAGGAATTGTGAAGGAACTATAGGACAAAGAAGATGAAGACTATATGCATGATTTAATATTTATATTGCAGTCATGCTCAGAGGCACCCATCAGGATTGAGGCTCCATTGTGCTAGGCACTGTACAAATGTATATGAAGACAAGGTAAACTAAAATTAAAAATAGTTTTTCAAAAAATGGTATTCAAACTACACTTAGCCTGGATTATATGTACTTTCATTTTCATCCTGCTTGTCCCAATTGGATTATTTATTATAGCACCACAGTTGTGCACCACTCTCAATATATGGTTTAGAGAGCTCTTTGCCTTTTGAAGCTTAGAAATCTAAATTAGACAATACAAATACATTTATAAAAGGGAGCAATCACTACAGTATTTAAACTACATTCAAACCAGAACAATGTAAATGTCTTCTCATCATTAAGAAAAGACTGATATTTGTCCTCCAGGACAAGACTTGCATGCCCTATTTTGGGAACAACAGAAGAGGTACTGGTTCCAGCATTTACATTCACTCAGCCTGAAGAAAAAGTTGCATCTCCTGTTAAAGTTTTCCATGTTTGGGCTCCAGTGAGTTTCTAATAAGAACAAATGCTAGAGCAGGCAATTAGGTATGAAGAATAATTTACTGCAAACTCCTGCCAATTTTTTCCTTGGAATTGATAGTGAAATGGAGAGCATGACAGAGCAGAGAGGGAGAAGTAATCTCCAATTTAGCAGGACGAGACCATTTAAGGCTTTATAGATTGTAACCAACATTCTGAAAATCACCTGTCACTTCACTGGCAACCAATGCAGTGTGTGGCGTACAAGAGTTTAAAGGGCGTGAGAATGGAAGCAAACAGTGCTATAACTGATCATTGACGAAGACTAGATGAAGAAGTGGGTTTAAGGAAAGACTACAGAGATGAACAGAAGAAGGATGTTTGCAATGAAAGTGGTGGGGGAAGGATAATATATTTATATATAATTTGAAATGGTACACGAGGTGGGGATGGGGGTTGGGGGTTTCCCAGGAAGAGGAGACCCCAAGAAACTGTGGGGTACCACAGGGGCAGAAACCCTGACACAGAGGGGCACTGGGATCCGGGAGGGACATGGGGGCCAGCAACAGGTGAGACTTGGGCCTTCAGAGGGCACTCCGGAGGCTGGTGAGCTAATTCCCTGGATGACCAGTAGGAGGCACCGCCGCAGAGGTGAGTCATTGCCCGGCTATGTTTGATTTTATATTGTTTAAAAAAATATTCAATTTGATGAGTAATCCCCTCAAATAGTGGAGTCGGCTAGGAAGATTCAACATCTACTGTTGCACCCTATTTAATCTTAATGGGGGAAGGGATAGCTCAGTGGTTTGAGCTTCTAAACTCAGGGCTGTGAGTTCAATCCTTGAGGGGGCCATTTAGGGATCAGGGCAAAAATCTGTCTGGGGATTGATCCTGCCTTGAGCAGGGGGGTGGACTAGAAGACTTTCTGAGGTCCCTTCCAACTCTGATTTTCTATGTGGAGAATATAAGTGAACTGATCAGAGTTGTGTGGATTTCTAATCTCTTCATAAATTGATTTTTTCCTCTTTTATCTAGTAGATCATTTATATTGCTGCAAATCATTACTTTGAATTTTTTAATTTAAAACTTCAGAGATAGCAGGAGCTCGGCTCAGAGTTATGGAAATCCATAAATACAGGCCTTGAACTTTAGGAGCAATCTCAGGTCCTTCTGTCCATTCACACCTGAAGACAGACAAGGAGACCATGAATGTGGTTTATTAGGCCACAATTTCATTCAGTTAAAATATTGGAGTACCTGGCAGTGAACTGTACAGTGCAAGGAGGAGGAGGAGGAGGAGGAGGAGGGGCTTGGCTCCCCAATTTTTCAGATGTAGAAGCCCAAACCCTCTTCCTCAGCAAACTTAAAGGGCTCTAGGAAAAGGAAGACATTGGCTCCCCACTCTATGAAATATGGGTGCCTCAAGCCCTCCAGTGCTTCATAGGCAATAAATACCACTGCCCTCCCGCAAACTCTTCCGGTCAGCAGGAAGGACAATGCAGTGACCTTCTCCTGATATGGCACCAAATGCTTCTTGCCCTTCTCTGTAAACTTTTCCCCATTTCCCCACCTGCTGTAAGAGAGCAGATGAAGGCACACCACCACTTTCTTCCAGCTAGTTGGACAAAGACCCGCTCATGTGAAGACTGCAGTGGGCATACCTAGGAGACAACCTTGCTTGCTTTCTACACTAATGTGTTGTGTGATTGAAAAGTTCTGACTTGGTATTACAAGTTCAAGAGTCTTAGTTTTAGATTCTTCCATTGCTTCCCATTCACAGACCTCAAAAACAAGAACACAAAAACCTGTGACTTATTTATACCAATAGTGCAAAACATTATCCACAGTGTTCTTATTACTTTTGAGGTATTACTTTATTCTGCTTATCTTGTATGCTACACTATGATTCATACTTATAATAGGGCACTTCAAAATGCAAAATATAAATTGAATATGAATAGAATTTCAGACTGACAGACCGAGCAGAAAAGTAAAACAAAAGATAGATTTCAAACCCTTAGGTGGCACAGGTAGGAGGGAAGAAAAGGAAAATGGTGAAAGCTACACCAGCATCATCATGTTCTGCTCTCTGGTGTAAACAAAGGTACCAGCAGAAAACTATGAGGTGAAAAAGCCTTTTGCTGTTATTCCTGGTCAAAGGAGCAATTATTTGGCAGGAACACAGCTAGAATCTCTAAGAAAATAGCACACAGCAGCTTTCAAAGGCAGGATACATGAAAGTTAAAAAGATCAAATACGAATGTTATATGTCTAACCTACTAGTATTATAATCTGGTATCTGCAAACATTAGTAATTTTTAAAGCTAACAGAAGGAATTGAAAGTTACATATAAAAGAACTTACATAAAATACTTTAATATTGCATAAAATAGTGGCATATAGATGTGACAGAAGTGCACTGAAGCCTTAATCATAAAATAATTAAACATGTTACAGAATAATAATCAAAATTGTTTCAATTTTCTTTCAAGTCTTTTCTCTAATTACGCTGCTTGATTAAGTAAATGTAAAATGATTTATTACTGTGCTTGTATTTGTAGAATGCTTTCATTTAAAAAGCCCTATGTTTGGTAAGTAATAAAAACATTTTGAAAAATTAAAGTTGATTTTGATGCTTTCTTCTGCTATATGCACATATTACCAAATAAATCAGACAAATTAGATTTGGGGGATGGACAAGGTTTCTGTTGCTACAACACTGCATGAAACTGAAGAGAGATCAAATGTTAATCTCTTTGATGAGTATGCACCCCTAAAATTACCACCTATTTTGGATTACAATAGTAGGCTGTTTAATATGGAACCTGATTAATCCGATTAACACACTGAGCTCCTATTTTTCCATGTTCAAACTACAGCAGGGATCTTAAAATTACAGTAGAACCTTGCTAATTTACACTAATGATTAAAAACCCACTATGAATTACTGACATCAACAAATTAGCAATTAAATGAACACCACCAAAACAAACAAGGCTAAAGCACCACTAACTGCACTTTGGTCATTTGAGACATCTGTTTACTTTTAATATTTCATACTTCAGAATGTATCACTGTGCTTGTTACCATGGTATCTAGATATCATGATGCAAAAAGCAATAGTTACTAGTAAATATCTTGTCAAAGTAATAAAGTCTTAGTAACAAGACCTTGCTATAGTACTTTACTATTACATTTTATTCCAAAAAGTAGAGAGAGACCATCATAACTAACCATTTAGATTTGAGCGATAATACTATGTTGAGGTTCATTACCAGTAAAAATTATGCAGCATGCACAAACAAAATATATTTTTGAATAAATATTACATGTGCTGCTTAGGCAAGTTGTAATCAAGAAACTTGTCACCTAGACATCTTTCATAAGCTGCCCTTTCACAGATTTTATTTTAGATGGCAAAACAGATACTATGTTTTGTAAATTAAATTACCCCATATCACATAGATGAAGTTTTAAAGACCAGCTCTACACAGTGTAAGTTTACAGTTGATTTCACCTAAATGTTCACGAAAGACAAAGAAAGAAGCTACAGGCTGAAAGATTTTACCTGATTGGATTCTGTTACAGCAACGCTAAGGTCTTGAATGGATCTCCGCCTCTGTTGCCCGTTTCCTGCTTGGAAAAAAAGACAAAACAAAACACTAAAATCTGCTCAGAAACAAAATAAGAAGGGTGCGACTGTTGCAGCAGGAGCTTGGAATTTGTACAAATCCAGAGAGAAAGTGAGGGGGGGAGGGAGAGAGAGAGAGAGAGAGAGACAGCTGCAGAATTTTAACTCAAAAAATGCTGGCCTGTCAAGAGAAAGTATATCCTAATACGATAACCACTCCTATCACATGAATAGCTTCTGCACTCTACTTCACCATCTTCTGTCACATGTGTTTGAACAGGCTTAGCACTTGGGGATTGGGGCTGATGACGACATCTATTTCAAGTGAGTTACGTTATGGGCATTTCTAGAGCAAGGCCGCTACAATAAGATGCTGCCAGCTCTAACCTGTTGTTCTTTGAAGCAGCACACAGAGTTTTCTGTCTGTGTTATGTTCCTCTCACATATATTAAGAAGCTATAAGAAAACATATTCCACTTTAAGTCAAAATAAAGCTCTTAGTCATCTTTTATGAGCAAAAATACTTCCTATTCTGAAAATCAGGACAGGAAATTGTTTTCTAGCTATGTCACATCTTGCTATATCAATCTACTGAACACAATGCTGTAATCTGTCCTCTTCTTTTCCACTCATCAGCAATTATCCACCCCTGAGAGCTATAGAAAATAGTTTACATTTTAATGCTGCTAGTCCATCAAGGAAATGTTTATGAAACTAAGTCTTATGTTACATAATCCATTGTATTTTACAAATTCCCTTGGTTTTGATTTTTACTAATATTGTTTATTGTGTCCCCTGAGATGACGACAGGTCAGCTGTCCAAAAGGAAACACCAAAACATCATGAGTAACAGCTGACAATGCTTAAAATTTTTGGTCTTCAACCTGCATTATGTAACTTTTCTACCAGTAAGTAGCATTTAAAACATGTACTATAACAGTTACAGCCTCATACACCCATAGAATTCAGCAGTCGGAACTCAATCAATGTTTTGTAACATGCGGCTTATTTTTTACCTCAGATATTTATGCTGGGTCATTTTAATATGACTAAGCAGCCTTCCTAGATAGAAGTTTTAATTTCCACATCAATTAAAACAAAAAAAAGAGTGAGAATGGCTACTTAATCTCATCTACACAGTTTAAGATATCACAAATTATGAAGTTCTTTAACCACGATTTCTGTGCAACAGGTCTGTCTGTTCTAAAAACACACTACCAGAAAGTGAGAAGTTCTTAGTACCTTCATCTCCAGTTTGTCACCTGACATTTAAATTCAAGAAATTCTAAAAGTACTTAGGGGAGAGAACAGTTTATAGGTTAGAAAATGGGACAAGGCTGTCTCAAATTGGGGTTATATTCTCAGCTCTGACACTGACTTGCTGTCTGACCATAAATGAGTTATAACCTCTCAGTAACTTAATTTTCTACATCAGTAATTTGGGGAAATAAATAAATACTTACCAATGTAAAAGTGATGTTGTGAGGCTTAATGCATGTTTGTAAAGCGACCAGAGATCCCGTAAGACACCAGGTGAGAATTATTAAACTTTTCCATTTAATATAACTACTTGACTATTAAAAACAGCATTATTCATAAACGGAAGAATTATGCTGTTGATAGTAGCTGCAACTCATCTTGGAACTCAAGATATAGATGATCCACTCATGACTGATACAACAATTATGTGCACATTTCATTCAACAGCACCATTCTAAAATTAGCCCGTCTGAAATAAGCTTGCAAAAAATATCTGGAATTCTCATTTCAGATTAGCTACATTTGTGAATTTAAAGAACCCGGCACATGTGTTTCTGAAACATTAGATCGTGGTTGCCAAAAAGTTAAAATAGTCAGGGTGGGGTAAAAATGAACACTTTTTGAGGGCAGGAAGAGACCGACTGATTGTGTTACAGTGAATGAGAATAGAATGCCTTTAAATGAGAGAGATCTCCAAGTTAGTAGCAGGAGGCAAAAGCAAGCTCTATTATGCAATGTCGTTTTAATTAGCATAACTACTACAGACATCTGGCAAAACGTTCAGACAAAGCAGAAACAAAGACAGCAAATCAACAAATACTTGTTGCTCCAGAATCAAGATTAATGTCAATTTAGGGATATGAAGATGGAATACATTTCTTTGACTTTAATTAGTTCTAGTCTCTGTATATTTTTATGAAGTTGTTTGGAACTTGCTCTTACTCTAGTTTTTAAAATATCTGGTTTAAAATTCTCTCTTTACAGGAACCTAGAACAATTTAAAGAAAATTGACAAAAGTCAATACACATCAGTTATGTACAATATCTAAAAGCAGAAAGTGATGCACAGTGGCAGGATTTCAACAATTTATTGGATTTTAAGATTAAAATTCAATTATCAACCAATTACTCATATGGTTTGAAAAAGGCAGCTGTAATGAATAATAAACTTCACATGCCTGGATCATCAAGTGAGGAAATAAAATGTTCTTTGGAGCGTGTTTGCTCATGAACTAGAAAAGAAGTTTGTTTTTTTTTTTCTTTTGTTTTTAAAGAAAGGATGGGATCCCAATATGAACATGTAACTAAACCAATGGAGCAGTATATACCATTTATGGTATGGTAGTTGAGGTAACATAAAAAGTTTAATAAGATATTTGGAGCAAGGGCCATTTCTAAATTTTTGTGCAGTTATGCACGTTTCAAGAGAGTCTACATATATCTTGTGGGTCAGAGTTAAGGTTACCAGAATAAGTATGTTGCATTTTCCTATGTTTTCCTATGTATGTCAATATTGCCATTAAACTGAAAGTAAATTGTAAGGGTAAAAGTGAAAACACAAAGAAGTTGATGGAATGAAGAAATTTCTACCTTTCTCCTGCCTCTCTGCCCAAAAAATTCTCACACACTCTCCCTGCACATCAAAATTGCCAAAACACTTCCTGCCCTCTTTAAAAAAAAATAATTATACAGGCTCCCTCTTAGCCTCTAAGGATATGTCCACACTATAGCTGGGAGGTGAGATTCCCAGTGTAGACTTCAACTAGCTCAAAAATAGCAGCGTGGATGTTGTGGTATCGGCAGCGGCTTGGGCTAGCCGTGCAAATCCAAACCTGCCTGAAACCTTGGATCTGAGCTTGGGTGGCTAGCCCAAGCCATTGCCAGTGCTGCGACGTACATGCTGCAGTTTTTAGCATTCTAGCTCAAATCTGTCTACCTTCACTGGGAATTGCATCTCCAAGTTGCAGTGCAGACATACCCCAAAAGTCCACACACACGCAACTCAATCGCCCCTAATTAATATCTGCAGCTTCCCCTGGTTCTCTCTCTGCTCCAGCAACAACTCACTCACACATACTGCTGCTTCCTCTCCTCCACTGTCTTGCATAGGTAAATCCTTCTTCCGCCCACACGCTCTCCCTCTCTAACCTTCCCAAGGCTCCCTCACCCATCTTCTGTCCTCCACAAAATCTCCCTCATGTTTTGTCCGCTGCCAAGATTCTCTCCTTTCTCCAAGCTCTTTCCCCTTTTCGTTCTCCTTTAGCTTTGTTTTTAATTACACAAACACGTTTTTCTACAAAGACCCGCGCCTCATTCAGCACAGCATGGTCAGCGAATGAAGCAGAGAGTTACAAGAGAAAAAATGGTGGGTTCTTCTGAATTTTAAAGGCACGAATCTGGGATCCAGGAAAGACTGGATTCTATTCCTGGATCTGCTACAGACTTCCCATTATCATAGTTCATATACACAAGAGGGCAGAAATAAGGTTACACAGGCAACCTTAAATCTAGCATTTCCTAACTTCTGAAAGCTTCTTTTTGTAACCTTAATGTTTTTGCAATAGGTTATGTTAGCAGATCACTGACAGCCTTTTTAACGCATAAGGTTTGGGGTTTGTTTAAATGGTAATGCTGTTATGTATTTTGCATAAGGCCAATATTAATCAATCAATCTACACTACAGAGGAAACCAGGCCACAAAACTTGGTTAACTTTTACATAAAGAGGAAGTTCTCACTTCAGTTGGAGTAAAATCCTGATATTTGTGGAGTCTGAAGCTCCATTGGCCAGGCACTTTCTCCTGAAAATATTCCCTGACACACCCCCCTGATGCTGGGAATATAAAATTATTTTAATTCAGGTGTTCCTCAGGGAACCTTTGCTGGCATGCCTTCTAAGTACAAAGAAGAGGAGTACCTCTCCTACAAACCACAGATCTGTTGTAGTAGTAGTCCTTTACTGCATGCGTTTAGAAGGCATGTTCTGTCTCAAGGACCTTATCATATCCATAGAAATGGGTTTTTTCTCCCCTGTCCTGTGTACCTCCTAAGGTGCATCCCACTGCAGAAAATTATGCTTCCAACACGAAGTTTTCCACATCAATACAATTCATGGAGGCTTGAACGTTTACATTTCAATATTTAAAAAGGGACTAGACATGAACATTTTTTAATGCCACCGAAAAGAAAATACTACCCTTGATATTATAAAAGCCTTGATATAATATTAATGAGGTATCTAATATTTTGGTTTAACTATTTCTTTTAAAACTAATCTATGCAAAATATTTTAAGATTATACCTCACCTGAAAAACTGTTAAAACTAAGTCATTTCTAAATGAGAGGTATTGAAGGGGGGAAAAAGCTGGACATTCTAATAAAAGGAATGCAAGTTTATAAAGGCATATTCTGTGTTTATATTAATTGTTGATTGTGTAATTTATCTCCAAATCACATTTAGCAGGGAGTTGTGAACATTTATTTCTGGGTGTACAAAAAGTTTAAAGATATTTAAGATGAAAAAATATGGAGGTACTACTGATCACTACATAACAATGCTATCAGCTAATTGACAAAAGTGATGGAAATTGGAATAGTAGCCTCTAAAGCATCTATGTCTTTCTACAGTTTTTCTATATTCTGCAAAATATCAACTAACTCCCTTAATCTCCATCTCCAAGACTCATCTGTGATATATACAACATCAAGGGTATACAGATCAGCAAAGCTCTGTATTTATTCTGTGCTGCAGTTATGTATTGAATTGACTTGTGACTTGACTAGCTTCTTTGGGGCAGGGGCTTTGTTTGAGACATTATGCTTTACATGGCACTATGTAGAGCATTCACTATTAAAAATGTAAAACTATAGAGTCTAGGTAAAATCAGCCTTATTGGAGTTATTTGTATCACTCCTATATTTGCAATATGGAATATAGTATGAAAATAGTGCTATTAATAGAGTGGTGATAATCAAGTTTTTAAACTAAGGACCACAGTACTATAAATACAATAAGCCTCACTTTGGTAGTCCAGCATTTTTAGTTGATGACGTAACATACAGCCCAAAGCACATAAGGTATATGCATAAACTGTCTCATAAATGGAGTTGCCACTGCAAGAATACTGTAATGTAAACAGGATTTATCAGATACTTCCTGACTGACTAGCTTTTTAAAACTGGTTGCTTTCTTATCTTGGTTATATTTTGCATTATTGTTCAATACATACTTTAAAACAATTGGCTATTAATACTTTCGTGGGTGAGGCTTTTTTTCTTTTTTAAAATACTGGTTTGCAGTGTCTATGCTATATCTGCTGGAACTAAAAATAAGAAAGGTGTACTTTTGTATGTTCATACAGATACATACCTATAACAAACCTGGAAGATTAGCTACCAAACTGTAAACTGGAACTGAGTCTCATGAATCCATTTTACTGGTTTTGTTTTGTGTTTAAAGCTTGGCACACTAATGGCAAACTCCGGTTTTATCTGTTTTAAATGTCAGGGTCTCAAATGAATAAGAATTATACTCATGCGGGATATTTCAAGAAGTGCTTAGAAAGGATGGGAGTTTAGAAAATATATATCAAAGCTCTTTACCTTGCAAACGTACCATTTTGAGTTGTTGCATATTTACATTAAATAAACTAAGCAGCATGATCAGTCCATGAATGAGAGGCCTCCAAGGAAAACACATACATAAGAAATAGTGATTCTGGAGATAGTTCTTGCACTGAGTCAGTACTCTCCCAGTTCCCTAGGGAGCACATCTGTGATCTTTTGGATAAGATGCAAAATGAAGTTCTTAACCACTTGTGGTCAAGTGGGGGGAGGGATAGCTCAGGGGTTTGAGCATTGGCCTACTAAACCCAGGGTTGTGAGTTCAATCCCTGAGGGGGCCATTAAGGGAACTGGGGTAAAAATCTGGGGATTGGTCCTGCTTGGAGCAGGGGGTTGGACTAGATGACCTCCTGAGGTCCCTTCCAACCCTAATAGTCTATGATTCTATGATTTGTTAGCCCTATTCTAGTTTGGGCAAAATACATTTGGCCTACATCAAATTCCTCTGAAAGCTTTATTTAAACAGGGTAGTCTTCACTTTGTCCCAAAGCATAGTAAAGTTTTGCCGTTATCTACCCTGAACAAGGCTGTATTTCAGTGGAAGAGATCTGTATATCCAGTTTGCAAAGCTCTTTGGATAAAATGTTATGATTATATGTAGTATATACAAAATGTCAATCTATTATCAATGATCTCAGTAAATCTCAACACTGGGGGAAATCTGAAACAAAATTGATATTTTTTTAAAAGGTCAAGTTAAATGAGAGGGAAGGCTTTCTGGAAAGGGAAAGGGAGGGGTAAAAAACAACAAAAGCATGTTGGGGCTGCCATCTTGAGGGCTTTAGAGGAAAACCTGGCCACACTAACAGTTTGCAACCCAATATACTGCTTATAGATGACAACACTGAGTCTGAACTAGAGCTGGGAAAAAATTGCAGTGAATAGTTTATTTGCTGATAAATGCAGTTTTGGGTGACTTGAAACTAATTTGTGTTAAGTTTGTCAAAAATAGTTTAGACTGAAACAAAAATTTGCAATGTTCTATTCGGTAATACTGAAATTAGATGGTTTGTTTCAACATTACCATAACATTTGTGGGCTGGTGTCACGAAAGTGCCACAGGTGGTGATCTCAGCAGGTTCAATTACCCCTCTACCTGATGTGGAGAAGGGATCTGAACATGGATCTCCCACGCTGCAAGAGAGGTGCCCTGAACATCAGGAAACGGGATATACTGTTGTGGGTTTCAACCTATTTTGCTGAAGCTGGTCCGTGATATATACAGAAAAAGATGGTCGTTAGAGCAGGGACTTGAACTTGCATCTCCCACATCCTAGGTAAATGCCATAACCACTGGGCTATAGAGTTATTCTTGCTCTCTGGCCCAATGACTATTCATTGTCATTCATAGTGGCAATTCAGTCATTGTCTGGCTATACCGAAAGAAGGACAGGAGATACTTGATGTGGGTTTAATCCAGCCGCAACTTTATCATAAGATGTCTGGGACTACCCAGTGGATAAAAGTGTACAGTGCAGGTGACCTCATGTTTATTCTGTAATTACCCAGGGGGCTTTTACCAGCTCCCCCTCTTTTTCCATCCGGGTCCCTCCAGCAAATCCACTGCCGGTACCATACCATCCACCTCCCCTCACAGGAGGATTAAGGCGGGCTATAAGAATGGAAGTCCCCAACTGTCCCCCGTTTGTTCCTTTAACAAAAACACCTCTTTTAAGTCCTTTTCCAAGCCATTTATCTGGTCACTGTATACCTTTCCTATGGAGTACCTGCACTGGACATCCACCCTACACTTAATGAATTGCGAGAGACAGCCTATCGCCTTTAAGGCCACGCATATACAGAGCCCTTCCTGAACCTGCTGTGGGGAAGGTGGGAAAAAATAAAAAAAGGGGAGGGAGGAAGAGAAATTCCTCCCCAATCCCCCTAAAAAAAGGGCAGTTAGCGTAATACCCACAGCAGGTCCTGACCAAACCTGGAATTTTACCACCTGAAGTGGAGGGAGGGTGGGTCCTGCCTCAGCCTGCTCCACGTAAAAGGGAGGCTTGGGGCACAGAACTGCCCCTTGTAAACCTTGCATACCCAGGGGATGAGTCAGTGACTACGCTGAGCCTTTTGTAGCAGTTTTCATCCCCCTCAGCCTTAAAGCACTCACCTAGGATGTGGGAGACAAGTTCAAATCCCTGCTCCAATGACTATACATATATGTGTACATGTATATATAAAATACTGCACATATAGGATTTCGCTGCAATTTTGCTCCATACGTGAGATAGTCTTTAGTACCAAGAGATAGGATTGAGCCCTTGGCTGGACCAATCTATGAGACACAAGGCAAAGAGGATCGCATGTTGGCAAGTTTTTTTTTTTTTTTTTTTTTTTTTTTAAATAAACAAGGACATCATGAAAAATCTTACTGGACAGTCTCCATCTGCACTGTATGTGAACTGGAGCAAAAAGTTTTTTTTTTTTTTTTTTTAAATAATGTGATCGTTATTCCAGCATCTTATCAATAGTCCCGCTTACATGGTCTGTGATACCTGGTATGATGATTGCAGGGACATCCAGAATGTTGCCAAATGAAGCAGTTTTACGATGGCCCCGTTTAGGCTTGGAATAGGCTGAAAAAATACACACATACAATACGCATGCAAACAGCTACAATGGTAACAACAAATGATTAAATACATAATTCAGTTCTCATATACTGTTAAACTAAAGTACATGCAAAAGGTGTCACACAGAATAAACTGCACAGCTTTCTATTCATGCTTAAAAATAGTAAAGAAATTGTTAAAAGCAAAACAAGAACTAGCTGTCAATACAACGTAATTAGCTGTCATTAGCAACACAAAACTCAACAGACAAAGCAGCATGGCAATGAGGAAGGGAAAAGTGCAACCATCAGAATGGAAGACAAATATTGACTTATTTCAGTTCACCTGCATATTACTAATAAATGTATCTCCTTAATTGTTTTAAGTTTTATAATACTTCCTCCATCGTTTTATTCTAGTCTCAGGCTAACATTATTTATAAATAAGTTTACATTTTCATGTTGGGTTCTTTCATTTTCTTTGACATCTCCTGTAAAGTGAAATCCAAGCAATGTTCAAAGGAAGCTCACTTTAATATTACAAAATTTGAAGAACTGCTTCAAACGTTGGAAAAGTGCCCTCTGACTAAATGCTTGCTGTTTTGTAAAAATGGCCACTGCATACCAACCTAAATACTTTAGAATTAAGCATCCCATTCCTGGAACTACTGAAAACAAACTCCTCATATTTGTTAAAGTGGAATTTGTAATCTATTCTAAATCACATCAAACACCATAAAATAGACTTACAAAAGTTCATTTTGCCATATGTGGTAAGAGGAAGCAGTAGTAAAAAAAAGGTCTGTAGTTTAAAGATTAAATAACTACGTTCCATTTGAAACAGATTTGTGAAGGCAGTTCCCAAAGGAGAACTGCTCTGCCATGTTTACCTGAAA
This sequence comes from Gopherus flavomarginatus, assembly GCF_025201925.1. Classification (NCBI taxonomy): domain Eukaryota; kingdom Metazoa; phylum Chordata; order Testudines; family Testudinidae; genus Gopherus; species Gopherus flavomarginatus. The sequence continues at coordinate 147,221,174 of NC_066620.1, read as the reverse complement.
GAACTCTCAGTGACTGACAAATATGCACTGCCTGATTTGTTTCTATGGCCAGTCTAATAATAGATGGAACAAGATTAGGTAATTTTTAAAATACTTTGATTTCTTTATTCTTCACAAAAGCCTTATCCTCACATAGCAACAAAATTTCTTTAGATCATAGTATGTTGCTCTCTGTAACATAGTTAATGAGGATAAGAAACCATTGTTTTTGCTGTTTCCCAACTTAAGTCACAAAAACCTGCTTAGATTAACATGGCCTGATTTCTACCAGTTTGCCACTGCCTGAAATGAACTCTGTTCCCTTATACTTGTCCCTTTCAAATCAACTATCTTTAGTTAGAAGAAGGAATTAAAAAAAGACAGCTATAGCAAAATCTCAGAACAACGTATTTGGATATAATTACTGGCAATACTTGAAAGAATCTAGTTAAGGAAGGTAGACTGGGCTGATTCTAAACTATCACTGGGTGGTCAAATGAGTTGCATTTGTTCTGTACCAGTGAGAGACTTGAATGAGGACCAGAATATTAAAATAAATCAGAACACTGCAGTCTATTGTTGGGCAAGGACACAATTCCTTGTGGTGACTAGACCCTTGATGAATACATATCTGAACATCTAGGGGCGAAGGCTATCAAGAAGTAATTGCAGTCAACTAGTTATAAGAGTAATTAAAAAAAAAACCAAAACAGTAATCCATCCTGGATTGATACTATAATGTTCAAATGAGATTATAAACTTTTTAGGACAGGGATTATGTCATCCCCACAACAGGCCTTTAGACATTACCAAAGTAAAAAAAAAATTTTTCTCCTCCTCCTGAGTTGAATAAGACAGTTTAATAGTCATGGTGCACAAGAGAGTCAGAACACCCAGTATATTCCAATATGTGAAAAAGTGATTACTACAAATTTTCAGAGTGATGGAAAAATATTGGCCCAACTAGATAAGATATGACTAACTGTGGTAGTTATTGTGTCTGGATTCTATAAATCTAAGGACATAGGTCAATAAAAAGGCCCATTTAAAATTATGAAAAAGTTAATAAACAGTGAAAATGGGAACTAGAAAGCAGTTTTTGCCTACCATGTATAATGTTTTGTTAATTTGCTTATTGGGAAAACACATACTCACTCACTTTGCTTTCATCATAAAATTATGCATTTAATGTGGCTATTATCCTAAACTTCATCTTACATCAATGATCCACCATGTAAATAAAGGAGCAGCTTTTGCAACCTGGCAAAATACGTGTAGCTAAAATTCTTTACAAAAACATCCAAGTTCTGCTTCTCTAGAGAGAAATCAGAGGGTTATATTTATATCTGATCTTTCCAACGACATACCTAAATTACCAGTTTGCATCTATTTTCTGTCAAAATTTGTTTTTCAATTTACTGGTGGAAATAATACTGCTTTTAAATCCACCTCCTGCATTTTAAAATAGTTTGAACTTAGTTTTGAATGAAATGTAATTCAAATAATAAAAATGACAATGGATGGAGAACACTCAGAAGCAAAGAGAAACTTGTATTAATGAAACAAGGCTCATACCAAAGAATCCCAAATTTACGTAATACAAATAAAATCTAATTTAGCCATTTTAAAGGCAATCAAAAGTAATCTTTTCTGTAATCTCAAACTACACACATTTAAAAAAAAATTCCTCTCAGATTTGAGTGCACAAAGGTGAAAGGACCTGGTCTCTTTGTATCCATACTTGGCAGGATTTGATTTAAATCGACAGAGGTCAGTAAATGTCGATTACAGCTGTTACTGATGGATATTTTTTCCCTCAGTTTTGGTGTAATTGCTGGCCTAAGCGCAGCTTCTCCTCCACACTTTGTGCCTGCAGGAATTGACCTCAGTGGCTCTACAGCAGCAGAGCTCGCTCGCTGCAGCCGTGCTGTCATGGGAGGAAGCGAGTGGGGTAGAGATGCAGAGGGCTCCCTTGCATGATGTGGGGCCAGTGACACTGGATCCCTGCAGGCTGTCGTGCAGAGTGAAGACCCCCATGGCCAGGACTGCAAGGAGGAAGAGGACAAGCCCCTAGCCAGGGAGGAAGCTATCCCACTGCTGAATGTCTGTCCTTAGGTAGGAGCCACTTGGCAGCAGGGTAGGCTCCTTCAGGGAAGCCTCCTCCCGACAGTTCTGGTGAGGGGCTCTCTGTTTTGCCTGGCTAGGATCACAACTTTCCTTGCACCCTGCACCTGCAGAGATTGGGTGTCACCGGCCCTTCAGCAACACAGGGAGCCCTCTGCAGCTCTACTGTCACAACGATGCTCTTTCACCAGCTGGGAGTGCAAGGGGTCTCTGCTCAGCCTCACCAAGACTGTAGTCTTCCCTGCACCTTATGCCTGCAGAGACTGGGTGTCACTGGCTCCACAGCCGTGCTGGGAGTCCTCTGCAGCTCGGCCCTCTTGACCTGGCTCACTCACCCACCAGCCAGGAGCACAGGGGCCATTGCTGGGCAAGAGCTTATCAGCACTGGTGTGGCCTCCCTGACTACTGGAGGGGTCTGTCTTCTTCCTCAGAGCCCTGTCCTGGTGGAGCAGAGACCCATGGCCAGGACCACAGCCTCATCTGCACCATGTACTACAGTGTCTTGGGCCCCTTGGCCATGCAGGGAGTCCCCTGCAATTCTGCTTTCAGCACTGCCCTAAGTCCAACCCATCCTTAATTTCCTGCAATTGTATAACTAAATATAGTTAAAAATAGAATAAAAAATAATTTAAAAAAACGTACAATTGTCAAAATTACAAAAAAAATTAATAAATATTCCACCAAGCCTAGTCATATAAATTCTTAAAAAATAACGGATAAATTAATAATAATGAATCCATGCCCAGTTAAGAGTTACCTCACAGGGCTCATCTTATTAAAAGTAGCCCCTTTCACCTTTCTCCCCCCTAACTTTATTATTTATTTTTACCCGATGTACCAGTAATTCTTGCTTCTATTTCAGACATGTCAGCACTCATCCTCTTGCCTTCTCCTGAAACAAGAGTTGACTGTGGTCGTCCACGAACATCTGATAAGCTTTCCACGCTGCTCCCGCGAGACGGAGGTAAACTCAAACGGCCAGGGTCACCCTGTTAAAACAGTGTTACATTTTCAACAGGGCTGTCAAGTAATTAAAAAAATTAATTGTGTTAATTGTGCTGTTAAACAATAGAATACATTTAACTTAAATATTTTTAGATGTTTTTTATATTTTCAAATATGTTGATTTCAGTTACAGTACAGAATAAAAAGTGTACAATTCTCACTTTATATTTTTATTACAAATATTTGCACTGTAAAAATAAGAAATTATATTTTTCAATTCACCTAGTACTATAGTGCAATCTCTGTCATGAAAGTTGAAATTACAAATGTAGAATTATGCACAAAAAATTACTGCATTAAAAAATAAAACCATGTAAAACTTTAGAATCTACAAGTCCACTCAGTCCTACTATTTGTTCAGCCAATCCCTCAGACAAACAAGCTTATTTACATAAAATGACAAAATTAGAAAGATTAAGCACAAAACGAGATCAAACTAGCTAGACATATACAGGGTAACAAGGAAACATTCTACAAGTACATTAGAAGCAAGAGGAAGACCAAGGACAAAGTAGGCCCGCTACTCAATGAGGGGGGGAAATAACAGAAAATGTGGAAATGGCAGAGGTGCTTAATGACGACTTTGTTTCATTTTTCACCAAGAAGGTTGGTGGTGATTGGATGTCTAACCTAGTAAATGTCAGTGAAACAGAGGCAAGATCAGAGGCTAAAATAGGAAAAGAACAAATTAAAAATTACTTAAACAAGTTAGATGTCTTCAAATCACCAAGGCCTGATGAAATGCCTCCTAGAATACTCAAGGAGTTGACTGGGGAGATACCTGAGCCATTAGCATTTCTCTCTGGAAAGTCATGGAAGACGGGAGAGATTCCAGAAGACTGGAAAAGGGCAAATACAGTGCCAATCTATAAAAAGGGAAATAAGGACAACCCAGGGAATTACAAACCAGGCAGCTTAACTTCTGTACCCAGAAAGATAATGGAGCAAATAATTAAGCAATTTGCAAACATCTAGAAGATAATAAGGTGAAAAGTAACAGTCAGTATGGATTTGTCAAAAACAAAATCACATCAAACCAACCTGATAGCTGATAGTTTTCTTTGACAGGCTTGTGGATGGGGGGAAGCGGTAGACATGATATATCTTGACTTTAGTAAAGCTTTTGATACTATCTCGCATGACTTTCTCATAAACAAACTAGGGAAATGTAACATAGATGGATCTACTATAAAGTGGGTGCAAAACCATTCCTACAGAGTATTTATCAGTGGTTCACAGTCATGTTGGAAGGGTATAACGAGGGGGGTCCTGCAGGGATCAGTTCTGGGTCCGGTTCTGTTCAATATTTAGATAATGGCATAGAGTAGACAAAGTTTGCAGACGATACCAAGCTGGGAGGAGTTGCAAATGCTTTGGAGGTTAGGATTAAATTTCAAAATGATCTGGAGAAACTGGAGAAATGGTCTGAAGTAAACAGGATGAAATTTAATAAGGATAAATGCAAAGAACTCCATTTAGACAGGAACCATCAGTTGCACACATACAAAATGGGAAATAACTGCCTAGGAAGGAGTACTGTGGAAAGATCTGGGGGTCATAGTGGTTCACAAGCTAAATATGAGTCAACAGTGTAACACTGTTGCAAAAAACAACAAAAACAAAAAAAAACAAAAACTAACAACCACCACCAACCAACATTCTGGGATGTCTTAGCAGGAATGTCATAAGAAAGACATGAGAAGTAATTCTTCTGCTCTATTCCACACTGATTAGGCCTCAACTACAGTACTGTGTCCAGTTCTGGGTGCCACATTTCAGGAAAGATGTGGACAAATTGGAGAGTCCAGAGAAAAGCGACAAAAATTATTAAAGATCTAGAAAACAAGACCTGTGAGGGAAGACTGAAAAAATTGGGTTTGTTTAGTCTGGAAAAGAGAAGATAGAGGGGACATAACAGTTTTCAAGTATGTAAAGGGTTGTTACAAAAAGGAGGAAGAAAAATTGTTTCTCTTAACCTCCAAGGATAGGACAAGCAGCAATGGGTTTAAATTGCAGCAAGGGAGGTTTAGGTTGGATATTAGGGAAAAACTTCCTGTTAGGGTGGTTAAGAACTGGAATAAATTGCCTAGGGAGGTTGTGGAGTCTCCATCATTGGAGATTTTTAAGAGCAGATTAGACAAACTTCTGTCAAGAATGGTCTAGATAATACTTAGTCATGCCACGAGTGCAGGGGACTGGACTAGATGACCTCGAGGTCCCTTCCAGTTCTATGATTCTATTCTATGATTCACAGGAGATAATGGTACCCACTTTTTGTTTACTGAAAGTGAGAACAGGCGTTCGTATGGCATCATTGCAGTCGGCATCGCAAGATATTTATGTGTTAGATGTGCTAAACATTCATATGTCCCTTTATGTATCAACCACCATAAAACAGGACATGCGTCCATGCTGATGACAGGTTCTGCTTGATAAAGATCCAAAGCTGTGCAGATCGATGCATGTTCATTTTCATCATCTGAGTCAGATGCTATCAGCAGAATTTTTTTTTTTTTTGGTGGTTCAGGCTCTGTAGTTTTCGCATCGGAGTATTACTCTTAAGACTTCTGAAAGCGTGCTCCATATCTCATCCCTCTCAGATTTTGGAAGGCCCTTCAGATTCTTAAACCTTGGGTTGAGTGCTGTAGCTATCTTTAGAAATCTCACATTGGTACCCTCTTTGCCCTTTGCAGTGAAAGTGTTCTTAAAACGAACAACTAACGGCTATAACATGAAATATATGGCAGAATGTAGGTAAAACAGAGCAGGAGACATAACTCTCTCCCAAGGAATTCAGTCACAAATTTAAACAACAACATTTTTTCATCAGCATGGAAGCATGTCCTCTGGAATGGTGGTTGAAGCACAAAGGGGCATCCGTATGAATGTTTAGCATACCTGGCACACAAATACTTTGCAATCCAGGTTACAAAAGTGCCACGCGAATGCCTGTTCTCACTTTCAGGTGACATTGTTTATAAGAACAGGCAGCATTATCTCCCGTAAATGTAAACAAACCTGTTTGTCCTAGTGATTGGCTCAACAAAAAGAAGTAGGACTGAGTGGATTTGTAGGTTTTAAAGTTTTACATAGTTTTGTTTTTGAGTGCAGTTATGTAACAAAAAAAAGTCTACATTTGTAAGTTGCACTTTCACAGTAAAGAGACTGCACTACAGAACTTGTATGAGATGAACTGAAATACAATTTCTTTCATCATTTTTACAGTGCAAATATTTGTAATAAAAATATAAAGTGAGCACTGCACACTCTATTCTATATTGTAACTGAAAACACTATTTGAAAATATAGAAAACCATCCAAAATATTTAATAAATTTCAATAGGTATTCTATTGTTTAACAGTGTGATTAAAACTGTAATTAATCATGACTTTTTTTTAAAAAAATCAAGATTGAGTTAATTGAGTTAACTGTGATCAACAGCCCTGATTTTAAAATAAATGTTTCTCCAGAAGACTTAAAAAGTGACTTCTGAGCTTACACCTCTATTCAGAAATCAGCAGTTAAGAACAGTGATAAGAGAAATATCCCCAGTATATTTCTGTAGTTAATACTTATACTGTGGTATTTTTAATTAAATTATATAACCAATAATTATAGTATACACAGACAGCACCATATATGTTGTGATTCTGAAAAGCACTCAGCATTGGTCTAACACTGCTCTCACTAAAGTCTTCTGATTGAAGATTTACAGAAGAACTTCAAAGTTACAAAATAGCAGAGTTATGAACTGACCAGTTGACCAGACACTTCATTTGGAACAGGAAATACAGAATCAGGCAGGAGCAGATACAAAAACGCAAATACAGTTCTGTGTTAAATGTAAACTACTAAAAAAGGAAAAGCAGCATTTTTGTTCTGCATAATAAAACTCCAAAGCTGTATTAACTCAATGTTCAGTTGTAAAGTTTTGAAAGACCAACTATAGCATTTTGTTCAGTTATGAACCTTTCAGAGTTACAAACAACCTCCATTCCTGAGGTGTTTGTAACTCTGAGGTTGTACTGTAGCTCTATTTTTCCATCCTAATATAAACTGTGGATATATTTTCATTATTCAAATACGTCTATTTTTTTTTTGACTCATACCAATCTCTTAGTCTCAATGTCTTCTTGCAATAATGAGTTCCACATGTCACTTACATACTGTTAATAAAGCATTTCCTTTTATCAATTTTAAATTTGCTGACTGAAGCTTTAATTGAATGTGTACTATGAGAAAAGATAATTAGGAGCTCCCTGATTTATCTTCTCAGTATCATTTCTGATTTGGTATACCTCTCATGTTCTCTTATTCCTCTCCTCCCTAAACTAAGAAATCCCAATCTCTCACTGGTTCTGAAAGAGAAAAAAGGACAGACACTAGTGTGCCTCCATGCTTCACTATGTATATGATGTATTTCGTCCCCTGCCCCAGAAGGAACAGTCTCCTTTTGCTCTTAATTTCACCTTGACTTTCTCATCTTCTCTCTTTTTCTGCTCCCCTGCACATGCCGCTTTGCTCCTGCTCCTTCTACTCCTTCTCCGCTACCCTGATCATGCTAGCTAGCTGGCTGGCTGCCACTCTACTCTACTCTCCCACCGCCCGCACTCGTATACCTTCTTAGGAATCTCTTGGCTCTTCTCAGTGGTTGCCAACAACCCTGAACAGGGCAACTGTTTACATTCCTTTCTACCTCCACTAGGTCCTATGGAGACAACTAAACATACTCCTTATTCCTATCTGCTTTTATAGATAAGCTTCACACTAAACATTTTTTTGTAAAAGCAGCTGTAAATGGGGAGTCAACATCATATGTTCTCCATGGACCCTCAGTAAGTGCAGAGTGGACCACAGATTTAGAGATGCTGATGTACTACATTATGCTTAGGGTTACTTACTTACTGCCCTTCATCGAGTAGAAAAGCTTATTGTTATGAAAAAAAAACTCCTGTATTTTAGAGTAGTGTGTTTTTAATGCAGTGATTTTATCCATCTAATTGCATAATAGTAATTGCATCATTAAGGCACAAGATTTTATTCACTTGCTTACCGACTGCTTCGCTGAATTTTTCATTTGCTGTGCCAGTTTTGATTCTAAGCGTTTAATGGTATCATTGGTAGCAGTTCCTTGAAAGTCACTTGGTTCCATGTTAGCATCACTCTTGTTACTGGTGTTTGTAGAAGTCATGTCCATGAACGAGCCTATTTAAAAGCCCCACCCCCCAAAATAAATATTTTTTGTATTTAAATCACTTCTTTGAAAACGTTAAATCAAACTGGAATTCTTTAGCTACCCATTCTTCGTTCTCTAATACCAACCTTATAAATTTTAAAGTAAATTTTTAAAAACATTTGACAAAGGAAATTTGATGAGGGTGTCCAGTGCAGAAGAGAGGCTGAAAGGGACCAGCTGACAGGGCAAACAGGAGTAAGATCTGAAAGAAGGCTATTGGACCCTAATAATCTGCAGAAAGAAAGGGGGACCCTAAGTCTTTGCAGACTGAGTTATCCTTCATGTTACCCTCACTCTCCATTGTGGGAGAAGGGCAAGGGGAGTCAGAGATTGGCTGAACCCTAGAGATCAGGCTGAAGGAAGCAAGACTTGAATATTTGTCATGAGGCCCTTTACCATAGCACTGAACCAGGCATTTAGGAAGGGGTTACTTTGCCCTCGATCATCAAAATTTAAAGTTAATAAAGTTTCAGGCTGTGCTTTATAATACATTCCTGGATCTGCTTATCCTGTTTAAAAAGTGTGGGTTTTTTTCTTATATTTATACAATCATACCTGTACTAGTGGCAGAGTTGCTTTGGCCTTCATCTGAATACTGACAAGGATACTGCAGAGGTTCATCAGCTCCTGGAAAGTACTGTGTAGAGAGTAAATTGTTAAGTATTAACACAATTAATGTTTTCAGAGTGCATATAGCAGCTACAGAGGTAGCATACACCTCAACAGATCTTAGTTCTCTGAATAAATGCACAGGAAAAAAGGTAACTTGAGAATGCTATTTTGTTTAACTGCAGAACCATCTGCAACAACTCAAGTCTTGCTTTTCAGTAACACTCGTTCCTCAGACCTCCAAAAAACAAAGCACACAAACCTATTTTTATTAAGTGCCTTCAGACAGATTTGTTCTGTATTTTAAGAAAAATGCAGCATAATGGAAGACACTTACAATAGCATAAATCAAGCAAGGTATAGTTTAATTCAGCATAAGGATGGAATGATACACATTCTATTCTAGTGGATATTAGGGAGTTTTGTCAGGGAAAGTAAGTTAGCAGCTATGAAGGGAGAGAACCGAGAATGGAACCACATCTTGAAAGTGTCTATGAATAAACCCTCTATGACTTAATGGCATAAGCCATTCAAAAACTCTTTATATAGCTGGTTTAGATACCTGGCAGTTAGTTTAAATAGTGCTCACAATCTAAAAATGGCTAAATTTCTGTGAACCTGATCACCAATATGACTAATACAAACAAATCTGTTGGGGATAATGCAGATAAAAACTATTTTTAAAATTTCTAATTATTCTTGTTCACTTGCATTCAGTGCCAAGATATTCAGATTGGCAAATATCTGAGTAATACATGTGCTACCTCTATGAAGAGTATTTTGTTTGATTTAGCTAATATATTTTGATTTTGATGTGTATTTCTGAAATTTAGCAAAACAAATGAACACTGTTATTCTTCAGGATCAGAGTTCTAAAGGAAATGAAGTTGAATTAGCAGTGATGCTGATGAAGATAGGTAATGTACCCTCAGATAGATTCTGTTCCTAAAGTTTGCAAAGCTACCATGCAAGTGCCTATTTTTTCCTTAAAGAACCCAATGAAGGTCCTGAAACCACAGAGCAGCTATCAACATCTCAATGCTCATGAAAATGGCAGAGAAACTAAAATACTTGAGTAATTATAACTTTGTAAGGTAAAACCAGAACACTTGAAAAAAAACCTCACCCGATCCTACAGCCTGTAGCAGTTTTTAAGAGTCTTTTCAGCAAGTCGTGTGGTATAAGCGTCTAGGAAAAATCTTTAGGGACTGGAGATACAACTTAGAACAACAGATATAACACTGGGCTCATGGAAGGCATATCTTCAAAAGCCAATACTACAACATAACCCTTGTTAAATTATTTACAGATTAAAAGAAAAAAAAGTTATACCCGCATCAAATGTGTCATTATTTTGACAATTTCTTCCATGGAAGGTCGTTGTGAAGGATCCTTAGACCAACAACGAGTCATTAAACTCTCAATAGGTTTAGGTAAATTTTTGATCAGTGGTGGTCGAGTACCTATAATTAAAGTTAGACAAATCTTAAATGTATACATCAAACTATTCTTGAAAATTCTGTCATTGCCTGAATTTTTTAAACAACTTATTTTGCTGTTTAAACAAACTCATTAAAGATACATGGTAACGATCTATTGTCTGGAGAAAACCAAGCTCCATTTAATTATTAAAAAAAAAAAAAAAGAAAAAATAGAATAAAATGATTGTTGATTCTTATTTGTTAAATAAAAAGAGAGTTGTCTTTCAATAATGCTCTGAATGCACTATATGTCTGGTCGGTTTATGAACATATCTGAACAAGAGGAAAACAGAAAAAATAGAAACAGCAGCACTTTAGATAGTGTTTTCCTCACCTAGCTTCCCCTGCAGACAGAGTGGAAAATTTAACAGTGCTTTACATCTTCAAACTAATATTTATATTATCGCTGCACCTAGGAGTCTCAAGTCATGGACCAAAATCCCATTGTGCTAGGTGATGTCCAAACACAGAATAGACAGATAGACGAAGTTCTTTGGGTCAGGGACTAAAACAAGAGACAACAGATCGATACAGAGAGTTGGGAAGATACAGAGAAATAATGAGACAAATCTGGTGTCATGATAGCCAGTGGTTTCAGTGCAACAGTAGTTTAGCTGTTGTCAGGTTCTTTATAGATCTCACAGAAAAGTCGAGTTTTAAGGAGGGATTTGATGGAGGAAAACAAGTTCGCTTAGTGGATCTCTACAGGGGATGTCTCCTAGATAAAAGGCTGTTTTTCAGAAGTGATGAGCAACAAGATCTCCTAGTAACGTAAATCAAATAAGTATTTTTGAAAAACCATGCTAGTTGTTTAGCACTTAGGACACAAACTTTGGGTGTCCTGGTTTGATAATCTTAGCTAGCGTTACATTCAGCTTCAATTTTGGCCATTTTTTGAGACAGGTGATCTGTATCTCACTTACTGCTCACTCAGGATGACTGGAATACTTCACTATCTCAACAAAAATAAATTGATAGTTGTTCTCCCTATTAATTCATACATCATAATTACATGTAGCACTGTCAGTAAGCACAGTCTAACAGACAAGAAAGAGAGCCAAAAATGAACTGGTTCCAGACCAAGGGTGCTTAAGTATTAATAGCAACACAATCTACAGTGAGGTATCAAACTGCCACCTATTGAATAATGAATAATTTTGCAAATATGAAATAATTAATAGTGTTACATGTCAAATATCCAATTTAACTTTAAATGCACCAAAATGAAAAAAAAAATTTCAACTCACCATTGTGAACTGCCCACATGATGCGGAAAGCAGGGCCACCAATCTCATCAAAAGGTTTCCTACGGGTGATTACTTCCCAAAGAATAATACCCCAACTGAATACGTCACATTTTTCACTGTAATTGCTACCTGGGGGAAAAAAAAACAATATAATTTGTCTTTCCTGTATGGTATGTGCTTACAAGTTTAGAGAACTAGCTACGTATGCATCAGTTTTCCTTCAGAGTAGAATTTCTTCTTGGTTTTCACACAGAGAAAACAGCAGTCATAAGTCCATATGACACCAATTTTTTTTTTTAAAACTTCTAATTTACTCAGAGTAAATTTTAAAAAAAATTATAGAAAACATTTGCTTCCAGGTTTATAAAAAACCTTTTGCTATTATTTCCAATATGTTTAACTAAGAGCTCTCCTCTCTGCAAACTAGTTCCTTCATAAAACTCCTAAAAACAATGCTTAGGACAGTCTTGTTCTGACATACCAAATGTGATTTTACGATCATCACCACTCTCAAATTTAGCATTATTTCATTGTCATTTTGACTACCTGTGCCTCCTTTAAATCTTTCTCCTAAATTCACTTCTTCCATGATGGCCACAGTAAATCAGTCATCATTCACTATCATCTATCATTTTTATATTTAAAAGAAGACGTCCTTAAAAGAACCAGCAAGATGTGCCCATGCCTATACTAAGTAACCATGTGATTTCATTGTATCTCCATCTTCATCACCCCCATGCCTCCCTGTTTATTATCAGAGATTCACAGATCACAGATTCACAAATTATTAGGGTTGGAAGGGACCTCAGGAGATCATCTAGTCCAACATCCTGCTCAAAGCAGGACCAATCCCTAAATGGCCCCCTTAAGGGCTGAACTCACAACGTTGGGTTTAGCAGGCCAATGCTCAAACCACTGAGCTATCCCTCCCCCACTCATTTATCCTCACTCATTTTGTCATGCCTAAAATGTAGTTCTTTGAGGCTTGGATTGAGCCTTTCTAGGTCTCTCATGAAGCATACAGCAGACATTGGGTGATATAAAATAATGAATAATAATAAAGCTCAAAGAGAGGGAGACAAGAGACTACAAAAGGATAAATACGTTGTTAATTAGAGAAAGCCACAAACATCTTAAATAGACATGAATGATAAACAAATTCAAGATATAAAGTATGTAAAGAACAGTCAGCACTTTGAATTTATCCTTTCTGGTCAATATCTGAAACAAGAATGACAACTACCTAATAAAAAGTCTGTTCTGTTTTCTCAGGAAACATATGGAAAAACAATCTAATAATTTAAAGAGACTTTTATGCAGAATTTCTTTATATAGGAAGACACCATGTGACCTAGGATAGTAGCATATACACGCTGCACTACAGCTTGCTCAACTATTTTACTTCGAGTCAGTTTTGAGTTTATAGTACTTCCTCCCTCCTTACTTTAGAAATGACATTTATTTAAATTTAAATAATAAAAAGGCACGTATATAAAGCTCTAGGAGCCCGGACACACATTTAATATTGCAGCAAAACCCCAGCAGCATTGAAGTAATTATTTCAAAAGGAATTCTGACAGACTGCCATTTACAAAATAAAGGCTTCTTTCTACTCTTATTATTCTGATAAGAATACCTTCAGTTTTTTCCAAAGACTTATCAAACAGATAAGAAAATTTAAAAATTATTGAGTTAGATGTAGATTGGCTTAGGTTTTGTTCTGATGTTATTGTTGACATTTGAGGTAATAATTAATGCATATACAGTAACTCCTCACTTAACGCTGTAGTTATGTTCCTGAAAAATGCGACTTTAAGCGAAACAATGTTAAGCGAATCCAATTTCCCCACAAGAATTAATATAAATGAGAGGGTTAGCTTCCAGGGAAATGTTTTTCATCAGACAAAAGACTAATTAATACACACACACACACACACACACACACACACACACACAGTATAAGTTTTAAACAAACAATGTAATACTGGTACACAGTGATGACGATTTTGAAGTTTGGTTGAGGTGGAGGAGTCAGAGTGTGGGATATTTCCCTTACTGCTAAATGATGAACTAGCAACTGGCAGAGCCCTCAAGGGTTAACCCTCTCACTCTACAAGGCAGCAGGAATGGAGGGAGATATACCCATTTCCCCTTTAAATACACTGCCTTGTTAATTAGATCAGCTTGCTGAGACTGCAGCTGCTGCAAGCTCCCTCCAATCCTGAGCCCTGGTGTGTCTTCCCTGCTCTATGCAAGATGGGGTGAGCAGTGTGCAGGAGCAGGGGGAAGGAGGGCACCCTGATATTACTCTCTCTTCCTTCCCTCCACTCCCCAGCCACACAGCCAGCAGGAGTCTTGGAGAGCAGCACATGGCTGGGGGGGGGGGGGGGGGAGGGAGAAGAGAGAACAGCTGCAATTGCTAGCCTGCTGGGCTGCTGCACAGGGAACTTAGGGGAGTGGGGAGCTGATAGAACCAGGAAGCCCCCCTAAGCCCCCACCAGCTAGCTGCAACGGGCTGCTCTTCCTGCAAGCAGTGGACAAAGCAGGTGGCTGCCAAACAATATTAGAAGGGAGCTTTACACAACTTCAAATGAGCATGTTCCCTAATTGATCAGCAACATAATAACGAAACAACGTTAACCGGGATGACTAAGTGAGGAGTTACAGTAAATTGTTAAAAATTAAAAAAGAAGTGTTAACATTGGTTTAATAAAGTTGAATGACAATGATATTTCGAGATTAATTTGAAATTTTACATTCCACCATTTTCAGACAAAGTATTCAATCATTCTGTGTTTCAATGGTGCCAATACAAATTTTGGGAAACAAAAATATATAAAATTGCTGTATAAAAGACTTGCTGCAGTACTAAAAGCAGGAAATTTAGAACTGAAATTTTACATGTTCCTACTTAGTTGAATTTATGGACTGAAGAGTCAATAAGAAGTGGATGACTTAGCATTTGCACTGGAATTCCTAGTAACAGCAAGGCTTTTAAATGTAGCCCTTAATCCAGTTTAAAATCAGAATTTCCTTCCCCCCACCCCAAAAAAAAAAAAAAAAAAGGAAAAGAATCTAACTTCTAGTGGTAAATGAAAGTTAAGAATAAGTTTTGGTCAGTATCTGAAGTGAACAAGGAGGTATGCCCAGGGCAGTTTCTGGTAAACTGATACTTGTAGCACAGAAACAGACATAAAATTGCCAGTCTTAGGAGAGAGATCAAGGACCAAATGACTATGGTGATTTAACTAGACGCCTAATCTATACTTAAAATTTAGGTTGACATAGCTACATTGATCAGGGGTGTTAAACTGATTCCAGACCAATGTAGCTTTGTTGACCTAACCCCAAGTGTAGATACAGATGTTGATGGAGGACTGCTTCCATTGACCTAAGTACCTGCAAATGGTGCTTCAGCACCAGTGGACACACCCCTTTCCATCAGAGTAGGTTACGCTGGCATAACTATGGTGATGTCACTATGCCACATTAGTCTCAGTAGCAGAGACATACTCTAAAATGTTCATGCTCAGAATTGTTCATGCTCAGAAGTCTAGGACATCTGACCAGAGCCTACTGATATTGTTGTGGAGAAGACAGCACGCAAGCAGAGTTTTAACAGCAGGCTGAGTGGGGCCGAAGGCCCGGACCCCAGCAGGCAGCAGTGTGCTATTAAAAATCCTGCCCGGCCCAGCCCGCTCTTCTCCGCCCCTCCACCTAAAGCTCTCTGTGGCGGGGACAGGGGCAGAAGCAAGCTTGGTCCTGCCGGCTGCTGTAGGGCAGGCTCCGCCAGCAACCAAGCTTCCCCTTCCCCCGCCTCTTCCCCCAGCGTGCTGCCTTGTGCCCCGCCTCCTCTCCCTCCTTGCTACCAATGGCCCTTGCAAGGGAGGGGAGAAGAAGAGGAACCCCAGCGCCCTCGCTGCTTAGACCAGGAAGGAGACAGAGAAGAGGCAGGAGCGGGGCCTTGGGGAAGGGGGGTGGAATCAGGGCATATCCCTCCAGTCCCCTGCCGTGAACCACTCAGGGCAGGGGGCTGGGAGCACCCCCCGATCCCAGCCCACCCCCCAGCCCTCTGCCCTGACCCCTGCACCTCCCTCACACCTCAGACCCCTGCACCCCACCACAACCCCAGCCCTGACTCTGACACTCCCCACACATACCCAGCCCCCCCACACCTCATGCCCTCTGCCCCGACTTGTGCACTCTCCAAACATACCCAGCCCCCACCAGCCCCTACCCTGACTCTTGCACTCCCCGCACATACCCAGCCCCGTTCTGGCTGCCGGCCCCACTCAGTCCAGCACCGGTCAGGGGTCCCGGCCCCGCTCAGCCCACTGCCAGCCTGGGGTCCCGGCCGCAAGCCCCGGTGAACAGAACCCCAGGACGGCAGTGGGCTGAGCAGCCCAGTAATATCAGCATTTTAATTTAATTTTAAATGAAGCTTCTTAAACATTTTGAAAACCTTGTTTACTTTACATACAACAGTAGTTTAGTTATATAATTTATAGACTTATAGAGAGAGACCTTCTAAAAAATGTTAAAATGTATTACCATCATGTGAAACCTTAAGTGAATAAACGAAGACTCGGTACACCACTTCTGAAAGGTTGCCAACCCCTGCTTTAAAGGCAGGTGGTTATCTGTGCTTTTTTTCAGGTGGCAACCCAGACTTTCTTTTTACAGTATTATGAATTTGATATCTTTCTGGAGAACTTAATTCATCATTAAGACCACTAGGGAAAAACAAAACATACACAAAAAACCGGCTCTAACCATCCACAATTAAACTTTTAATGAAAAACTTTTACTCACTCACAGAGGACAAAATCAGCACCAGTTAATCACTGGTCTGAATGTGACCAGTGCATAATGACCGAGCTATTCTCCATTTAACCACACAGTAATCACACAAATCCTTGTGATTTTATTGTATACCATCACTGAGCTTCCCCATCATATGCCAACAAATCGCTTTTGATTCCTCTCCCCATTTTAATATTAAATACAAGTTAATTTTTACAAATGAATTATTTATAGGGTGAGAAGAGAAAAGGTGAACTAAACTTCAAGGGATAAGGAAGAGAAGGGAGATATAGAGAAAAATGGAAGTAAGAAAGGATAAAAAATGGAGGTGGCTATGCTTGTTCGACAACATATGTGGCAAATTCTGAAGACCATAGCAAATCAGAATATGAGGTGGAAGGAATGACAACATATTTCAGTGCAATAAAAATTTGGGATTATTTTGTAATCTCAGAAACAACAATATCCCAGGATGGTAACTCCAAACAATATGCATAATTTAAGGTTACAGTCTATTCAGTTTTTTTGCCATTTGTGAACTCCAAGTATCAAACTTTTCCCCATTTGTGTGAATTCCTTTCCTAAAGATACTTGTACAGCAGTCTTTGTCCCTAATTTTTAAACGTAAATTAAAGACTTCCCCCCCCCCCCAAGTTATTTTTAATCTTTAAAATGTATTTCTATATTTTATAATGTAACTTAATGGAAACAATGCACGTGAATGATGCTCTCACAACTGATTTCTTATATCAAATCATTCAAAATAATGTCCTTAAGTAGAGGAATATATGTCAAACTGTACGTTATTTTGTTACCTTCAAAAACTTCAGGTGCCATCCAAGCAGCACTTCCCTTATTGTTGGTCATGTGTGTTTGAATATCACAGGCTGTACCAAAGTCACAGATTTTTAGAACTGTCCCACCAGCTACCAACAGCAAGCTGCCAAGAAAATCCCAAAACATTGTTCATAGAATTCAGTAGTCTTGGTACAATAATAAAACATTACTATTTTATTCCAGCAACTTTCACTTGAGGCCTTACTTCACAGTAGTGAAGTAACATGGCAGAAATTGTTCCGATAAGTATAAATATATTCTTAAAAATTACTATAGTACATCAGTAGGTTGTGACTTGCTAATTATGATAAACTGCAGAATTTTAATTTTGAATCTTTATAGCTCTATTTGAAATGTTTAAATAGAAAACAGTTTCTTTAGGAATAATTATTTCAATCCACTAAGCACCCAATGGAGACAAAATTAGCCATTTATATGCTGATTCACAAACATTTTCTTTAGGCTCTGCAGACAGGAGGCAAGCCATCATGGCTGCTATCTTTCCAGAAGTGGAATGATCAGGACTTCCACCAGCCAGCCAATGCTGCTTTTTCTTCAAATGGAAGGATTGCTATTGACCATGTGGTCTCAGTGCCTATGGATGAGCATTGGGGAAGGAAGAAGGAATTGGAGCATCAAATGCAGGTTCTCCTGCAAAACAATGCAGGTCACTAGAAGTAGACCTCAAGGCCTTATTAATTTCCCCATTCAGGTAACCAAGTCCCTACTAAAAACCCACTTCCATGATATGGGGCAAGAACAGGCTCTATGTCTGCATAACATGCAGTACTGAAAACACAATTAGCGGTACTCAAAACAATCAGTGTGTCTTGATTTTATAACTGAAATTTAAAACCCATAGTATTTAGATTCATTTTACTTTATATCTAATAAATAAAAGTTTTTAATTTTTTTCCTCCAGATCCACTGGAAGTAACAGGATAAAGAGAAACCCCAAATTGCAATTTTCAGAAAAAAGATTTAACATTGACTAAAAACCTACTTTGGCGGTTTCAGGTCCCTGTGAATTAGAGCCTTTGGTTTCATGCTGTGAAGATATGCCACTCCTTGGGAACATTGTAAACACCAACTCATTGCATGTGCAGCAGTATAATAAGGCAGAGGCTCAGCACCATGCAGCACTGCAAAACAAAGGCATAAACTAAAAAGAACTTTATTGCATATTACCATAGAAACAATGGAGTTAACAACATACCAGTAACAAGATATGACATTCAACTAGTTATTTACTCTCATTCTTTAGCGTTGCTGTTGAAATCTCTTTTTGCATTGTTTAACTTTATATCTCACTATTAATGGAAGTTACCTGAACAGTGATTTCCAAAGTTTTTAAAATGGTACTTAGTTCATTAGCAAACATTTATACACATAAATTCTGCCACTTCATTGCTAGTTATAAAATAAAGTCACTCATTTTCAGCTGTATCTGGTATGGTCTGTATTAAATGATCACTCAAGAAATTGACAAGAAGTTGAAGGTGGTCACTTAATAAAATCAGATATTTTTACAGGGAAAAATGAAAGGAGTCACAAAATTTAAACCATTTATTTTATACCAAAAACATCAGATGATTAAAAAGCGTTTTTAAACTATTCCGGTTGTAAAATGCTCTTTACAATAAATATTAAGCCCATTTTATATTTTAAGGAAAGGTTCTCCTAACACTAACAGTTCAGCTGCAGGGAGACACAATGTTTAAATGATACTCACCATTGTACAAAGAACCTCCTTCAGCATACTCCATAACAAGACACACCTTTGGGAGAGGGACAAAAAATAGGGATGTTTTAAAATGCAGTGTAGGGACAGATAATAGGTTTTGTAATTTGAAATCAAAGTTCTTTGAGCGGAACTGTGAAGTGTCCATAATTGATATATTGATCTATTAGATGCAGAATTAAATTGATGCTTAGATCCTATTGAAGGGTAGCAAAGAGGAGGATGCATCACTGTATACTCCCTTAAGGCTAAGGTTGCCTTCAGATTACAGTTAGAATGGATTTACTGTAAGAATGGATTAGAAAAGATTAACTAAAATTGCCAATAAATTTTAACCATTGTAATCCCAGGCCACTAATAAAATATGTCTAAGTTAGCCTACCATGTTGCGAGTTCAAGATTTCACATTTGTCCTGCTACAGTACTTGCTGCATCACTTGAGGCATTTGTA
Organism: Gopherus flavomarginatus; assembly: GCF_025201925.1. Classification (NCBI taxonomy): domain Eukaryota; kingdom Metazoa; phylum Chordata; order Testudines; family Testudinidae; genus Gopherus; species Gopherus flavomarginatus. Next base: position 147,201,660 of record NC_066620.1, on the reverse strand, counting down.
GGGTTATCAGCTGTTGCAGGGCAAAAACAGAATCCTGACCTTGGCAGGTAAGTGTAAAGAAATTGATTTTCAATTGTGTGTGTCATTTGTAAATAAATCATTTTTTGCAGTGCTGATTTGGAATCAATATGGGGACTGCACACAAGTGAAGTTACATATATATATACATACATATACATATATATTATATATACACATATACATATATACACACACACACCACACTAATTTCTTTGCAATCAAAAAAATCAGCACAGGGAGAACAAATGGACAAGATGAAGTGTGAATAGGTTTTTAGAGGCTACACTTTGGTTCAAGTAAAAAATAAGTGTTTAGAAAAATCAACCCATTAAGAAGAAAACCAGCAACCATTTTAGAGACACAATACTAAGATGGGTACACTGGCTGAATGTATTTCTTGCACTACTGCTTGATTATAGTGAGCTTTATCATGGTGACAAAAACTGGAGGATTACAACTTACTGGATTCTGACAGGCTCCATATAACTTGACAATATTAGGATGGTTCACACGTGACAACTGTCGAAGCTGCAACACAAAAGTTCACCACTTTTTTTCCCAACCACAAAATACTTCAAGTTACCATTTGGTTTCATATACAGAGTTAACAATCAAATGAACACAAATATTTACATACCATGATTAGTTAGGGTGAAAAAGTTGATATCTTAGATAATTAAATTAGGTTGTAACTAACAAAGTTATGTCTCATACTGTGCCTGGACTCTAAAACTGGACCAGCCTCTAAAAATTCAACGCTTAGGGCACTAACCTAGAACCCTGGCTCTGCCACAGACCTCGTGCATGACCTTGGAAAGACAAATCAGTTTTCCTGTGCCTCAGGTCCCCATCTGTAAAATGGAGATAATAGCACTCCCCTGTCCCGTAACAGATTATATTAGCCAGGGCAGACCTATTAAAATGGGTCAGAAAATGTTATGAGTCAAATCAAATTTTTAATTATGCATGTTAAGAACATAATTAAGTCACATGCTTCAGGGCCAGAGTGCAAGCCGATGAACAAGTACAGCACTGCACAACTAAATATGGCATTCTGAGGATTTTGCAATACTTCTGTAGCATTGTTTATTGCCCACATTTGGAGGCAAGGATACCTGACTTCAGAGACAAAATGGTCTGAATCACTACAGAAAATCTTATGGGAAAAATATTCCCTTCTGTGTTAAAGAGAACTAATGTCCACAAAAATGAACTATAAAATAAATTCTACAAGTTAACATTTATGCCATCCAGTCAAGAGAAAAAATTGCTTGTAATAATTGATAGTAGGCACGTGTGGATACACCCACTGAAGAAATTAAAAACCATTTTTTATTTTGCAAGTTGGCAGAAAATCAAACCAAGTGGGAAGTTTTGGCTTTCACAGATTTTTGAGGGACGTTTTTAATAGTACCCTCTGAATTTCACTATCCAATCGATAGGGCACATGACCCTATGTTCCCAGAAATTCTTTATATATAGTCTGAAGTGATATTAGAACAGAACTGAATCTACACAGTGCAAGAACGCAAAATGTAATATCTTGAAACCAATTCAAAATAATTTCTGAGGATTATCTCTCAGATTCTCTCTCACATAAAGCCCAACCAAGACGACTTACCATTCAACCATGTTTAGATTTATGTGAACATTATTCTGCACTCACATACCATGGCAATGAGCACAGTATAAATATTCTACTAACAGAAAGATGTATTATAAATACATTTTTAGTCACAAAATTGTAGTATGGTTAAAATAACCAACATTTTAGGGATTTATTCTTATTTTACTCCATATATCCTGGGCATGCTAGATTTTCATCTACTGTGTTTTGCAAACAAACAGAACTATGGCATAATGAAGTTCATTGAAGTTAAGCAGTATCAACATTCAATCCTAGAGTGTTGTCTCTCCTTTAGAGAAAGTATGAATTATGTGTGAGGGATTTGTTCTCAAATAAATAGGCTACATGTATTTTCTTCTAGATTTTTACATTGTTAATTAAAAATAAATTACTACATTAATGGAAACATAAACCAAAGTTTTTCATAGCATGACCCCTCCCCCAATGTTAACCGACACTGGATGAGATTCTCATTCCCTCTTTGGTCACTCTACACCAATTAGAAGGGCTGGAGTGGAATAAAGAAGCTCTAAATACCCCAAATGTGGCTGGGAGGAATTCCTTCAGAGAAGAAACTGGAGAAGACACCCACAGGCCATTCTCTGAGGACCCTCTTACAAGTGCTGGTGGAGGAGGCATGGCTGGAGGTGGGGTATGTCACTGGAAAAACTATACCACATTACTAGTGGGGAGGGCTGTGGAGGGGGGGAGAACATACTAAATCCCATAACTTCTTTTCAAGCAAGCTTACTGTACCTCCACAATGAAGGCCTTTCTTTCAGATTCACTTTCTATTTGTTTAATGGCTACATCTTTTCCTCGCCATTTTGCCTTGCAGACCACACCAAAGGCTCCTCTTCCAACAACCTATATCAAGATAGCAAGGAATATTGCAGTTAAGGAAACAATTTCAGCTTGCCTGCAGCAGTTCACAAATATTTAAACACGTTACTCAGTATCAAAAATTAAAAATTTAGTGTAAAGAAATCAGACATATGAAGCGAAGTCCCAGTTTATAACAGAACTTTAATTTTATGCAGTCACAAAGAACAGCTACAAATTCTAGGACTATTGTCTTAAATGGCATGTGCATAAGGCTTCTCCCATAGATCACCTACAGGGAAAAACAGTAAACTACATGCATTAAATTCTTCATATTTTTTCTGAAATATTTATATTGCATACAAATTTGTAAAGTTACTTATTTCGCACAAGATCTACTCAAAGAACCTAGAAATAAGGAAAAATAGTTGCTTCCTCCTTATTCTTTTCTTCATCCTTCCTATGCAAAATTCACCTTTATAAAACTTGGTCTTGGAAATAGTATCTAATTGCATATATTCCTGCTTATTAGTTATACAAAGTTTGACGCCTGGAATAAAAGTACATAAATGCATGTATTCTAGCACTATGCTGAAGTGCAGAAGATGACAGAGTAAGGGGGACATATCAAATACGACCAAGGTATCTCTCCCCCACATACTTTTAATACTGAGATTTTCAGACTAATGAGAATTTACACAGTCATTTCCTTTAACACTCCCCCTCATGAGCAAAATGTACACTAAAACAAGTTCTCTCCATTTCAGTCGTTTGCCTCCATTTAACCCTCTAATGAAACCATAATACTGAATTTTAACTTTTACTATTATTTCCATAACAGTGGGTAGATATCATAATCCTGCACTTTGACTTCACTAAAGGGGGTTAAACAGTGTGGAAGTAGAGAAAGAACTGACGGATTTGTAGGGGATCTTAATGCATGACGTCTCTGTTAGCAAGAGTTAGGCTAACTGTAACCCTAATAAAGCGAGATTTGTAGAAGCGAGGATTGTGTGAGGCGAGTGGAAAAGAACTGTGTGAGAAGTTGTTTCAACTTTGTGTAGATAATATGAAACGTAGACTGGAGTCTCTTAAGTGAGAAAAACAAGATATCAGGATGACCTTTGTATAAACAAAATGCAGCTGTTGCGTATTATTGTCTGTAACAAAAGGTATAAATGCTTGCTGTAATTGTTTACCTGTTGAGAGACCTGTCTGGGACTCGGGAGACCCTGCGTCCTAGGGCACTCCCTCCCTCAATTGCAATTGCTTGAGAAATAATAAAGTATCTGACTCTGCTGCACCCAGACAAGAAGTGAGAACTGAGTTTTTTTCCGACAATTTGGGGGCTCGTCCAGGATGGCAACGCCCATGGACTCACAGACGGCTGCTACCGATCGTTCCCCTTCGAACCCCATGGCACCACAACAGAGGTAAGAGACGTTTTGAAATCTCTATTGGGGTGTCGGAGGAGGACTGTCCGTGGGGACGTCTGTCCCTGTTGGGCTCAAACCATCTGAACTTATTGACTGTGCAGCACAATCAGATGCAGAGTGATATCAGGGAACGGTTTTGCCTCCCCAACAAGGTTAGTTTGAAGCAGTACGTGTGTGTGTGCACGCGTGCGCACACGCCCGTGTGAATGACTGTTACCGGAAGACGCCCAGAGTACTTTGCGAAGCGAAAGCTCATGACCCAGATTACTCTAACGCAAGCCCGGTAACTAGAGGATCTTTAGCAGATCCAACCCACAGTGGGCTGACTCGGCTTGGCATCGTCCGGTGAGGAAGCTACCTGGATCCAGGAGCATGTGAACCATCTTCCCTCCCCCTCTCCTTTCCGTGTGGGCTACTGACAGTCTGATCATCTCACTGGACGCAATCAGAGTAAGCGGCGCCATCTCCCTGAGACTAGCCAACGCTCTTTGCTGAAGGGAGATGTAGGAGGGTCGTGGCCATCCTTGTTAGTCTCTCCTGTGTGAGTACCCTGTAGGGAGAGATCCTTAGTTTATGAGCCGCTAGCGCGGACACGGCACCCTCCCTGTGTGAGAGTGGAAAATGGGTGAGGGACAGTCTAAACATTCCACCTCACCCCCTAAGGGTACCCCAGCATATTACATGTACGTACATTATGGTCCAAAAACCTGCAGATATTTAGACAATTGGAATCTGTACACGCGTGAAAATTCATCTACACAATGCCCACTAGAAGGTACCTGTGATTTAGATAAACTTACATACCTCAGAGGAACTCTTACTTCACCAAAAGCCTCCGACACAGCATGAGCAATTTGTCTATTGAGGAAAGGAATGGGTTAATTTGAAATTTAGCTTGGCCCAGAGATAAAGAGAAAGTTGCTCTGCGTTCAAGGTCAAGAATCAACGCAGAACATACTAAGTACAAAGAAAAACTGCCTTCGGCCCCAGCTGGCTGTGAAAAAATATAGACAGAGGCAAACCAAAGGCAATACAAATTACAGAACTGAGATTATATTTGCAAAGCTTATCTGTCCAGTGAGATCCAACAGTGTGCCTTTGCGACTCTGGAGCTGGTATGGCTTGGTGACACTGAAGAAGCCACACGCAGCCGACCTGGATTGGAATCTCTGAAAGAGATGCTGCAGGAGATTCCAGGGTGTAAAAAGAACAGCCCTCCCAAGAGTGAAAGCATGTTGGAAATTCTGGACAAGCTGTATACAGGATAATCTCCCGTCCACCTCTCCCGCTTCTCTGAACGTTATACACAGACATGGTCAGTGTGGACCTACGTGTGAGAGTATGAAAGTGGCTTAGGGCCTGGGGCATTAATGTTTTTCCTGAGTGATGTGGGAGTGTTCCCAACACACTCTGTTGTTGTTTTATTAATGAAGCTTTAAAATTCAGTTATATGGTGTGTTTTCTTTATCTTCCTCCAATGATCCTGTAGTGTCAGCCTGATCACCTGACACGAGGGATAGATTGGTAACAGAAATTTGTCACAGTTTGGTGAGCAATTGAGAAAGGGGGAGCCGTGCAAAATTTACACCACCTATTTGTTTTGCCCTTGTTATTTTATGTTTGCTTTGCTTCGTACTGTTGGTGTTATATGTTGAGGATTGCATGATTAAAGGTGTGCCCACTCTCAGCCGCAGTAAGTCTGAGAACTGGAGAGGGGTTTAGCATTCTTCTCTCCACCCCGGTTGACCGAGAAGAGTGGCAGGTGGATCTACCCCCAGTCGTAGCAGGACTGGGCAACAGAGAAGTTGGAGAAAAGGGAAGAGATGTGTACTTGATAACTAGAATTGAGCAATTAAGAGCGTAGATCATGAACCAGGCAGCAACTCAAACCTACACCCAGGGCAAGTTGCAGGCCTTGAGACAGGACTTCCAGGTAGAAAAGGAAGCACTGGCTAAGCAAGTATCGGTCCTTCAGGGGCTTGTCAAAACTTTAACCATTTGTGCTCAGCATATGCTGTAACAGCAGTGTGTTTGCCACAAGAGGAAACTGAATAGCTAAATGCCAATGGGCCTGGTGTTTTTGCCCAGGTAGCAAGCCTCATGAGGGAGGACTCGGGTAGTCGTGTGAGTAAGAATGTTTAAGGGAAGAGACCAGGAAGGGTGGGGGCTAGTTGAGAAGCCCACTCTCCTAGCTAAACTGGTAGCGGAACAAAGCCGGTGCCCATGGAAGGGACGGTTCACCGAGGAAAGCAGGATCAGGCCCAGGCAGGCAGATGACAGAGAGATTGGAAAACAGGTTGGAAAATTTTGAAGGCATAGTGGAAGGAAGGAGTAAGTAAGTATAAGCATGGAGATTTCAAATACCCAGGACAATACCTGAAATGGTGATTTGAGTTGATAAAAATGGCTATTGGGAGACAAGCAAGTGATTTAAGGAAAGAGTGAGAAGTTAACTCTGTAGTTGCTGGAGGGAACAGCAGTAGAACTTTGTAAAAATGCTAAAGAGGAAAGTTCTTGGCATCTTTGAAATGTTTGTAAATAAATCCAGGCAAGAAATTTGACTGCAATTATTTGGCTATGAACAATTTAGTTGAATTAGCTAAAGAAATGTATACAGTGCTACGTAATTAAAGCCCTATTAGGCTCTAAGTGGCTACTAACAGTAGTAATGTCTTCTTTCAGTGTTTGAAAGCAGGAGTTAAAAATAAAAGGCAGTCAAAATTCTGGTAAAGTTAATTGTGTCCCTTTTTAAGAAAGAATCTTTAAGTTGTGGATAGCTTTGGATCCAGAAACAAGCCAGAAAGCATCTGTATTAATGCAAATTATCTAACTGATAAGGTAAGGAGCCACTGAAACCTGGGCTGCCTATGAAACAAATACAAGAAAAATGGGGTAATTTTGCCTGAAATCAACAAGGGTATTTGTATATTTTAAGCGATGATTGACTGCCCAGAAGAGTAGACCTCTGTTTTTTGTCTTTCAGATATTCAGAGAAAACTGATGCCAGCTGAACAGCATTCAACGTACCATGCATTTACTGGCACAATAGGAATTACGTTCTGTGTACTATGTCCTGTCTTGTGGTGTTTGTCTCGTGGCCACAGGGCCGGTGCAACCATTTAGGCGAACTAGGCGGTTGCCTAGGGCGCCAAGATTTGAGGGTGCCAAAAAGCGGTGCCCCCCAAATTTTTTTTAAATGGTTGCAGCCGCTGCTGCTGGAGAGGTAGTCTGAGCTGCCCGCGGCAGCAGCTGCCTACAGCTGGCAGCCCAGGGCGCCCCCCGGGTCAGGGGGGGCGCCCCCCGGGTCAGGGGGGGCGCCCCCCGGGTCAGGGGGGGCGCCCCCCGGGTCAGGGGGGGCGCCCCCCGGGTCAGGGGGGGCGCCGCGAAAAGCCCGGGGCGCCCCCCCGGGTGAGGGAGCCGCCTCGGCAGCCCAGAGGTTCGGGCTGACGGCAGCTGCGCTGACCCAGGGGAATCCCTGAGCTGCAGGCAGAGGCTCAGAATCCCTCTCCCTCCCAGAGCAGGGGCTCCAGCCTCTGCAATTTTTCTCGTTGCAGGTGCGGGCGCCGGCGGCTGGGCAGAGCTGCGCAGCTCTGCTTAGGGCACGTGGCAGGGGCCCTGCGACAGCGGCGCAACACCAGGGCTTCGCTTCTGGAGGAAAGCAGCGGTTGCCCCCTGGCTCACCCTCCACGTCAGCCCCAGCGAGGGGCACGGAGAAGAAAAGAGCCTCAGCAGTGGTCTGGTGGAGTGGAGGAAGAAAGAGGATCCCAACGCTCGTGCATTGGGCAAGGTAAGCAAGTGCCTCCCCACAGGTCAGCCTCAGGTGCATGTGCTCCTGCCCCCTTGGTCCTTGGCTGGTCCCTGCTCCTGCTCCTCTTGTGCCTGGACGGCTGGAGAGGACAGCAGCCTGCAGAGCTGAGCTGCCTCAGTGCCCCCAGGCACCCCCCTGACCCCATCCCCCCCACAGCCCTGACCCCCAGCTCCGAGCCCAGTCCCTCTGAGCTGGAAACCCCCTTGACCTCATCCCTCCACAGCCCTGACCCCCAGCTCTGAGCCCAGTCCCTCTGAGCTGGAAATCCCGACCCCATCCCCCCAACAGCCCTGACCCCCAGCTGTGAGCCCAGCCACTCTGAGCTGGACACCCCCTTGACCCTATCTCCCCACATCCCTGAGCCCAGCCTCTGTGAGCTGAGCACCCCTGAACCCAGAGCCCAGCTCCCCACCCAGCCGTGGGCAACAACAGCACTAACCCCAGGCAACGACAGCCCATTGGTACCAACTATCACAATCACCCAGCAACTGCCCATTATGTAATTGCAAATGTATACATACCATTACAGCTTTTAATGTTTTTAAATAACGTATTTAGTTTATTTTCAAATTATTACAAATTAATTTTTGAATGTATTTCACTAGTTATTTCCTAATACATGTTACTATAGTATTGCAAATGTTTTATGGAAAGGGCCCCCGATTTTGCTTTGCCCAAGGCCCCCTGAGTCCTCTGGGCGGCCCTGTCTGAGTTTTAAGCCCTGCTGCTGTGTTTTGCCTGCAACAGGCAGGCCTAAGCCTGTGAGTGACCCCCATAGCAGCTGCCTGAAGAAGTGCTTGGGGGAATCATGCAGAAGGAGCGTGATATTTGTTTGAGTTCTCTCCTCATGGAGGCTGTGCTCCACTTGGTGCAGGACAGCAGTCTCAGCAGGACTCTAGGCCCAGCACCTTGCCTCAGCTTGTAGATTTGTAGTGCACCCATCACCGGGCTCAGTCTGGCGCCGCTACCCCTCACCAGTGCCCAAGAAGCAGTCAAAAAAGTTGGATGGACTGGTTAGGTTAGTTGTCATGCTGTTGCTTGGCCAGTGTAGAGACCACTGAATGCATAGTATTCTTCTATGATGTTCTGTCCTGGGCAAAATTGGCATGTTATGAGGTAGTGCCTGTGAGGGACAGGTGTCTGTTTATGTATCCAGCCATCATGTCTTAGGTCTTCTTGGGGGGGGGGGGGGGAGGGAGGGGGGGAGCTTTTCCATCCTGCTTTCATTGGTGACATCTGTAATGCTCTGGTAGACATCTATGAAGACAATCTCTGACAGGATCATCTGGCAATACATCATGAGTTGATGCAAAGGCTCTTACAAAAGCCATTTCTAGTTTCAAGTTTCCTGTTTCTCTTGTTTTGTGGTATGACATTGTTTGAGATCAACATAACTAGCAAACAGCTTCAGGCAAAAGAATTTGATATATGTGATGATTAATCAACTTGGAGAAACCAAGAAGTTTCTTGTGGGCCGCAGAAGTGACGCAGCCTTTGAGAAAACATTGGTAGATGCAGGTGAACTTGCGGAGGAGTTGGATGTACTGGTACTTTTTGAACCAGATCCAATCCGTATTAGAAAGAAGAGGAAGCAGTTCACATATGAAGCAGATGACGAACCTATTTATGATCCGAAAGAAAAATTCAAAGTGAACTTTTACTTTGCAGTCATTGACACAGCAATACATTCGGTTGAAGAAAGATTCACATTGATGCAGCAAATTAGTTCAGTATTTGGCTTCATATATGATGTTTACAGTTTGCAAAATAAAACTCCAAAGCAAATTATGGAACATTGCTTGATTTTGGAGCAAGCTTTGCAACATGGTGAATCCAAAGATATTGATGCCTTTGACTTGTGCAGTGAATTGCAAGCTATTGCAAGACAAGTCCAAAGGAGTTCATCACCGCAAGATGTATTGAACTTCATATGGGAAAATAAGCTGACCGATAGCGTCCTTAACACAGTTATTGCTCTTTGCATCCTCTTGACTCTCCCAGTTTCTGTGGCCAGTGGTGAGCAAAGCTTCTCGAAGCTCAAGTTGATAAAAACATATATGCGAACATCAGTGTTGCAACAAAGACTTGTTGGGCTATCTACCTTGTCAATAGAACATGACATTGCTCACAGCATTGACTTGGAGGAACTTGTTTCTAAATTTGCTAAACTTAAAGCGCGGAAACATAAATTCTAAATTATAACATGTTACTCTGTGACCGTGTATTGTGTATAATGTATGTGATTTGGGGGGCAAGGGGGGGACGCAAGATGGAAGTTTCGCCTAGGGCGCAAAATATCCTTGCACCAGCCCTGCATGGCCAGAATTGTTGTGTTTAATATTTTCATAGGATAGTCTAGTTTAAAATCAAACAGAAGGGTTAAATTAAAATGCAGATACTTGTTTTATTCAACTTGGAATACAAAGTGTTTGGATAAATCAGGAAAATGTGATAAACAAATGTATTAGACTTCAGTATAAGTAAGAAAAAAACTTCATTGGCCAGATTGTTAATTGAAAAAATTATTGTTAAAATTTGCATACCAACAGTCTTTGGAAGCAAGGACATGAAAAGTTAACCCACTCCCCATATTGCACATGGGATTCTTCTGGCTACCTCACATTCCTAGCCAGAGAGCTGGGGAGGGTGGAAAGCTACTGGACACCAGAGGTTGTACTGAGTGGACTCCTCAAAGTGGGTGTGCTTGTCCTGGCTTGTTGCTCCAAAGCTCTGTAATGATGTTATTTTAGTGGAAGGGTATATGTGGCATACATTGAATAATAAGATTAATGTACTGTATAATGGCAATGTTTGTGTGTCCATTGTTGGGAAAAGGGGTATGAGTAAAGAGTGAAAGTTTCCTTTGTAGGTTAAAAGAAGCCAGGAAGGGGAGAAGGAAAAAGGACAGAATGAATTACCTGGAAAAAAAAAATAGCTAACATGCTCAGTCTAAAGGACAGACACTGGCCCCATTCAAGGACACTGCTCACAGCTAAGACTTGGCAGACAACCAAGAAAAGGGGGTGGGGGTAGGAGGGAAGCTTGAATGTGTCCAAGCAGCTATGAGGTTTGCAAAACACTGCCGGGCACTAATGAAATGTATTAGATTTCTTTTCTCATATGCAAAGAAGCGCTACCCAAAGACCCTAGCAGCCCTGCCACTCCTTGGAACCAGGAGACTGAATCTATGTAAAGGCCCATCAGCAAAAGATTGCTCTGGCTCCACACTGGAAAGGCCCTTTCCAAGTCCTGTTAATCACCAACACTGTCATGAAGTGCCAAAGACTGATTGCTTGGACCCATGATTCTCACTGCAAAAAGACCCCTCCACCTTGGGAGGATTCTCCTACTGATGATTAGCCTATTTCTCCTTCTAGCTCTGCTGTGCCTTCTGAACAGCTGGGAAAAAGGACAAGGTGAAGTGCAAGTAACCTCTCCCTTGTCCACTAACAGACCTACTGTGCCTTTGAATTTTTCTAGAAGCAGCAAAACCATTACAAGGTGATGTGCTGGTAATCTCTCCCCTGTAGGATGCTGAACCATGACTGTTTCAAGAAAAAAGGAACACTCGCTCCACTGAAATTGCCAAAGTCCAGGAATTCCTGACTAGAAAGGACATTAAGAACTGATCCTGGTGAAGAAACAAAGAATTATACGCTGGCAGGAAGGAATTTGTGGGACCCATGCTTGGGAATGTGATATTGATTGGATTTTATTTATTCTACAGGCTGTGCCCTGTGTTTTGGATAAATCCTTCAGCACGTATTGCTCTCTCTAATTGGATTTTAAATGACAAGTACCAAAGGCACCTTGTTACCACTGCCCCTGCCATCTCCTCCATTATACTATTACCCCTGTAATACATCCAAATACAAACCCAATGGCCAAAATCACTTTAGTGATCTATTTAAAGATTGTTTGGAAAAAGATTTTTAAAGTTCAGGATATCCCATATAAGCAAACAATTGAGTGGAAAATAAATCGATCAGTGGAAATAGAAATCTATGATATCACTACAAATGAACCCCAAGAATCTGTACCTGAAATTGATGGGTTCCATAGTGAAGTAGATATGATGGCTGTTCCTGGAGTTTGCAATGTGTTACATGAAAGAGGCCCTTATTGTTATTTAGTCACCCAATTAGTGATTAATTAAATGAATACTCAAAGAGTTTGTTCTGCCACTGGAAATTTTACCTGTACTGAAGTTATTCCAGTAATTAATAATGTAACCTGTACCTTATTGCAATACACCTCCTCCTATGCTATTAATGTTAATGCCTCTTCAAAGTACCTGAGATTAGTTAAAAAATAGATGTGATATAGTACTACACCAAAGAGAGATGTATTAGGATATCAATGGACTGTGATTAATATTACACAGGGGGCTGTCATTAGATTAGCACAACAGAGGGCCTAGGTTATTTCCTCTAGAAGAAGAGGGACTTGACCAGATCCCTATGGGCTGGGGCCCATAGGGCAGCAGACATTTGGAATATTTTAAAAGCCAAGAACATGATGAGAAATTGGGCCAACTAGAAAAGTCCACTAGCCTTATTTCTGGAGCACAGCTAACCCAAGTACAGGCTGAAGTTGGTGAGTTACATGTCATTTCTGCCTTTAGTTCTATGACCCAGAAGTTACTGACAGAGATGGTATTGAATATAACTGAGGCTGGGAAGGCACTGCAGTGGGATCTAGCATGTTCAGAAATTCAAGATTTCCTGAATGACCAGCTGATGGCCATTCAGCATGATCTTGAGCACCAGGCTTGGCCCACTGCCCTTACAGACACATCAGGAGTACCATCTGATGTGTGGCCATAGAGACATACTTGGACACTTTCTGGGTGGAAGTGTGGACATTCACAGTGCTCCTTCCAAGCATTTGGACTGGTTAGGGGGGTGTGGGCTCCCATATACCGAATCCTGCCAGGTCCATGGGGAGGATGCATTTGGGATTGGGTTATTCACCAAGACATCTGGGAAATTAGACCACCTGGTATACCTAACTGATTTTTAGTCAGTGCTCCTAGAACACCTGCTGACATTTTGGATAGGAATAGGGAGTCAATGGACATTTTGGCTGTTAGAACCTCTACAACTTCAGCGTATCCCTAAACTGAAGCCAGGGGAAGTTGTCACTGTTTATGACAACATTTGTTGGGAGGGTAGAGGACAAGGGACTATCCTAACAGGACACCTACTTTTTTAAGCTAATGATAGTTGTGTGTATGTTAAAACCACCAGATTGCAAGATATACATTTTAATCTCATTAATGCTGCAGGCGATTATATTGTTTACTGGCCTACAGACAGAATTTCGCAAGCAGCCCTAGGTTCCAGATACCCTTTAACTGGACCAGCTTAGTGCCTGATCGATTTCAAGATTTGCTTTCACTGTTACCAGAGAATCAAAGAATTTCTGAAATACGAAGGCAAATTCATCTGCTTCAAAAAAATATATCAGGTTGAAAAGTATGTCTTTCACACAGCTTATAGAGTGTCTATTTTATGTACTTAGTATGATGTATTGTGCTTTATAACTAAAACTGTATAACAACCCCATCATATTATTGCTATGGAAATGTTATTGCTTGTATTGCTATTAGTTTAGGATTATGTTGTTGTGGTAAAGGACATGATAATAGTAAAACCTTTCACGTCCATGCTAATCGTGCATTGTCATTACATCCAATCAAAACTCCTAAGGTTGAAATATCTGATGTAGAATCTGAAATCCATGGCTTAATGCAAATAGAGGTTTGAAAATATTTGTTGTACTAGAAGTGCAAAAGGGGGAGTGTGGAAGTAGAGAAAGAACTGATAGGGATTTGTAGGGGATCTTAATGCATGACAGCCTCTGTGAGCAAGAATTAGGCTAACTGTAACCCTAATAAAGCGAGATTTGTAGAAGCGAGGATTGTGAGAGGCGAGTGGAAAAGAACTGTGTGAGAAGTTGTTTCAACTCTGTGTAGATAATACGAAATGTAGACTGGAGACTCTTAAGTGAGAAAAACAAGATATCAGGATGACCTATGTATAAACAAAATGCAGTTATTGCTTATTATTGTCTGTAACAAAAGTATAAATGCTTGCCCTGTGTCCTAGGGCACTCCCTCCCTCAATTGCAATTGCTTGAGAAATAAAGTATCTGACTCTGCTGCACCCAAACAGAAAGTGAGAACTGAGTTTTTCTCCGACAACAGAGATCCCTAGGTTTAGATTTCACGATACTTCCCATTATAAGAGATTCTTGAATCTTGTTTTGGGAGAAGCTCGAACATATCCCTTTTTTGGAGCAGGCCATTGAAATTCAGCAGGGGGGTTCACTAGAAACAGAAATGCCTTTTCTTGGATCCATCCAATTCTATATAGGTTTGGCAGAGATATACACTGTTGAAAAAAGTTCAATTTCCCTTTTCTTGCTCACATTCCTCAGGAAAATCCTGGAAGCACGCCAAAATAATAACTGAACATGAATACTCTGATTTAGGGCTAAGCCTTTGCTGTCACCAAAGAAGGGCATGGGAGGTGCCAAGGTAGCTGTGTGTGGGGGAATGGCACACGAAGGGCCATCTCTCCCACATGGGGCAGCAACTCCAATTCATGTGGGGTGCTAGGCTACCATCAAACACCACTCAAACCTAACACCTGGCCCCAGCAGTCCATCCCAGCCTCCTGGATCACAGCTTTCTCCTGATGCCAGCTAACACAGTTAAATCTGTAGTTCAAGTCACAGAAATATGTGCTGCAGTGATGAAGGCCAAGGCTTCAAATGCTATGCATGATTGGGGTTATTACAATTACATACAATATAATCTGATCTCACCATTTGCCTTAAAAAAGAAATTAACATTCATTTTTGTTTGTAAGTTGCAAAGAAATCAAACACTACAAAAATTTTTTGAAATTCAAAATAAGTTTTCTACAGAAAAGTTACTTCTACTACATTGCATAAAGGCAGTAATTTCTATTTCTCATATCCTTATTAAATGCAAGGCTTATTACTATTACTGTTACGTAAAATACACAAATTACTATGTAAAAAGTTTAATGATTCAGTGGAAAGAACTTTAGGAAATTCCTGATTTCTCAGCCTTTTTATGCTGTAGACATTGGGTATAAGTATACATCAGCAGTAATAAGACATGTTCAAAGACTTAACCATTTCTAGTGTTTTACTTGGTGAGCATGTCTTGGAAAAAGGCCTTTTAAAAGATTTCTCCTTTCTTTATCCTCTTCCACTTCTCTTTTTTGTTGCTTTAATGCTAATGTACACATTTGATGGATACCAACTCGAAAAAAAATCACTGAAAAACGCTGTACACAGTATAGTTACAAGTGACCATTATGATTACTGTAAGCTAAGTTCCCTGTAAGCTGCGTGGCTGTGAAGCAGCCTATTTAGCACCGTGCAGGTGCTCAGGGAATCCGCGCAGGGACCTGCCATGGCCGGGGAAGGGGCACCCCTTCCCTAGCCCCCAACAGACCATGGGAGAGGTGCCACTCCCCTGGCCCCCAACTCAGCCTGCGGCACAGCCAGACCAGCCCGATACTGGAGTGGCCTGGTCCCAGGCGTGGCAGTCACAGCAGCCCTCCTCTGGCCCAGACCTGCTGGGGCTGGGGAAGGGCGCCTATCCTGCAGCCCCAGCGCTCCCACAGAGGGGAGAGTGCGCTGGAGGGAGTCCTCTCTCCTCACCATAGCCCCAGAGCACCCTCCTGCACCCCAAACCTTTCATTCCTTATTAACTGCAGTGTCTACAAAAGGAAGCCCACAAGACATCAACTTAATTATGATCTTGAGGACTGAGTAGGGGTTTAATTTTTGTATCTTTTCTGAAGGATTTTTCAAATTTTCAATATCTTTTTAAAAAGTGTGGCTACAATATCTCAGCAGTTGTCTCAGCAATGCTATATACTAATTTAACAATACCTCCATGCTCCTGCTCAGTATTCCTGGTTACACAAGGAACTACATTAGTTCTTTTAGCCACTGCACTGGGAGCTCACGTTCTCTTGTTATCTAACATGAATAGGGATATGATTTTGCCGCAGTAAGCACGGAAACTATGAATTTGAATAAAGTCTGTGAAATATCCTCAGAGTAAAATGCCCTCAAACTAAGTGGTGTTGCTTTATAGCCCTCCACTCCTCTGTGTCCATCTATGGCAGGGCAGATGTGCCAAACTTCAGTGGCACCGTGACTCCGTGCGTTAGGTCACAATACCCAGAGCAGGGAGCCAAACCTAGCCCTGCGGGACAGGAGCTGCCACTGTGGTGTAAACGTTTGGTAGGAGAAATTTCCCGTCAGTGTAATTAAGCACTGGAATAAATGGTCTAGGGAGGTTGTGGAATCTCCATCATTGGAGATTTTTAAGAGCAGGTTAGACAAACACCTGTCCGAGATGGTCTAGATAATACTTAGTCCTGCCAGGAGTGCAGGGGACTGGACTACATGACCACTTGAGGTCTCTTGCAGTTCTGTGATTACAGGATAAAGACTTTGGACCACAGTTAAGACTCCAGACCTCAACAGTTGCAAGGAAAACAGAGTTGGTCACAGGAATTTTCAGTCTTTTTTTTTTTTTTTTTTTTTTTAAATATAATCAGAAAATGACAATTTGTCAAAAACAAAATTGTTAGCAGGAAAAAGGATCAGCTTTGATGAATATCCTGATTCTGAAACTTACAGGAAAAAAATTCAAAGAATTGTTAAAATGGGATGTTTTGACATTTTCTAAGTGAAAAGTTTTGTTTCTAAATAACTTCCATTGGAAATTTTAGTTAATTCATACTAAAAAGAATTTAAAAACAAAAAAAATGAAATCAAAATGAAGTATTTCAATTAACCTGATTTGAAATGTTTTTGGATTATTGGTTCACAAAAATTTGAGATTGACTTCTTGTCCTGAATCAGGACAGGAAAAATATTCTAAAATTTCATGGGACTAGAAAACCATTTCCTGCCCAGCTGTAGAAGACAAAGAACCCTAAATTCAGACCACCAGTGGACAGATGAAATCATATTCATCTGTTTGCAAAAATGTATTATGTATAGGTGTACACATTACAAATATGTCCTCTTAGTGGTGTGAAAACAAATAGCTATTCTTAAATATATATTTAGAAAGCTTATCAGAGTTTCTCTTTGTAAGAAGATTCCCTCAAAATACTCTAGTTATTAACTACCATTGTTCAGGTGGACTGTTGAAACTAAGGCTTGGGATACACTACAAAGTTAGGTATTGTCTACACCAAATTTATCTCTAGCCAGCATAAGTGCCTCATCTCATTAACACAGTACCCCTGCCCTTCCAAAATGCCATAGTTGACCTACTTAAGTTGATGCAATATGAGTGAAGACACTGCATGAGGGGTGTTGACTTTAACAGTCCTCTAGTCACTGTCCCACAATGCCCCATTCCATGCAAGAGTGATCACTCTGATCACAGTTTTAAAGTCCACTGACCAGGGATCAGAGAGACTGGAAGCTCCCTCTCTAAAACCTTCCGTACCTTTGAAATTTTTCGAATTGTCCAACTTGGCAAGCAGATCTAGCAGATCAGCTTTGTTGTGTACAGCTGCCCAATAGACCATGCCAGCTCCATGCACACAGAGAGGTACTAGACACGTTCCTGCCTGGAGCAGACAGGAAGTATTGGCTCTCTTGAGCCAGTGGGGAGATGAGACTATGGAAGCACAGCTACGTACCAGACACAGAAACACAGACAACTACAAGTAGATTGCATGGGGGAGGTGCAGGCAAAGGGGTCTGACAGGAATCATCAGCAGTACTATGGGAAACTAAAGGAACTTTGCCAGGGATTCTACAAGGCTAGGGAGAGCAACAATAGATCTGGTACTGTGTTGGAGAACTGGCACTTCTACAACAAATTGCATGCAATACTTGGTGGAGATGCCACCAGCACCCTGCAGCTCACAGATTACTGTACTTGAGGATAATAGAAACTTTCAAACAGTATATGGTTTAAGGTTGTTTGGACATCACTTTAAGTAAGAAAAATATATAATATTGCATACATATATACAAACAAACATCCCCCACTTCCAGTACTGGGTTTCGATTTTTCCATAGTGAGTGGTCAGCACTGTAGGATTTGGGTGCCAAGGCTCATGTAACATAAAAGGTAGCTGTGTACATTCTGCACTATTCAAATCAACAATAGACTACAACCAAAACGTGCACAAATCAGACAGGTTCTATTTAGTTACAGTGGATGTGTGGTGGCAGAAGCAAATAAACTATGGAAAAGAATGGAACAGAGCCATGAGGACAATACTTAGAAACAAAGTATCAAAAAAGGAAGGGAAGTATACTTTAACAAATAAAATAATTAAAAGTCAAGTTTACCTTTTACTATACATGTACCCTTAAGATCAGGTTTAAAAAAAAATAAAACTAAAAACCCACACGCTGTATTGCAAAGCAGCTGTTAACTGAACTTCCCAAATAGAGAGATACCATGTATCACTAATTATTTAATCAGATGGGCCTTCATTCAACAACTGAATGAATCTGCACTGTTATCATCACCACTTTCAAGACAGAACTTTTCAGTTCATTTCCAAACTTTCAGAATTATATACTGTTTTATAAATCCTTCTGGATTTTCTAAAATGTAGCATAAAGGCATCACATATTCCTTTAAAGGCTTATTTATCCACAATTTTTCAAGCAAATTTAAAGCTACATTTTCCAAGCAACTCCTAAAATATTAAAATGAGATATCTAATTTAGCTAGCATCATAAAACAAATGTGCAGAACACAACATTTAGAAAAATTAGCTCTTTTCTATGCTGTTTGACATCCAGGGTAAGGTCTGTAGTGTTGTTCCCTAATTATTAATGCTTTTTCAGACTATTTTGTACTTAAGTTAAAAATAAGAATCGCAGAAGCAATCAGAAGTTTCCCAGGGGTAAAGGAAAGGAAGGCTGCTGCTGAACTTGAGATTGAGGTTGTTTTTCATTCTTGCTTTGAATATTCTTTTATGGCACATTAATTTTGGGTTGACTTTTATTCACCCATGATAATTACGTACCCACCTTACTCCAACTCGAAGACTTTAAACAACAAAATGCCACCGGGAAGTTGGATATATGTTTGTCTTGTGTATGTCTCTCACCCCCCAAATTATAGCCATGCAGATGAACAAAATATGGTATATTTGTGTGTTATCCAGTAAAACTCGGCCAAACTATACTGAAAGCACAAGTACAGATCTTATGTTTATTAGCTAGGACTTGGGGCCTGTAACTATTCCAGAACTTAAATCTATTAATAAACCAGTGGCAGTGCTATCTGCTGACCAGACAACCTTGATAATACAAGAGCAAAGCTGGGATTATACAAGAATTCTTTTGCATTTTTCCAGTTTAGATTTGTTGATGTTCATCTTGAAACATCTAACTGATGTCCACATACTATAATAAAACTTAACCATTTTAACTCCTTTTAAAGGGTGACTATTTTAGAATTCTTGCTCTCTAGATGTAAAGTATTAACAGTTTTCTTCTAGTGCACAATGCTATGTTGTTAGTTACAAGATATAGCCACTAGCAACTGTGAAATCAATGAAGGCACAAGAAGAAAGGAGTGACAAGGAAGGGGTTCATACCTCTTGGAATTTCCTCATAGTGGACAAGTTCTGTTTCTAATTCACCTGTTCCATCACAAAGCAGTTTTTGTTGCTTCCACTGTAATAAGAGTTTATCCTCTAGGCCAGGGGTAGGCAACCTATGGCACGCATGCTGAAGGCGGCATGCGAGCTGATTTTCAGTGGCACTCACGCTGCCCAGCTCCTGGCCACCTGTCCAGGGGGCTCTGCATTTTAATTTAATTTTAAATGAAGCTTCTTAAACATTTTAAAAAAACTTTATTTACTTTACATACAACAATAGTTTAGCTATATATTATAGACTTATAGAAAGAGACCTTCTAAAAACATTAAAATGTATTACTGACACGTGAAACCTTAAATTAGAGTGAATAAATGAAGACTCGGCATACCATGTCTGAAAGATTGCCGACCCATGGGCTAGGCATTTTTACTACACTCAGCATTGTAGTAGCCAGCGGCCTAACAAGAACTGCTGGTAGGTCACATACACTTAACTAAAAATGCTAAAACAACTGTTACGAAAATTTCTCCCTATCCTTTGACAAAAGTCCCCTTCTCTTGGTCTTAAAATGAATGGATCATCTTCATTTTTTCCCTCAGACTGAGAGGCAAGTCTCAGGATGACAGCTGATATAGTAAACTAATTAGGACTCAAGACTCCTATAGTTTCATTCTTGCTGAGGCCTCAATCTAGGCACCATCTGAGCACACGTTTTTGGTGCACCAAATCCTGCCTGTGCAGGTATCAGAATGCATACAAAGGTACATCCATAAGAGGACGCCAAGATTTGTATACCACGCCTCAGAGTTCTACCTCCCAGTCAGACACTGTGTGGCCCAGTCAGACACTGTGTGGCCCTGAATTCCACTCCCTGTAAAATGAGGTTGTAATCCTTACAGTCCTCAGGTGTTGTGAGGATTAAATATTTGTATAGGATTTTACTTGTTCAAAGTGCGAAGTACAACATATTACAACTCTACCTCGATATAACATGAACCGATATAACGAATTCGGATATAACACGGTAAAGCAGTGCTCGGAGGGTGGGGGGGCGGGGATGCGCACTCCACTGGATCAAAATATCAAGGTAGAGGTGATATTTGCTACGTGATACTCACTTTTATGGGTCATCACTGGGCAGCTGTTTATGGAGCTCTAAAATTACCACAACCGTAACTTTTACCATGGGGATAAGGGCTAGCTACAAGCCATATCTCAAAAGACACTTAATTGTTTGATTACTGAACACAGGCAAACAACATTAAGCAAATTTCAGAGTCTTCTTCAAATACAAAAGTACTTCCAATTCCTTAATACAGAAAAACTGTTTGGAAATGATAGAACTAAAAGTTAAAGAGGAATGTGTAATTCTGACTTAAGACATTTCATAGAGAGTTACAGAAACATAGAACTGGAAGAGACCTCAATAAGTCATCTAGTCCAGTCCCCTGCACTGAGACAGGACTATCTAGTCCAGGGGTTCTCACAACAATTTTTTTTGGTGGCCTTAGAGTGTGGCCACGAACTCTTGCTAGTGGCCACTCCGACAATTTTTCCTAAAATACTTATCTTTAGGAAAAAAATTAATATGCCCATATACAAGTCCAAGTCATTGTAATTTATTTATGTAGGATTTTATTTGCAAACTCAACAACAACGTACAGTTTCCTCTATTCTTTACTTGACCAAGACAGGACAGAAACAAAATTAAGGTGCTTTCCATGCTGTTGTTTTCTTCTGCCTTCCCCCTGCTTTGTTGAGGACTTGCTAGCTAGACTTCTAGGCTGCGGGAAGCGGTAGCCAGCACATCCCTCAGCCAACGCTGCTTCTCGCAGCCTCCACTGGCCTGGAG
Organism: Gopherus flavomarginatus; assembly: GCF_025201925.1. Lineage (NCBI taxonomy): Eukaryota > Metazoa > Chordata > Testudines > Testudinidae > Gopherus > Gopherus flavomarginatus. The sequence goes on along the minus strand of NC_066620.1, from coordinate 147,180,451 downwards.
CAGCGAACGGCGGACAGCAGGAGCCGCGACTGGCCAAACCTGTGGATGTGGCAGGTAAACAAACCAGCCTGGCCCGCAAGGGTGCTTATCTTGGCAGGCCACGTGCCAAAGGTTGCCAATCCCTACCCTAAAGCATCTCATGCCCCCCGCAGAATACATTCCACGGTCATCCCCCCAGAGGAGCCTCCCCACTCCAGTTTGAGAACCCCTTATCTTGTTTATAGAAAAGGAAATCCTTTGGAAGAGAGATTAAAGCTAAAGTACCTTCTACAGATTTCTGGTGAGACTCAAGGTGGAGATCAAAAAGATACCATGATGCCTTTCAAACACAGTGTTCTTGGAAACCATTCCTTCCCAATAGAACAGTTTACAGTCTCCAAGACTGTGTGTGGACCAAAATTCAGTAGGATACAGGCTAACTATCAGTATTTAGCAAATGACTCTGTAAAGCTCTGAGCTACTGGTTATCTTATATATGAAAAGTGCTATACATGACTATGTTCACTTCTGTACGGTTACTGTGTTCAGAAGAAAATATCTTGTTCTTTCGGTAGTAATTAATTTGCTAAGGAGTTAAAAGCACAAAGATTGTAATGATGCCAATGTTTGTTAAGGCTAGATTCCGCAAGTCATTCTGCGTGTGTAAATTCTACTGAGTTAAATGGGGGTCTGCTCATGCACACAACACTAACTTAAACAGGGACTCCACAAGGGCAGAGGGATACAGCTGTATGGTACAACTACTTGCAAGATAAGGGCCTTGATGAGCAAGTTAATACACCTCCACTGAACCTTTTTGGAAAACATAGATTGCTCCTCAGAAAATCCACTCTGCCTCCACAAACTGATCCACAAATATTCTTAGAAACACCTTCTTAATCAATTACATACCAACTGCAAAGAATTTAAGACAATTCCTCTATAGCCAACCTTTCAGTATAACACTCAAGTGGGAACACTTTTCTTCAAACTAAGTAAAACATAAATGGACAATTGAATTTATTTCATGGGTAATCAATACCAAAGATGTAATATGAGTCACAAATGTTAATGTAACAGCCACTGGATTGTAGCATCATTTAAGTTAGTTTAATAAATTTAAAAAAGGGTCTTTTATGCCTAAACACAATAATGTATGCGTAAGAATATGGATAATAATGAGCAGCAGCTAGATACCATAGTAATGGATGCATTATAAGTGCATTAAATAGAATGGATAGAGGAGAAAACAGAGACCTGCAAAAATAGACACATTAAGTGGAAGCATTACAATATAGTTAAAAAATTCTTCATTTGACTGTTATAAATTAATTCGAATTTATCATCAACTGCCACCAAAGTTTGGATTAAATTTAGACTAACCTAAAACTCATGTTATAAAAGCTGATTGGTTCCTCAGGTTTGGAATACCTAAACTCCCTGGCAGCTCAGGTTCACAGCCCTTCGTCTATCTATACATGGTTACTGTGCCCATTATTGCACTATTTAGGCATTTCTGAGAGGGAGAATAGCACAGCATTTACTACATAGATCAGAGAGGGCCAGCTCTACCTGCCTGTTAGTGGTCCCACAGACTCTCTCATAAGATTAGGGTTTTGCCTCAGTCTCTAGGAGCAGAATCTTTCCTCCCACCCAGACACCTTTGTACCAGCTGACTGCCACTCTCCTCCCCCCAGCCCCCGGCCTACCAGTCCCAGGGCTGCAATACTTTTGTAGTTTGTAAAGTGCTTTGGGGTCCCGAAGGGTAAAAGCTGCCCTAAGCTCTAGGGAGCGGTACACCTAGGGAGCGCCCCGTGGGCCAGGTGCAGGAAGGTGGTGGGGAGTCTCCGAACATCCCCGGCTCCGCACGGGGCTCGCTCACCTCTTCCACCTCAATCTCCTTGTAAACAATTTCTTCGAAGTTGAGGACTGGGGGAGTTTCGATCATTTCAGCGGAGCTGGCAGCAGACATCCCTTCACTGGCAACCGCGGCAGGAGAGGGCAGAGGAGCGGCGGCCCCCAGCTGCACAGGCTCTGGGGAGCGAGGGCCTGGCGGAGGCGCCTCCTGGGCCGCCGCGCGGGGCGAGGCCGCATCCGCGGCGATCTCGGGCTACTGGGGCCGCGCGGAGGCCCCGGCAGGGGGGGCCTCGCTCCGCATCCTGCGCCTCACGCGCCCGCCCGCCCTAGGCCGCGGCCTCGCCTGGGCTGCGCGTCCCCAGCAGAGGCGACGGGACGGCCCCGGGGGCGGGGGCCCGCCGCCTTCGCCAGCCCCGGCGGAGAGGGGCCAAGACGGGAAGGAGCCGCTCAGAGCCGAGCTCCAGCCGCCGCTACTGACAGAGGCGCCGCTTCCTGCTGCCCGGGCGAGGGGGGAATCTCCGGCTGCTGCTGCTGCTAAAGCCGCCGGAGCGGGGACATGGCCTGGCGGCAGCGGCTGCTCCTCCCCCCGCGCGCGGCCGGCGGCGTCCCTGCTCGGGCCCCGCCTCCCTTCCCGCCCCGCCGGAGGCCGCCCGCCAGGGGGAGCCGCCCCCCGAGCCGCACAGGCGGCTGGGACACGCACCGCGGAGCGCGCCTTCCTCCCCCGGGGGAGGGGAGTGGCGTAATGAGCACAGCAACGGCAGGGGGGAGTCATCGTAACACCCCCGCCGCCCACGTACACCCGCAGCACACACACTAGGGGATCGATTTACAAGTGGCATCCCAGCCTCCCTTGGGAGGGACTGCAACACACACAGGAACCGTCCCACCCCACGCCCCCAGCAGACAGGCGATTGTAACACACACAATCTACACCAATACCCCCCCTTCCACCACCCACACACTACCTCAATCATCCACCCCACAGAGCGAGGGTGTCACATTCCAGGGTGCAGGTCAGCCACTGAGAGGTTGCATCACTGCTTGTCCTGTGACCTTGAGTGCCTCACAATGCTTTGCTTCCCTAGCACTGAGCCTGGGCTGCTCAAAACCAGCCTAGTGAACCTACTAGCGTGCAAGTCACACCCTGAGTGTCTGTGTCTGGCTGCAATCCTGGTCCAGCAGCTCTGACCTCACTAGCCTGTCAGTATCACTGCAGTCACACACTGGCTTCCAGCAGCCTTGGTTACTACTTGCAGAGTTATCACAAAACACCCCAAGCCTATAAAAATTGTTGCAACACCACTGTGCAAAATGTATGCAAGGATATTATTTAAAAAATTATGTATCTATACTGAAAACTGTGTTCTTGTGGCATGTAAATTAATACAGGTCACCAAAAGTTGATAAGTTCTGATCAGGCAGCGGTAGCAGACACTTATCTCCCTGGCCGTTCATTGTGTATTGTATATCTTGCAGTGTATCTCTATTTGCATACTAATAGAGATTACAGAAACTACAGGAAAGGCAGGTGCCCTGTTTATGATGAAGATTAAAGAATTAGTCTGGTGTATCAGGAGAATGCGAGGGGAGACACAGTATCCTTCATCTGGTGATCAAGCTGCCAGTGTGATTGCCATATGTCCTAGCTGGGAGAAAGACTTTGGATGAGATAACTTTTATGAGAGACAGGAGAAGGTCTTGTTATTTAAGTCTAGGCTCTAGAAGACGTATCATGATTTTCTTTTAGATGTAACCAATTGTTTCGAATACTTCTACCTCCTTGCTATTACTTGATCTCTGTTCTTTATTAAATACACTAATACTAGTTTTCACTATAAATAACTCTAAGTGCCATGAGTTAAGTGGAGTGGTGAACCTAAAGTGAAACTGGTAAGCTGAGGTGTATTGTTCCTTGGGAATATTGTATTTGTAAATACTGTGAATGTCCATTGGAACAGGGTCTGGACACTCCAGGGAAACACTTTGAGGGCAGCTGGTAGCAAGGTGCCTCACAACCTTGGGCATCCCCAGGAAGCATCACACCAAATAAGTACCTACGATAGAGAGAGCCACAAAGGAGCTGTTTGCAGCTCCTTCATCCTGGGGCCAGTTCTATGATTTTGTTGTTCTCACACTTTGGAAATCCTCAAGTAGCCAGTAGATCCTGCAAAAATGTAGTACATGATCATGTAATTAAGGATGGTCTCATAAGGCATATTGCACAAGGAACTCTAATTAAGGTAGCATACACAACTTTAATTCTGGCTTTTCCTAGCTTTTGAGTGCTTGACTTTGTATGACATTTCTAAGGTTTTAAAAAAAGAAACCAGAAAAACAGAAATTCCATCATGTGGAACCATTGACACCCACATGGTTCACCAGCAGGGCTGGAATCCTTAGAGTAACTGAAAGCAGTAGTAGATTGTCATCGTCTCCTAAAGGGAGATGAGGCACATATTTTGTTAGTGGATTACACAGATATTTGGTTACAGTAAGAAATATAGACATTCAGGAATCCTGGGTTCTATTCCAAGTTCTGAGTGGAGTATACAGTAGTGGTTACAGACCCTTCTGCTCCAGTTTTCCCCAAGTCTGGCCCCTTTGGTTGCAGGCCTCTCCAGCTTGCCTTTATTCCAGTTTCCCACCAGACCTCCTTGGCTCCTTCTTGGAATTCTGTTCTCCTCCTGCCCCTTCTTGGCTCCTGGTCCCATTCTCTCTCCTCCATCATCTCCTGGGCCCAGGCCTCCTCCCACTTGGCTCCTTGGCCCAGTTTCCCCACCTTGGTTCTTCATCCCAGCATCTCCCAGTCCTTTGTCCCACCCTCAGGCCCAGCTCCTCATCCCTCTCCATTTCAGTTAGGCTGTTTCCTGCTGCTACCCACTGCCTGGGTACCAGCAATGGGAGCACTGAGAGTGCTAGAGAGACAGATTCCCTGCTGTCAGTTCAAGTGCTTGGCAGCACAGTGGACCTTGATTATTTCAAGGTAAGTACTGGTTAGTCCCTGAAGCCCTGGACAGGGACTCCATGATGATGGAATCTTTGGCAAATTCAGCCATTCTAAAACATTTCTACCATGCATGTGCAAATTGAGATTTTCAGAGGTTCATACTGTGACGGGTTTCCCCTGGGGTGCCACCTGGAACGGGGGTACCACTGAGCCCCCTGACCCACTAGCCTGGGCTCCCTCTCACACTGTACTGCTGTGATAAGTTGCAAAGCCATCCAGCCTGCACTTTGACCAGCATTCATACAGGTAGGGACACACCCAACTTCAGTTGTACACAGGCTCCCTAACCACCAGCTTCCCAGCCTGGGACCCCAAAGCAGTACCGTCCTGCCCTGGTCAAATCTGGCCAGTATATGGGTTTAATACCTGGTCTGCCTTTCCCTCAATGTGAAGAGAACAATGCACGCTTGGAGTAACCAAGCAGAGATTTTCCCAAGCACTCCAGTCAAAGCTCACTGGTTTAGATTAAAACAAAAACAAGTTTATTAACTACAAATGATAGATTTTAAGTGATTATAAGGGATAGCAAACAGATCAAAGCATATTACCCAGAAAATAAACAAAAAATGCAAAATAAGCTTAATATACTAGATAGATTGGATGTGAATTAGCAGATTCTCACCCTAAAAGATGATACAAGCAGGCTGCAAATTCTTAAGGGGCAAGCTGCACTTGCTTTACAGCTTAGATTCCCCAGGTATTTCATACACAGGCTAGAAATCCCTTCAGCCTGGGTCCAGCACTTCTCCCAGTTCAGTCTTTGTTCCTCAGGTGTTTCCAGGAGTCTTATGTAAGGAGTGAAGTCCCACAGATGATGTCACTCCCTCCCTTATCTAGCTTTTATTTATGGTGGGAAGCCTTTGTTCCAAAGCTTGGTTCTCAGACCAGACTGGAAAAATACTGACATCCTAAGATGGAGTCCAGCATCATGTGGCCTGGTCAAATGTCCTTGTAGAGTCATAGCACTCATCACTCACAGGCTGTCTGTAGTGTTCTCAAGAAGTCTCACCAGGTGGGAAATAATTCAGCTTCTACCTTGCATGGGTGAGTAGCCGGGGCAGGGCGTGCCCCTGCTTCCACAGTGCACCTGTTCATGCACCCTGCCTAGTGCTTGGGGCAGCCCGCGGGGATGAAGTCCCCTGCTCCCTCAGGTGGAGGGGGTCCACTGGCCCTCTGGCAGGGGGAGTAGGCTGAAAGCAGCGTTTCACCTCACTGCCAACCCCACTGCACATGGGATCCCTAGTGGGGCATGGAGGAATGTCATGGTGGGGGAGTGGCAATGCCAGCCCTGTGCTGGAGGGAGGGCTAGGGAGGGGGGCTCAAGCAGCCCCACATGCAGACATGCAGTGGGGGGTGCGGCTTGGACCACCAGCCCTGCTGGTGTTTGTGTGGTGGAGGGGGGCTCAGACCAGCCCTGTGCCGGGGGGGAAGGGGACCACAGGAGGATCGCAGACGGGCAGCGGGTGGCGGGAGGGGGTTCAGAGGACCTGCGCGGCACACGGGCAGGCGGCAAGGTAGCTCGGGCCAAGCCTGGGTGCCAGTGGGGAGAAAGACCTCAGTCTGTCCCTGCATGGGAGGGAGTAGGGCCGGCCCACAACATTTTGGCACCTGAGGTGAGGAACTCAAATGACACCCCCTCGCTTGGGCCAAAACTTTGAAAGGTCTTAATTCTGCCTTCTTCCTGTTCTACTCCTCTCATGGTATTGCTCTGCTACCTACCCCAATAAAGGAGAACTAACAATTTAAAATTCCGTGTTCAAAAATTTTAAGTAACACTTAACTTTCAAACGCCTGAACAGCAAATGTAACTTTTCTTGTCTGCATAGTAAACACTGGCAGTTTTATCTGTTTGAATAATCTAAGTATGCTTTCCATGCCTTCTTGGTTGTAAAGATTTGAACTGCTTCCTGAAGGTCCACAGTCTGGGCCAGCTCATGCTCTATTGAGATGGTTGCAAGACTGTCATTGTGGAGCATAGCTGTGTTTTTATTAACTTCAGCTTGGAGAAGCTGCATTTTCCACTGGCAACTGTTACAGGAAGTGTTAGAAGTATGCGCAGAGCAACAAAAGCATTTGCAAAGAGGGTGGTCATCTTATTTGTGCACATATATTCCAGAACAGCCTTTGGAGTTGATCCTGCTGAAATGTATCTTGAAAGGGCTTTCAGTTCAGCACCTTAAATCACTCGCATCAATATCACACGTCATCATGTGTCAACACTGTCTCTACTGCCCTGCATTGCTGGTATAGGTCTTCTTCAGGTATAGTGAGGAGTTTTGGAATATCATACAACATCCTAAATATATTGCTGTGTTCCTTGAGCTGCATGAAATGTTCTTCAACTGACTGTGGTGCACAATCTAGCACCCGGTTAAATAATTCAATTTTGAATTGTCGTTTGGGGTCTCTTATGGGATTATCCTGTGCCTTGTAATCAAAATGTTGTCGTCTTCATGATTCTTGTATTCTTGAATGAGTGGGAAAATAGCTTCAGTGTGAAGTTCCTCTGCCAACTTCTGTGCATTCTTCAGAACGTTTTGACATGCCTCATCTGACCGGTAAGACTGTAGATATGACTTTGCTTTATTCAGTTGTTCCATTGCTCAAGATATATCAAGGTCAATACCTTGGAGTCTCTTGCTTACAACATTTATTTCAAACAGTATATCATGCCACAACACTAAGCCACACAGAAATTTGAAGTTATGTATGTTTCTGGTGATTCCATTTCCCTCTGCCACTGTTCTCCCACGAACAGTTCCTGTCACAGCATTATCCTCCATAATGGCAACTATGGCATCATCTATCTTTCCAATTTGGTGTTTGATAGGCTTTATCACCTCCACTCGACTTTCCTATCATGTGGCACTCAGTGGTTTCAGTGTCAGAGAGGATATTCCCAGATGTTGTGTCAAAATTTGCCATTGATGAGTTGATGCAGAGAAAAATACATAGATGCTTTGAATTACATTAAAAAATTCAACAGCCTCACTAGAAGCTGATGCTGCATCACTGACCACCAAGTTCAATGAATGAGAACTGCATGGGACAAAAAAAAGCTCGAGGGTTTAACTCTCAGATCCATGTCTGCACTCCTCTGTTCTTTCCTCTCACATTGGCACCATTATCGTAGCCCTGACCTCTCATGTCAGCTGTCGCAATTCCCATATCTTCCAGCTTTTTAAGAAGCACATTTGTCATGCCAGCTCCTGTAGTATCACCAATGTCAATAAATTCTAGAAAATGCTCTCTGACAGTCACCATTGCAGGGACATTTTCACTAGGTTCTGTTGTTACAAAATGCACCATTAAAGTCATCTGTTCCGTATGGCTGATGTCAGGTATGCAGTCCATAATAACAGAGTAATATCTTGCTGACTTCAGATCTGCTACAATCTTCTGTTTGACTTTTGTTGCCACTAACTGTATGATCTCATTTTGAATTATTTTTCCCAGGTAGTGGTGTGTGTACATTTCTTGGGTGGTGACTCTCTTGGGTGGTGACTCTCTTAGACTCTCTGGAGTATAGCATCAAACTCAGCCACCAGCTCCACAATTTTAAGGAAGTTTTCATTGTTTGGCACATACAGCTGATCTGAAGTGCCACACAGTCCTAGATTTTGGGTAGCAAGCATTCCTACAATAGCAATGAGACTTTTCAGAACATTTTGCCAGTAAAGAGACTCTGATGCAATCTTCTCTTGATGCTGATCGTCTACGGTGGCCTTTAATCTTAGTCTCATCTCAAGCTCTTTCCACCTATTGAATGCTCTCTGGTGATTTGCTCCCTTCTCATGGCATGCCAGATTTCTAGCCAGATTTTTTCAGTCCTTTGTTCCTGTAGAACCCAATGTGTCTGGAACATTAGACTGGAAGAGTTTGCAACAAAAACAGTATGCAGAATTCTGGGTTTTTGAGTGCATAAGCCATGGCCTCTCCACTTTGTCACCATTGGGGATTTCACGCCAGTAATGTGTTGGATGGAAACTTCTATTTTCATTGTCTTTGGGGAACATGAAGTTTTTTACTTGCTGTGGCCCATGCAGTACAAGGAAGTCCCTCAGGCTACTGCTCAAGTGGGTCCAGAGTCCTGGATCATCTACACTTAAGGAACGAAACTTAGCAGCAGCTGTTTCTTGCACCTCCACCAGAGTCTTCTCTGATCTACACTGTTCTTTAGGAATGTGCATGTTTACAGCCAGTTGAGATGGAGATATGGATGCTGCAGTAGCTGCCAGGTCACCTGCACTCTGACTAACTGGAAGATCAGGCATCTCCTCACCACTCACATCCTCACTGGCGCCGGAAGGCTCACCTTGAACATTTGTGTCTATGTATCTCAGGAGAGCTCCTTCCTGCTTAGATAGAAAAGCTTCCTTTGCTTCTTTCTTTTTCTGAATGCTGCCCCAGAGGGGTGTTTTCTTCTTTCACTCATGACTGCTGTTCTGTGCCAGCTATAGCGGCTCTCAACACTCAATTGAAGGGGACAAATAAGCAGGCTGGTAGCACGGCCTGAGTGAGGATAGATAGCATCTTAAGGGCCCTAACTGGCTCCTCCTACTTTATTGACTGCCTGTTCTCCTCAAGTGGTTTCAGGGAAGCAGCAGGAAACAGGAAGCTCTCTGAGAAGCTGGTGTTAATCAGTCCAGGCTCCTGGGGGTGCTAGAGAGGTATAAAAGAGGCTTCTCCTCTGCTCTCTCCCTGCTGCTCCTGCTGCTTTCTGTTACAGGGGAGTCGCAGCTTACGCGGGAATTAGGTTCTGAAGTCAGCGCATAAGGTGAAAATCACATATAGTCAAATGCTCATTGAGTGGAATGACGGGCGGAATCACCCACACTACAGGTACAGTATTTAAATTGTTGTTTTACTCTTTTTTGTTTTGTTTTGCTGAGCGTGTATAGTTAAAATTGCAAAAGTTAAATGCGCCTATGATGGGACTCCACTGTATTCCCTCTCACCTTTTCTCCTGCCTCCGTTATGTCTCTTGTGCCCGCGTTCCTCCAGCACAGCACTCCACCATCTCTGTGCATCTAGAGCAGAGAGAATACACATGCACCAGCAGCAGACTCAATTTTCTACATTCTGGGTCCTAGTGGCGTCCTTCTTCACCACCCCTCTCCCCTCCGCTGGAGGTAGAAAAAGAGGTAATGGACTTAATCTGCAGGAGCGGGGATTTAGGTTATGTATTAAGAAAAACTTTCTAACTATAAGGATAGTTAAGCAATGAAGGGAGGTTCTGGAATCTGTGTTACTGGAGATTTTTAAGAACAGGATAGACCAGGGGTAGGCAACCTATGGCATGCGTGCCAAAGGCAGCACGCAAGTTGATTTTCAGTGGCACTCACACTGCCCAGCTCCTGGCCACTGCTCCAGGGAGCTCTGCATTTTAATTTAATTTTAAATGAAGCTTCTTGAACATTTTTAAAAATCTTATATACATTACGTACAACAATAGTTTAGTTATATATTATAGACTTACAGAAAGAGACCTTCTAAAAACGTTAAAATGTATTACTGGCACGCAAAACCTTAAATTAGAGTGAATAAATGAAGACTCGGCACACCACTTCTGAAAGGTTGCCAACCCCTGGGTTAGACAAACACCTTTCAGGGATGGTCTAACTTTACTTTGTCCTGCCTCAGCACCAGGGGCTGGACTAGATGATCTCATGAGGTCCCTTCCAGCCCTACATTTCTATGATGCTATGATAATAAGGTTCTAACTTTAAGAACGTGAATAGTCCTGGAAGACCACAAGACTAATTTTTGTTTTCTCTTGTTGATTGTGAATATTAGAGATGAGCCAAAACTAGAACTTTGAAACCAGGTCCTTTCAGGCTATGGGGAGTCAGTTGTGATTCAAATCCCTGCATTCAAATCCCCTCCTAGGATTTTAGCTCCAGTTGGGATCCGGAATTGAAAGAAGAGTGTTTCTGATTCCAATTTAGATGCATCCAACAGATCATGAGGACAGATAATCTTGCAAGATTTCTGCCATTCAACATAGTGGAAATCTTACATAATCAACTGTCCTTGTGTAACTTCAATTTTGTGCTAAAATTTCACAAGAATAGCTTGTGAGATTTTGTAGATGTCAAACCACAACTTGAATCCAAATCCTAACCCTGATTCTATTTTGAACCTGGACGCTGAACATTAACATAAACTTAAATTGTACCCCTAACTGAATAGTGCTTCTTTGAGCCATTTCTAGTTAATATTTGATCTACGTATTTTACCAAAGTGGTGAAAATAAACATATTGTAGCATACTGTGATAATGACTGTAATTTTTATTTTGCTAACAGAGAATTCATTATTCATAAGGTATATCTTTCTGAGCAATATGTGAAAGGAAATGAACCTCAAAAAAACTATATTTCTTATTCTCATTAACTAAAAATCAAGCTAATATGATCATGGAATAAAAAGAGAAGTTGCTTACATTGCAGTTCTATTTGTTTGAAGATCTGATATTGTGGATACTCGTTCTCATTCATGCTCCCAAGCATGATTCATGACACTACCAGAGCTCTAGAATTTTTGGCTGCCAAGGCAGTGGTAGCAGGTAGGACCACAGAGCACAACACTACAGGAACTGAAAAATCACCCTCTGAAATTTAACCATTGTTCTTGAAACCTTCCAGTCAAATGCTTCCTGACCAATCAGTGCAGAACTCTTCACAGGAACACTTGTTCTTCTGATATTACTTTGGCCAATATAACTCAATATGATACAGATGACAGAGCCTGACCCTTGGTATCACCTCAGCAAATTGGGGCTTTTGATCCAGTAAACTCATACTGAGCATGAGGATTGATATCGGACTAGCAAGCCAGAGATGTTAAGCCAATGACATCGCAAAGTACTTCCTCTTGACATCAGACCACGAAGCTACAGGTGCAGAGCCCGTGATGTCAGGGGACTGCCCCTTGGCATCATATTAGCTGGTCCCATGACATAAAATCATCTAGCTTTGGGGCTACCAGGCCAACAAGCTCATGGTGCTGAAATTAGAGATCTTCCAGAATTCTGGTGTTCAAATAGCCCCAGATAGAAGTGTTAAGCCAATGACCTCACATAAACCTAGCAAGATAGGTGCTGAGGCAATAACCTTTAAAAGGCTACTTGAAGGGAGTGAGGGTAAGGACTAGAACCCAGTTCTGTAGGGTTCTGGGACAGCTGATGTTCATATCAGTACGAGGAAGTCACGCAGAGCTACAATGAGAGACTATTGCGGAGATTAGGTGTTGCAGGAATTACCACCCAAAGGGTCCAGAGTGACAGCACCATGTGGCCTTCTGATTGGCTCACGCTCATTATGTTACCCTGTAGTCATCCAGAAAGTTGTCTGGGCAACCATACAGACACCTGGCTTGCTCTGATTCCCGCCCTCACTTTGCTTTCTTAACTTCAGTCTCTGACCTCAGCTTGACTGTGACCTGGACCCTTGCCTCCTGATTTCAGGCTGGTAACAATCTCTGATCTCTGACCCTGGCCTGACTCTGACCCATTCCCAGCTTCTGGAAAACAGAGGCTAGGGACACCATCTCCGCCCATCCTGGTTAATAGTCACTGATGGACCCATCCTCCATGAGGATACAACACTTACAACACTCTTGCTAATACAACCCAGAATGATGTTTGCCCTTTTTTTTTTGCAAGTGTTATACTGTTCACTCATATTTAACTTGTGATCCACTATGACATCCAGATTCCTTTCTGCAGTACTCCTTCCTAGGCAGTCATTTCCCAATTTTGTGTGTGTGCAACTGATTGTTACTTCCTAAGTAGAGTACTTTGCATTTGTCCTTATTGATTGTCATCCTACTTACTTCAGACCATTTCTACATAATAAATTGCTTCCTCAGTTTTCAAAGATAGGGATAAAGCCTAACAGGCAATACATTTAAGGTGTCATCCTAAAGTCACTGGCAATCTTTCCACAGAATTTAATGGAAGTTGGAAAAACCTCTTATTAATGCAGTTTTTAAGGTCTAGATATCTGAGTTCAAACTGTAGTTCAGTAAAAAGTGAGAATGATTTTAGTCTCTTTCTCCTTCCAATGGGCTTGATCTTGACCATACAAATCAATGGGAGTTTTTCCATTGGCTTGAATGGGAACAGAATCAAGTCTTTTCTGCACATATTAAAAAATCCACAACAGTTTTTCACATTTTAATACACTGGTCAGTACCCACTGAAGAAATGCCCAGAAATGAAAAAGCAAATGTATCTTATCTCAGTAATCACGTACATTGACAAAACTTTGTGGGGAATCCTGCAAAGAATATGCCCAGCATGAATTATACTTACATAAGTCAGTGCTATTTTATCTATCATGATTAGGAGCATTGAACCCACTCAATAATTTAAGAAAAAACAAATTAAGAAAAAATATGCTCTACAGAGCCCTTAAATTGTGGGTAGTGGCAATCAGAAATCAGTTAACCATACAAATCTCTTTCACTGAATAAGTGTATATTAGGGACGGGCAGAATTCGATGTAGTTATCTTCTGATGGTGGTGGTGATGTATTTGTACTACCTAATCAATATTTCTTTTTATTCCATATTCCAAATGAAATAAATGTACAACGAATGGAAGTTAAGAAAAGAATCCAAGCATATATAAAAAGAGATATTTTATTTTTTGAAAGCTTTTACTGAAGACCTACCAAAGATTTTGATGAAAACATGTTTTTTTTAAAAGTAATTTGATATTGGCAGAAATAACACTTTAAACATGTTCGTGATGCCTAAATATTTTTTCCTAAGTTGGGATTTTTTATTTATTTCTCCCTTTTCTGTAACTAACTGTTCAGAGAACAAAATCAGCTTTAAAGATAAATACATTTTTATTTCCCCACAAGGTGGTACTGTGGTACTTCTGTTATATAAATCTCATTGTTGCACTGTTTAATTTTTTTCTGTAAAGCTTCTGCAAGTGTTTTTAGGATAGGTTTTGCTCTAGGATGGAAGACTCAATCACTTAAAAGCAAAGAAGGCAGTTGCAAGACAAACTTTCTTGTTCAAAAGTTCTGCTGAGTCTCTATTGAGTCTTTTTTCACTTTAGAAAAATAAATAATATTATTACAAGATAGAATTGTTGGAACAGTTTCCCAATATTGGTTTTAATTTCTTAACCTTTTATGGGCATTTTATTTGTCCAGTCAGACCATTTAAAAGTGTTTTCCCCTCCAAACTGTGCACATGAACAATATTTACTGTAAGTTTAGTTAGAAACTGATCTCTAACTCATTGGCTTTAGATTTGTACAAAAGTAAAAAGGGGCACCTGCCATTAATTCCAAAAACAAACAACAACAACAAAAAAATCAAACAGCCAGCAGAAAACAAACTTCTCTCTCCACAACAGATCCCCTGTCAATTATAATATCAAAAACACGATTGGCCTGATCCAAACCCTATGGAAATCAATGGGAGCCCTTCTATTGACTTATATTGTCTTTGGATCAGACCCTTGGGGTTTGATTCTGCAAGCTATGGAGCACTCTGGCCCTGATTCAAAGCAAAGCACTTAAGCACATGCATAGTCCCATTGAAGCCAATGGAACTATACACATGCTTAAAGTTAAGAACGTGCTTAAGTGCTTTTCTGGATCTGACCCAGATTGCTTCTTGTAGGGTTGAGCTTTATTTTCCATAAATTAGTGTATTTTTCTACTACTTTTACTCACCCTAGTGTTAAGAACTTAATCCTGACACCTCGTATCCAGGCATGTATTATAGCTTATCTTGTTGGAGCAGCTATTGTGCAGATGCTGATTTTACAAGACATGATATGGACCAGGTGTAACTCTTATTAGAAAGCAGGGACAAAGGGTCAAAGTGACTTCACTTGCACAAATTCAGATTTAAATTTAGTTCCTATTTTTTAAAAACATTTTTAGGAAATAGTGGCCTCTGCACTATTCTCAAGCCTTTTCTCTAAATATGATTTAGATATACACATTTTCAAGGAACATATCTGAGGGTTGTATATGGCTATTATATTTTTGACATTTCTATAAAATAGTATACCACCTTTGAAACTAATGCTCATTGTTAGGTCATGACACTGCAACTAGAGCCAGGCAGGCAAAGGGGTACCCTTTGCTCCCAGAGCCAATTGCAGTATCGGGTTCTCAGATATTAATGGATGTGGCAAAAGAAACTCTCTCACCAGTAGATGGCGCATACACACCTGTTGGAGAGGCATAATAGAAACATGCACACACTAGCCTTGGTTCTATTCTTGGATGATCAGTATCATCAGATTGTTGTTAATAAAGATTTTTCTTCTTCCCTTATTTCCCTCCCACCTTTACGCTGAATTCCATTAACGCTCTCAGTATATTTGTTTACATTTTAGAAAGTTTTCTTTTAACTGTCTGTGCCAGTAATATCACCTCTTCCAAGCCCTCTCAGGTTTTCAATATTTCTTTCCATGGGCAGTTAAGATTGTTTTCTTTTTCAAAGAAAAATATGACTAGTGCCCTGGATAGGTGTCCTAGTACAATAAGTCTTAAGTTGTGTTTGGAAGACGTCTCTGACAAAACAGCAAGCAGCTATCTTACGAAGTATCGTGGCATTGCTAGATAAGATATATATTAAAGGGAATTGTTCTCAAATTGTGATCTATGGCCTACCAACAGACACAAAGAGCACTTGTATCTTATTAAAAACAGCTAAAAGCACATCAAATAATTGTCTAACATTGTTTTTTCATGTAAGAAATTGCTGTAGTTGCCACAGGGACGCTATGTTATCAAGAATGGGAAGGAAGTTGGTCTGCGCAGTTGTGAATGGGAGACAGTGGTGCAAGTAGAGCGGTCTGATCTGGTATGCCATACCAGTAAGCTATTTATAGCTAGTACAGCGTACTGGAAAGACACAAGAGGAGCAGAACGTAGGCCGGTGGGTGGCCCCACACTGGCAGCTCCTCCAGCGCAGCTGTACTGCCCCCAGCCTTTCCAGGCAGCTGCGGGTCCCCTGTATGGGGTCTGTACAGAGCCCCACTGGAGGACAGGGCTAGGGGCGGGGCTGGGGGCAGTACAGCCATGCCGGAGGAGCTGCTGGCATGGGGTCACCCAGCAGTCCCACATTCTGCTCCTTTTGCCACTGAGGTTCCCAGGAAAGCCCTGCGGTTCAGGGCTGTCCCTGAGGTTCAGGGCTTTCCAGGAACTGCAGCAGCAAAAGGAGTAGAACCCCACACTGGAAGCTGTACAGTCCCCAGCCTTGCGCCCTCAGCCCTGTCCTCCAGCAGGGCTGCTGTACTGACTCCCCCAACAGGACGCCGGAGACGCAGCTGCGTGGAAAGGTTGGGGGTGGTACAGCTGTGGCAGAGGAGCTGCCGGCATGGGGCTTGGTTGCCAGCGTGTCTGAAAAAAATATTCTCTGATGTCAGAGGGAGCTGTTTTGAAGCTCTTCTGCTGGCAATTCCCAAAGCAGGTGTGACTGTGAACTGGCTATTGTTACAGGGGTCATGTGAGGGATTACATGGGGGGGGTCACATGCCCCCTCCGCCTCCTGTTAGCAGGTGCAGTGTACCAGTAAGAAATGAATTCTACTTGCACCGCTGATGGCAGAGGAAGTATTCCACAAAACAATGTCTTTATTAAAATATGGTGCAAACTATAAAATAAAACAAAATTAAGAATCCTAGTTTAAGGCATCAGATTTGGGGTAGAATGTTTGCGGTTTTTTCCCTGACCGTGCCTGTGTCTTCTCAAGAACATAGTTCACAGTGGGAGTGGAAGACCCTTCAAAAGGTTTCGGGGATCAAATTATCACACTTTGGAATGCAGTGAAGCATCAATGAAATTAATGGACATTTGAAACATCTGACCTGTGCATTTCAACTTTAATTCACATGTCTAAGCACTGCCTCTCATGAAGCATAAGGCAGCTAAGATAGTTTTGTCACCTCACAAACCCGACTGAACCTCTAACATTATTTGAAACACCCACAGATTCCAACTTTACGGGACTAGAGGCTTCAATGGTCTGTAAGCTATTTTGGGTTTTGTGGAATCTCTTCTATTACATTTCCACACTTTTGATACCATAAAAAGAAGGTTAGAGGCCTTCTATCTGAGATGGTCATCTAAAGCAGAGGTGGGCAAACTACAGCCCGCAGGCCGCATCCAGCTTGCAGGACCATCCTGCCTGGCCCCCAAGCTCCCGGCTGGGGAGGCTAACCCCTGCTGTCCCCCCTCCTCTGCAGCTTCAGCTCACTGTGCCCTGAGCGCTCTGGCCCTCCGCTCCTACTAGGTAGCGTGGTGGCATGGCTGGCTCCAGCATGGTAAGGGGGCAGGAGCGGGGAGTCCCGGGGGGGCAGTCAGGGGATAGGGATCAGGGAGCAGTTGGATGGGGTGGAGGTTCTGGGGGAGGTGGTCAGGGAACGGGGAACAGGGGGGACTGGATAGGCGTGGGAATCCTGGGGGAGTGTGTCAGGGGGCGGGGATATGGATAGAGGTCAGGGGCAGTCAGGGTACAGGGGCTAGGGGGTGGGGTCTCGGGGGGGCAGTTAGGGGCGGGGGGTCCCTGGAGGGGGCGGTCAGGGCACAAAGAGCAGGGGGGGTGGATGGGTCAGGGGTTCTGAGGGGGGCAGTCAGGGGACGGGAAGTGGGAGGGGACGGATGGGGGCAGGGCAGGCTGTTTGGGGGGGCACAGACCTCCCTACCCAGCCCTCCATACAGTTTTGCAACCCTGATGTGGCCCTCGGGCCAAAACATTTGCCCACCCCTGATCTAAAGGGACTGCAAGACCAACTTTAGGAAAAATGTGTAACATTTCTTAATTCTAGAATGTGCTTGAGAGATAAAGTATTAGGAACATTCTCCTAGGAATGATCTCTTATTCTCACTTATTCTTTTTGATAGGTGTTGATGCCGCACATGTTTACACTGTGCTGAAGGAAGAAGAAGGGTTACATGTACACAGATTGGGAGTGCATATGTTTTCCTCTTGAGAGGATTGGTTGATCATCCTTTAAAAGAGTAAGATCAAGTGACCAGCTGAAAAATAGAGACACTAGGCTTTCTAATAAATGATTGTTTCCAGTGTTATTGTAGTTGTGTTATTCCTGGGATATAAGAAAGATAAGGTGGGTGAGGTAATATCTTTTATTGGATCAACTTCTGTTGGTTAAAGAGACAAGCTTTCAAGCTACACAGAGCTCTTCTTCAGGTCTGGGAAAGGTAATCAGAGTATGACGGATAAATACAAGGTGTAAGGGAATGTTAAACATAAGGAGTTAGCACATGTTGCAAGAGACCAATCAAGATGAAGTGGGCAATTAACACCTCTACAGCTATAAGAGGAAGGAGAGTTAATTGGGTTACAGATTGTTGTAATGAGACATAACTAGTGTCTGCACTGAGTCCATGATTTTTGGTGTCTAGCAAAGTTATGAATTCAAGCTCCCAGATTCATTTTTTGACAGTGCCGTGCAGGTTTCTTTTGAGGACTGAGGGGTCAGATATAGAGTGATCATTTGTGAAAAGTGTTTTCCACAGGTGATATGGCATTTTTTTCTTTTATCATTTTTCTGCGTGAATTCATTTGAGAGTGTAATGATTGTCTGGTCTTTGTTGTTGGGGCATTTGATGCACTGGATGAGTTACACCACATGTTGTGATAGGCATCTGTAGAACTCTTGGATCTTAAAAGGTGTGTTGTAGGGGGTGTTGTCATAGCAGGATCTGTTGCTGCTTTGCATTGGTGTGTCATAGTTTATAGAGAGTTTGTTTCTGATGTTGAGTTTGGTGAGGCTGGGGGTTGGTTTGAAGGCCACAAGAGGAGTTTTTCACTTGTCAGAAAATGATTGCTCCATATCTGACCTCTCAGTCCTTGTCCTCAAAGGAAACCTGCACGATACCTGTAAAAGACAAGCCTGGGAGCTTAGATTTATAACTTTGCTAGACACTAAAAATCATGGATTCAATAGAGACAGTGGTTTTATGTCTCATTACAACAATCTGTAACCTACTACTCTCCTTTAGTCTATGACTGAAGAGGTGTTAATTACCCATTTCATCTTGTGTTAACTCCTTATCCTTAACAATCTGCTCCACCTTGCATTTAACTGTGACATTCTGAGAACCTTTCCCACCCCTAAAGAAGAGCTCTGTGTAGCTTGAAAGCTTGTCTCTTTAGCCAACAGCAGCTGGTCCAACAAAAGATATTACCTCACCCATTTTGTCTCTTTAATAAAGTGTTAAAAGTTCAAGCCTGTCCCATCCAGACAAAGGAAATATAAAAAACTCTGCTACACATGGCTCAGATGAAAGGCTTCCTTCATGGTGGAGGAATTATGTTATAGACCTCATGGGCCTCACTGCCTCTCCCCTCTAGTTCCTCCTATCTTTACAAAAAAATTTGTTGATACAATTATTCTTCTTTTCTACTGTTCTGATCCCACAACGGCCCCTCTGTGAATCACACCATTGCTACCCATCTCTTACTACTTCAACATCAAACTCCTCATAAAGCAACCGACATAATCTTGCCCTCATCTACACACTCTCAATTCCCCTTACTTTCCCTCCCACTCTCTAAGGTCTTCCTCTTGCCTTACTCTTTCATTTTGGCTTCTTGTCTTCTGTCATGCTGCCCTCTGTGCCTGAGAAATTCTCTCTGTCCTCATTTTCTGAGCATCGTCTTCATCCAACACTCAGCCGGAACCTCAGGGTAACAGATAGACACTGAACCTGAGTGCCATCTGAAGGCTGTGGGTTCACAAATCCTTTCCTCAAATCCTGTCTTTGAGCTATTTCTGTGAGTGTCTGGTGTGCACGTTATTACAGCTTGGTCTGTGTGGGTCATAATGGTCCCTTTGACCTCAAAATCTATGCGTTCTCCTTCAAATACTGACTTAAAACTCACCTCTTCAAACGATTTTTTCTCCTCATTAGTAATCCTCTCATACAATCTCTGTTATAAATGTTGTTTTGTCTGGTGTTTGTCTTGATTAATTTAGATACTAAGCCCTTGGTGACTGGCAATGTGTCTAGCAATGTAAAGAACTCTTTAATAAATAAATAAATGTAATAATAATTAATAAACCCGCTGGAAGCAATACAGCTCAACTAGCAAGGACATTAATGACTTCAATGTGTTTCATTTCAGCAACATTTGTTATTCTCATGGCGTGTCTCCCTGTGAAGCAGGCTTCATGGACAATAAGTTCTAAGTGTATATAACTGGCAAGCCCCACCTCCGTGGTCCACCAAGGGTACCCACTGGCAGGCTTCCAGCTCCCCAGCTGTCACCTCTCATGGGTTGAGACACACATCTCTCTCCCTCCTGACCGGAGTATTCTCAGGCTGTACCATTCTCTGCCTGAATTCCCCAGAAAGCCAGACTGTGTCTATGCTTTGCTTCTTTCCAAAGTCTATGACCAGTTTAATTGCCCCCAGTTATAAGTTACCACACAGCTCTTTCTAAGCAAGCACATTTATTCTTAAGGTGAAAATGTTACAGAGAAAACATATTAAAAACAAGAGTAGAACTTGCATGCATGCTAATAAGCTTATCTGAGATCCCCACCTCCTTCCAACTCCAACCAAAGCTCTGGCAGGTATCAGTCCCTCGGGAGGAGAGAGCTGGTATGCTCCAGTATCCAAAGTTGCTGAGATGTGCTGCTGTGTACCGTACTAGCCAGATTTTTTCTAACTGCTGAAGGTTTTATGCCCAGGTATATTGCATTACTGTGGTTCGGATGGGAGGTGAAGAGGGGATATATAACTGAGGTCAGGTCATCATTCACCAGGATGGGATGGAATCTCCTAGCCAGCCAGAAATGGTAGAAAGCATTACTCATAAATGTTGCTCTTTGAGAGTTTGACACTAGTGAGGGATCCGGGAACATTCTTAAACTATAGACCCAATTGACCAATTACAGGTGTGTATCTTTAGCCAAAAGAGGCTGTGCCAAGACTGCACACTTCAAAATGGTTTCCTCTCCCCACCAGCATCACTTCAGTTTTTCTCAGGTTCAACTTTGACCAACTGCTCTTTATCCATGAGCCAATCTTGTACAAGCACTGAGACATCTTGGTGGTGCTGATATGGTGAAGAATAGGTAAAGCTGTGTATCATCTGCACATTGCTGGCACTTGAGATCATGCTAGGCACTGTCATAATACAAATAATAATAAAATATTACTACTAATAAAGTTCTAAAAGGGTGATGGGAAGGATGCATGGAGTCTTTTATACTTTTGCATCCCTGAACAGGCTCAAGTCACAATATGCTGTGGAGTGCAGACTTTACTTCATGCTTGTTCTCCCACAGGTGCCAGTGACCTGAAAGAGGGCAGGGAGGGACAGTGAGAAAAGTGTCATGGTGTAGAGGGGAGCGTGCACTACATCCATTGAAGGGATGGCAGAGCTGCTGTTGTATCATTTGCTCCTTGGGGTTGCCAGTAGTCAGACATTCTCCTAGTGACTTCTCATTGCAGCCCACAATCTCTTCATCCTCTCCAGTACCAGCCCTGGTTAAAAATGACACTATCTGGCCCAAGTTGTTTAGAGACACCTGACAGAAATGTGTTTTACCGTCTTTCTCCTTCTGTTTGTGGAAAGCATGTTGTGTTCTGAGCTTGACTAGACCCTGATAGTGCTAGCCCGTCCATTCCTGCCCCACCCTCCCTCCATCCCGGGGACTGGAGCCTCATATATGTGTCTTTAAAAAACAATGAAAGCTTTTTATTGTTTAGATTGGAGTTATTGCTTTTATCTAATATGGTGAGTGGCAAAGATTAGGTAAGAGCTGCTTTTATGACTTTTGTTTTCATTTTATGGAGGGATATGGCTATTTAAACTAGGCTAGATGTGTGAGGAAGAAAAAATTTCAATTGCTTTTAATAATCAGACCATCAAAGTTCAGGCAGACAAATTGGGTAAAGATTGTGCTAGTCCAAAATATAAAAGTAAAGATTGAATAGCAGCAAAAGAAGGGACATTGTGCATCATAGAAGGATTCAAACATTTTACTCCATATACAAATGTTCATGAGAAACAAGTAAGAGGATTATGATGTGATACCACCGGGAGGAATAAAACCTAGTGGACATGTTGACATTAAAGAAACTTGGTGGAGTAAGTCACTGGACTCAAATATTAGTACTGAGTGTGCTGGTTGTATCAGAGGTAGAGCTAACTGAGGGAGGTGTTCATAGGGTGTGGGTTTGAAGCCGAAACAGGGCTACGGTTTGAAAAGCTTCAAGATCAGTGTGACAGGATCCCCAGGGTGCAGCCTGAGACTCTGGGATTGCTGTGCCCCTTAACTACCCAGCCTGGGCTGTCTCTCACAATGCTTTGCTAGTGACAAACAGCAACCCCCTCCAGGTGCTGTTATGACTCAGCACAACTGCATGTGGAGCCCCACAAGCAGCTATGTTGCAATAATACTCTCAGATCCACTCATGAATCCTACAGGGAGAAAGGCATCGACCAAACTGCTCAAGATGAGCAGTGCAAGTTTATTAATTGGTTCCCCACTTCATCAATGGAAAGTGGATAGACACCAGCCTTTGTAAAACTTTGAGAAGATTTGCCAAACACTCCAGGCAAACTCACTGGTAAAGATAAATAATAAAACAAGTTTATTGGCTACAAAAGATAGATTTTAAGTGATTATAAGTGTTATGCAAAAAGTCAGAGTGGTTACTAAAATACAATACAAGCACACAATCTTAACTCTCTGGGCAACATCTAGATTAAGCAGACTGGGGGGAGGGATAGCTCAGTGGATTGAGCAGTAGCCTCCTAACCCCAGGATTGTGAGTTCAATCCTTGAGGGGGGCCATTTAGGGAACTGGGGTAAAAATCTGGGGATCAGTCCTGCTTTGAGGACTAGATAACCTCCTGAGGTCCCTTCTAACCCTAATATTCAATGATTCCCATCCCACTGGATATTGCAGTTCATAGTACACAGGTTTCACCCTTGAAACCTCAGCCATTCTTCTGAATGTCTTTTTGTTTTCTGCAGCATAGGTGGGGAAGGAGAAAAAGCCAAGAATGGGGCCCCTGTGTTCTGTTTTATATGCTTAGTCCCTGTGCTTGGGAGACCACAAGTCCAGGCATGTCTGGTGGGCATTGATGAGTCCACAGGCAAGGTTGAGCAATTCCCCTGGTGTGGCCTTGTGCAGATGAGTCATTGAATTGTAACGCCCTTGCTGGACAACGGCTGTTGATGGGTTGTTTGACACCTGCCCGGCCTTGGTTACTTTCCTTGTTGTTGTCTCGGGGAAGCTAATATCTAGCCAATTCCCCAACTTACAGCATGTTTTACTGACATGCATACAACACAATCTCATAACTTCATATGCACTGATATACATATTTAGATAGAACAGTGACTTTCAGCAGCTCATAACCTTTCCCCTGATACCTTACATGGCATGCTTTATATGCAAGATCACAATTATATATAAATGAGGAATGTGGAGGTTAAAAGGTGCTCCCCTGAGGTATAGTGTGTCACAGTGGGGACCATCTCTTTTCTACATGTATATAGCATAATGGAGCCTTTGGTACTACCATAAGATAAATATCTACTACTACTAATTTGCTGGCTCTGAAATCTCACAAACTAATCTTGTGAGACTTTGGTCCAAAATGGAGGATAAGTAGTGTGGGTGAAAAGTGCATTATTATTATTAATTGAAAGCAACATCAAAATACAAAATAATGAAGAAAACAGCAACAAGAACATACTGTTTGTCATAATATGAGCTATAAAAATTAAAGGAGACAGCCCAAAGGAGCTGGTAGCGATAAATAAATATGTTTATAAATATACTGGAGTAAAAAAGAAAAGCAAGAATGGCTGTCAGTCTGTTGATTAATGAGAAGGTTAATGAAATAGCTGGGAAAGAGCCTTAGTGGTATAATTCTCTGTCTTTCTGTCATTGTTCCCATTCCCACCAGTGCAACTAAGTAGGGAATTGTATCCTTTCAGTTATGATGGAGGGTACTGAATAAATACCCTGGGAAAGCTAGACTGGCTTTGCTGTCTCAGCCTGCTTAATGGGTTTATGGTCATGCAGGGAATACAGGGAAAGGTGGTCAGAAGGCCTCAGGAATGGACCAGTTCCACCCTTATACAGCAGCAGCTCACAGAGCTCCATTAACCATCCAAATACTTCTCTTTTCCCCTCTACATGACCTGAAGGATGCAAATGGACTTTGTGTTTTCCTACCCTTTAATGGAAGTTCAATGTGGGGCATGGATCAGTGTTCACGTCGCACTCCCCATCAGTACCTGGGCTGGGAAAGCTAATGATCCAATCAGCAGACCAAATTTGGTGATGAATCCTGGTTGCATACCACCTGAGGCACATTGCACATGTGCTAAGAAGGAGAATGGAAGTTCAATGAGAAGGACAGGGAGTAATGTTCTCAAAAGCAGGGTCTCACCTAGAGCCGGCTCCAGTGTTTTTGCCACCCCAAGCAGCGGAAAAAAAAAAAGCCATGATAGGCAGCTCTTCGGCAGCAGCTCTACTGCCACCTGCTTCGTTTTTGGCGACAATTCGGCGGCAGGTCCTTCCCTCCGAGAGGGACTCACCATTTAATTGTCGCTGAAGAGCCAGACATGCCCCCCCTTTCCGTTGACCACCCCAAGCACCTGCTTGCTGCGCTGGTGCCTGGAGCTGGCCCTGTTCTCACCTGGTGAAGCCCATTTGGTGGCATTCCTCTGTTTGTTGCACATACATGGAGAGGAGGTTTGGGAGATTTGTGGAAGGGATAGAATGAGAGCTGATAGAATGGGATTAACTCCAAGAATAACCTCAGTGGTGATCCCCAAATCCCTCCAGTAAGCACTGCCTCTATCAGAGGTGGAGCTCTGCCTATGTCCAGAGCTGTCTATTGGTATCTACAAAACTTACAATTTTGGATGAGTGTGTCAAATGTAATGTAGAACTGCAAAGTCTACTGCCATCTGAGCATACTGGATCTCTACTAGCTGTCTCTTAGGCTGAAAAACAGAGGAGGGGGGGGAAGAGAAAACAAGGTGATTTTAAGGGATCTTGAGGGAAGGAAAAAGAGAGAGTGAGGCAAGAAGACATTCCAAATTCCAAAAGCCAATCTTTTATTAAAAAGATCTGAAATCAGGGAAACTATCAACACATAAATAAATGAAAGAAACTGAAGAGGGAGTGTGGTTTATATGTCTGGCAAAGCACTTGCAGTTTTTACTATTTATTATTATGATATAAATTTATATAGAGCTCATTACTGGAGTAACTGGGCACATTTTACATTGTTTACCTAGACTGTAAACTCTTTGGGGCCATGCACTGCCTCTTAAGATATTTTTATAGCAGAACTGGATAGAGTTCTGTGGGCACTATCATGCTATGAAAAAGAATAAAAGTAAATAATCAAGCTTCTTACTCGTTATTTACTCTGGCAAACTCTCATTGTATCACTGAGTAAAACCAAACTAAGTACCTTAGGACTAGGTCCATAGGGGAAAAATATGCTATGATCCCCTTTACCACATCAATCATTGTCAATAAAGGCCAGACATGGGGAAGCCTAACCTAGTAGGCTAGGAGTAACAATTTCAAAAATCCCCAAATGACTCAGGAGCCTAAGTCCTATTTTCAAAACTTACTTAGGCACTTATAAGTTTTAGCACTATTGACTTGCAATAAGATGTAGATTTCTTTGTGTGTAAAAGTAACTTTTGAAAATGGCACTTGTGCTCCTAAGTCACGTAGGCACTTTTGAAAGTTTTACCCTATGTACCATGGAATCCATAGCCTACACTTATTTAGTGGAAAATCTGGACTAATCAGAGCCTATCACCTGCATTGACACAGGGATGGACTAGACAATGCAAAGATCTGCCTCCACCCCAACTTCAATGATGAGATCACATGTGACCACTAGCTCACATACAACATGCAATCGCTTAAATAATTGTACCAACCTCTTTCCTTTTATTTTTTTTAACATTATAAAAAAATTAAATGTAGATGAACAAAAGTAAAAAAATTCTGAAGATGCAATGCATTTAACCAGGCTGCATGTGTGTCTAACATAAAGAATAATCTGAAATGAAATATGTCAGATGTGTTGTGCAGTATAGCAAAGTTAGCATTGCTCTGGGAACCTGGCTTGAATTCTCTGTGTTTGATGGTTTCAGACTTAGCATGGTGGTGATACAGCTTTTTTCCATTAATTTACAACCTAGCTGCAAAAATAAAACATTTGTTTTGGTTTTGTCTTTGCTTATATTTTCTTTACAGCATTCTGGCTCTGCCAGAAGCATATTAAATTTTTAATAGGTTTGTCCATGCTCACAGCAAAGCTGCACTGAATCCAGCACAACGTAGGCTCACTAAAAGATTGGCTAATGGTTTCATGTTGTCCACAGAACTGTGCACTGTGGTCTGAAGTACTCCTTTTCCAATTAAAGGTATTTATTTATTTTGATTTCTAGTAGTTATGGCACATTCTTATAGATAGTAATTTTTCCACAGAAATGCCCCGTATTTTTTCAGGAGCCGATCTGCATGTTTAATTGGTTATTTTAACACCTTCAGTGCAATATCTTCATGCTTTAACAGGACCATAACTTTTAAAGGTGGGTCCATTATTTTCTATGGCATGGCACTGGCAGACCTCTCAGGTGTCCCTGCTTTTCAGGGATGTCTCTGGTTTTGCATCAAACCACCTCTTAATCGCTCCTTAGTCTGCTAATGACCCCGATTAAGCACAAGAACTGAGAGCAGATAACCACCTCAGATTATAAAGTAACAGTTAAAGGTGAGCTTTCCAAAAATGTTTCTTTGTAGGAAGTCAGGGAAACTACAAGGAGGCACAAAAGCACAGTGTGTTCAGCTGAGCTACTTGAAAATGTAGGTAAGTATTTTGTAAGGTGGATAATTATTTTTGAGCACTGCTACCATTTGATGGAATGAAACCTACAGCAACTCTACAAAAAAAGCATCCCTTCTTGCGACTGTGTTACTTCGGAGCTCATGTCATATCACTGCATGGGCTCCAGGAGGGGAAAACCACCAGAGATTTATTAAGGCAGTCATCCCCTTTGGATGGGGTGGGAGGAATGGGGACATCATCAACTGTGGTTGTCCCAATCAGACCATAAATAGGTCCTGGGTAGAACAGAAAACACAACCCCCCGATAAAAATAGTCTTGGGTTATAAAGTGAACCTAACAGTAACATGTCAAACCTACCTTCCCAGAAGGAGGCTCTGGCATCTAGCAGTTTCTGGGTTGGTTCTGGCCTCAACCAGGCCTTCCTTCAGGGAGCTAGCACAAGAGATCTGCAGTCCCTCCAAGTCTCCTTTCAACTGAGCTGTCTGGCTCTCTCCTGTTAACTTTTAAGTCTGACAGCTTTTGCAGGTGAAGCAGAGCAGGACTCTAGGCACCCCTGTATTCATACCCTACACTTTACTGCAATAATATTTGTACAAAATATACCTTGAGATATCTTATCATATGAAATCTAATAAAATGCTGGTTATTAATATTGCATTTTACACTCATACTAAAGTTATCTGTGAAGTAATGAATTCTCTCTGAACGATGTTACTAAAATGTGTTTGAACCGGATCAGCCTGAGTATTTGATAAACAGGTTTTTGCCAGACAAAGGAAAGGTCGACACCTCTGTCCAGGTGCAATCACAGACAATTGTCAACCACAGTCAACGAACAGATCAATTAGCATTGCAGAAAGCATCAGTGGGGAAGAAACCAGCATGGAACTTTTCCCCACAGCCTCCATGGCACCTTTCACCACAGCAGGATGCACTGAATTTTGACAAAGATACATTTCACAAGTTCATTGATTATAAAACAGGGGGACAGAGAACCCCAAGTTATCGTTCATATAAGACAACAAGGGAACCAAGCACTTCATACTTTGTGGGAGATCCTACCAAAAGAGTGGTCAGCCATTTTGATGAAAGGAGGTGTGATAATCTTTTCTGGAACCAAGACTGTAGTTTTGTTAAGTTTAGTGCTTTTCACTTTTATTTGCAACCATTTCTGACTTTATCCCTTGTACTTGAACTCACTTAAAACCTCTCTTTTTGTCAATAAACTTGTTTTACTTTTAATCTAAACTAACCTAGCATGATGTGTGAATTGAAATGATTGTTAACTCCAGTTGAAGTAATCGGCTCTGCTTTTGACTCTTTAAAGGAGCAACAAACTGTTATTCCTCTGAACGTTCCAGGAGAGAGCTGGGCATTTCAGTGCAAATGGTTTGGGGGTAATTTGGGAATGGGAGTGTGTTGGGGTCACTTGGTTAGCAGTAACCGAGGTTGGTGGAGACCAGAGTGTGGCGATGGTATAACAGACAGACTGCTGGAGTCAGAGTGGCTGAACCAGAGCTGCTCAACACAGACACTCAGTGTATGCTGAGTGGGAGCATCCAGACAGGGAGCTACAGCAGCAGAGCATTTTAAGGCACGCAGGGTTATGGACAAACAGTAACACAGCCACTCACTGGTCTGAATCACATACTACACTGACTGAACCCACAGAAGTGCATTAACCCTTCCCTTGCCAGTTGAGGTTTGCACACCCCATCATATTGTGTAATATGTTTATCTCAGCAGCTGGTTGCACTTTTGAACTAGCAGACTAAATCCCACAGGAAGGGCTTGGTAGGTAAGTCCTGCTTACTGCTCTCTTGAGTATCCTGCTCTGTTACAGCTTGAGTACACGGTGGGGAAATAGGCTCCCATTTCTCTCCTTTCCCTTTATCCACATACACAGGGCATTATTTATGTATAGGATGGGAACTCCCACCTACACTTAACATTTCTAGTATGGTTTCAAGA
Organism: Gopherus flavomarginatus; assembly: GCF_025201925.1. Taxonomy (NCBI): domain Eukaryota; kingdom Metazoa; phylum Chordata; order Testudines; family Testudinidae; genus Gopherus; species Gopherus flavomarginatus. Next base: position 147,151,774 of record NC_066620.1, on the reverse strand, counting down.
CATCCCCTTGCCCACCCTTCTCCATTTTCTGATAGAAAGGATTGTGTTATGTGACAGCAGGATGAAGTAGGCAGAGGAGAATCAAGAACATTATTTTTACATATGGGTATAAAAGACCTATTTTTGCCATCTTCCCTCACACTGGGCCAGCTTGTATAAATTGGTTTAGCTCCATTAATTTGAACAGAGATGCCCATTTACACCAGCTGATAATCTGGCCCATTGAATAGTAATACCTACCTCTTATAACATTTTTCATCACTAGATTTCAACATGCTTTACAAAGGAGGTCAGCACCATTATCTCCATTTTACAGATGGAGAAACTGAGGCACAGAGGGGTGAAGTGACTTGCCTAAAGTCACCTAGCAGGCTAGAGCTGGGAACAGAACTCAGGTCTTCCGAGTCCCTGTCTGTTGCTCTATCCATTTGGAAACACTGCCCCTCTCACTCTGTAGTACTGTATTATTGAACTTTTTGTGCACCAATGGGTTGCTCACTATGAACAAAAGTGACAAAGTTGAGCCAGTAGTGATCATTATGATGGAAGATGGTATACTGCAATGCAATGATACTGAAAAAGATTTAGGGGTCACAGGAGATAAGCAACTGAATGCGAGTTCCCAGTATCATGCTGTATGTCAGAAAGCTAATGCAGTTCTGGGCATTTTAGCAAAGGAATATCAAGTAGGTGGTATCTCTGTATATGGTGTCAGATCATTACTGGAATACCGTGTCCATTTCTGGTCTTCATGGTTCAAAAAATTGAAAAGAATACAGAAAAGAGCTCCTAGAATTATTCTAGAAAAATCATGCCTTATAGTGAGAGACTTAAGCTCAATTTATTTCATATATCCAAGAAAACTTTAAGAGGTGAATTAATCATGGTCTACATGTGCCTACATTAGGAGGAAATTTCTGATGGTAGACAGCTCTTTAATCTAGCAGAAAAACGCATAATTAGAGCCAATGGTTGGAAGTTGAAGCTAGACAAAATCTAGACTAGAAGTAAGGAGCAAATTCTTAGCACTGAGACTAATTTACCATTGGAACAATTTACCCTAGGTATGTGGTAGTTTCTCTATCCCTTGAAGTCTATAAATAAAGATGGTATATATTTCTAAAATATAAATAAAACAACAATCAGAAGTCATGAGCTTGATGCAGGAATCACTTTGTGAAATTCTATAGCCTGTGTTATGAAAGAGGTCAGACTTCGATGATCATATCTTTGAGGCTTTAAAATCTACAAATCAATGGTAACTTCACCTGGGTAGGCTGTACATTGTAGCTCAAAAACTGTGCGTCCGATGAAGTGGGCTGTAGCCCATGAAAGCTTATGCTCAAATAAATTTGTTAGTCTCTAAGGTGCCACAAGTACTCCTGTGCTTTATGCAGATACAGACTAACATGGCTGCTACTCTGAAACCTGTCAAATTTTTAGCTGTCCTGAACCCAGCCTTTAAGATTGTGCTAACGGACTGCACAATTTATAAAGCTGGGTAGGGGGACACTGGCACACTGTGTAATTTGTAGACTCACAGGACTGGAAGGGACACCGAGAGGTCTTCTAGTCCAGTCCCCTGCACTCATTGCAGGACTAAATATTATCTAGACCAGGAGTTTTCAAACTTTATTGCACTGTGACCCCTTTCTAACAACAAAAATTACTATAGGATCCCAGGAGAAGGGACCGAAGCCTGAGCTAGGGTTACCAGGTGTCGGTTTTTTGAATGGAACGCCCCATCAAAAAGGGATCCTGGCAGCTCCAATCAACACTGCTGACCAGGCCGTTAAAAGTGCGGTCAGTGGGGCTAAGGCAGGCTCTTTGCCTGCCTTGGGTCCATGAGGCTCCCAGAAACAGCAATGTATCCTCCTTCTGGCTCCTATGCATAGGGGCAGCTAAGGGGGTCTGTACACTGCCCCCATCCCAAGTGCCAGTGCCACAGCTCCCATTGCCACTGCTTCTGGGAGCTACTTGAGGTAAGCACTGCCTGGAGACTGCTTCCTTTCCCAAGCCCCAACCCCCTGTCCCAGTCCTGATCCCTCTCCTGCCCTCTGAACCCCTGAGTCCCAGCCCACAGCACCTTCCTACACCCCAAGCCCCTCATCCCTGGCCCCACCGTGGAACCTGAACCCCCTTATACATCCCAACCCCCTGAGCCAGCCTGGTGAAAATGAGAGAGTGAATGAGGGTGGGGAGAGCAAGGAACAGAGAGAAGGAGGGATGGAGTGAGTGGGGGGTGGGGCCTCAGAGTAGGGGCGTGGCAGATTAAAGGTGTTCAGTTTTGTGTGAGTATAAAGTTGGCAACCCTAGCCTGATCCCACCCAAGTTCCACCTTCCCAGGCCAGCAGACCAAAGCTGAAGCCCAAGAGCTTCAGCCCCAAGAAGGGGGCCTGTAACCTGAGCCCTGCTGCCCAGGGCTGAAGCCCTGAGGCTTGGGCTGTGACCCAGCTCCAGCAACTCTAAGTGAGCCCTGGTGTCCCTTCAATCTGCCAAAAGCACATTCAGCATCTGCTTAACTGGTAGATTAAATCTTTCCTTGGTGGTGTCAGGGTGGCCAATGTATGATTTCATGAGCCAGGGAAGCATGGGATAGGCTGGTTACCCCAGAGTCTCTATTGACATTTCAACATCACCAATGGTAATCTGGTGGTTGAGAAAGAATGTCCCTGCTTGCAGCTTTCTGAACAGTTCTGTAGCCTATAGGGCTAGCCTGCTTCCTTGCCTATATATCTTTCTTATGGTTTTTTATTTGTTTTATTACCATAGCATCATAGGACTGGAAGGGACCTTGAGAGGTTGTCTAGTCCAGTCCTCTGCACTCATGGCAGGACTAAGTATTATCTAGACCATTCCTGACAGATGTTTGTCTAATCTGCTTTTAAAAATCTCCAACGATGGAGATTTTACAACCTCCCTAGGCAACTTACTCCAGTGCTTAATCATACTAATAGTTAAGAAGTTTTTCCTAATGTCCAACATAAAGCCCTCTTGCTGCAATTTAAGCCCATTGCTTCTTGTCCTATCCTCAGAGGTTAAGAACAACAAATTTTCTCCCTCCTCCTCACAACAACTTTTTATGTACTTGAAAATTGTTATGTCCCCTCTGAGTCTTTTCTTTTCCTGTCTAAGCAACCCATATTTTTCAGTCTTCCCTCACAGGTCATGTTTTCTAGACCTTTAACCATTTTTGTTGCTCTTCTCTGGACTTTCTCCAATTTGTTCACATCTTTCTTGACATGTGGTGCCCAGAACTGGACACAGTACTCCAGCTGAGGCCTAATCAGGTTGGAGTAGAGCGGAAGAATTACTTCTCGTGTCTTACTTACAACACTTCTGTTAATATATCCCAGAAAGATGTTTGCTGTTTTTGCAACCAAGTTACACTGTTGACTAATATTTAGCTTGTGGTCCACTATAACCCCCAGATCCCTTTCTGCAGTACTCCTGCCTAGGCAGTCATTTCCCATTTTCTATGTGTGCAATAATTATTCCTTCCTAAATGGAGTACTTTGCATTTGTCCTTACTGAATTTCATTGTATTTACTTCAGACCATTTCTCTGGTTTGTCCAGATAATTTTGAATTTTAATCCTATTCTTCAAAGCGCTTGCAAGGACTCCCAGATTGGTATCATCTGCAAACTTTATAAGTGTACTCTCTATGCCACTATCTAAATCATCAGTGAAGATATTTAACAGAACAGGACCCAGAACCGATCCCTGTGGGACCCCACTCATTATTCCCTTCCAGCATGACTGTGAACTACTGATAACTACTCACTGGGAACAGTTTTCCAACCAGTTATGCATTCACCTTATAGTAGTTCCATTTAGGTAGCATTTCTCTAGCCTCTGCAGTTCAGAACTCCACTTCATGCAAAGTTTATGAACTGCCTACGAAGAAGTCCAAAATATTGCTCTTCCTACACAGCAAAGACCACTACTTTCACTGTAAGCAAGACCTCTCTGTACCCTAGGAGCAGAGGGTGAGGTCTAGGGTTAAGATCCTGCTCCTCAGTGTTCCCTGGCTGCTGGAATAGCTCCTTGGTTGTCTTGGCAAGCCGGCATAAGATAGCTTGCATTTGGGACTGGGTCAGTACTCATTGGCTCCAGCTTTGGGATGCTGCAAAAATGGCTTAAAGCCCACCCCAGCTCTTACACTGAATGTAGTTTGGCCTGTACAGAACATATACAATCTGTTTTCCTTTTTTGTTAAAGGCTAAGCATCTTTTAAAAAGATTCTCCACTTTTTAATAATACTATAATGAAGGAGTGTAAATAGAAAAGACCAGTGTTAGCAGAAGCTTTTCTTTCAGGTCCACTGAACCCTGCAATGTAAATGAGGATTAAACAATCTGGACAAATGGAAGGCTGATTTTCCAAAACTACAGCTGTGAATCAAAGGTAGCAAAATAAAAGTGCCTCCTTAGTTTTAAAGGTATCCAATTAAATTGCTGGCACTATTGATAATGGTTGTTTTATCCAAAAGCCTATTATAAAACATATTATGCTTCTTGAAAGGGAAGAGGTTGCTGAGCAATAGTCCCCATAATTGAAAGAAATCATAAATGTAACCATTATTTTTCCATGGCTATAGCTTGCACAATTTCTTCTTCTCTGCAGGGACTTTATTTTAAAAGATCATTTGAACAACCAAGCATTATAGTGTGATTCATATTTAAGTCTACAGTCCATGGGCTAATCTCAGCCATAGTGTAACTCTCCTGAAGTTAACTGAAATTACACAAGGAATGGATTTGGCACTGTGACAAAGTTCTTCCTCTACCTTGGTGGATCCTGCACGTATTGGCAGATTTGCTCACCTCAGTGATCTTCCCCTCTTGTGGAACCCACAGTCTGGGTCAGTTCCTCCTGTGTCTGATCAGGAGTTGGGAGGTTTGAGGAGGGAACCCAGGCCCGCCCTGTACTCTGGGTTCCAGCCCAGGGCCCTGTGGATCACAGCTGTCTATAGTGCCTCCTGTAACTGCATGACAGCATGTAACTGCATGACAGCTACAACTCCCTGGGCTACTTCCCCATGGCCTCCTCCTCCAAACACCTTCTTTATCCTCACCACAGGACCTTCCTTCTGGTGTCTGATAATGCTTGTCCTCCTCAATCCTCCAGTAGCATTCCCTCACTCTCAGCTCCTTGCTTCCAGCTCCTCACACACACTTCTTCTCCTCTGACTCCTTCCTGCCTGACTGGAGTGAGCTCCTTTTTAAACCCAGGTGCCTTGATTAGCCTGCCTTGATTGGCTGCAGGTGTTCTAATTAAAGTAGCTATCTCCACTGCCTTCTAGAAAGATCTTAATTGGTCCCAGGTGCCTTGATTAACCTGGAGCAACTGCCATTTGGTTACCAGGGTCCTAGGGATTTGTTTAGCCTGGGGCTAACATACCTGTTTCTCAGTACTTTACTGTAGCCATCTGGCCTTGCCTCATCACAGCACTGGTTTGTCTCTTGTGGCACTGTCATAAACAGATAGCTAAGGGTTAATGTCTCTTTCACCTGAAGCACCTGACCAGAGGACCAATCAGGAAACCGGATTTTTTCAACTTTGGGTGGAGGGAATTGAGTGTCTTTGTTTTTGTTTTCTGGCGGCCTGCTTGCTCTGAGCTTTGGAGAAGTAGTTCTACTTTCTAGTCTTCTGTTTCCAAGTGTAAGGACAAAGAGATCAGATAGTAAGTTATATGGTTTCTTTTCTTTGGTATTTGCATGAATATAAGTGCTGGAGTGCTTTGATTTGTATTCTTTTTGAATAAGGCTGTTTATTCAATATTCTTTTAAGCAATTGACCCTGTGTTGTATCATCTATTTGATGGTGGTACGGGGTGGCAACCAAGTGATTCACCCCATGAGTTTCCCACAGTTTTTCCATGGTCCCTGCCAGGAAATTAGACCCTGAATCTGTAAGGATGTCAGAGGGCCAACCTACCCTGGCAAAGATGTCTGTTAGGGCCAGGCACACAGTGTTAGCCCTGGTGTTGCCTAGAGCGACTGCTTCTGGCCATCGGGTAGCAAAGTCCACTAAAGTCAGTACGTACTGCTTTCCTCTGGGCGTCTTTTTTGGGAAAGGGCCCAGAATATCCACAGCTACTCGCTGAAATGGGACCTCAATTATGGGGAGTGGCTGGAGAGGGGCCTTGACCTGGTCTTGAGGCTTACCCACGCTTTGGCATACCTCACAAGACCGGACATACTTGGCAACGTCCTTGCCCATCCCCTCCCAGTGGAAGGACTTCCCCAACCGGTCCTTGGTTCTGTTCACCCCAGCATGGCCACTGGGATGATCATGGGCTAAGCTTAAGAGCTTCCCCCGGTACTTAGTTGGAACCACCAACTGTTTTTGCGGCTGCCATTCTTCCCGGTGTCCACCAGAAAGAATTTCCTTGTATAAAAGTCCTTGGTCTATAACAAACCGGGATCGATTAGAAGAGCTGAGAGGCGGTGGGGTGCTCCGTGCCGCCGCCCAAGCTTTCTGAAGGCTGTCATCTGCTTCCTGCTCAGCCTGGAACTGTTCCCTTGAGGCTGGGGTCACCAGTTCTTCCTCAGACTGTGGACTTGGGTTTGGTCCCTCTGGAAGCGATGTAGGTGATGGGGTTGTTTCCGTTGCTGGTGAACCGCTCTCCGCTGGTGCACCTGAGGGTATTTCAGGCTCTGGCTGAGCCTTTTGGGTATGGCTGTCTGTTGCTTCTGCCAGTTTTGGCTCGCTGGCGCCCTCGGGCGTTGAGTTTGAAGATGTAGTTGCACTTGCTGGTGCTGATTGTTGTTCCAGTTCTGGGCCTGGGACTGGAGATGCTGTGGCTGTTTCAGTGGTAGGCATGGAATCCGGGTCCACTACCTCTGTCTGGGTCTCTGGTAACACAGACGGGGCCTCTGTGGACGGCTCAGGAACAGGAATGGGTCTGGAAGCTTGCCTGGTTTGGCTACGTGTAACCATTCCCACTCTCTTGGCCCGCCTCACCTGGTTGGCCAAGTCTTCCCCCAGTAGCATGGGGATAGGATAATTGTCATAGACTGCAAAAGTCCACATTCCTGACCAGCCTTTGTACTGGACTGGCAGTTGAGCTGTAGGCAAGTCTACAGCTTGTGACATGAAGGGGTAAATTGTAACTTTGGCCTTTGGGTTGATGAATTTGGGGTCAACGAAGGATTGGTGGATAGCTGACACTTGTGCCCCCGTGTCTCTCCACGCAGTAACCTTCTTTCCGCCCACTCTCAAATTTTCCCTTCGCTCCAAGGGTATTTGAGAGGCATCCGGGCCTGGGGATCTTTGGTGTGATGGTGGTGTAATGAATTGCACTCGCATGGTGTTCTTGGGACAGTTGGCCTTGATATGTCCCAGTTCATTACACTTAAAGCATCTTCCATCTGATGGGTCACTGGGCCGAGGTGAGTTACTGGAGACTGGTGAGGTTGAAGGGTAGGGTATCTGTGGCTTTACTTGGGTGGTATGTGGGGTCTTTGGCTGTCCTCGGTGGTAGGGTTTATGGTCTGTGTGCCCCCTGGGGTAATCGTTCCCCTTGACAGTAGCTTTTTTGCTTTCTGCCAGTTCCATCCATTTGGCTCCAATCTCCCCCGCCTCAGCAATATTCTTGGGGTTTCCATCTTGTATGTACCGCGTGATGTCTTCAGGAACACCATCCAAGAACTGCTCCATTTGTATGAGGAGGTTCAGTTCTTCCAAGGTTTGAATGTTGTTTCCTGTTAGCCAGGCCTCATAGTTTTTTGCAATGTAGTAGGCGTGTTTGGGAAATGACACCTCTGGTTTCCACTTTTGGGTTCTGAAACGCCGACGGGCATGATCTGGGGTTATCCCCATCCTGTATCTGGCCTTGGTTAGAAAAAGTTTATAGTCATTCATTTGGTGCTTAGGCATTTCAGCTGCCACCTCTGCTAAAGGTCCACTGAGCTGTGACCTCAATTCTACCATGTACTGGTCTTCGGGAATGCTGTACCCAAGACAGGCTCTTTCAAAATTTTCCAAGAAGGCCTCGGTGTCATCACCTGCCTTGTAGGTGGGAAATTTCCTGTGCTGTGGAGCAATATTTGGCGCCGGGTTGTTAGGGTTGGCTGGCACATGCAGCCCAGCTTTTGCCAACTCCAGTTCATGTTTTCTCTGTTTTTCCTTCTCTTCATTCTCTTTTTGTTGTTTTTCCATTTCTTTTTGGTGCTTTTCCATTTCTCGGCGGTGGGCCGCCTCTCTTTCTCTTTCTCTTATTTCCATCTCTGTTTGTTTTATTTCCAGTTGTCGCCTGTGTTCAGCTTCTCTGACTTGCTCTTGGGCCTCAATTTTTGCCTTAGAAGTCATGATTCCTGTTTTCTTGTGTTGGGGTGCCCTCCGGTGTTTATCTTCTGAACTGCAGGTTCTCTGTTGCCTCCTGAAGTCTGCCTAGCAACAGTGCCTTTAGCTAATCTTCAATGTCAAGTAAACCTGAAAAACCACTTTATTTGCATTCATATAGTGCTGGTATGACTCTCAATGGGAGTGCTATTGTGTGACAAAAGACTGTTAATAGTCCTTAACGACTTCTGCTTAACATGCAAGCCACAAACTGCCAGAGAGAGCAGAAAAAAAAATTTCTCTCTGGTTCCCTTTTAAAACCAAACTGCTTCTCTCTGCTAAAAAGCCCTTAGCAGAGAAAAGAAAAATATAATATTTCTACTGGCTTCTGGGTTCTGTCTATCTCCCACCAGCTGCCACTCATGTAATAACCTTAGTCCCAGATTTGGACCTTAGCGTCCAAAATATGGGGGTTAGCATGAAAACCTCCAAGCTTAGTTACCAGCTTGGACCTGGTACCTGCTGCCACCACCCAAAAAATTAGAGTGTTTTGGGGCACTCTGGTCCCCCTGAAAAACCTTTCCTGGGGACCCCAAGACCCAAATCCCTTGAGTCTCACAACAAAGGGAAATAATCCTTTTTCCCTTCCCCCCTCCAGGTGCTCCTGGAGAGATACACAGACACAAGCTCTGTGAATCCAAACAGAGTGAATCTCCCTCTCTGTTCCCAATCCTGGAAACAAAAAGTACTTTCCTATTCCCCCAGAGGGAATGCAAAGTCAGGCTAGCAATCCAACACACAAATCTCCCCTTGATTTCTTCCTCCCACCAATTCCCTGGTGAGTACAGACTCAATTTCCCTGAAGTAAAGAAAAACTCCAACAGGTCTTAAAAGAAAGAAAAATAAGTACAAATGTTCTCTCTGTATATAGATGATACAACACAGGGTCAATTGCTTAAAAGAATATTGAATAAACAGCCTTATTCAAAAAGAATACAAATCAAAGCACTCCAGCACTTATATTCATGCAAATACCAAAGAAAAGAAACCATATAACTTACTATCTGATCTCTTTGTCCTTACACTTGGAAACAGAAGACTAGAAAGTAGAACTACTTCTCCAAAGCTCAGAGCAAGCAGGCCGCCAGAAAACAAAAACAAAGACACTCAATTCCCTCCACCCAAAGTTGAAAAAATCCGGTTTCCTGATTGGTCCTCTGGTCAGGTGCTTCAGGTGAAAGAGACATTAACCCTTAGCTATCTGTTTATGACAGGCACTATAGTTCAAGATGCCTATACTTTCCACTCTGATAAGATATCTTTCTATAATCAATCAACATTTTTGACAGATGGTGAAATGTTGACTGTAAAATTGGTTTTATCACTGAAAGCTGCTGCTTTATTTTTGTGTTTCAGTCATATCTTTGTCTCCTAGCAGCAAACAATAGTAAACATGATAAGCTTCTATTTAGGATGAAAATATGAGATGTGTACACACTCTTAGAGTAATCGAAGACTGAATTGTATTAATTATGATTATGCTGAATAGATATGAATGGTATTCATATTTAAACTTAACAAGATGCCAGGAAATCCATTTTACTCTAAAAATTCTACTGGAAAAGTCTTAAATTAGCCCCTATCTTTAAGGAATAAACTCATATCACAATGATCTTCTTATTGTGGGGGAATTTTAGTTTCATCGGGCTAAGGAGTGCAGTTTATTGTGTGAAAATGTTGCAGTTTTATTACTCTGCATCCCTTAGATTCCAAAGTGGCTAATTCTTGGTTTCTTACATGCAGATAATACAGTACTTAAGCAGCAAAAAGGGAGGAGCATTTCTAGCTCTAAATGCTTTGAAATGTTATCTGCAAAGAAAGAGAATATGTTGTTACATACCAGACACAGCAATAATTCCCATGTCATTGAGTTACAAAGAGGTAACATGTACTTCTTTATTCTTTTTAGTACTTCATAAGAAATACAAGACCTGCTGTCATAAACAGATAGTTAAGGGTTAATGTCTTTTTTACCTGTAAAGGGTTACAAACAGTGAACCTGGAACACCTAACCAGAGGACCAATCAGGAGACAAGATACTTTCAAATCTCGGTGGAGGGAAGTCTTTGTTTGTGTGTTTTCTTTGACTGTTGTTCTCTCTGGGTTCTGAGAGTAACCCGATGTACCTACAGGCTCTCTAATTTTCTGTTCAAATAGTAAGTACAAGTACAAAGGCTCTTTAGTCTTTTTGATTGTTTTCTTTATTTGCAAACGTGTATTTTCCTGGAAGGATTTTAATTTGTATTTGTGCTGAGGGGAAGGCTTCTCTCTAGTGTCTATAAGCTGAAAGACCCTGTAACACTGGTCTACAATTTTTGAGAAGTCGTCTGCTTCAGAGATAAAATGTGCTATTTATTATGTATTTTGATGTGCTGAATTCAAATATGACAACTAAAACAACTGATTGGCTACTGTTTCTAAGATATTTAAGTTTTTACATTTTATGTCTATGTATATTGTGTAGATAGTAGAGTTTTAATAATAAATTGTAAACCTAGGTCTTTTCATGTGTTTATGGTTGCTTTACATGATAATATTTCACCTGTCCTGTTTATGTAACACTTTAAAAATCAGCAAAAGGGTTACAGAAATAAAATTTATTATGAAACAAAAGGCAAAAAACTCTTATGTACATAGTTTAGTCCTATTCAGTGTCTACTCAGCGCTTCTTGGCTTGTCTCTTGTATTCATTAAATGGAGCATCTCTTGTCACTGTCCAGCAATAGTCTGCAAGCATTGATGGGCTCCATTTGCCCTGATAGCCTGCCAGGAGATTCCACTGCTGTAGTCTGGAGCCCAACAGCTCTGCCTTACTCTTGGGTAGTTCCAAATCCCTGACAAGGTCATTCAGTTCACCTTGTGTTATGAGGTGTGCTTCAGAGGAGGAGGATGGGAGAAAATGTGGGTCCTGTGACATTGATGGTTCAGGACCAGAAGTTTCATCCTCGTCTGACTCAAGTGAGAATGATTCTGGTGCATCAGGAACCGGCAGTCTTTCTCCGTGGGGTACTGGGCGTATAGCTGATGGAATGTTTGGATAATGCACAGTCCACTTTTTCTTCTTTGACACACTTTTCCCAATTGGAGGCACCATGCAGAAGTAACAATTGCTGGTATGATTTGTTGGCTCTCTCCAAATCATTGGCACTGCAAAAAGCATAGATTTCCTTTAACTGTTCAACCACTGGTGAAGATTTGTTGCACAAGTGTTGCAGCATATGTGTGGGGCCCACCTCTTGTCCTGATGTCCAATTTTGCAGCCAAAATAAAGGTGATAGGCTTTCTTAACCATAGTGGTTATATTGCGCTTTTGTGATGCAAAAGTCACTTCACCACAAACATAGCAGAAGTTATCTGCACTGTTCACACGAGTATGAGGCATCTCTGCTCACTTTGGCTAAACAGAAATGTGTCCCTTTACAAAATCAAACACTGACAAATAAGAGAGCACGTCACTGTATGATTTCTAGAGCTAATATAGGGCAATTTGTTCAGCAGAGTGATGTAAGCTTCGTTAAGATTGCATCATCCATGACTTCTAGGAATAACATGATGCAATTCATATAATGTATGACGCAATACCAGCTTCAGATTGCATCATTCATTGTTTTGCCTCAAAAGCAAGTACTGTCCAAACCCAGTCATAGATTTATTCATAGATCAAGTCAAAGATGTATTTTAGTCATTTCTGGTTTAAATTGAGATCCCTTCCCTTTATAACTCACTTCTCCTCCGCCATTCCCAAGTCAAGGGTTGTATATACTGACCCAATAGCATATCTTGAAAACTAGAGCCAATCAACAATTTTAAGCATCATTTTCGTTCTCAGTGACCCAGAATTAGTAAAGTTGGACTACATTTATTTCAGAAGCATTTTGGCTGTAGAGCAGTGTAACCTTTACCATCTTAATTACAGAGACAACTTTTACTTTTTTCTTTCTTTTATTAAAAGCTTTTCTTTTTTAAGACCTGATTAATTTTTTTCCCCTCGTTAAGGCTCAAGGGAATTAAGTCTGTACTCACCAGGAAATTGGTGGGAGACAGGAAGAGAAAAGAGGAGGGGGGAAGGTGCATTTCCCTTTGTTTTAAGATTCAAGGAGTTTGAATCACAGTGATCTTCCAGGGTAACCCAGGGAGGGAAAGCCTGGGAGAGGCAACGGTGGGGGAAAGGGTTTACTTTCCTTGTGTAAGATCCAGGGGGTCTGGGTCTTGGGCTCCTCTGGGAAGGTTTTGGGGGGACCAGAGTGTACCAGGCACTGCAAGTCCTGGGTGGTGGCAGCACTACAAGATTTAAGCTGGTAATTAAGCTTAGGGGGATTCATACTGGTACCCCATCTTTTGGACGCTAAGGCTCAGAGTGGGGATTATACCATGACACCTGCATTGCATTATACATTACCAGATCTGAACTCTGAGACATGGAGGCCCTGAGGAAAAGTAGAAGAATATTGTCACAGTCCAATATTTGTGTACATTTATGTATGTCTTAACATTTTTTGTATGCACTATTGTTGTAGCCATGTTGGTCACAAGATATTGGAGAGACAAGGTGGGTGGGGTAATATCTTTTATTGGACCAGACCTGAAGAAGAGCTCTGTGGAAGTCAGAAGCATCTCTTGCACCAACAGAAGTTGGTCCAATAAAAGATGTTACCTCACCTGTCTTGTCTCTTTAAAGAATTTTGTCAATTGTGAAAAAAGTTAAAGAAACACAACATAAAATAATTTCTGTAGACCCTGCGTTGTCTTACATGGAATAGAAGCAGTAGCATAAGGTGTTTTGCACATCACATCAGGAGTCACTGCAGGTGTGGAAATGTCTGTCTGTCTCCTGTATGGCATGCACACACTTGCTTTGCTCCTTATGCACCTCAAGAGCACTATAGCAGGATATGAGGGAAAGAGGGCAAGGTGTGGCAAGACAGCGTATTGTCCATGTGTGGATCACCTTACATGTCATTCTAGAGCCAAAACTCTGGTATGCAGTAGCCATTTTGTTCAGAGCACTTTACTCCGGCATCTTTGTAAATGTACATACACACCTGAGCTGTGGTTAATGTCAATTGAAACAGGAGAGAGGGGGCTCTCTTGCCACACCAGCCAAGGAGGAAGGGGAGTGAATACTATTTAACTGAGCCCAGAAGAGGAGGGCAAGCTTCCCCCTGCCTTTAGCAGAGGGACCAGAGCTGTGCTCTGCCTGTTCCACTTTATTTTAGCCTTGCACCTGAGGCAGCCAGCATGGAGTGAGTGAAGAGAGGGGCTTCCACTTGCTCTGGGAGGCTGTATAATTCCCATGCATATGTGAGCATCTTCTCACCATCCCTTATTTCTGGCCATTGAAGGATCTGGCCTCATATAAGTAATATTTATGGGGTCATCAAATAAGTTATTTTCTCTGTCCCCTTTTTTGGTTTAAGTTAAAAAAATCCTGTGTAATATATTTCAGTATGAAAAAGTGATTTTTGCTTGCTCTGGGATTAATTTGTTTTATGGTTCTTAGAAGAATTTGACGAGAGCCTGGAGCAGATTCTCAGCTTGTGTAAGCTGCCATAGCTCCATCGACTTCAGTAGTGGGGGATGGGAGAATGGCACACAAGAAGCTTGTGTGGCGATGGAAGGATGCAAGGAGCCCTTGGTACATGCAATGAATTTGGCTACAGGAGCAACAGAATGTACGACTCCCTAGTTACAATGGCTTTTGATGAGGTTTCAGAAACTTCGCACAAACCTATGGATCAAAGTGCTGTTCACTCCTGCAAAGTGCTGAGTGTCCTCATCTTCCACTGGTAGTTGAAGTCAGGCAGCATCATTCATGAGTGCTCAGTACTTTGCAGAACCAAGCTATTTATTGCTCAGACATGTAAACTCTCCAGTCCTGAGCTTCCATTGAAAACAATCAGAGTTCCATGCAGATGGAGCATTCTCTGGATGAGGCCCACATACGGGGATGGTAAAGCCCACAGCTCTGGTTAAACAATCAGAAGCAACCTACAAAAAGGGATGAAACTGCATAGGAAAATGTACTTTGTAAACAATACTAATCCTAATGTATATGGGAATACTTCTCATTTTAGTGTTATTTGGATAATGGTTCTTGCATTTCAACCATTGAAGGACACATATGGTCAAATTAAAGTTTTTTAAAAAAAGTCAAAATTGTGGGAGAGGGAAAGAAAATCAGTATGTGCAATAGACCACACTATCTCATTTTCATTTGCCATGTGATTTTGCAAAATTTTTTTTCAATTGCAAAAGAAAAAAAAGACAAAAGCACTACAGATACATTTTGTATAAAGCTTATTTCTCCCCATTTTTAAAGTTCTTATTTTAAATCTCTGGGGAAGGGTGCAGCAGGCTCAATTGGAACTCATAAAATAGAGTATTGTGCAGCAAAGAAGACTAGCATAAATCTCAGCATTCAAACTGTATTTGTGTTTGAAAACCCATACATGGGCAATCATGTTATTATGAAGTAAGTGCCATGCCTTAGATTTACAGTAAGTAAAAATAGCACAAGTGTAGTTAAATACACCTTCAACTTCAGTAAACAGGTAATTGTGAAAACATCTATTACCTTTAAAATTTGATACAAATTATACAGAGGCCAACTGATGGCTCCATAATGAATATAAGACTTAATTTCACTGGAACAGCTCAATTGGAATCATAAGCTATGAGAGCAGAGTGCATGTGGTTTAGAAATGGCAGCAGAGACCTAGGCATGATTTCATTTATTTTCATTTTGGGGCCAGTTGTTATTTCTAATATATACTTTTTAACTTTAACCTTGTGATCTTTGATATTTTCAGATTTTTTAACTTTTGCAGGTGAAAAATCAACTTTTTAACAGCTCCTGATTATAAGTTTCAGTGATGTCAGCACAAGATTATCATCACTTTCAGCAACATTAATGAGGACTTATTAATTTATGACATTGAGGTTTACACAGAAATAAACCAGGACATTATGGAAAGATGGTAGTTTCTTCATAGCTAAGGTTGTGACTAGCTTTCCGTTGCAAATCTGATTCTGACCTCGCCTCCCCACCACCCATGTAAGTCCACCAAACCCAAACCAAATCAACCAGTCTGAAATGTCATATGTGTTGTGCTTTGCTAGAAGTTAATTCATTCGGAAAGTTTGTGAGTAATCAAAGTTAATGTGAAATAAGGCAATTTGAAAAATGAGTGGTGTTTCACATGGCAAACATCATTCTGTTTTAGTTTTCTTGGAATGTTATAGCTGAAAGACAGTTTTGTTAAGAAACTCCAAGGCTGTGATCCTAACCAGTGAGGAGCTGAGCCCTTCCAGCAGTGACAGTGGGTGTCTAAAATAACTGGTAGAGTTGCAAGTAGCAAGCCCATGCCTGCTCCCTTTCCCTTTCTCCCTCCTTCCTACCCTGCCCTCAGGGCTGACTCCAGGTTTTTTGCAGCCTCAAGCAAAAAAAAAAAAAAAAAAAGGCCGGAATGCCACCCCTTGAAAAGGGCCACCCCAAGCACATGCTTGGATGCTGATGCCTAGAACCGGCCCTGCCTGCCCTGCAGGCAGATCAAATTTGCTAAATGAAAAACTGAAACCCTATACAGTAAAGCGCTGGGTGAAAGAAGACAGTATGTGTCTCTATCACCACTTCACTTTTTTGATTAGTCCTAACTTTCAGTCTAGCTCTCCCTACCATCTCCCTAATACACATAGCCACCACTAATTAATCTACACATTCATTAACCAATTCTCTCCATTCCACTCTGTACTGAAACCTGATGACCACACCCATCCCCTTCCCAGTGCAGAAATTTACCAACCCTCACTCAAACTCTGTCCAACCTAACCCCCTTCTGCTCAGAAACACTCTCCCACATACCACATGCAGCTAGAATGAGAATCCCTCTCCTTCCTCCTCAATCTTAGCATAGCTCAGAACCATGCTTTGGATCCTCTCCCACCTGACTCCTCAAGGCACAAAATACTCCTCCACAACTACTCATATTTATAAAACAGACCCCAGGTTTAGAACCTCCCTGTGACATATTGGGGTGCAATGCAGATCAGTGGGGGGCTGTCACCCTTGCCCTGCAACCTGGGGTGCCTTGCAATGCCTTACTGTTCTAGCTCCCAACCTGGACCCCTTACAAACAGCTTGCCAGAATGCAGCTCACTCCCTGATGTGTTTGTGTAGCTGTAGCCTGACAGTCACACGCTGGCTCTCGCCGGCCTTGATTACACTGCAGGGTGACCCCAACACACCCTCATCCCAGATTTTCCTCCAGAAATGTATGTCCTGTTCTGCCCAGCCCTGTCCCGGCCAGTCAAAATATATAGTCTGTTATTCCTTTAACGGACTAATACACGAAAGTTTACCATCTTAAATGGGGTTACCCAGACTCTTTAATTTAAACCCAATGGATTAGATAAAACAAATTTATGTACTACAAAGAGATAGATTTTAAGTGAGAATAAGCATAGGCAATACAGTCAGAAATAGTTACAAGATAAATAAAGATAAAATGCTTTCTAATGTTAAACTTGACAAACTAAATTTAATTCAAGGCATAGCTCTTACCTACATGTTCCCAACAGCATTACTGACCAAACGTTTAGGACCCCTCCCCTCAGATGAGCTGTGGGGTTTTGAACATATGCTAATAACATCATAAGGGGAATTTTATATCTTCACCTACGATGTTGCTACATATAGTTCACCCTGATAAGATTGGCCAGTGAGTTATTAGCTTTTAAATTTTACCTCACAAGGCATATTTTGCACAAAGATTATTTCAGCAGCGTGCAGGGTGTGAATATGGGGTGCATTCTGTCACAACCCCACACACACTCTTTGTTACTGGATGTGGAGAAGAAAGAGCAGAAGCAGCAGAGAAGGATTATGGCTGCCAGGTACCCTCTATTCTGCCATTGTAGGGACAATGCATAACAGGCTCACAAAAGCCTGTATGTCCTACCCTGTGCCTCCTCCCCCCCGTGCTCCAGGGCCAAGACATCCTGCTGACAACTAGATGTACAGCAGCCTCCAGAAGCTGGAGCAGCTTCAGCTCCACCAAGGACATGTCTACACTGCACCTGGGAGTGAGCCTTCTAGCCTGGGTCCACAAACTCATGCTAGCAGGGCTCACGCTAGCATTCCAAAAATAGCTGCGTAGCTGGTGCTTTGATGTTGCAGGTTGAGCTCTCAAGCCCATCCTCTCCTCTAAGCTTCAGAGTCTGAGCTTCAGCCCCAGCCACAATGCCAACACAGCTATTTTTAGAATGCTAACGTGAGCCCTGCGAGCACAAGTCTGTGAACTAGGTTGGGATGCTTGCTTCTAGATGCTCTGTAAACATGTCCCAAAGGTCTCTTCCTGACAGCTGGTGGTACCGCCCACAGCAGTACATCAGCCACACTTCACAGTAGCTGTAGAGTAGCTGACAGTTCTGATATTATTAGTCTCCCTAGCCCCTAATGAACAGCCCTACCTGCACTTGGGGAAGGTGTTGAGTTCCTGTAACTCTGAGTGAAATCAATGACTGCTGAAGGCACTCTTCACTTTCTAGCAGGTGTACAGCACCTCAAAAGGTTAGGCAGGTGACTTATGGCCTGCAACTGCATCAAATAGTGTATATTATTAGCAGCCAAGGGAAAACGCAAATGGTAAAACAGGACATTGGACAGAGTTGTCCACAAAAAATCTTAACAAGAAAAGTAGAGAAATTGAGTATGGCACTTAGGATAAAAAGATTTTGAGAAAAAGAAAAAGGAATAACTTTACATCAAGTTTACTCCATCACTGGAAAGAACTTTCAGTTATTTCTTTAGCACAGAAAAATCTTTCTATTGCTCCTGAGCCATTGAAGATACATGCTTCAGGAGGGCATAGTCAGGTGGGTCAATGGCATAAAATTCTAACTAGGTAGCTCAATAGGCCCCGATCCTGAAAACATTTTTGCCCATGCTTAATTTTACACATGTGGGTTGTGCCATTGACTTTATTTGGAGTACTCACATATATAAAAATAACTGTTAGCAGGACTCAGGCCACACATATACTCAACCACCACAAGGAGAACAAGGCAGCTTCATTGAACAGGAACATTCGTTTGACCATTCTCTATGTTACTAATACTTGCTAAATCTCATTTGCAGCATCCATACATCCTTGTGTTCAAAGTAGCTTAATTAAATTGTTACAGGCATGCCAGGCTTTTAACTTTGCAGCAGGGTGTAGCATTCAATAAACAATACCAATCTCATACTGCAAATTGGCTGTAACACAAACAGAGAAAAAATCAAGTCTGTTCACAAGAAACCATTAGCGATATAATGGAAACAATAACGAAGTTTGAATTGTTCAGCTAATCAGCACAGGTTTTATCACCCCATTCCTTTTTCCTTTAAGTTCTGATAGACAAAGTCAGAGGTTAAGTTATCAAGTTCAGGTTAATACTTTTCTACAAAAGCTTCAGCTTTTGAGGATTATGAGCGGAAAAACAAACAAAAACACATCCTGTGGGCCTTGATCCTGGTTAAAGTGGAGCTTTATTGAAGTCAATGGGAGGTCCAGGCAGTGAGCAACTCACCTGAGGTGCTCAACATCTTACAAAAGCAGCAGAACTGCTTTGGGAATATTTTTCTTTGAGAAAATCAATTACATAAGAAATTGTGGCAATTAGTAGCATAAATTCCCTAATATTGTCATAATTTGTAGCGATTCTCAAAATATGTCTACACAGCAACTAGGCAGGGCTGGCCTGTGCCAGCTGACTCAAGCTTGCGGGGCTCAGGCTGTGGGGCTGTTTCACTGCTGTGTAGACTTCTGGGGTAGGGAGGGAGCCTGGGCTCCAGGGCCTTGTGAGATGAGAGTGTCCCAGAGTTTGACTGCAGCCCAAGCCTGGAATTTTACACAGCAGTAAAACAGCCCCACACAAGCCATCTGCAGATTTTTCTTCACTGTGTAGACATACCCTAAGGCTCTTGCAAACTCCTAGTTGTTTTTTTTTTGCACCTATGAACCCCTGTATTTTAATCAAAGGATTAGTATTGGGTCTCCATTGTCCCATCTCTCTCCCAGAGGGACATTTCTCAGCCATCTCCAGGCCAGGTTCACACTCATATCACTATCAGCAGTGCCAGAAGATGCTTAACCTTAGCTCCTCTAACCATGTCTCCCAGAGTCTTTGCAGGGGTAGTGCAGTTTCATCATTCTTCAATGTGGGCAAGTGCTTCCTTTTTTCTATTTGTCTACTTAGACCGTAAGTACTTTGGGGCATGGAATGTCTATTACTGTGCCTATGTATAATGCCTAGTAGGATGAGTCGTTGACCCAGACTGTATTTCTGAGGTGCTACAATGAGATGATAATATATTCTCTGTTTTCTAATCACCTGATGTTGTACTTCTTCAGTATCAAAGACTTCCTCAAAGTAATTGTTCATCTGTTTGATCCCTAATTGCATTTATCAACTTCGTGTGAAACATATTGCTACCTACTGCTTTGTCTTCCTTGATCTTATTCAAACACTTGCTCACCACTGTTTTAACAATCTGCAGTAGAACCTACACAAATATCCTCAGAGGGACATTGTTAGTGTTCTTCTTAACAAATACAGAGACAAAAAAATCACTGAGTTTGTGTCATTTCTTTTTCCATAAGGGAACAGATTTATGAAAATATTCAAAATTAACCTGAATATGAAGAACTACATTTTTCAATGTACCAAATCCTACACAGGCTGTGGTTGTTAGATAAAAATTGTTTGTACATTACTAAGTTCATGCTACATGGAAATGCAGAAGTGTTTTGGTAATATTTTTCTTGGTGAATCTATTATACATAAAATTGAGTAGCAATTTAGCTGTCATAGGGCCAGGTAATATGATTTAAATTAAAATATTTACTTATTGCATAGGATCTTTTTATGCATCAAGTATGCTGCTTTGCTTGCCAATTACAGTAGTAACCTTTGTATGGGTTTTATACCTGGCAGATTTTAAATTAATAAAAACAGATCTAAGAATTGGACTCCAGTTATGATTGGACTCCAATTATGATTTGAATGATGATTTACATCCAAGCACTAGCTGCTAACAGAACTGTGGAACAGAGAGAAAAAGGCAGAGAAAATGTTACTTAAAATGAAGTAAATGGAGTTACACTATTGTAAATCTAGTGTGATGGAGTGGAGAATCAGATCCAAAGTGTGCAACCAATAATTTCTTAAATATTTTGAGCTAGATACTGCTCTGACTTAAACCTTTTTAAAAACTGGTATAACTTCATGACTTCAGTAGAGTTACTGCTGATTTTTTTCATTGTTGTAAGTCAGATCAGAATCTGACCATTTCTGTTAATAAGCAGAGCTTTTGGGAACATACCTCTCAAGTACACTACTACTCAAGACCCAGGGCCGGCGTTACCATTTAGGCAGCCTAGGCAATCGCCTAGGTCGCCAGAATAATTGGTGGGTGTCATTTTGCTGGAGGGGGTGGCAGGCGGCTCCGGTGGAGCTGCTGCAGTCGTGCCTGCGGACGGTTGGCTTCTCGCGCGGCTCCTGTGGACCGCCCACAGGCATGACTGAGGCAGCTTCACCGGAGCTGCGGAGCACCGGACCCTCCGCAGGCACCACTGCAGCAGCTCGACCGGAGCCGCGGGACCAGCGCGCAGGGAGGCGAAATTGCCGTGCACCTAGGGCGCTCAAACCCCTAGCGCTGGTCCTGTCAAGACCTATGCACTTTAGGTTCTCATTCTCTGCCCACTATCACCGTTGTAAATCAGGAGTAACTCCACTGTTGTAAAACTATGCAACTGAGAAGACAGACAGTTTCTGTGAATATACAATAGATCCAAACATCAAGAAATCAGACAAAATGGCTAGACTTCAAGAAGGTGTGTGCTGACATGGATTTTCTGTTAACAGGAAAAGAGAAAAAAAACCAACTCCCAACACAACTTGTTAAAAAATTTATGCCTCACTTTCCCAACTTCCAGTCAGGATAAGTATATGTAATTGAGGAAAAAGAGATTTACTAAATAGAGGTTTAACAGTTTAAACATGGAGCCATGCATTTTACAAGTTATGCCAGGTGTGTGTCATAAAGTAACAATTTAGAGTCTCAAAGTTATGTAGTCATGATGACACATAATTAAGTATTAACAGACATGTAAGAGCTTGTTATTTTTTTTTCCAGACGAGATCCCTACTGCATACATCTATTTTACATGTTAAGCCTCACAGGCCTGTTTCTCCATCTTGATTTGTGGAAACCAGCCTTTAACTATTAATAAATAATCAATTTTCCATTGCAGTTTTTATTTTATTTAAGTAATTCAATTAAGGAAGGCTCAAATTCTTAATTTCACTCTGGTTCCAAAGTTGCTTCTGTAATATTTCTGCAATAAAAATTTAACAGCAAGTTCATTATATATAGTCTATTAAACACACTCAGTGAAATTATGTCATTCCTGTGATGAACATGTCTATTAAAGGAGGATTAACAAACATTTTAATTAGTGGTTTGAACGGATTTCTTATAAGTCAGTGATTTTCAACAGCCCACAGACACCTCAGGGTCCGTAGATTACTTCCAAGATTTCCAAAGGGGTCCGTACCACCATTTGACATTTTTTAGGGGTCTGCAAATGAAAAAAGGTTGAAAACCACTGTTGCAGGTTATTAAGTACTACTTTGATTTATATTAAGAAAGAAATTTCTTCAAAGGTTAGTAATCTCTACAGATCTTTTCTCTTGGGCTAAGTGTTCTGAGGTAATTTTCAAGAATTTTCTTGGAGACTGAATACAATCCAGTAAGATCCTAACCCCTGTCCCTCTGTTGCAAAGGGACTATGTAGCAAGCTGCCAACTCACTGGTGCGGTGTCTCCTGTTGGTCGGTCTTGGAATTAGCTCAGTCCAGCATCAGAGCACCTTCTGCTGGCCAGTATCCCCTTACTGGTACCTGCTTCCTCGTCAACTTCCACCACTTCTGGCTCTGTGTCCCTCCCAGACCCCAGTGCTCCTTACTTTGGCAGCACCCCCACATTCTGGGTCTCCCTTGCCAGGGGAACCCTCCCCCTATGCCCACCTTGCTTCAGTGGCTACTGCCAGTCATCATCTAGCCCCCTTTCTCTGGGGCAAACTGCAGTCTGTAATGGTCACTCATCATTGGCAAGGGGGTTAGACCTGCTGCCTTTCTAGCCCAGCTGTCTCCCTGAAGTCCCAGTACCTCCTTAGGCCTTCCTGCCAGGCCTCAGCCTGGGAGGTAGCCAGGCCTGAGCTTCTCAGCTCAGCCTGCCCCTTCCTCCGAACTGCTCTGTCAAAGGTACCCTGTCTCTCCCTGGCAGCTAGGTCCTTCTCACTCCAGGGCTGGCGTTAGACTCTCATGGCTCCTTACTCACAGCCCCTCTTATCAGGGCCAGCTGTGCCCTGATTGAGCTGGCCACATTAGCCAGCCTCCTTCAGCTGCTCTCACTCCTTTTATCCCAGCAGCAGGGTAACCGCCCCGCTACAGACTGTAAAACTGCCCTACTGTGCTGTGCTGAGAATCACTGGGTGATATAGAACCGAGGTATCCCATATGGATTCAACAATGCACTCTTTACCTTCCAAAGCACTGAATGCCCTTACTTAAATGTTGCCAGTAGAGGATAAGATTGCTAACCTGGATGATTTAATTTGCATCCATAAAGACTGGCCAGAGCAATGGTGTGTTTGGAAAGGATTATTACAATGTTCAGGAAAAAAGGCTTTGAACTGGCTAGTAGTAAGTATCATTTTGCTTGCGCTGAAGCAAGTTCTTAGGGTTTCCCAAACTGTAGTACAGGAGCTTGATATCCCATCATTTCACTTCACAACACTTTTTAAATAAAATGGTACATGAACCAATAAAGTGTGGAAACCACTATTAGGCCATATTGTCATAAAAAAAGGCTTGGAGATTTAACAGTCTTCTGTGGACCTCATTTATTTCCTTTGTGGTTGTGAATTTTACTGTAAAATCTAAAGGTGTTTTCCAGAAACAAGGAGTTATTTCAGCCCATAAAAAAGGAGTTTCTGTAATGCATATTCTAGCCTTTGAGAGGGACAAAACAGAATTCCTTAATAGTGTCTTTTTAAAATGGAGGGAATGGGAGAATGAGGACAAGGGCAATGGTGATAGGAACACATATTTAAATTGGCTAAGTGCACTGTTAGCTGGTTTTGAAAGCCTTAGCTGTGGAATAATAAGCTTCAAGGAGTCTGCTACTGTTGTAGCACTGGAAAAATTACATCTTACTTTAAATTAGATGCTATGCTCCTAATAGCACAGAGTGTGTTTTATTGTAATGTTCAGGATCCAGCACAAGGTCCCAAACCAACCAACCAAATAAATAGATAAATAAATAAATAGATAGATAGAACATTATTATTGTTATTGCATAGCAGTCCTATAGTAAATCATTTGGGAAATGAGAAAAAATTAAAAACACTAAATGCATATAATTTCTAAGAAGATGTTGGTAATCGGTTTCTTCCTGCTTCTGCTGCCAGGAACATAAGGCACCCTATGACAGTGTGCATAGTGCTACATTGTAAATGCTGTTCACAGCAAAACCATGGGAATGTGTCCAAGCTGATCTAGAAGGGCTCTTGTTAGAAACATCTTTGAACATTAAGTACTTGTTAGTGATTAAAGACTATTTCTTCAAGCATATTTTTGCTGTACTGGTTCCCAACAAAGAACTGAAATTGAAAGAGCATTCTTGAAACACTTGGGGCCTAATTCTTAGGCTTCGCTAATCTGAGCTCAGCACAAAGACCCGAGTTGCAGCAAAGATGGCTTTAGTCCACTCTGATGTCTCCTGCACCCCAATTCTGGGGCTGGTGCAGCAGCCTGTTCAATGCCTGGAATAGCCTAAGTTCTGCCCAGCTGCCCACAGACCCAAGAGGCTGTTCCATCAGTTTGGAATTGCTGGAGTGCAACAGTAATCCAGCTGTACCCCCTTTCCTGGCCATAACCCCTTTGACCCTACATTGGCTCTATGTGATCTGAGTAGTCCCTTAAACTGGCTTCATTGACCCTTTTAGTTGCTGAAGCAGCACAAAAGGTTGTATCAAAGTCAAGGATCTGGTCCTTAGCACTGATATGTGGTCTACCTCAGTGGTTCTCAAAGTTGGTCTGCTGCTTGTTCAGGGAAAGCCCCTGGCAGGTTGGGCTAGTTTCTTTACCTGCCGCATCGGCAGGTTCTGCTGATCATGGCTCCCACTGGCCTTGGTTCACAGCTCCAGGCCAATTGGGGCTGCGGAAGGGTGACCAGCACATCCCTGGGCCCGCACCACTTCCCACAACCCCCATTGGCCTGGAGCGGTGAATCACGGCCAGTGAGAGCTGCTGTTGGCTGAACTTGAGGATACAACAGGTAAACAAACTGGCCTGGCCTGCCAGGGACTTTCTCTGACCAAACGGTAGACCCGCGTTGAGAACCACTGGTACCGAGCTGTACCTGCAGTGACCAAGGCACATAATTTGAGACTTGTTTTCTTCAGGAAGCCTGCTGCAAATTATGTGTAACTAAAGTGCAGATCAACGTGGCTTAGGCTGCAGGTAATGTGATTGTTCAAAGATCACCCAATGTAATCACACATTAGACTTCCTTTTTAGAATCATTAGAAAACCGCTTGAACAATATTTTCTCTACACAAACTTATATTAGGTTACCAGTGACCTGTAGGCTACCTTTCCCAGTTCTGCAATGCCACACTCAAAGGTCAACTTCTGCACTGACGGCTGATGATACTTACTGCACTAGCTTGGATGTTGAGCTGGATACCATTTCCCATCACAGAGAGTGTGTCTGACATCTAACAGACTGCACCCTTGTGTGGAAAAAGAACTTTGTGCATCTTTTCAAAATTGTAAGAGAAACTGGATCTGTAACTGGCACAAACAACCAGGGCATAACCAAAACCTCCAGCCATTCTGGAGAGGCTCATGCGGAACACAAACAGGCAATATTCCTACCTTGTTAGGAAGAAAGACAGTGAACCATTTCTGGTGCATAATGGGAAAGAACCAACAGAATCAGTTGAAAGGAATTTAACCCTATGAGAATGAGTGTATAATAAAGATGCATACTATATTTTGCAAAGAGTAAATCTCCTCTTTGATTCTAGAGTCTATCAGAAAGTGTTGCCAAGAGTAGCCTCCTGGCTAGGAGAACCCATGAGATTAAAAAATGACACTTTATATTTTCGTACTAAAATTCATGCTTGTCAATAAATACAACACAATAAACTGCAGCAATATTAATTTGTTTGCTGTCCAATGGAAAAGCTGACTTATTTTCCTCATTAAAAAAAAGATAATTAATTAATGCTATCCAGACAAATACCATTTTAAGTTCTGGGACAGCTTTTAGACCACGGTGATTCTTTAAACTTCTTCTTATGGCACTCAGTACACAAAGTATTATGATAACCTCTTTCTCTGACCTCAACTAAATTGTTGTCAACTGTAAATTCACCCACATGCTCCTTTTTTCAATATGCATGAAAGAACTGGCATTGCATATATTTCCTGCAGTTCTCCACATTCAGCATGGTACAAAATTGCAAAATTAGGCAAACACGATGGATTGATGCTGAGGACATTTAGGGTGAATGAGATCTTCTCGTTTATTCACGAGACAGCAAGGTAAATTAATAAGGGAAATTGACAATCATTTATACATGCCAGTATCAGCCGGCTTCTCAGCAAAACTGCCAACGAAAGGTCACAGCTCATCTGCTACTAAGACACCAGCAGCAAGGCTAAAAATTATTCATTTTCAAACACTATTTAGGTACTTCGTTCACCATGGAGGTAGAAGGGCTTCTTTTTCTTCTTCTTTTTTAACACACAGAAGCAATAAATCAGCCACTTTAAGAAGACCCAGCTAGCCCAACACAGATCGATTTCACGGGCAAGTCGATGGGCTGCTAATAGAATTACAACTACCTGTCAAAAGAAGGAAAACATATCTGTGACAGTGACAAAGGGCAAATCAATTGAAAAAGAGGTTTTGTTTTTTTTCGAGACACAGATGCAGGGAACATGGGTGTCTTTCAGAACCTGCAATTGTGACTAAAAGCAATATGTTTTCATCATTATAGGAGCTGCTCCTGTAGTCTTTGCCCATGTGGGTAGAACAGTTCTACTTTGGTCAGCGGGGCTATTCAGAAGAGGTAGGGCTGAAGGATCAGATCCATAGTTCAGGTTATCTCAGCGGTTTTGGTTATGAAAATCTATTTACAGGGTTTTCATAAAACAGCTATACAAATTTAGTCTAAGTGGCAGAGCTGAAGGAGTTCAGTTACTTTACTCCCAAATGTCCCCCAAATTGTTGTTTCAATTATATATATAAGCTTGTCAGTTTCAGATGGATTTTAGTATTCGTAGAGCTCACACATGGCATAAATTATGACAGTAATATTTGGCAAGACATTATAATATAATTTTGCAGTAATTTGAAAAAAAAGTATATTGAATTGTGGAAACTTGCCATTGTGCTCTAAATTTGTTTTGCTACATGTTTCATGTATGTAGGAAATGTCCCAAATAATAGCATATTTAGATTAGGGATCAGAAAAGCTCTGTTGGGTCAATAATGTAACTACAAATATATAAACATGCACTGATGCAACAATCTGGAATAGCTCTATAGACTTCTATAGATGCTATCACCATTATTGCTCACTTTCCTCCCTGCCACACTTGGCTGCAACTGATCCGGTCTCCAGGACCTTTGAGGCCCCAACACCTCCCTGTTCCACAGTCTCTCCTCGTTTTCCCAGCTAAAGTGTGAGGAGTGGGACTGGAGAGAGAGGATCAGGACTGAGTGGGGACCTGGCTTGATGTGAAACCTGGAGCTCAGGCATGCAAGGTGGGCAGGATGCTACCAGAAAAATGTGGGCCTCCTCTCATCAAGTCTCACAGGCCACTATTCATGCTCAGTAAAGCTCTCTTTCCTGCATTGCTGTCTGCCTGCTGCATCACTTATTGCTAATGAAATACCAAGTATCCCAGCTGCTTATGGCTCCACTATACTCCTTGACACTTGCCTTAGCTAAAGCCTTAGATAATTAAATGATATTCCATTCATAGTATCCCAGGTATATCCTGTGATAAATATATAGAGGGGCACTGAAGATATTGAATGGTATGTATTATGAAAGGCAAAACTGGAACTTTTTAAAGAGGTGACCACTGTATCTTTACAGGTGTGACATATACATTGGCATAGGGATTTAGAAGGAAACCAAAACTAGCTTAGAATGAAATGATATGGGAACAGTACTCTCTTGGATATCTACACCAAGAAGGTGAAAGTCCATCTGGCTTGTGTCTTGGTGTGTTTCAGGTTCATAAGTTAAACTCCATTGTCAAGTTCCAGGAACCATATTGCCACAGCAAAAAGAAACAAAAACCATAAAAGTTAAAATATTCAAGAGAAAAAAAGTTTCAAAAACAGCATGTAGATCTGTGTTGCTTTATTAAATAGTCTGAGAAACAAGTATTTGTTGCACAGCTAATGATGCCTGGGGGTAAATTGCCCCTACCAGTCACATGCCCTGATTCTAGTCTTATGTCAATGTGAACTGGGAGTAATTCCACTGAAGCAAATTGAAATCCTACTTCCACAGAAGTAAATGGTAAAACTCATTGTGATGGGGTTTACAAACCCCACATGGACGCTAAGGGTTTGTCTACATGTACAGCACTGCAGTTGCAGTGCTGCAGTTGTAGCACTTTAGTGAAGACGCTATTACACCAATGGGAGAGCTTCACCCAGTGGTGTAATTAATCCACTCCATGAGTGGTAGTAGCTATGTCAACGGGAGAAACTCTCCCGTTGACATAGGGCTGTCTACACCAGGGTTTAGGTCAGTATAACTACATTGCTCAGGGAATTTAGATTTTTCACACCCCTAAGCAACATAGTTTTACCAGTTATCAGGGGGTAGCTGTGTGAGTCTGTACCACAAAAACAAGAAGGAGCCCAGTGACACCTTAACGACTAACAGATTTATTTGGGTATAAGCTTTCGTGGGTAAAAAACCAGTTCTTCAGATGCAAAGTGAGGTTTTTTTACCCACGAAAGCTTACGCCCAAATAAACCTGTTAGTCTTTAATGTGCCATCAGACTCCTTCTTGTTTTTATAGTCTTACCAATGTAAGTTTGTAGTGTAGACCTGGCCTAAGGAAGGGAAGGAGCAATACTAGGCCAAGAATGCCCAGGCCCTCAGCAGCTCCCAGATTCTGCAGTCAAGTGGGCAGTGGGAGCAAGAGAAGGAGAAAGAAAAAGAAGGCAAGGCAGTCTGAAGGGAGGAAAGCAGTTTTCAGCTTCTGGAGGCAAAGTCATGCATTTAGGGACTGTGACACTGGCAGACCAGCCAATCTGTGTATGACACATAACAATTTAACAAATTAACATGCATCCGATGAAGTGAGCTGTAGCCCACGAAAGCTTATGCTACAATAAATTTGTTAGTCTCTAAGGTGCCACAAGTACTCCTGTTCTTTTTGCAGATACAGACTAACATGGCTACTACTCTGAAATCTGAAATTTAACATGAGGCATTCAAATTGTATCAAGACAATCCATTCGTATGTTTATTTCAAAGAGATTTACTAAACTAACAATCAACTCATTCACTTGTAGTAATAGAAATCAAGGGTAGATGCTAAGCGTAATTGTCTGTGTTTACCTATATCCTTGTTAGAAGTTTAACAATGTAACCAAATTAGCTTGTAGTTGCTAATTTATGTCTTAATTATGTACAGGACTGTGTACAGTTAACCTTAAGATCAAAGATATAAGATATTGAAGGAAACTAATAACATTATCTACATTGCCTTCAGCTTAACTATCTTTGTTATAATGGAGGACCAGTTAATTGCCTTATGTTAATCAGTGTAACTGGATTACCTGTGTATGCATAGTAAATGGGATGTTAACTTCAAAGTGATGAGACAGTGTGTGCTCAGCAAAGAAGAATCCTCAATCACATGCTTCGCTCAAAACATTTAATAGCCCGCTTCAGCTGCAAAAGCAGGGCCAATAAGGGGTGTGGGCAGGAGGGCCATTTGGCCTGGACCTCAAGCTCAAAGGGGGCCTCTAATTTAGACCCTTGTTAATTTTTTGGCATTTGATAAGTTTTGTTTTTATGCGCATCCCTATCGGACCAAAATGTGACACACTTTCCCAGCTTACAGCTGCAAATTTAAGCAAATAAGAGATGTGATTTGGTAAAAGACATACTTTTTTTGTTAACTGATATAGATTTTGTCATATTAAAAGAGTTAAAAATGTTCATAAATATTAATAAACATATATCAGTTCTGATGGCACAAGATTAGACCTTGATGAACATGTCATAGAATCATAGAATATCAGGGTTGGGAGGGACCTCAGGAGGTCATCTAGTCCAACCCCCTCCTCAAAGCAGGACCAATACTCAACTAAATCATCCCAGCCAGAGATGTGTGGTCCCTCTCTGTATTCCAAAAGTGGGTGTGTTTGCTCACCATAGCTGAAAGTTTTTAGTAGCAGGGTCAGTTAGACTCATAGACTCATAGACTTTAAGGTCAGAAGAGACCATTATGATCATCTAGTCTGACCTCCTGCACGATGCAGGCCACACAATTTCACCCATCCACTTCTATAACAAACCCCTAACCTATGTCTGAGTTATTGAAGTCCTCAAATTGTGGTTTGAAGACCTCAAGCTGCAGAGAATCCTCCAGCAAGTGACCCGTGCCCCATGCTGCAGAGGAAGATGAAAAACCTCCAGGGCCTCTGCCAATCTGCCTTGGAGGAAAATTCCTTCCTGACCCCAAATATGGCGATCAGTTAAACCCTGATCTTGTGGGTAAGACTCACCAGCCAGCACCCAGGAAGAAATTCTCTGTAGTAACTCAGATCCCATCCCATCACAGACCACTGGACATTCTTATCTGCTGATAATCAAAGATCAATTGTAAAATTAATTGCCAAAATTAGGCTATTCCATCATACCATCCCCTCCATAAATTTATCAAGCTTAGTCTTAAAGCCAGATACTTCTTTTGCCCCCTACTACTCCCCTTGGAAGGCTGTTCCAGAACTTCACTCCTCTACTGGTTAGAAACTTTCATCTAATTTCAAGTCTAAACTTCCTAGTGTCCATATCCATTTGTTCTTTTGTTTACATTGGTACTAAGCTTAAATAATTCCTCTCCCTCCCTAATATTAATCCCTCTGATATATTTATAAAGAGCAATCATATCCTCCCTCAACCTTCTTTTTGGTTAAGCTAAACAAGCCAAGCTCTTTGAGTCTCCTTTCATAAGACAGGTTTCCCATTCCTTGGATCATCCTAGTAGCCCGTCTCTGAACCTGTTCCAGTTTGAATTCATCCTTTTTAAACATGGGAGACCAGAACTGCACACAGTATTCCAGATGAGGTCTTGTATAATGGAACTAACACCTCCTTATCTTTGCCGGAAATACCTCGCCTGATGCATCCTAAAACTGCATTAGCTTTTTTAACGGCCATATCACATTGGCGGCTCATAGTCATCCTGTGATCAACCAATACTCCGAGGTCCTTCTCCTCCTCCGTTACTTCCAACTGATGTGTCCCCAATTTATAACTAAAATTCTTGTTATTAATCCCTAAATGCATGACCTTGCACTTTTCACTATTAAATTTCATCCTATTACTATTACTCCAGTTTACAAAGTCATCCAGATCTTCCTGTATGATATCCCGGTCCTTCTCTGTGTTAGCAATACCTCCCAGCTTTGTGTCATCCGCAAACTTTATTAGCACATTCCCGCTTTTTGTGCCAAGGTCAGTAATAAAAAGGTTAAATAAGATTGGCCCCAAAGCTGATCCCTGAGGAACTTCACTAGTAACCTCCTTCCAGCCTGACAGTTCAACTGTCAGTACGACTCGTTGTAGTCTCCCCTTTAACCAGTTCCTTATCCATCTTTCAATTTTCACATTGATCCCCATCTTTTCAAATTTAACTAATAATTCCCCATGTGGAACCATGTCAAATGCCTTACTGAAATTAAGGTAAATTAGATCCACTGCATTTCCTTTGTCTAAAAAATCTGTTACCTTCTCAAAGAAGGAGATCAGATTGGTTTGGCAAGATCTATCTTTTGTAAAACCATGTTGTATTTTGTTTCAGTTATCATTGACCTCAATGTCCTTATCTACTTTCTCCTTCAAAATTTTTTCCAAGACCTTACATACTACAGATGTCAAACTAACAGGCCTATAGTTACTCAGATCACTTTTTTCCCCTTTCTTAAAAATAGGAACTATGTTAACAATTCTCCAGTCATATGGTACAACCCCTGAGTTTACTGATTCATTAAAAATTCTTGCTAATGGGCTTGCAATTTCATGTGCCAGTTCCTTTAATATTCTTCAGTTGACCTGCACCTGAGTCATACATTGCCTCATGTTACAGACAAGGTTATAGGAGGCCATGTGGGGCAATACCCCTTCAGTCACCATCTCACCACTAAGTAGCACAGCCTGCAGTAGAGGGGATGGTGGGTGGGTGTGACCAGGTGTCTGGATGGGCCACACTGACAATGCCACACTCAGAGCAGACTGCAAGAAATAGGACCCATAATCCCCAAAACTGGTGATTTATTCTGTAATTAGATTCACCAATCCAGTAATCCAATCTGTAGTGCCACACTGGGTAATAAGAAGCCAAATCCAATCCCCTTTAGGTATTCCAGCTCTTGGCTCCCATCTAGACAACCAAGTCTAATATAGTGAGGGGTTACTGAAAACCCTATTCACCATACTTAAAGTTCTACTAATCCCAAAGATATTGGATACTTACCTGTAGGTCCAGATGAATCTGAGATCTTACCCAAATACATGTTTACAGCCAGACTTAATAACTAAGTCTAAGATTTACTATTAAAAGGAAAAAGAAAGAAGAAAGTTATAAATGGCTAAGGAATACATATACATACAATTGATTGCAAAGTCCTTATATCAGGTTTGTAGCAGTGATAGAATAAACTGCTAGCTTGCAGAAGTCTCTCAGGAAATTACCCAGACAGATTAAGGGTTATCAGTCCTTGTTTAGAGCTTCCTTGTTAGTAATCCAGTCCAGAAACACGAAGCAGGAAATGAAGACAAAATGGAGCTGTCTCAGGTGTCTTTTTATATCCTCTATCTTAAACAAAGCCCACAACTCCTGTTTGTGGAAAGTTACTAGCCCAAGATAGAGCCAAGGTGTAGTTGAGGCCACCTTGCCACAGAAAGAGGAGAGCATTGACCTAGGAATCATGCCCATTGGCCCCCCGGGAGCTGTAGAGGGGGAACTTGCAGATTTTGCAAGTGTCAAAAAAGTCCCAGTGACTGCTCAGATCAGCTGATTATATAAACAAACCACTACTAGTGGCTGGTGCTGAATTCAGTGCATGTAGAAAGGTAGAGAATTGTTACATTTTAAGTGTCTCTATAGTTTTACATTTACTTGATTAAGAAATTATTTATGTATGAGAATTCCTCATTATTATCTTCACATGGTAGCTAAAAGAGTTGACTGGTTCGTTGAGCCCTAGTTTGGAAGCTTCACCATCATTGTAGGCTGTCATATCTATAGGCCCAGATTCGAGGTGAAAATTTGTACAGTGAGTTTCTTGAGGACACACGTTTGAAATTTTTCAACATTATCCCTCTGTCTATATCTGTGTCTGTGTTTACTATATATATGTCATCCCTTTGTCTTCAGCTCAGCCTGTTATATTATATCTTGCGTGCTCGAGTTTTGATTCAGTGATAAGGATAATAACCTTTTTGACTGTTTAATTTTGTGTTCCTTCTTTTTAAGTCTTTTCAGCATTTGTGTACCACTTAGCATTTGTGTATATGTTTACAGTAGATGATTTCAAGTGTGGATAAACTACTTATTTACAGCAGAACATTTCAAGTTGTAAAGGCTACTTATTAACATTAGAACATTTTAAACTGTGGATATGGCTACTTATTTACAGCAGAACATTTCAAATATGCGAGGCTACATGTTGAGTATTTTTGTCAGCTTGCTTGCATCAGTGGCTTCAGGTGAACACACCTTCAACATGTTAAAGCAGGTAAAGAACTGTCACTGTTCAATTGTGGAACAAGAGCATTTGAATGGGCTTTCCATGCTTAATATCAACTGTGACATTCCATGAAAGCTAGATTGTTTCTCAATAATTAGTGCATTTGCACAGAAAAAGGCTAGAAAAGCATTTGTTAAATTAAAAAAATATTCAAATTATGTCTCACTCTTTTTCTGGTTTCTTATTTTGTTTTCATGTGTCGTCATTTTTTATTTTTATTATGGCTAGGGGCCTCAAAAGCTGGAAGTGGTCCGGGCCTCTCTGGACCTCTGAGAGGGCCTATACAAAAGTGAAACTATGGGCCTGATCTGGCATCTCTAGTCTGCTTAAACTTTGACAAGGGAAAGTATAAGTCATAAGACCGAGATCTTCCCAATAATTATCTGGAATATCCTGGAAAATGCATGGAAAGAATCTAACATATTTTGCATCTAAGCTGCCTTAGGATTCTGATCTGTTTGGATGATTCCAAAGAGATTTTTACAAGCCAGGAGTTTATTCCATCACTACTGTGCTCCTGAACTATGAATGCTGGAAGTGACTTGTATGTATATTGATTTTTTACCCATTTGAAACTCTCGTCTTCTTTTTATCTTTTATTACTAAACCTTTGATTTTAGTTACTAAAGGATTGGCACTAGTGTGATTATTGGGTAAGATCTGAGTTTCATAACGATCTGGGGAAAAGTGTCTGGTCCTTTGGGATTGGTAAACCTAACATATGGTGAATCAGGTTTTCAGTAACCCCTCACTATATTAGGCTTGGTTGTCTAGATGGGAACCAAGGGCTGGGATGCCTAAAGTGGACTGAATTTGGTTTCTTGTTAACCAGTGTGGTATTGTTACTGGTGTCATTAATCTAATTATAGAATAAACCACCAGTTTTGGAGATTGCCCTATTCCTTGCAATCTGCCCTGAGTGTGGCATTCTCAGTGTGGGTCATCCAGGCACCCCATTCACAGGGATTAATAACACATTTTTTTTGCCACAAACAGGGCCTTATCAGTTGGCAGTGACAAAGGAGGACAAAGACCTGTGTGTATTTGTTGATCACAATATGACTATGAGCTGTCAATGTAATGTGGCCATGAAAAAAAGCTAATGCAGTCCTAGGACTCATCAGGTGAGGTATTTCCAATAGACAGGGAAATGGTAGTACCATTAAACAAAGCACTGATGAGACCTCATCTGGAATACTGTGTGAAATTCTGGTCTCCCATGTTTCAGAAAGATGAATTTACACTGGAACAGGTGCAGAGAAGGGCTACTAGGATGATGAGAGGAATGGAAAACCTGCCTTGTGAGAGGAGACTCAAAGAACTTGGCTTGTTTAGTCTAACAAAAAGAAGGCTGAGGGGAGATATAATTGCTCTCTATAAATACGTCAGAGGGATATATACCAGGAAAGGAGAGAAGTTATTTAATTGCCAATGTGGACACAGGAACAAATGGATATAATCTGGCCATCAACAAGTTTAGGCTTGAAATTAGGTGAAGGTTTCTAACCATCAGAGAATGAAATTCTGGAATAGCCTTCCAATGGAAGTAGTGGGGGCGAAAAACCTAACTGGCTTTAAGACTGAGCTTGATATGTTTATTGAAGCGATGGAATGATATGACTGCCTACAATGGCATGTGGCCCATCAGCAAATGTCAGTAGCAAAAATCCCCAATGGCCGGAGACAGGACACTGGATGTGAAAGGCTCTTAGTTACTAGAAAGAATTCTTTCCCGGGTATCTGCCAGGTGGGTCTTGCCCACATGCTCAGGGTCTAACCAATCACCATATTTGAGGTCAGGAAGAAATTTTTCTTTGGATCAGATTGGCAGAGACCCTGGGTTTTTTTTTGTCTTCCTCTGCAGCATGTAGAATGGGGAACTTGCAGGTTTAAACTAGTGTAAATGGTGAATTCTCTGTAACTTGAAGTCTTTAAACCATGATTTGAGGACTTCAGAAACTCAGCCAGAAATTGGGGGTCTATTTCAGGAGTGGGTGGGTGAGGTTCTGTGACCTGCAGTGTGCAGGAGCTCAGACTAGATGATCACTATGGTCCCTTCTGACTTATGAGGTGAGGGTCTGGACTACGGGCATGACCCAACTGGGAAGGTAGGGAATCAAAGAATCATAGAAGATTAGGGTTGGAAGAGACCTCAGGAGGTCATCTAGTTCAACCCCCTGCTCAAAGCAGGACCAACCCCAAGTAAATCATCTCAGCCAGGGCTTTGTCAAGCCAGGCCTTAAACACCTCTAAGGATGGAGATTCCACCACCTAGCTAGATAACCCATCACAGTGCTTCACCACCCTCCTAGGGAAATAGTTATTCCTAATATCCAACCTAGACCTACCCCACTGCAACTTCAGACCATTGCTCTTTGTTCTGTCATCTGCCATCACTGAGAACAGCCTAGCTCCATCCTCTTTGGAACACCCCTTCAGGTAGTTGAAGGCTGCTATCAAATCCCCCTTCACTCGTCTCTTCTGCAGATTAAATAAGCCCAGTTCCCTCAGCCTCTCCTCATAAGTCATGCGCCCCAGCCCTCTCATCATTTTTTTTGCACCCGGCTGGACTCTCTCAAATTTGTCCACATCCTTTTTGTAGTGGGGCCCCGCAAACTGGATGCAATACTCCAAATGTGGCCTCACCAGTGCTGAAAAGAGGAGAATAATCTCTTCCTTCCATCTCCAGGAAATGGTCCTACTAATGCAGCCCAAAATGCCGCTGGCAACAAGGGCACACTGTTGACTCATATCCAGCTCCTCGTCCACTGTAATACCCAGGTCCTTTTCTGCAAAACTGCAGCTTAGCCAGTCGGTCCCGAGCCTGTAGCAGTGCCTGGGATTCTTCCGTCCTAAGTGCAAGATTCTGCACTTGTCCCTGTTGAACCTCAGATTTCTTTTGGCCCAATCCTCCAATTTGTATAGATCACTCTGGACTCTATCTCTACCCTCCAGCATATCTATCGCTCCCCCCAGTTTAGTGTCATCCACAAACTTGCTGAGGATGTAATCCATCCTATCATCTGGATCATTATGAAGATGTTGAACAAAACTGGCCTCAGGTCTGACCCCTGGGGCACATTGCTTGGTACTGGCTGCCAGCTAGACATTGAGCTGTTGATCACTACCCATTGAGCCCAACGATCTAGCCAGCTTTCTATCCACCTTATAGTCCATTCATCCAATCCATACTTCTTTAATTTGCTGGCAAGATTACTGTGGAATACTGTATCAAAAGCTTTGCTGAAGTCAAGATATATCACGTCCACTGCTTTCTCCATATCCACAGAGCCAGTTATCTCATCATAGAAGGCAATCGGGTTGATCAGGCATGACTTGCCCTTGGTGAATCCATATTGACTGTTCCTGATCACCTTCCTCTTCTCCAAGTGATTGAAAATGGATTCCTTGAGGACCTGCTCCATGATTTTTCCAGGGACTAAGGTGAGGCTGACCCATCTGTAGTTCCCCAGATTCCCCTTCTTCCCTTTTTAAAAGATGGGCACTATATTTGCCTTTTTCCAATTATCTGGGACCTCCCCCCCATCACCATAAGTTTTCAGAGATAATGGCCAATGGCTCTGCAATCACATCAGCCAACTCCCTCAGCACTCTTGGATGCATTAGATCCAGCCCCATGCACTTGTGCATGTTCAGCTTTTCTAAATAGTTCTTAACCTGTTATTTCACTACTGAGGGCTGCTCACCTCCTCCCCATACCATGCTGCCCAGTGCAGCAGTTTGAGAGCTAACCTTGTCTGCGAAGATTGAAGCAACAAAAGCATTGAGTACTTCAGCTTTTTCCACATTACCTGTCACTAGGTTGCCTCCCCCATTCAGTAAGGGTCCCACACTTTCTCTGACCTCCTTCTTGTTGCTAACATGCCCATAGAAACCCTTCTTGTTACCCTTTACATTCCTTGCTAGCTGCAACTCCAATTGTGCTTTGGCTTCCTAATTATACCCCGCATACTCGAGCAATATTTTTATATCCCTCCCATGTCATGTGACCAAGTTTCCACTTCCTGTAAGCTTCCTTTTTGTGTTTAAGCTCACCGAACATTTCATTGTTAAGCCAAACTGGTTGCCCGCCATATTTTCTATTATTTCTGCACATCGGGATAGTTTGTTCCTGCACCCTCAATAAGACTTATTTAAAATACAGCCAACTTTCCTGGACTCCTTTCCCCCTCATATTAGCCTCCCAGGGGATCCTGCCCATCAGTGCCCTGAAGGAGTCAAAGGCTGCTTTTCTGAATCCAGTGGCTGTATTCTGCTGCTCTCCTTTCTTCCTTTTGTCAGGATCCTGAACGCGGCCATCTCATGGTCACTGCTGCCCAGGTTGCCAGCCACTTCTACTTACCCTACCAATTCTTCCCTGTTTGTGAGCAGCAGGTCAAGAGGAACACTGCCCCTAATTGGTTCCTCCAGCACTTACACCAGGAAGTTGTCCCCAACACTCTCCAAAAACTGGATTATCTGTGTACTGCTGTATTGCTCTCCCAGAAGATGTCAGGCTGATTGAAGTCCACCATGAGAGCCAGGGCCTATGATCTGGAAACTTCTGGAAGAGGTGAACTGAGACATTCCACACCTCTCCATCTTGGGCTCTGGGCTAGGACCTGGTAGAGAGGACAGGCCTGGGTCACCTACCTTTCCCCCCACAAGGACTTTGGGAGCCTGCCCAGTTGGCCTGCTGGCTCCTGAGTGAAACCTACTACATTTCCATTGATTAAATGGGACCAAGATCTCACTGAATGAAATTAAACCAGTGTAAAACCAAAGTGTGAGGAGAATGAAGCTCACACTACGCAAACCACGAACATTGTCATGTCTTGTCTTTGTTTGTTTGTCAGGACCCAATTTTGCCCTTCATTGTATGGGTGCAACTTCAGTTGACTTCAGTGCGTTTTCCAGGACTTAAATGGGTGTTGCACCAGTGTGTCTTAAAGCAGAATTGAGCTTTCAACTCAGGAAGGAATGAGATGGATAATTTAATATGTTTATAAAGCATTGTGTGCATTTATTACACTATGATTTTTAATAAATAATAATAATAATAGCACTTTTGAAGTACCCCACAGATTCTAGTAAACGATCTCCCTTCAGAAACACCATCCCATGCTGTTAGTCTGCAAATCTTTTAATTCAGCACCAGACTGAGTCATCTAAATGCAAAACATCTTTTACTTTGTATTAAAGAAAAACAGATAAAGCAATATATTTTACCTACAAGTGTTTCTACAGCATTATCCCAAAGATAACATCTGCTAGAATTTTCTGAATAGTGCCATGACTGCTTTAAATCATTTCCAAATAATGATGTAGTGAACAGTTGAAAAATATGAATAATGCATTTATTAAAATTACATATTTAGATTAAATATGTACATTACAAAATATAAAAGTTTATGCAATCTATATGATGTACCCTGTCAGAATAATGACTTACTGTTGGTCACAATATCCTTCACTTATATGTCCATGATCAGTTTTTTTCCAGTCACTGAGACTGTGTGGATTTAGATCTTTGTCCTATATACATTACAGTAACATTATGTGGACTGACTTGGTAGCAAGTTCACAGCTACTACTGTACAGAAAACAACAGGGGAGTCCATTGCTGAGTCACTGAGAACAAAAGGTATGAAGTTAGATCCAAGCATTGACTGATCACAGAGTAAGTGACTCTCTACCCATAGACCATGACTCTTCCCAGAAGCTTACTCACTTCAAAAGTAGTGTGAAAGCTCCAGTTAAGAAGCAGGTGTCCCAGTTAACTTTAATCAGATATCAAGAGAAAAAGGCGGGCAGCCAAAAGAGTCTAACATCATCCTTGTAATAAAATCAACAGAAGAACAAGCTGCTACAACTTTTGTAGTCATAGCTTCATAAAGCATGTAGTTTATGCAGCCCAACTTGATTTTGACATGCCACCTTACCTTTAATCTACATGTTATGTGATTAGGCTTAAAATTCAAAAGCCTTAGTTGGAATGATATGAACTTTGAATTTCTCACAAGTAAAACAAAACGAAGAGCTGTAATATTAGGCTCTACCTTTCCCTATGCACATTGGAGATGAAGAGTGTGACTCTCTACTATTACTCCAGGTTCCCACCTTGAGCTCCAATGGAATCCATGGAGTTTCACTAACATAAAATTGAGGTAGTGCAGTGGAAAATCAGATTGGAAGAATACAGCAGGTAGGTTCCTGGATCAAAGGACCAGCTGGATGGAAGCAATACTGAAGAGTGGGTACCGTTTATCAGTGTATTTCAGAATGAGGTTATGTACCATCTCTACTTTTAAGAGGTTTTCTCTAAATCAGATAGTCCATGAATCAGATAATTGTTAGGTTCATTTTAGATTTGATTTCAAACACCCAATTTTAGATACTGGTTTCCTTCACTTTCCATAAAATTGCAGTAGGAGTTGTGAGTGCACAGCACCTCTCAAAACTAGATCCTCCTTTAATAACTTTGGAATAGCATAAGTATATTCATCATAAGTGTGGCAAATGAAGTTCTTAAAAAAAATCAGGAAAAATTTTGAAAAATGTTGATGTATACATATTTTTAAAAACACTATATTCTGTGTATTTCTAATAGTAACAATATTAAAGTACTTACTTTTTAAAAATTAGTATCTAATAAGCAAAATATGTAAAGGATTTCAAGAGTCTTCAGTGACATTTATCTATTGCTAATTTAGTTGAAAAGTTTCACATGGAAGGAAAAAATAAAAAAACCCACAACTAAATGTAGCAGACGTAAAAGGTGCTGGTTTTTTAATTTAGTTTTTTATTCTATTTTCTGAGGAAAAAACCCATTACATTTTCAAAGGAAAAATATTCCTTGCTTGAAATAAAAAAATTAATTAACTCAGAACTGCTTTATCCAATATGAAGCACTATCATAGGAATACAGCAGATTTATCATCTACAAACCTCTTACTCTAATTTATTAGTTACTTCACAGAGTTATAAACTGTATTGACTCTTGAGTGAAAATCAGCTCTATTACAGAACTCTTGAGCAGATGTGCTACACGAGATCTTTTTGGTATTTTTTTTTTAAACTTGAAGAATAATGACATTGCAATATCATGTGGTGAAAGAGCAATAATTTGATAAACATTGTCTTTCCATTAGATTAGAGCAATTAATCTGATTCTAATTTAGCTGAAACATTACCATACGGGAATCCCTAGAGCCCTGTGAATAATCTCTAAACACATTGACACACTCTGCAGACAAACATTATCTCCACTCATACTGTTCTTCCATATGGTCTCCTACCACGGTGATGGAGGGCACCCTGCTGTTTCAATCAAATAAATGTCAATTATCTGAGATAGATTTTTAGTTCACAAGCACAGGCCTGCAATTCAGACAGCAAGGCTTCAGTAGAATTGTTTGCAGCTCTTCTCCGAAATTGTCACTTTCTTTTTCAGATGTAGTCCCTGCTGTATTGTCTTCAGACTCTGCTGTATCATCTGAAGTTACAAAGACTATCTATTGAAAATTACCAGTGCTGGAATCCATTTGTGTTTGAATAAAACAGAAAAGGGAGAATGCACCAGAGAGAGGGAAAAATAGCAGCGGAATTTACCATGAAATCTCCCTTGTATTATATTGTAGTTCCTGGAATGGTTATTACTTAACTTCTGTATATATGACTATAGCAGGAACTTTGCCTAGCTGAGGGCCACTTAGACAACTCATTGGTATCCTGAGGGCCCAATTTAGAACCAGATCCCCTAAAGTGTTGAACATTCTCAACTCCTATTGATGAGGTACTTAGCAGCCTGAAGGACTGAGCGCAATATCAGCTTACTTTTTGTAAAAATCCTATTATTTAAGGTAATAAAGTTTGCTTCCATTGAACTGAGATATTACACAGTCAAATATTCTCTTTGAGACTGCCAGATGGAAGGGAGGTGGAAGACATTATTGCTTAGTGGTTGTTTGATTTGTTAATTCTTTAACTACTAAAACTAATGTAGCAGGAGACCCTGCCTTCATAGAGAAAACATAAAGGAAGTCATATCAGCCTATATTCTGTACCCAAATGTCTGTTGGCATTATTAGAGTGTATTGATCATAGATATTTAGTTAGTTAATGCAGTAATAAGTTCTCGTGCATTCATGATAGAAATACTAAGGTGCAAGCTGACCTTGAGAAATCCTGAGAGAGGTTTCATATCTGAAATGTTTGTCTGTAGCTATGCTGCATATTTTGCTTTACATTAAAGACCAAGAGTATGATTC
The DNA here is from genome assembly GCF_025201925.1 of Gopherus flavomarginatus. NCBI lineage: Eukaryota > Metazoa > Chordata > Testudines > Testudinidae > Gopherus > Gopherus flavomarginatus. The sequence goes on along the minus strand of NC_066620.1, from coordinate 147,110,023 downwards.
TCAGGTGAGTAGGGTTTTGTAGGATCAGACTCTCAGTAGGTAACGGCAACATTGTCACTTGAGCAACTGGCCTGTGTGAAGGGTAGCGTGGAGTTGCACTGCCCTAGATGGTGCTCTTGAAGATCAGGGGCCAATCTGTGTAAAGTCATGTGGTGTAAACTGGGACAAACCCTCACCTCGTATAAATCATAATTGTGACTCTGGACCACTGTAACTAGCTCGGGCACAATGCCTCTCAGAACAGTGGTAAATCATAAGAACATAAGAACGGCCATACTGGGTCAGACTAAAGGTCCATCTAGCCCAGTATCCTGTCTTCTGACAGTGGCCAATACCAGGTGCCCCAGAGGGAATGAATAGAACAAGTCATCATCAAGTGATCCATCCCCTGTTGCTCACTCCCAGCTTCTGGCAAACAGAGGCTAGTGAAACCATCCCTGCCCATCTTGGCTAATAGCCATTGATGAACCCATCCTCCATGAACTTATTTAGCTCTTTTTTGAACCCTGTTATAGTCTTGGCCTTCACAACATCCTCTGGCAAAGAGTTCTAGGCATTATGTTCAGTAGTTACTGTTTCAACTTTGCAAAGGTGCAGTGTTCCATCCCACCCCATGCCATCTCATCCCATGCCTAACTCTGCTGGCCCCTGCCCAGGATGGGTGTGGTTAGGTTGGAGAGATTATTTTTGCTTTCAACTTAATTCTTATGGCATCCTCCCTCTCAGAAAGGCATAAGAAGACTGAACTCAGTTTCTGCACAAGGGCACAAGAGGAGGAAGCCTCTTTCTGCCCCTTTCCCCTCACCCCTATGCTCATCATTACAGGAAGGCATAAACCAGACTTGTGTAAGGAAATCTATACATAGTAACTTGACTATGCTTCTATCCTGTCACACCAGGCTCTGTTTGGCCCCCATCACAGAAGTATCTGAGCACCTGTATGGATTTCTGCTCAAAAGGTGCTAAGTACCTTCATCACCTACAAAAGTCAACTGCATTCATGAGTGACCAGCGGCTTGCAGGATCAAGCCCAATGTTTGCCTCTTTTCTAGTATTCTCCTTTCCTGAGTGTGGACAGCTGGAAAATCAAAGATCCAGTTCACAGCAATGGAGTAATTTGCATGCATAAACTAGCCATTCATTTCAATAAAAGATGGGATATTTGAGCAATGCTGTGTGGTTCCTATAATTTTAGGTTACCTGTAATTGTATATTTTATAAATAAAAAGCGTCTTTTACTTAATGGATTTGGACACTCTGTCACTGGTAATGTAATAATAAAGGTTTCGCTTGAGGACATTGTGAAATACGGCATTAACGTTGCTCAATAAAACAATTAATACGATCAATTTGACTTGAAATGTGTCTTGTTGTGTAAACCACTAGGTCATTAACTTTAACAATGTCAAAGTGTTTTATCTATCAAATTCAATGAAAATAATGTCCAAGGAAAAGCTAAGAGAACATTTTGCATAGAGGAACTATTAATGTATTATTGGGTGTAAATAAACAGAACAACCTTCAAACACGTTGTGAAGGATTTAGGCAGGCGCTACTACCTGCTGGTAAGAAAGAGAGTAGGGGCGGGGCCTGGGCAGAGTGAGGGTTGAGCACCCCCAGGGCAAGGAGGAAACTTGTGCCTGTGGTGACATTAACTCCCGTGCTCTTTGAGCTGATCACACAGATCCTGGTACTATATTCTTCCTCTGTCCACATCCTCTCTTTCCAACCCAGCCACTCACTGGAACAGCATGACTCCAGCAAGGGGGCCAAGGGCCGTTATTTTGAAAAGCAAGTAACAGCCTTTATACCTTGCTGAGGTTGTGTGGGCTCTTCCTTTACTGCAGTTTCCTGAATAGGAAAGGAACATCCAGCCAGCAATTCTCCCCTTGGCTGCCAGTATTGTTTTGGAGTTATCAGCTCGGAAATAGCTCATTAGGCTAAATAGTCTCTTTAAGGTTCAGCCCACCTGACTAACAGTCAGCTGGGGAGGAACCTGCTTCTTGTTGAGATGTTGGGAGGGAAGAACAAGATTGTATTAGTGGATGTCATCTATATATGACAGTCAAGTGGGGTGGAGTCCTGGACAATATCCCTAGGATGGCTGGGAGGATTCGGGTAGCCACATAGGCAATAAACAGTTACTTATTGGTGATAGGTTCCCCTCATAATGTGCACTAGTTTTTATGATTGCAGAACACAGTCAGCTCATGCAGTATCCGTGGGATCATTGTCATAGAAGCTGCAGGGCCCAACATTTGGACTTTGATTTTAAATTTGCTTCTTCTAAAAATGTAGCCACTTTTCTCAAGTGCTACTTTTATTGCTCAGGTTCTGGTTTAACAACACCATTTACATTTACATTTTCTCTCAAAGTCAGAAATTCCACTCAGTTCTCATGTGCTACTTTTACTAATGCAAGATAAACTTTCTGTGTTGTGTGGCTGAGGAAGCAGCCTCCATTCAGTACACAACACAGCATGTTAGAGCATGGTAAATATTACCTATTTCTGACAAAGCCTAAATGGAATTTTTCTGTGCTGTATTTTCAAGATGTGACATAATGACTATGTTGTCTATGTACAATAAAATCAGAAACACAGTGGAAGCCAGAAATTGTCAACAATGCTAGAAAAGCCTGAATTCAGCTTCATCACAATGGAGCACTGTTCTGCTTTCATTGTGCATTAATTCAACACCCGGAGGCTCTCTCATTCCCTTTTCAAATTATTGGGTGTCATGCGAGCAGTTCAAGCACTGGCCTACAGGAATGTGAAGTAAGGTCGTTGGGTCTATATTGATTTGTATGGGGCCAAATCATGAGAGATGCAGTCACCTCAGTTGGAGTTGTGGATGTTTTCCAGGAGTTGGCTCAATAAAGAGAACAAGGAAGATCCCAGAGGCTTCAACAATATTTATAATTGTTAATAGCTCTTCCCCTCTAGCTGGGCACCTTTTAAATGCTTATTGTTTATTAATTAAGAAAAAAAGACTAAACTGAAAACTGTTCAAGCCTCCGTGTTTAATTTTGGGGGATAGTGATTTTAATAAAAATGATAATTTAAAAGCTAGACCAACAGCCTCTGATAAAAATATGTTGAAATTGCTGGGGACCCAGACTCCCCAAATTTAAAATCCAGTTTCCTTCTCTGTTATTTTTATTAACAAATTAAACTGGGAGCATTAAACAGCAACAGGCCCCAGCTTTAATTACAGAAAGAAAGTTAAAAACTGCTGTAGGGTTATTGAAACAGTCAGTGGTCCAGTGTGGGCTGAAGGGGAGGAAAAGTTCAGGAAGTCTTATAACCCCCTAAATTAAAAGACACATTTCAGTATTTTTTTTAACAGAATACTTTGGGGCATATTAATAAATTCAAACAGTTAATTTATGTTTGTTATTACTGTTGCTGTTTTGTTTCCATACTGTAGAAGCTTCTTTACAGACAGGTATGAAGGCCCTTCCCCTGCAAAACTTAAAATCTAAGGTGCCGATACTGCAAAAACTTATACAAATGCTTAACTTTGTCCACTGTGAGAGGTCCATTGACTTACTCAAACTTACTCCCACCAAAATCCAAGAGAGTTTAATCATTGATTTCAATAGCAACAGGACTGAAGGTTTTGGTAGAGGCACTTGGCTTAGTCTCCTTATACCCAAGATACATATTAATCAACACTACGGCATGGTTATGTCTCATTGTGTCAACATTTTCACCCTCCCTTATGTTATTAGATTGGAGAAAACTTTGCTTTCAGGCAAAGCTAATAGATTAGCATAACTTTGTTTGTTTTAATAAACCCTTGATGAAATTTCAGGTTTATCTGTGTGTTATGTAGAAAAGGTCTTATGAAAAGCCTCTTTGGGCCCAGTTCTGCAACTATGAAAACAATGGAGATTTTGCTATTGCCTACAGTAAGAACCAGCTGGGGCCCTTTGTTATTTCTGCTTGTTCCATCACCTGATGCTATTACTTATTTTTTCTTTTCCCAGTTTTTCAGTATTTTTCATTATTTTCATTATTCAAATATCCGCTGCTGTAACTTCAGAGTCAAATTCACCAGGGAATGAATTTAGGCCAAGTAAGCTGAAGTTGGATGTTAAACTGCTATGAGTTGACATACACAGCACAAGGAGAGAAAAATCATGATTAATTTCTCAGTGGAAAGTGGTCCCAATCAAGTTTTCGTAAATTGCATTGTATGGATGCAGATAATGGAAAAATAACATTCTTATAAAATCATATCCTTTAGGTAAAGAGATTATAATTTATAAAAAATTATAGGCAATAACAACCTTCACATCGCTGTCTGGTCTGAAGGCTCCCAACTATCCACTAGATTTTTTCTCACAGCCTGAAGTTCCATGGAACTTCCCCACACACCTCCCCCCCAGGTCTCTATGACATCAGTGACTGTCTTTTAGGTCCTACTTTCAACATATATGTAAGCGCAATCCTGTAAACTAATCTATGTGACAGGACTCACAGAAATCGGTGGGGCTCCACATGGACACAGAGGTCCACCTCCCTCCATATGCAGAGCTTTCTTGTTTTCACTTGAAATTTTGCCTCTGTGTTGAATTCTGTGTCAGTTCTCTATGTGGCTGAGATCAAATTTATTACTTCTTTCTTGCCTTTCAATAAAGCAAGTGGAGGGAAAGGGGATAACATTTTTAATAAGAACAACAGTAACTTTGACTCCATCCGTAGTTCCTTCTAAACTGCCTTTTTCTTAAAGCTGTAATTTCTTTTCTATATTTAAAAGTGAGGGAGATGAGGGGAACAGGCTTTCCCATCTTACTCTGAGATAGCCAAGGAATCACTTTTTCAAAAGCAAGTAAGTAACTTAGGGACCAAATCCTCAAAAATAGTTAGGCCCTAACTCCCACTGAAGTCAATGGGAGTTTGGCACCTAAAGGGCAGTTTATGCTCCCTTTATTCACACTGGGCCAAATCGGAACACTTTACTGTCATTGGTGAGCAATTTATTGTACAAGTATTTCTACTGAGGACAATGGGAGTATCCAAATGAGTAATTCATCACGAACAGGAATAAAGCGTTCATAATCTAGCCTCTGATTTTGATCACACCACTTTTCCCGTAAAATACTACTCAACAGGAATGGCAGAACCTCTTCTTAAATCAATAAAGTTACACTGGACTATTATGTCAAAAATAATTATGTAAATATAACAAGAATGAAAGCCTATTACAAGTTCTATTTTGTTCTGGTTCTTGTATCATATTCATCTCTGTGCTATCCAAGTACCTTCCAGAAGTGCATTAAGTTGCCACACATGTGTTTCTAAGGAAAGGGGAAAAAGTTGTGCAATATTATATTGTGTTATCTGAGAACTGGTATGTGATTATGTACAGATCTCAGTAATTAAAGGCTGTACTTTTATGTGCGCAAACAAAAAGAGCCAAGTTATAGTAGCTCATGCTATAACTATGTCATTTCCTGATATCAGAGTGCAACATTAATGTTCCATTAACATAGTTTTCATTTGGAATTATGCTATTTCCTCTTTCTCCTCAGTGTTTATATTCTTCAAATATTTGCAGATTATTATCATGCACCTAGCATGCTGTTGGCCCTATATAAGTACTAATGACGTCCTTTTTAACTTCACTGCGCCTCAGTTACTGTGCAATAATTCAGTGAAATCAAGCATTATGAGCAGTAAAAAGAGAGATTGCATAAGGATAATTCCAAAAGAGATTTCAGTGTAGGAATAGGTCAGGAAGTGTGCTATTGTAGCATATAACAGAGAGCATTAAATAGCAATACTTACTGTAGGAATTGTATAGCATCGTATATCTTTAAACAACTGTAAAAACTATAAATAATCTCATAACCAGTGTTCTTTTATCCTATAGGCCAAGCTCCCGGGGAACTTTAAATTAAGGTTATCTTCCAGCCATCAACAGCAAGTGAAAGAAAAAGGTTTCTCAGCTGATTTTGGTAAAGCTTTCCGTTTGTGTTTTGATTTGACTCAGTTGTATTTTTGATAATGACCTTATGAATAGCTCTTTTGTTTCCCTGGACAACTTGGATGGGATTTTCAAAAGCACCTTTGCCCCTTCAGCTCAAAATCCCACCAACTTTTACAAGCTCCTGAGGGATTTTTGAAGTCTCTCTCAAGTCATTTAGGTGCTTTTGAAAACCTCCCTCCATATGCAGAGCTTTCTTGTTTTCACTTGAAATTTTGCCTCTGTGTTGAATTCTGTGTCAGTTCTCTATGTGGCTGAGATCAAATTTATTACTTCTTTCTTGCCTTTCAATAAAGCAAGTGGAGGGAAAGGGGATAACATTTTTAATAAGAACAACAGTAACTTTGACTCCATCCGTAGTTCCTTCTAAACTGCCTTTTTCTTAAAGCTGTAATTTCTTTTCTATATTTAAAAGTGAGGGAGATGAGGGGAACAGGCTTTCCCATCTTACTCTGAGATAGCCAAGGAATCACTTTTTCAAAAGCAAGTAAGTAACTTAGGGACCAAATCCTCAAAAATAGTTAGGCCCTAACTCCCACTGAAGTCAATGGGAGTTTGGCACCTAAATATCTTTGAGGATCTGAACCTAGGTTCCTAAGACCCTTTTTCAAAAGTCACTTAGGAGCCTAAGTTTCATTGGCTTTCCGTGAGACTTATGCTCCTAAATTCTTTTTGAAAATGGGAGTTTGGCTCAGATTTTAAAAAAGTGTGTATATTCCGCTCAGTTTTGCAAAGTCTAAGTGACACCTAGAGCCTAAGTCTCGTGGAAAGTCAATGGACGCTCATTTTGGCCCTATTCTTACATGCTGATGCACGTGGTGGACCTCTGTGTCCATGTGGAGCCCCACCGATTTCTGTGAGTCCTGTCACATAGATTAGTTTACAGGATTGCGCTTACATATATGTTGAAAGTAGGACCTAAAAGACAGTCACTGATGTCATAGAGACCTGGGGGGGAGGTGTGTGGGGAAGTTCCATGGAACTTCAGGCTGTGAGAAAAAATCTAGTGGATAGTTGGGAGCCTTCAGACCAGACAGCGATGTGAAGGTTGTTATTGCCAGATACTTTAAAGATAAAAGATAAAAGTTAGAGTGCCCTGTAATTTATTAGTCCTGTTGCAGTAGCTACCCAAGAAAACCGAATCGCCTAGCTGTTGTTGCTGGCACTCTAAATTCCTGGTAATCACCTTTTATCATTTTCCCCATGTGTCTGTAAAGAAAAAGTTTCCCGGGCAAAGAGAGCTGAGGAAAGAATGAGGGACTAAGGAAACTTCCCCCCCGACCCAAAAGAGAGAAACTGCTGCCATGCTTAATTTAGAATCACAGTGACTACCGTTTGGAAATAGTTCAAAGCCTGTCAGCTCTGGCATTAGTTAATGCAGCTATTGTTGTCCTAAGGTACAAAAGTGATGTAGAAATCTCAGAGCTCTGCTAGGTTGTGGAGTGTTGGTAGGAGGTTGAGGAAACACCAAAGCAACTCCCTGCTAGCTGTGGAGGGTCCTGTCCGTTAAGCAGGTATAACTAATACCCAGGCCAGCCAAAATGATTGCACAAGGTTATTGGCCTATGTGTCCTTTGACCAGTAAGTGAAACCTTTGGCATGGGTGCTTCAAGTCTGTGAACCTAAGCCCAGCTTCTGACCTTTTGGAGTGTGTGTGAAGAGTTGGAAGAACACTAATCCTGCAGTGCTGAAGCCTTAATTTCTCGGTTTGCACTTTCAACGTGCTAACCTTCCAGATTATTCCAAACATCATCTATTTGCAGGATAATGGGAATGAGAAAAAGGCCTTCTATACTCTGTCTCTTCTTTTCCACCTACAAGATGGGTCAGCTCTCCTTTCCTCCTGGTTGCTGGTAGGGAACAACTCCTTTCTCTATTTTTTTCTCCTTCCCCAATCCAGTTAGAGCATCAGTCAGGAGGGTGGGAAGCTCTTCCTCTTGACTGCTCCACTCTTTCCCTCTTCCCTCATCCTGAGAGAGTAGAATATCAATGAATGCACTTCATTACCAAATCTTGGGGGTACCTATGAGAATGCACTGCTCGCATAGCCCTGCAGCAGGTAGATAAAAATGGCTGCTAATCTAATTTTCTGAACCAAATTTTTCAATCATTTTCTTTTGGAGTCCTGTACTGGCTTCCTCAGCAGGGGATTTTTTTTTTTGCCAAAATAAAGCAAATAGTCTCTAAAAACAATTGAAACATTAACTTTTAAAAAATCATTTCTCTGGTATAATTTGTTGTTTGTGTTCTCTCTTTCTAAGTCTCAGCTCCAGAGATGGCTGCAGCAGCAGTTGCTGGAATTATCCCTGTGCTTCACTCACTCGCTGGTGATGAGACTAGCTATTACATCGGACGCAAGCTGTGGTTTGGCTTTTTAGGATTATACACAGTGGTGATCTATGTGGAACGTTTGCCCTGGATCTCTCTGAATAGTGACTTTCGGTGCCATGGTAACATCTCTGCCCCCTGCATGGGAGAGTGTTTTGAGCAACATTTCAACAAGCCTATCATTGGGACCTGGTACATGTCTTGTTTCCTTTTCCTTTGTGTATTTCTCCTGATGGAATTCTTTGTCTTTCAACTGAGGCACAAGCAAATCAAAGTCAAAGCTGGACAGGAAAAAGAAGTTGAAGTGAGCTCAATGGTAGGAGTCCAAGAAGAAAACCAAAGCCAAAGGAGTGTTCCCATTATAGACTTTCACATTCAGAAGTCACTTCTAAGCTTGTATCTTTTTAATTTCTTACTGCAGCTGGTTATCCAGTCAGTGTTCCTGTTTATTCTACTCAATGATCACCTGCCACGAGTCAATAGTGCCTCCATATTATGTAGCACCAAGCTCTGTCCAGGTCCTTACAACTGCCTGGTGATGGGATCAATGGAAAAGAGGATGTCGATTTACACTCTGGCGACACTTGCTATGCTAATCATTATCTTTTGCAGTGCATTTTTCATATATAGTATTCATCATTACCTGCTGAAAGGACTAGAGCAGCTGAGAGCGAGAGACTTCTGGCTATGGGAAGTTTGATTCTATATTCAAAGCCACAGAATGGATAAACTTCCACAAGTTACTCCTGAATTGTAGAGAGCACATAAAAAGCTCTGACTTTTTACTTGTTCCTATAATTATTTTTTCTGGTGTAGTGTTACACAGAAAGTATCTGCTTTTTTGATGACATGTCTTTGGGATTCATATCTATTCATCATCTCTTGCTATTGAATTACGTCACGTAATAAATTATGAAAATCGTGTAAGGTTCCATTCTTTAAAAAAACGTTGTCTGCGTCCATTATCAAAGCACTACAACAGGATTGTAAAATATCACCATGCATCTGGCCATCAATCCTAATCATCAGGTGCATAGTACAGTGATGATAGCAAATATCTGCAGCAGCTAGAGATGGGACGGACTCTGAGATACTACAGAGAATTCTTTCCCAGGTATCTGGCTGGTGGGTCTTGCTCACATGCAGAGGATCTAACTGATTACCATAGTACTTGTACCACAGCCCAACTGGATCTGAATTTACCCCTTCTGGTTTCTCAGAAGGAAAAATAGGAGCGGGGCCAGAACTGGGCCCAGAAGTGTGAGGGTTGGAATTATGTGCAACAGTCTGAGCAAACCTAGAACCAAATTCATATCTCAGTCAGCAGTAACCCATTTCTTTCACATTCCTCCTCCTCCGGTCAAAAATTAAATCAGGAGCCAATTTTAAACCTGGGTAACTGTAAAACTGGGGCAACATTAAGCCATTATGAGAGAAAAGGACTGCATGGAGGAGTTTTCATAAAATGTTTTCTTTTATGTTTTGACTGAGTCGTGTGTTTTGCAACGGTCCTCTGCATATGCTGAGGTCTTCAGTGCATTCTTGATCAGACAGAAAGTTGTGCCTGTACATTAAATTCAGCGCTATAAGGACAGGCAATGGACATTTTTGTTCATCTTGCCTTCAGGGTGAGTAGCCTGGAGCATTTTACAAATGGGGACTCTGAGTTGCAAGTGATTAAGTAACTTGCCCAACACCACATAGCAAACTAGTAACAGGGCCAGGACTAGATGTGAGATCCTTTGGTAATGGGCATATTAGAAATGAATGGATGGATTAGGAGTTATTCAAGCTAAGGGCCAATGTTGGCATAAGAACAAATGAATATAAACTGGCCATCAACAAGTTTAGTCCTGAAATTAGATAAAGGCTTATAACCATCAGAGGAATGACATTCTGGAAACAGCCTTCCAAGGGGACTAGTGGAGGAAAATAAATTAACTTCTTTCAAGACTGAGCTTAACAAATGTATTGAGATGGATGGTATGAGGAAGTTGCCTATAAAGGCATATGACCCATCTGTAACTGCTTTTAGCAAATATCTGCAGTAGCTAGAGATGGGACACTAGGTGAGGAGGACTCTGAAATTCTACAGATAATTCTTTCCGAGGTGTCTGGCTGGTGGGTCTTGCTCACATGCTCAGGAACTAACTGATTACCATATTTCAGATCAGGAAGGAATTTTCCCCCAGGTGACCCTGGGGTTTTCTTGCCTACCTCTGCAGCATGGGGTCTGAGTCACTTGCTGCTTTGACCTTGAGTAAATGGTGGATTCTATGTCATTTGAAATCTTTAAATCAAGATTTGAGGACTTCAGTAACTCTGCCAGAGTTGATAGGCCTATTATCAGAGTGGGTGAGGTTCTGTAGCCTGTGATGTGCAGGAAGTCAGACTAGATGTTTATGAAGGTCTCTTCTGGTCTATGAGATTGACAGGAAATGGTACTAGCTCACCGGAGAGTAAAAAAGTCTACAGAAGAGCCAGAGATGGACTTTGAGATGCATGAGGCCTCTTTTTGAGCAAGATTTCTTTGACATTTGGTACCTATGCAAGACATCAGCCAAAATGTTTCCTATCCAGTTTGAGACACCTAACTAAAAGTGATTTGATTTTTCATAGGTGCTGAGCGTTGACAACCTTTATTGACTTTTACTATACAATTAAAGACAAATTTCATGTAAACTTTAAAAAAAATAGCTAATATATTGCCATGGGAAAATGTAAAAAAAACCAAGAGATGACTGAGGGTTCTGAAAGGCTGCACCTTTGCAACACCTAAGTTAATTACTCTTTAGCAAAGAGTTATATGTTGTCATATTCCACCATGGCTACCATGCTTTCACTCTTTGCAGATGAAATCCCAACCATTTCTTCAGATGACATTTCGGGAGGAGTAAGTAAGGTTTATATCCATTCATTGTGGTTTAAAGAATCTGGTCCTAATACAATATTATTTTCCCATTATTCTTGTTTTCTGAGCAGAGATCCATATTATCCAGGTAAGATACACTGAGATAGATCAATATGAAATCTACACTAGGTATTCTATGCATGTTTGGAAAAAAGATCTACCTACTTTTCAAAGAACATAACCACAGCACTGAGAACTGTGGGTTTTGTTTTGTTTTGTTAACGACAGCATTTGTATAGCTTAATATACACAGTATAGCATCTTATTGTGTAGACAACGTGGAAATGAGACTGTTTCACTGAACCATGCCTTTGATGACCTCAAGTCTTCTGGTTTAACTACTGTACTTTTATTGTTGGTTTAAAAGTAGTTAAATTAAGTCTGTAAACCTTTCCTTATTACCTGCTTTTCTGTTGTTTTTTTCTTGTAGGAATAATGCAGACTATGTCAAGGACAATTGTTCAAGTTATAGATTTTTTCTTTTTTTCTATTACTGTTATTATTACAAAGCAACTTTAAAGATCTTTTAATTCTTTGGTTGTTCAAAGTGGCTCTGTTAAAATACGATGTCTTAGATGTGGGATCTAATTATAACTGAGTGTAGAATTCGGTGTGCCTGGGCAATAGAGGGAGATTCTTAGGAACTCAGTAAATGGAAAGGGTCAGTAAAGGTTTAGTGGAACTTGATAGGAGGCCCCTTACAAATATCCAGATGAAATGACAGCCAATTACTTTGCTCTCAATATTATGCCGTGATTTAAAATAAATAAATAAAATCAGAGTTTTAAATCTCTCATTCAGAATAAAGGTTTGTTGTATAATGACCTGATTCAGCTACAAAGAAGAAATAAATCTGACAGCTGAAAACAGAAAAGAGATTAATCTCAAAAGTTCATGCTAGTCTTTGTTTCCCTCCTTTTCATTATTCTGCAATAGGGGTAAAAAATGAACTAGTTGCTCTGCTTGTGTTACGGCTCAGATTGCATTGCTCAGAGAAAGGCTGGATGGGTGGTGGTGCTGGGGAGGAGGAACAGTTGAGAGAGATTTTATATTATTTAGAGACAGAGGAACTGACAGAAAACTGAGAGAAATGGAGCCAGTCAGTCCATCTCAGTCTGCCTGAGGCTTAGAACAGACTCAGGCTAACAGTGACTGCATTCAGCTGAAGGAGCACTGACAGCAACCTGAGTGCTATATTTGATCGTACAGGCATAACTGAGTGGGAAATTTCACTAACTGCAGTCAGTTCACTGAATGAATAATTATGATGCTTTCCAGTTTCATATTTGACCTCTGGCATTTTCTGACATGAGGGGAAGGAAGAGATTACACTAGTGTATACACTAGAATGGTCTCTGCTCTACTCTGTTTGAAGTGATCGTCTCTTGGCATATGACACAGGGAATTCGGTTTTATTACACTTGCAAACATTTACAGCTATCAGCTTGTCTGTGTGAATCAGCCACTACTAAATGCAAGAGATTGTTGCAAAATAGATCAAATTGATTCTAATGGTTTTGACTGACTGGACTATCATTTTAAGTAGTCTCAACATACCAATATACATTTGATGTTAGATTTTAGAAGTTTGCTGCAATAATCACACTTTTTCCTCCAAAATTAGGCATAATTATGAGATGACTGAGACTAGAACAAACAACAAATATCCAAAACACAAGACCTGGTAGTAGTGGGGGACTTTAACTACCCAGACAGCTGTTGAAAAAGTAATACAGAAAAATAAGAAGCTAGATTCTTTAAAGACCTTAGGCATGATTATGCTGAGTGATGACTTGCCTAAGTTTTAGGATCCTAGAAAATCATTGGGATTCACAAAGCCAGAATTTGGTGCCAAGGCTCCCTTTACAACAAATGCGAGAAAAAGGCACCCTCAGAATGGGATTCACAAAAGCCAGCACACTAGGCCGCTCCTCTCTCTCTGGTCCAATGATTCCTTCATTAGTTAGCCACAGAAGAACAGCTTCAACATTGGGGGAGAGAGACAAACAAGCATGAGAATGACACTGTGGCCTGGTGATTAGAGCACTCACCTGGAACGTGGGAGACCCAGGGGCCAGTGACTCTAGTTCAGTGAATTTTTAAATTATTTATCCACAGTGGAACAGTGTTGGAAATAATTTCCCTAATAAATATACATAGCTTCCACACAAGTATTTCTTTTTTTTTCCAATAGTCACTTGGTGTTGATCACATCCAAAAGACAAATAGAAGCATTTTAACACTTATAGTCTATATCCCAGCAACACTATAAGTAATGGCCACCAACTACAACAGGATCAGGCTTGGAAGATACTTCCCATCATGGTGCGACTCCAGAAGGGTAAAGAAAAGCTTCGACAAAGAAACCTCTAAAAACCTTGCCTTTGATACAGTGTAATATATGAGTGATGTCATTGCTGGTTACTGGATGTTAACTAAAGCCAGAGGAGGTAGTTTAGGGCTGAACCTTGTCCTCTAGCCTGGTTAAGACCAGATTAACAGCTGGGCCCCTCTCCAAGGGTTTTATCTTATTTGCCATATTTCTTCCTAACTACTGGACTAAGCATTTCTTTATAATAAATTAAGAAAACTTATAGAACCAATTTACTGCATGTGGTACTCAAATAACCACTTTAACGTGTTTAATTACCTCAACCCAAACCTTAAAATAAGATAATAAGACATCTCAAGGATCACTACAGATTTAACACAAACACCCCTTCTTTCCCATGATCTCATTCTTTTTGGGTCTATCACTCATGCTAGCATCCAAACAATTTAAAACCGTAGTTCACCCAAGCCCAATGTAAGTCTATATACCTACAAACAGCTTCAACAGGAGAGACTGAGAGACCCCCACATCGGAATTGCCTGGTGGTTAGGCCACTCACCTGAGAGGTCACAGATCCCTGTTGATATCTCTTTTCCCCCTCAGATGGAAAGAGGTTGTGTCTCCCATATCCCAGGTGGAAACTCTGCCCACTGGGTTAAAAGTTATGAGGGAAGTCCTTCTCCCTATCCTGCCATTTTGTGTAAGCTTTTCTATAAGGGCCCAGTCTGATAAGTGAAGTCTGAACGTGCTTACTGGATTGAGCCCTGTGGCTGAGTTAAGCGGAGGAATGCCTATCTTCTCCAGGTTTGTGCATCAGTCTGGGGCTTTGGATTCCAGATGCCTGGCATGGGTGCTGAACTGCACATGCTCAGAAGAAGAAACATAGGTGCTTAGGGAATTTCTATTGCAAAAATTTAGTTGCTGAATGAATTTAGGGTTTGCAGGCAGCTGAGTGGGCATTTTGTGAATCCAGTTGGGCTTGAATCCAGGATTTAAGCACCTAAGGTGGGAGTTAAAAACCTAGGTCCTTTTGTTAATCCAGCCCAAAATGACCAATATTTTCTTGGAATGTATTGGATACAATTTATTTCAGAAGGAGAAGGAAACAATCAGAAGACAGTCATTTTAGACTTGATTCTGACCAAAAGAGAGGAACTGGATGTGAATCAGAAGGTGGAATGCAACTTGAATAAAAATGATCATGAAACAAGAAGGAGTGAGAGCAGCAGAATATGGACCAAAAGTAGATTTTAACAAACTCAGAGAACTGGAAGGTAAGGTCCCATGAGAAGAAAATTTAAGGGACGCACGAGAACTTCAAGAGAGCTGGAAATTTCTCAAAAAGGCAATATTAGAGACCACAGGAGTCAACTTTTGTTGGAACTAGTGGGTGCTTGCACCCCTCAACCCCCAGCCCTGCCCTGACTCTGCCCCCTCCCTGCCCCATTGGATCCCTCCCAAAATCCCCACTCTCACTCTGCCTCTTCCCCAAGCGTGCCGTGTTCCTCCTCCTCCTCCCTCTCTCCCAGACTTGCCTCATGAAACAGCTGTTTCACGGCCCAAGTGCTGGGAGGGAGGGGAGAGAAGCAGGACGTGGTGGTCCTTTCAGGGGAGGAGGCGGAGGTGGAGTGGAGGCAGAGGTAAGCTGCCGTGGGTGGGGAGGGGAGTTGCTGGTGTGTGCTCCGCTCCCACCAATTTTTCCCCTTGGGTGCTCCAACCCCAGAGCACCCACGGAGTCGGCGCCTATGTTAGAGGCACAACAGCAAACAATCTTGACATGAAGGAAAGATATGAAGAATAATAAGATGCCAATATGGCCACATCAGGAGCTTTTTAATGACCTGAAAATAAAAAAGGAATCATACAGAAAATGGAAACATAGACAAATTGCTAATGATGAGTACAAAAGAAGAGCACAAGCATTTAGGGATATAATCAGAAAGGCTAAGGCACAAAATGAGTTACATCCAGCAAGGGACATAGATACACTAAGCTCTATAGATACACTTGGAGCAAGAGAAAGATGAAGGAAAGTGTAGGTCCTCTACTTAACAGGGAAGGAAAGCTAATAACTGATGACATCAAGAAGGCTAAGATATTCAATGCCTATTTGCTTCAGTCTTCACTAAAAAGGTTAATTGCAACCAGATGCTTAACACAATTATTAACAATGAGAGGGAGAGAACACTAGCCTGAATAAGGAAAGAACAGGTTAAAGAATGTTTTGCTAAATTAGATATATTTCAGTTGGCAGGACCTGATGAAATTGACCCTCGCATACTTAAAGAACTAGCTGAAACAATCTCAGAACGGTTCGTGATAATCTTCAAGAACTCCTGGAGGATGGGTGACATTGTAGAGGATTGGAGAAAGACAAACATAGTATCTTTAAAAAGGGGAACAAAGTGGATCCAGGGAATTATAGATAGTCTAACTTCCATACCTAGAAAGATACTGGAACAAATTATCAATTTGTAAGGATAATAGAGTGTTAAGTAATGGCCAACATGGATTTGTCAAGAACAAGTCATGCGAAACCAAGCTGATTTCCTTCTTTGACGGGGTTACTGGCAATTGATAGGGGGAAGCAGTAGATGTGATTTTAGTAAGGCCTTTGACACAGTCCCACATGACATTTTCATAAGCAAACTAGGAAGATGTGGTCTAGATGAAATTACTATAATGTGAGTATACAACTGGCTGAAAGATTGTACTTTAGTCGTTATCAGTGGTTTGGTATCAAACTGGGAGGGATTTGTCTAGTGGGGATCTGCAAAGATCTGTTCTGGGTCCAGTACTATTCAATATTTTCATTAATGACTTGGATAATGAGTGGATAGTAAGCTTATAAAATTCGCAGATGACACCAAACTGGGAGTGGCTAGAGGTTATAAATGGGTGACCCATTGTGACCCATGGAGACTGTAACAGGGCAGCCACCACTTCCTTGTGGCCAGAGGGTGCTGTGCAAGCACCTTGCCTCAGTTTACCCTCATCAGAACTCCTCAAATAAACATCACCAGGCCAGAGTCCTTAAAGCTTTTCCCTTTTGGGTTTAATTTATTTATATACAAATCACAACAACACTCAGTCCTGGGGCTTCTCTACTTCTCCCTTAAGAGATCCCTCCTCTCTCCTGAGCCACTCCCTGATCTTCCCACCTGAAATCTTTCCCCACCAATGTCTCAAACTCAATGCTGGGACTTCTCCTCCTTTCCAGGAATTGATCAAAGCCTTCCAGTTTCACTCTGTTTCTTTCCTGCTAGCTGGCTGTAATCTTTTGGTCTCTGAAGTCTCGGACTTTTGTGCAGCTTTCTGCAACTTCACTTTGCCATAACTTCTAGCTGTTTCCTGTCCCCTTTTGCTTTTTATAGGGACCATCTGTCCTCTACCAGATCCCACTAATCTGATCAGCCGGACCTGCAGACACAACAGGCAAACAAACCAGCCAGGCCCGCCAGGGGCTGTCCCTAAACAAGCTGCATCCCAAGTTTGGGAAACACTACTGTAGCCTATAGTGCTAGCCTGTTTGCTTGCCTATATATCTTTCTTATGGGTTTCTTATTTTCTTATGGGTTTGTTTATTTGTTTTATTATCATAGAATCATAGGACTGGAAGGGACCTGGAAAGGTCATTTAGTCTAGTCCCCTCCACTCTTGGCAGGACTAAGTATTATCTACATCATTCCTGACAGATGTTTGTCTAACCTGCTCTTAAAAATCTCCAATGATGGAGATTCCACAACCTCCCTAGGCAATTTATTCCAGTGCTTAACCACCCTGACAGTTAGGAAGTTTTTCCTAATGTCGAACCTAAACGTCCCTTGGTGCAATTTAAGCCAAATGCTTCTTGTCCTATCCTCAGAGGTTAAGCAGAACAAATTTTCTCCCTCCTCCTTGTAACAACCTTTTATGTACTTGAAAATTGTTATCATGTCCCCACTCAATCTTCTTTTACAAACAAAACCCAATTTTTTCAATCTTCCCTCATTGTCATGTTTTCTAGACCTTTAATCATTTTTGTTGCTCTTTTCTGGACTTTCTCCAATTTGTCCACATCTTTCCTGAAACATGACTCCCAGAACTGGATACAATACTCCAATTGGGGCCTAATCAGTGAGGAGTAGAGCGGAAGAATTACTTCTTGTGTCTTTCTTACAACACTCTTGCTAATACATCCCAGAATGATGTTCACTTTTTTTGGCAGCAGTGTTACATTGTTGACTCATATTTAGCTTATGGTCCACTATGACCATGAGATAGGGTGACCAGACAGCAAGGGTGAAAAATCGGGACAGAGGGTGAGGGGTAATAGGTACCTATATAAGACAAAGCCCCCCAAAATCAGGACTGTCCATGTAAAATCAGGACATATGGCCCACTATGACCCCCCAGGTCCCTTTCTGCAGTACTTCTTCCTAGGCAGTCATTTCCCATTTTGTATATGTGCAACTGATTGTTCCTTCCTAAATGGAATACTTTGCATTTGTCCTTACTGCATTTCATCCTATTTACTTCAGACCATTTCTCCAGTTTGTTCAGATCATTTTGAATTTTAATCCTATCCTCCAAAGCACATGCAACCCCTTCCAGCTTGGTATTGTCCACAAACTTTATAAGTGTACTCTCTATGCCATTATCTAAATCACTGATGAAGATATTGAATAGAACTGGACCCAGAACTGATCTGTGCGGGACCTCACTCATTATGCCCTTCCAGCTTGACTGTGAACCACTGATAACTACTCTCTGGGAATGGTTTTCCAACCAGTTTTCACCCACCTTATAGTAACTCCAGCTAGGTTGCATTTCCCTAATTTGTTTATGAGAGGGTCATGCGAGATAGTATCAAAAGCTTTACTAAAGTCAAGATATACCACATCTACCACTTCCCCCCATCCACAAGGCTTGTTACCCTGTCAAGGTTGGTTTGACACTGTTTGCTATCAGGCTGGTTTGACACGATTTGTTCTTAACAAAATCCATGCTGTTACTTATCACCTTATTATCTTCTAGAAATTTTCAAATAGATTGCTTAATTATTTTCTCCATTTCTTTCCAGGTACAGAAGTTAAGCTCACTGGTCTGTAATTCCCCTAGTTGTCCTTATTTCCCTTTTTATAGGTTGGCACCATATTTGCCCTTTTCCAGTCATCTGGAATCTCTCCCATCTTCCTTGACTTTTCGAAGATAATTGCTAATGGCTCAGATATCTCCCCAGTCAGCTCCTTGAATATTCTAGGAGGCATTTCATCAGGCCCTGGTGACTTGAAGACATCTAACTTGTTTAAGTAATTTTTAATTTGTTCTTTTCCTATTTTAACCTCTGATCTTACCTCATTTTCACTGACATTCACTATGTTAGATGTCCAATCACCACCAACCTTCTTGGTGAAAATCGAAACAAAGAAGTCATTAAGTACCTCTGCCATTTCCGGATGTTCGGTTATTATTTCCCACTCCTGCTCATTGAGTAATGGGCCACCCTGTCCTTGGTCTTCCTCTTGCTTCTAATGTATTTGTAGAATGTTTTTTGTTACCCTTTATGTCTCTAGCTAGTTTGATCTTGTTTTGTGCCTTGGCCTTTCTAATTTTCTCCCTACATACTTGTGTTATTTGTTTATATACATGCTTTGTAATTTGACCCAGTTTCCAATTTTTGTAGGGCTCTATTTTGATTTTTAGATCACTGAAGATCTCCTGCTTAATCCAGGGTGGTCTCTTGCCATACTTCCTATCTTTCCTGCTCTTGTCCCCTTAATAATGTTTCTTTGGAAAACTGCCAACTGTCTTCAAAAGCAGCAAAGAGTCCTGTGGCACCTTATAGACTAACAGACTTTTTGGAGCATGAGCTTTCGTGGGTGAATACCCACTTCGTCAGATGTATGTAGTGGAAATTTCCAGGGGCAGGTATATATATGCAGGCAAGCTAGAGATAATGAGGTAGTTCAATCAGGGAGGATGAGGCCCTGTTCTAACAGCTGAGGTGTGAACAGACGTCAGACGTGTACCCAGAAGCCTCCTACTGCAAGACAAAACCAAGAGAGAAACCAACAGGACTCCACTGGCCATCACATACAGTCCCCAGCTAAAACCTCTCCAACGCATCATCAGGGACCTACAACCCATCCTGGACAATGATCCCACACTTTCACAGGTCTTGGGTGGCAGGCCAGTCCTTGCCCACAGGCAACCTGCCAACTTGAAACATATTCTCACCAGTAACTGCACACCGCACCATAGTAACTCTAGCTCAGGAACCAATCCAGGCAACAAACCTCAATGCCAACTCTGCCCACATATCTACACCAGTGACACCATCACAGGACCTAACCAGATCAGCCACACCATCACCGGTTCATTCACCTGCATGTCCACCAATGTAATATACGCCATCATATGCCAGCAATGCCCCTCAGCTATGTACCTCGGCCAAACTGGACAGTCGCTACAGAAAAGGATAAAAGGACACAAATTGGATATTAGGAATGGCAATATACAAAAACCTGTAGGAGAACACTTCAACCTCCCTGGCCACACTATAGCAGACCTTAAGGTGGCCACCCTGCAGCAAAAAAACTTCAGGACCAAACTTCAAAGAGAAACTGCTGAGCTTCAGTTCATCTGCAAATTTGACACCATCAGCTCAGGATTAAACAAAGACTGTGAATGGCTTGCCAACTACAGAACCAGTTTCTCCTCCCTTGGTTTTCAGACCTCAACTGCTAGAACAGGGCCTCATCCTCCCTGATTGAACTACCTCATTATCTCTAGCTTGCCTGCATATATATACCTGCCCCTGGAAATTTCCACTACATGCATCTGACGAAGTGGGTATTCACCCACGAAAGCTCATACTCCAAAACGTCTGTTAGTCTATAAGGTGCCACAGGACTCTTTGCTGCTTTTGCAGATCCAGACTAACAAGACTACTCCTCTGATACTCAACTGTCTTCAATTGTTTTTCCCCTTAGACTTGCTTCCCCTGGCATCTTATCTACCAACACCCTGAGTTTGCTAAAGTTTGCCTTATTGAAATCCATTATTTTGCTGTTGTCCCTCCTACCATTCCTTAGAATCATGAACTCTACCATTTCATGATCACTTTCACCCAAGCTGCCTTCCACTTTCAAATTCTCAACCAGTTGCTCCCTGTTTCTCAAAATCAAATCTAGAACAGCCTCTCCCCTAGTAGTTTCTCCACCTTCTGAAATAAAAAAATGGTCTCCAATACAATCCAAGAACTTGCTGGATATTCTTTGCCCTGCTATGTTGTGTTCCCAACAGATGTCTGAGTAGTTGAAGACCTCCATCACCACCAAGTCCTGCGCATGAGGGATATACTAACTTTGGTGGTTGTATGCTGACATGATTTGTGTCAAACAAAGATTGTATTGTAGACATGACCTTAGATAAATCTAGTGCAGTGTTCCTATCTGCAGTTTAACTGTTAAAGCAGAGTCAAAGCCTGAGAGTCCATTAGGAACTATTTAATGGAAAAATATACCTCCCTGTAAGCGAGTCTCACCGGGGCTCGACCCTCCCGGATGAGGAGGGGAGCCACACCGGCCTCGCCTTGTCGTCTGTGGGTCTCGGGACTGTCACCCACCGCACGGGTAGTCGGTTCCTGTGGATAGGACCGGGCAGTGGCAAAGTCAAAGGGGCCCAGCCCTTGGTTTGGGCGGGGCACCAAACGCAGTTCTAACAGCTCTGGCCCTTTGGAGCAGGGCAGAGCAGTGGCAAAGTCAAAGGGGCCCAGCCCTTGGTTCGGGCGGGGCACCAAACACAGTTCTAATAGCTCTGGCCCTTTGGAACAGGGCAGAGCAGTGGCAAAGTCAAAGGGGGCCCTCGGGGCCGCAACAGGGCCGGGGCGGCTCCTGCCACTCCTCGTCGTAGCAGGTGCGGGGCAGCTCCGGCAGCTCCTCGTTGTAGGAGGCGCCGGGAGATTCTGGCCAGTCCGGACACCGGCCTGCGGCCTCAGCGGCTTCCCAGTCAGGAGCTCCCACAGACAGGTCTGACCCTGACGGTGGCTGGGCTCCAACTGAGGGCTGAGGGCCGGCTTTTATTCTTCCGGGTTGCCGCTTGACCCTCTGGGGGGCGGGATTTCCGCTTAGAGGCCCCTCCCCTCTGGATGATTGACGGGGCTTGACCCTCCCGGATGAGGAGGGGAGCCACACCGGCTCGTTACACCCCCCTCCTAAGTCCAGCTCCCGCTCGTCGGGGCTGGATGGTTCCATCTCCTCGAGGTGGGACAGGAAGTCCGCGTTGGCATGATCCTTGCCAGCCCGATGCTGGATGGTGAATGCATAGGGCTGCAAGGCCAAATACCAGCGCATAATGCGGGTGTTATTGTCCTTCATACGCATGAGCCATTGAAGTGGGGCATGGTCTGTGATGAGAGTGAAAGGGGCCCCCAGTAGGAAGAACCGAAGGGCCTCGCAGGCCCACTTTACTGCGAGGGCCTCCTTTTCCACCACGGCGTAGTTCCGCTCTCGTGGGAACAGTTTTCGGCTCAGGTACAGTACGGGGTGGTCTCCTCCGTCCCCTTCCTGAGACAGGACCGCTCCTAGGCCGACATCAGATGCGTTCGTCTGGAGGATAAATGATTTATCAAAATCCGGACTATACAAGACGGGTTCCTGGCACAAGCAGCTTCAGAGCGTTTTAAAGGCCACCTCACACTCGAGGGTCCATTGTATCTGTCACGGGTTATTCTTAGTCAGTAGCCCAGTCAAGGGGGCGGCAATGGACGCAAATTGCGGGGTGAACCGCCGGTAATACCCCACGAGTCCTAGGAAGCGTCGTACCTGTTGTATGGTTGTCGGCGGGGGGCACTCTGGGCGGGCTTGGACTTTCCCCACGAGGGATTGGACTTGCCCCTGCCCGACGGTATAGCCAAGGTAGGTGGTCTCCTGCCAGGCTATCCGGCATTTCTTGGGGTTCGCCGTCAACCCCGCCTCCCGCAGGGATCTGAGGACCGCCGTGACCCGGTTTAGATGGTCCTCCAGCGGCGGCTGTAGACCACGACGTCATCTAGATACGTGGCCGTGTACTCTTGATGCGGCTGCAAGAGGTGGTCCATGAGCCGCTGAAAGGTCGCGGGGGCCCCATGGAGGCCGAAGGGCATCCGTGTGAATTGATAGAGCCCGACGGAGTGGCAAAGGCAGTCTTCTCCTTGGAGGTCTCCTCAAGCGGGATTTGCCAGTAGCCCTTGCTAAGGTCCAGCATGGTGATGAACCAGGCCTCCTCGAGGCGGCCCAGCAGCTCGTCGACCCGGGGCATCAGGTAGGCATCGAAGCGTGAAATGGCATTGACTTTCCAGAAGTCTATGCAGAACTGACGGGAGCCGTCTGGCTTGGGCCCCAAGACCACCGGACTGCGCCACTCACTCCGAGATGGCTCGACGAACCCCAGGGCCAACATGGCCTGGACCTCCTCCTTGACTTCCTGCCGCATTCAGTATGGCACCGGCCGGGCGGTTTCTCGGATGACCTTCCCGGGCTCGGTTTGGATCGTGTGGCAGGTTAACGTCGTATAGCCCGGTAGCGCCGTGAAGGTTTGCCGGAACGCCCGTAGGAGGCACTGCGCCTGTTTATGTTGCTCGTCCGTCAGGGAACACCCCAATGGGGGCTCCGTCCGGTCCCTCGTTTGGACCACCTCCGGGCCCAGCTCCAAGTCCGGCGGGCATGGGTCGATCAAGAGGGCCTCCCGGTCATGCCATGGCTTCAGCAGGTTGACGTGGTATATCTGTTTCTTCTTCTGGTGGCCCGGTTGGTAAATCTCATAATTAACGGGGCCCACCTTTCGAGATACCTCGTAGGGGCCCTGCCAACGGGCCAATAATTTCGATTCTTTGGAGGGTAGGAGCAGCAGAACCCGGTCTCCAGGGGCAAACTCTCGTACCTGCGCTTCTTGATTGTAACTCTGCTCCTGCTTCTCTTGGGCCACCTTTAGGTTCTCCCGCGCCAGGGTCCCCGCCTGAGTAAGCTGTTCCCGCAGCCTGAGGACGTACTGGAGGAGGCCCTGGTTTGGGGAGGCCGACTGCTCCCATGTCTCCTTCATTAAATCCAGGAGACCCCGTGGCCTCCACCCGTACAAGAGTTCGAAGGGGGAAAACTTGGTCAACGCCTGCGGAACTTCCCGGATGGCTAGTAGCAGGGGTGGTAGGAGTTGGTCACAGTGGTGTAGCTCGTCTGGTGGGAACAGTTTTAGCATATCCTTAAGGGTTCGATTGAACCGTTCCACCAATCCATCCGTCTGGGGGTGATAGATGGAAGTGTGTAGTTGTTTCACCCCCAGGAGTTGGCAAACCTGTTTCAGTAACCGGGAGGTGAAGTTAGTGCCCTGGTCGGTCAGGATTTCTTTAGGCAATCCTACCCGGGAAAACACCTTCACCAGCTCGCCGGCAATGGTCCGGGCCGTGATGCTCCTCAGGGGAATAGCCTCCGGGAACCGGGAGGCATAGTCGACCAGGACCAGGATATACTGGAAACCAGCTGCACTCCGGGGCAGTGGGCCTACCAGGTCCATGGCAACGCGTTCGAATGGCGTTTCAACCAACGGCATGGGGACCAAGGGGGCCTTAGGCACTCGAGGCGGGGCGGCCAACTGACACCCCAGGCAGGAATTACAGTACTGCTTTACGTCCCCATCGAGCCCCGGCCAGTAGAACCGTGTCCGGATACGGGCCAGGGTCTTCTCGTGCCCCAGGTGTCCCGCGGCCGGCATGTCGTGGGTGAGGCTCATCACGGTGCGTTGGTGGCAGCAGGGCACGAGAAGTTGCATCCGGGGCTCCCGTGTGCGGGGGTCCTGCTTGACTCGATAAAGTCTGTCTCGCCGGAGCTCAAAGTGTGGCCACTGCGTGGCACGGTGAGGGTCGACAACGGATCCATCGACTGCAGCCAGTTGCTCGTAGGCCCGGCTGAGTGTGGGGTCAGCCCATTGGTCCCGACAGAAGTCCGTGTCAAAGCGAGGTCTAGTGGGGGGGGTTCTTCCCCCTGGCCTTTGGCCTCCACGTTTCCTGCCCCAACCTTCTCGGCGTCCCCTTCTGTCTCCACCGGGGGCTCCTGGGGCTCGGCCTCAAAGGCCGGTATGTACCGGAGGAGCCCCTCAAAGGCGGGCCAGTCACGTCCCAGGATCACGGAGTAGGCTAGTCGGGGGGCCAAGCCGACTATCAACGACCGCGTGAGGCCACTGACTGTCAAACGGGCCCGGGCACTCGGGTAGGGTCGGACATCCCCGTGGATGCACTGCAAACGGATGGGCCCCAAACCGGGGTCAACCAGTGGTCCCAGAGCCTGGTGGACCAGCGTTTGCCCACAGCCCGAGTCCACTAGGGCTGTTGTGGCACGGTCCCCTACAACCACCGGGACTGTGAGTTTGGGGGGTTGGGGCCGTCGGGCTCGGCCTTCCCCTGCACAGACCTGCCCAAACTCACACTCTATCTTGGGACAGTCCCATTGTAAGTGCCCGGTCTTCCCACATCTGAAGCAGAGTCCAATTTCTGGGCTTCCGCCCCGGGGGCCGGCGGCTCGAGGGCTTCGGGGAGGGCTTCAGCGGGGCCCCGACAGACCCGCGGGAGAGGCCCACGGGGCCGAGTGCGGGGCAGGATCCGGGCGTGGGGCCCGGGAGGCCATCGCGGGGCCTGGCCCGCTGTTTGGGCGCCGCGGCCCGGACGAGGCGGATGCCCTCATCTCTCCCCAGAGTTGGTTGGGCCCCAGGGTGGGTGGCTGAACGGCAGACTCCATAGAAGCCTCCACGGCCAGGAAGTCCTCCATCAGGGAGACTGTCGCCTGCAGCGTGGCTGGCTGGTGGCGGAGTACCCGGGCCCTTCCCCGGGCAGGTAGAATTTGCACAAATTGTTCTAAGACTACCTGCTCGGTCACCTCCTCTGTACGGGTCTCAGGCTGGAGCCAGCAGCGGCAGGCCTCCTTCAAGCCTTGGGCAATCAGCTGGGGCCGGGCGCCTGTCGGGTAGGTCTGGCCCCGAAACCGTTGCCTGAAGGTCTCGGGGCTGACATCCAAGGCGTCCAGGACCGCCGCCTTCACCCGATCGTAGTCCTTGGCCTCCTCCGTCGCCAGCCCGCGATAGGCAAGCTGGGCTGGTCCGGTTAGGTACAGGGCCAAAAGAGTGGCCCCTTGGTCGCGGGCCCACCCTGCGACAAGGGCCACGCGCTCGAACGTAACCAAGAAGGCCTCCGGGTCATCCCCCGGGCCCATCTTGGTCAGGCGCAGGGGAACCGGCGGGCGGAAGCCCCCAGTGTCTTCTCCCATGGCTCCATCGACAGGACGGGACGCAGGCCCCAGGAGCAGCTGCAGCTGGCCTCCCAGCTGCTGTATCAGCTGCTGCTGGTGCTCCAGCTGAGTGGCATGCTGCTGCTGTTGCTGCTGGAGGTGTGCGGCGTCTCGCTGCTGCTGTTGTTCGAGATGGGCGGCCTGCAGCTGTTGCTGCTGCAGGAGTTGCGCCGCCTGCTGGCGCTCCTGGCTCTCCGCCAGCAGCTGGAACAGCTGTTTGACATCCATGTCTCTGGCTACGGAGGGTTGGCTGCGCTACCGTTCTCCCACCAGCCCCTTCTCACAGGGGCTCAGGTTCAAGCAGGTCCCTGGTCAGGTGCCAGTTGTAAGCGAGTCTCGGCGGGGCTCGACCCTCCCGGATGAGGAGTGGAGCCACACCGGCCTCGCCTTGTCCTCTGCGGGTCTTGGGACTGTCACCCACCGCGCGGGTAGTCGGTTCCTGTGGATAGGACCGGGCAGTGGCAAAGTCAAAGGGGGCCCAGCCCTTGGTTCGGGCTGGGCTCCAAATGCAGTTATTAGTTAGCTCTGGCCCTTTGGAGCAGGGCAGAGCAGTGGCAAAGTCAAAGGGGGCCAGCCCTTGGTTCGGGTGGGGCACCAAACACAGTTATTAGTTAGCTCTGGCCCTTTGGAGTAGGGCAGAGCAGTGGCAAAGTCAAAGGGGGGCCAGCCCTTGGTTCGGGCGGGGCACCAAACACAGTTATTAGTTAGCTCTGGCCCTTTGGAGTAGGGCAGAGCAGTGGTAAAGTCAAAGGGGGCCCAGCCCTTGGTTCGAGCGGGGCACCAAACACAGTTATTAGTTAGCTCTGGCCCTTTGGAGCAGGGCAGAGCAGTGGCACTAGGCGGGAAGAGGGGGAGTCTGCCACCCGGTTACGGGTGGCAGGGGGAACGCAGGCCCACCCACTCCTCTGAGTTCCAGCCCGGGGCCCTAGTAGCGGCTGACGCCGCTAGTGGCGGTCAGTGGGGAGGTCCTGACCGAAACACACTGACATGGGCAAGGTTTGCTCTACAGCCTGACAGGTGTCAGGCTTCCCCGGGCTACTTCCTGTGTCCCCCTTCGAGCCTACCTGGCTTGTGGGATCACTTTCAGGGACGTCCCACCACATCGGCTCCTCATGGCCAGGGCTGGGCGGCAGGTCCGGCAGCTCTTCTGGGAAGTCAGCCAGGCCTGTTCCGGGGGGTCCTCGGGGCCGCAACAGGGCCGAGGCGGCTCCGGCCACTCCTCGTCATAGCAGGCGTGGGGAAGTTCTGGCCAGTCCGGACACCGGCCTGTGGCCTCAGCGGCTTCCCAGTCAGGAGCTCCCGCAGACAGGTCTGCTCCTGACAGTGGCTGGGCTCCAACTGAGGGCCGAGGGCTGGCTTTTATTCTTCTGGGTTGCCTCTTGACCCTCTGGGGGGCAGGACTTCCGCTTAGCGGCCCCGCCCCTCTGGATGATTGACGGGGCTCGACCCTCCCGGATGAGGAGGGGAGCCACACCGGCTCGTTACATTCCCCTACACAGTGTGTACTTCTCTAGCTAGCTGTGCTTATTTTTTTAACATTCTGGAAGTGAGAAGGTGCAGGCACAGATGGAAGAATGCTTCACAGGAGAAAGGGGTTCTGCAAAGTGCTGATCGAGCACTCTCATCCCAAGGACTTCAACGGGTGCTCGGCACCCACAAGGATGGACCCCTTTGTAAAGTTGTTTATGATTTATATGTGTTATGACTATCTATTTAATGTTACAAAAGGTTAATAACACCCAGCCATATCACTCATTTATTAAAAGAAACTATTCGTTCACAGGCTGAACAGAGGCGAGAGAGCAGCTCAACTGCAGTCTTAGATTGATGACACTTCTAAAAACTGTCCAAGCATGTGTGCAAGAATCTGTCAGAATAAGAGTTTAATAAATGAGAAAGTAAAAGACAGGTAACTTTTGCAATACACAAAAGTTATACACATGCATACACGTACTTCATTTAATCCCTTCTTTCTATAAGTAAATTATGTAGAAAGAAAGTTGGTTCACCATTTTTGCACTAGATTGTCTAGAAAAGAAATCTGCTAAGCTGGGTATTACCATATGTGCTGGAACTAGGGGTACTGCGGCACCCCCTGGCTTGAAGTGGTTTCCATCATAAATAGGGTTTAGAGCAGTGGTTCTCAAAGCCTGTCAGCTGCTTGTTCAGGGAAAGTGGTGCAGGCCGAGGGATATGCTGACCGCCCTTCCCGCAGCCCCCATTGGCCTGCAGCGGTGAACCGCGGCCAGTGGGAGCCGCGATCGGCCAAACCGGTGGACGTGGTAGGTAAACAAAATGGTCCAGCCCGCCAGGGGATTTCCCTGAACAAGCAGCAGACTGGCTTTGAGAACCACTGGTTTAGAGTTTGGTATGACTCTCAGCATCCCCACTATTCAAATTGTTCCAGCACCACTGAGTATTACTGCTGCTACGCCAGACTGGAATCCAATATTATTTAACACTACTTTGGCATCAGTGAAACTCCATTGACTTCAGTGTTGTTACCCTGATTTACACTAGTGTGAGTGAGGCCCTGTATGAACAACAGGAGATATCATCACATCACTTATATTCGTGTATGTAACCAGGAGTTCTTTGTGGTTGACATTTTTCAAACAGGAAGGAGAATTAGTTCACATGATTCAAAAATGTATTCCTAGATTTAGATAGGTGGTCTGATTTTCAAGGGTGCTGAATGCCCACAGTTCCCCTATATTTAAGGACTTGAATTTGGAAATGTTGGCATTAACCTTTTTTTGTTTTTTTTTGGAGATTATAAAGCACTAGGGGTTGGTTACCAAAGCTGACATTATGTTGGCTTAACATTCTTAATGCTATAATATTGCACTTCACTGTGGAATGAACTGTTTGATGATTGTTCCATTTTAACTATGTGATTGTTCCATAGAAGTTTACAGTAAAGGAGATGACAGCACCCATATTTGTAATTATTTTTATTTCTTAGTTGGTTATTTTTATTCTTTAATAATCACTTGTTCCACATCATAATTAATTGATAAGGTGTCTGATGGGTAACTCTCTACTACAGAGTACCTCTTAAACACACAGGCCCTGATCCTGTCCTGCATCTTGTGCAGTGAATTTCACCTGTACTAAGAAGGTGGAAAATACTACTGTTCTGATTTGTTTCATACTTTGCACAGGTGTAATTGACCACACAAAGTACAAGGCAGTGGAGAATCAGACCCTGTATGCCTAGGATTCTCTTCCTCTAGGCATAGAAGCCAAAACCAGACCAATTCTTGGGACCCTTTGTGCACACATGTAGAGGTACACTGTGGGACTCCAGATAAAAAACAAAATAAATAATGCCTAGCTCTTATACAGCACTTTCATCCATAGACTTCAAAGCTGTTTACAAAGGAGGTCAGCAGCATGAATACTGTAAATATTCAGAATGTAGGCATTTGTGTGAAGAAAATATTATGCCAAATTTGAGAGTATTGGTATGTAAATAGTTAAAAAAAACCAGCTTTCTAGATTCTGTTCTGCACATAGAAAGTTAAAATATCCTAGCAGGATTCCGGGAGTGATTCCAAAGTTAAGACTGCACTCACTCTTTCAACTGCACAGGATTTTAGTGAGAACAAATATACCTCATTAATGAAATTACACTTCTAGAAACTTAGAAGCAAGTTTATTCATTAGCTTAGGAGCTAAAAGAAATAAAATTTTTTTTTTAAAGAATCATCAACACCTGGAAAGGCCCCTGCCTCTCTACACTTCTGAAAATCCCTATTGAGTGCCAGCCCTTCTGGGAGTTCTCAACTCAGAGGGCACTGAGAGGACTTTGGCATGATCAACACAGGGTCTCTCTCAATGATGACAAAACACGATTTTGAAACACCCCTTAACTCCTACTGGGATAGAGTTTAACAGCTTTAAAATCTCTTAACTGGCCATGCTGTAACCTAGGGAGACGCACAATCAACCACCACCATTTTTAAAGGCTTTAAACTATGTCTACACTAGAGGTATATTGATATTGGGAGGTATGATTGCAGCATATGATGACATACTCGAGATAGTTTTGATCTAGCTACCTCTAGTAACAAAAGACCAAAGGTTAAAAAAGGTTAATTGTGACCAGATGCTTAACATATTTAATATTAACAACAAATGGGAAGGAATACAAACCTGAATAGGGAAAGAACAGGTTAAAGAATATTTAGATACGTTAGAGGCATTTGAGTCATCAAATGAAATTGATGAAATTGACCCAACGGTACTTACGGAACTAGCTAAAGCAATATCAGAACTGCAATTATTTTTAAGTACAACTGGAGGATGGTATTTTGGCTCCGTGGTATTTTGTCTATGATTTCTAAAAGTTGGTATTGCCTGCATGCTGTTTGTGACCAATTCTGTTTAAGGACTGGTATATAGAGTGTAAACAAACTAGTTTCACAAAGAAAAGACCCCGATATAGCAATTTCTACTCCAACTGGAAACCATCCTGCAAAACCTTGACATCTTCTATCACTCAGTAGAGAAGCGACTATATACTGAATCCTATTTGGAGAACAGACATGCCACTTGCACCCACACAACCTTTGGAAAATCACTGCATTTCCACCATGTGTCTCAGTTTCTCCACCTGTGAAAGAGGAAACCTGTGAAAGGGTCACAGCTTGTTTGAGACATGGACAAAGTGCTGTTCTTTCCTCTTCTCTGCATTATTTCCAGTAACATTTTATTGTGATTTCCATTGCTCTTTCCTGGTCATGGTAAATTAAACATGTTATTGAGAAAATCTGAAAAAATGTAGCCAATTGCATTGTTTTAACAGATGGCTTTGAGAACAAGAATATATTCAGAAATAAATAGCTATAGTATGTGCAAAGTAATCACTACAGCTATGGTTCAGGACAGGCCTGCAGTCTAAAAATCCAAATACTACTCATTAAAGCCTGGCCTTGTCATGACATTACATGGTCCACAAGGTGTCACCTTGTGCCATTCTAGCACATACTGCATAATACGAATTAAGCAATATAATGGAATAAAATGGCTGAATTCCAAAGTTTGGGATACCTTCTACTGGAAAAGAAAGTATCCTATTCATGAGAATGGCTCCTATTTATGAAAGACTTCAGCCCAGTGTAAGGTAGAATTCTAGTGTAGGTTACTTGGAAAATTATGCAATATAGTTCTCTCTTCTAATGTGAACAAACTCTGTATTCATCAACAGGTTTCTTGGCACACAGAGTGCTATTCAGTAAGCACACTGGGGAGGAAAGAGGCAAGCCAAAGTAGAAGTGAAGAATGAGGAGGAATAGGCACTAGCACAAGAATGCTGATTTATGAAGGAAAGATGTAGATCATTTAAGAAAAAAAGAAGCTGCCCAAGTTAAAGCTGTGTCTGAGGCACATAACCCAAGCTGACACTGCCTTGGCAGTAGGATAGAAAGAAAGAGTATGCAAAGATTAATTGTTCCTGAACAACTTCTCTGGTACATTGGTGAGCACACAAACAACCTTTCTTATAACAACAGAGATGCAAGTTCTTATAAAATTTTTGCTATTTTTCTGCTTCTGAACAAATATAATCAATATACTGTGGCCCCTGCAAGATGAATTTCAATTTCTATATATGCTTGTGTTTCTACCTTTCCGCACAATCCAAGGGTATTATTATTTATGGAATGTGGATTTCTGCTCCACACATCTGAAGTTTCATTAGGGTATAAAGCATCTGGTAGTGTTTAATGACCTTCTGCAGCACCTCTCCCAGCCTATGGAAGTTGATTTTCCTCATATCATTTTATTGTCTCACTGTTTACTTGTCGTACCCCATCTGTCTCTATATATCCATCTGTTGTCCCTTGCTTTATACTTAGATTCTAAGCTTTTTTGTGCAAGGACAAACTTTTTGTTCTGTGTTTGTACAGTGCATACCATAATGGGTTCCTGGTCCATGACTGGGGCTGATAGGTGCTATGGCTATACAGATAATTACTTCTATTAACAATCATACTACTACTACTAATAGAACATGGCCATCTTCTCCAGTGACATGATACCATCAACAGCTGGACATGGAAATAGCACATATGGAGATGGTTTGGGATTTGGCTACCAGAGAGATTGCCTCTCTCCTTGTCATAGTTCAGATCAGCAGAGGTGCTTAAGCTGCAGTCCCCTCAATATAGATGAAAGAGGGCTGCTGACAGGGTGCCCTCGGTGTGATGTCCTCAATTTTGGAACCCGTTCCTGCCCTCAGTCCATCAGTGCCTGGATTTGCTAACCTTCTGAGCATGCTGCAATGCCCTTCTTCCCTCTCTTTATCAGGCTGAGGTCTGTAGTGGGTATATTATTGGGTAGTCCTTTTGTTTCATGTAGTGTGTTTTAACCTATGCAGTAGGTGGCCAGAGCAGAGGATGGGCACTATTGATGTTCTCTTAGATCATTAAAAGGAGATCTCCTTAGATCACTTTTGAAAATTCCACACCGATCTTAACATTTCTCCTGCCCATTTTTGGCACTTTGGATCCACCATTACAGACTCTCCACTGGCTGTATTTTTGGGAAATCCACCCTGTGCAGACAGCCAGCACAGGGCTTGTGAACCGTCTCACTTAAATTTCTGCTGACCCTTGACACAGGGGTGAATTTCATCTTTCTGGCTTCTACTTTATACCAGGACTCTTTCTGGCCCTCCATAAAGCCCATATGAATTGGAGCTCTATCCCTTTGCAGGACCCATCTTTCACCTCAGATCTCCTGAGTGTTTAGCTAAATAACTGCTTCTGGCATATGGCTCTCTGTCATGGCACCAGCATTCAGAGACCTCAAGAGCATACATCCACCATCAAGATGATAAAGAGGAGAGTCCATAACCATGTGTCGCGCTGTTTGTTTTGGATCTCCACAATGTCAGAATGGGAGCTCAAGTAGCCCCAACGGTACAAGATGTAAGTTAAACTGTCAAGGATGACAATGTATTCTGTTGTAATGAAGAAGGATCTTTTGACTCACTTCTGAGGGACATGAGAGAGCTGATCTCGAGAGATTAAGGGACACAGATCTAAGTTGTCTATTTGTCAAGAAATGCACCATTGATCCAAAATATAGTCTTGCACCACCTGTTGCTGCTGTTCTTTAGAAAGGTTGTGGCTGAGGTACTGTTTGAGAGGTGCAACTAGTTCAGAAAAGGGCTGTCTTGACTTTAGCTGGCTTTTTTGATGTGGCTTTGAGATTAAATTGTGAAGTAAGTTGTCCTGAAAGTTGGCTATGTGAAGTAATATGGTCGAGACCCTGCCTTCACACCTAATCATTGGAGGAGCAATGTTGGGACTGAAATGCTGGAGACTGGAGTTGTTCAGGTGACATCAGTGATAAAACAAAGGGCAGAATGTCACACTGCAAATCTTCTCTGAC
The DNA here is from genome assembly GCF_025201925.1 of Gopherus flavomarginatus. Lineage (NCBI taxonomy): Eukaryota > Metazoa > Chordata > Testudines > Testudinidae > Gopherus > Gopherus flavomarginatus. Next base: position 147,076,764 of record NC_066620.1, on the reverse strand, counting down.
TTGTATTAATGGAGAACCTCCCACCACAACCAGAGAAACAGAGCAATACATTCCATCTTGTTTATTGGTTATTGAAAAACTGATTTCTAAAAAAGAAGCATAATAGCTCATGGCCCAGATATACCAACACAGGATTTAACTGGTGTCATTTTATTGGTTGTCTTGAGTTGAAATTATTTCTCTATTCATCTATATCTTACTAAAGCTAAATTTGTACATTATGAATGGAGATTTAGGGAGATGTTCATTGCCTGGTCACCAATTCAACATTATCGTTTAATGTACAGAGTACGTGGGTTTGTCTTATAGTCTTTTTCCATGGCTGCCTTGTAAAATCATAATATATCACTTTCACAAGCAATTTAACACAGCATAAGAGAGGAAATGTAGCTCTACTGTCTTGGTATTTATTTTCTAATAAAATTCTAATAGATTTTTGGTTGATGACACAGAAGAAGACATTTATGTCCTAACTATTTTTTTTAACTGGAACAGCACAATGAAGCAGGAAGTTAAAATACTGGATTATAAAATAATTCACTCTTTACTTGTGTACAGCCAAGTACCCTGATAAAGAAACCTGACTTGCCTTTGACACTTAACTAATGTCTCAGCGTGAGACAGCACTTGGCAGGCTGGAGACAGTTAAGCTAGTTAGTCTTTTTCTCACTAAAGAATGATTTGTTTCTTATTTGACAGATCAGCTTCCTTCTCTCCCCTCCCCCCCACAAAGATTATAGGATTTATGAAAAGGAAAGGAAAAACAACAATAATTTTTGTTTTGATGTTTAATAAAAAGAAGAATAAAAAGACTCCCTGGTTGACAGAATCTAACTACTTAAGCTTCTATGTGATGAAAAGTGAACACCTATTTAAGATTAATTTCATATCGTTGTCACTTGTAAATGAATGTAAAGCTCACAACAATTTGTCTTAACATTCTGCAAAGCAATGAAGCTAATTTTAACAAATATCTATATAAATAACATATTTACTGCTCTGATCCTGTGCTTTAGCTGTAAAACAATTGATCCTGGAGTAAAGCTGGAATAACAGAATTAATTCTCTTTTGCACAGACAAGTGAAACAGGATTGTAAACTATTTATCTGAGTACATCTGATATACTTATATAATTTACTTTGCACCTATAGAGTCTGATCCAATTCCCACTGAAATTAATAGTAGTATACCACTCAATGGGCATTAGAGTGGGCCCATATTGCTTTGCAACCCAACATCTCTAGGGCCCAGATTTTGAAAAGGTATTGAGGCATTGAAATGTCTAACTGATTTAGGAGCCTAAGTCTAATTTTTAAAACAAATTTAAGCACTTAGGGATCCCCCCAGAGATGTCTTAGTAATTTATGCACTTAGGCTTATAAATCAGTTAGGTATTGCAATGCTGAGCATAAAAATGCCTAAGTACCTTTAAAAATCTGATTATAAGTACTTTACAAATTTTCATGAAATAAGACTCACAACACCTCTCTGAAGTATAATTCTCCTCTTTGATTCCCAGAGGCAGGAATAGGAATCAGATCTTCTGATTCCCAGGTCCATCCTTTCACTAGACAGTTCACCCTGTTGACACAAAGGAGGAACAGAAGTGCCTGGTATAATTTTAATTGTTCTACAAGAATCTTATGGGTGAATTTGCTACTCAAAAGATGAAGTGACTAATAGAACACATTGCACTGATCTTATTATTCTCATGCATGTCCTCGCTCTCAACTTTTTATAGCTGTTTCTGACTCCCTCTTCTTGTGCCACATCAAACTTGAAGTGTATAGTCTTTGGGCAGGGCCCGCTACTTTCCTTGTTTTTGTGAGATATTCAACACGTTTTTGAGCACTTGAAAGATAATTAAACTTAAAAATAATATGACCTGGGAGGATTGCGTCAAGTGCTATTAAAGCTTCTGACACATCTGTGTCAGCAGATCTCAGTCCTGACCTATAGCAATCTATGGAGCATCTCAGGAGAGGAGTTGAATTTGTATTTGTGATGAATAATGGGTACCTCTCTTGACTGAAATTGCTCAAAGCATTACTTAGGGCTTGTCCACATTGCGCACAGTGTGGATCATGGAAGTGTGAATAGCAGTGCACACCAGAGTGCTGCGCTGTAACTCCTCAGTGTGGACTCTGTGGGATCAAACTGAAAGGTTCCTAGTTTGCATAGTACTCTTCAAACAGGACAACACTAATGAGAACTGGGAACCTTTAGTTCATGTCCACAGCATCCGCATGGGGGATCTACAGTGCAACATTTTGATGCACACTGCTATTTACACCCCCTTTGTCCAAACTGCAGAGGACTGTAGACATAGCCTTAGTTAGATTGGGGTTTCAAAGGAAATGCAATGGAATTGCAGTGCCTAAACTCCTTAGGCTCCTTTTGAACATTTCAGTGGTTTTTTTTAATTATTATTGTGCCTGATCCAAAGCCAAGAAGAAAACAATGGGAATCTTTTCATTAACTTCAGTGGGTGTGGGTTGAGACTCATTTTATGTGGTCTCTAAAGCTCCCCCAAAATACAGTAATTACACAAACAGCCCTGATATTCAAGTTTTAGACTTCCCATGTCTAGAGACTGCCAATCATGGTAAATTTTAGCAAATTAGTTGGTATGAGTTGGGGTTGGTTTTTTTGTTGGTGGAGAAATGCCCATTGGGTACAGGAATGAGACAACTATAGACAATTTTATTGTGACTCTCTCAGAATTTGAACTCTTTAAAAGTTTCATTGCCCCTGAAACACAGAATATATCAAAGAGGCTGGGACAGAACACTGGAGAAGATGGACCAACAGTCTTCTCACGTATGGACACTGCTCTGTTCCTATGAACAGATTCTTTGATTATTTCCATGCATTTGGTGGGAACAACAGAATTAATAAGTTACCCAGGACTTTGTTACTTAAGCTGTCTAGAAGGCTGGTTCTTTAAAACCAATCACAGTTCTCTGATTTTATCTGTGTAGAATAATAGGGATATACGGAGAGTGACTAGTTAAGTAATTACAAGTATAGTTTCAAAAGATACGCTGAAGGCATTTTTTAACACCTAAAGGAAGTAATTGAAATTGCTGGGCTTTCCCTGGTGCATTCACTCATCTTCAGTCAGTGCAATGAAACATGGAAGGTATAACTGTCATGCATTTTTCTCCAGCGACCTCACTATTTTAATCTTAGAAATATCAATGGAAAGGGAATATCCTAGCAAAGGATCAGACTTAATTACACACCTGTTGGAGGTGTCAAGGAAAAAACCTGCCACCTGTCCTCTACTGAAACAGGAAAATGTCTGGTGTAGCTCATTAATTTGTCAGTGTAGAATTGTTCTCTTTGCAAGACAAAACAACCCCTCCCACATAACTTCTACAAATAAAACACAACTACTGTGTGAGCCATTGGTCCACTCCACAGATGAATGAGCAGGAAGGAAATGGACAGGGACAGGAGCAGACAGAGCTATGTCTCCACTGCCACCCAGCCCAAGAAGAGATGATTTGATGTATAGAGGGAAATCAACTTCCTTCCGGTGCAATAGAGATGCCCTGGAGCCTCTCCTGGGGTAGCGCATCACCCTTTACACAGGGCTTAGTCTAAGAACAGAATTTAACCCATAATTGATAAGTAACATTTTTTTTCATTTGCCATTTAAAATCAGATCAATGTATTCTAAAATGTTAAGAAAATTAAGTAAAGCAATAAATACATCTTAGAGTTCTAGTGCCCTCAAAAATCATTTAAATTTTATAGGGATGCCACCAGGCCTCCTTGTTCTATTTAGAATTGTTGTTTAAATTGCTTTATCTATAAACGTACATGAGTGTTCTGAGGCTGCCAGATTTGTAACAGAGGGTGTCTCAGGAATCGTAGAATGATATAACAATCTAATTAAGTGCTCTATAATTAGTTTACTGTGTAGATTTTTTTATTATGACATTGAAGTTGTCAGGAAGGGTCTAAACTAGAACACCGAGTTATTTTCTTGTTTAGGAAAGAAAGCATGGGGCTCTTTCAGTATCACCAGCCCAAAACATTCAAAAAACATGTGTCCGTCCTCCAAAAATCATGAGATTTAAAAGAAAAAGTATTGGGTTTTACTTGCTGTTTGGTTTTTGAGACTTTAGGGTGCGCTTGTGTCACATGTTCAATATTTTCTCTGCAACCATGAGGACTAAACTTACTTCTTCTATGAAAGCTGAGATCATCATGAGTCCAGTAGCTGGGGCTTTAAAAAAACAACACAGATATGATGAGACTAACAATAAAATCAAGACAATTAGCAACACTGGAATCCTGAGTTTACCCCACACAACACATAACATACTTTGTTTTATTCTTTCACTAGCAGTAAGTGAGAAGCAGAATCATATTAAACATGCCTGTGAGTCCTGTGTTAAATGCTAAGGCTGTGCTCTTTGTTTCCAAGCCACACCCAGAAGCAGCCCCCAGATTTGCATTCCTGAGCCTCTGGTCTCACATCAAAATTTGTCCTCACAAAAACCAGTCCTCTTTCATGAGCTCCATTCCTCATGATTCAATTATTACTATGCTAAGGTTGTTAATTAAAGTACATCTCCATACGTGGCTCACAAACTACACCTTAGCAGCAGCCAAAGTATCTGGATTTGTCTAGGGGCAGGACAGGTGGGAGGCAGCTCTCCTTGCCTAGGTTAGATGGCCGGCTATCACATACCCAGATGCAACAGGAAATGGTATTTGTCATTTGTCACTCATCCATTAGCATTATGTTGGGGATACTCGGCAGCTAAGAGCATTCAGATTCTACAATGAAGGGTATTCTATGAAGACATAGAATACTCTAAAGAATCTTTCAGATGAAACAAAATCAAGGATCTGACCACTTGTGAATCTATTAGAGATCCTGTGACATGAGACTTTAACTCTTGTTTCCAGAACAAATAATAGCTTGTGTTATTACATCCTAACTCAGTGGTTCTCAAACTTTTGTACTTGTACTTTTGTACTTTTGCAAGCCTCTGAGTGTGACTGCCCCTAATTAATTCAAAACACTTTTTAGTATATTTAACACCATTATAAATGCTGGCGGCAAAGTTGGTTTGGGGAGGAAGCTGACAGCTCGTGACTCCCCAGAAAATAACCTCACGGCCCCTTCAGGAGTTCCAAACCCCAGTTTGAGAACCCCTGTCCTAACTTAAAGTACCCCTGTAATTTCAATTAGATAAGGTACTGTACAATTCACATTCTAAACTGCAGTGTAGCATTGTTGTGTACTGCTATAAAATTACTGCGTTTTACCACAATGGTGGCCACATTGCAATAGTGAAGGTGAGTGTGTGAAAATAGGTGTGTGTGAGCTCTTGTGCATGTCTGGAGAAATTTCAGACATTTCTTCCTCAGGGCCTTCATACAAGTAAAAAAACCTACTATGTGGTCACTTGTTGCAATCATCCAGCATCATCCCCTCACAAAATGGAGAAAAGTCTCCTCTCGATAAAATGTTCTTCAAAGGAGCAGCACCAACCATAGCTAGAACTTCTGGGAACAGTGCTGATAATTTGGATGGATGTTTTAAAATTGCACTGCATGCAGCACTATTTTGCATGTTGGGCTATTAAACCGTGTGATGCACTTTCAAATATCCCTTCAGATTTGTAGATCTATTTCCTGAGTCTCCAGCTCTAGCCTTCCTTTTAAAGTGAGATGGTATCATCTCACAAGAGCTTCTTTTTACATTTCTCTTTTGGAAAGAATTGATTCTTTTCAAATATTTTGCTCACTGGACTCTCCTGCCCCTTCCTGATGCAGGCATCGTCTTTCCTGGAGGCAGCATTCCCTGCCCATGGCTGACAGAAGATGCTGAGTTTGGCAGGAAGTTCTTTTGCTTTTTTTTTGTTTTTTCTCTTTATCTTCCTCAGTTTTGACTCCAGCCTCTGGCTTTCTTTTCGCCCCCATTTTCTGCAACTATTTTATTCACTTTTGGCTTTTCTTCTACCTCTAGAAGACTGTTTCCCATTACATTTTCCTTTTTCCTGTCTCCTGTTCTACATCTTGTCCTGTTGTTCCTCTTCCTCTACAACTTGTTTGTCCCTTCCTTTGACCTGTTGAGACGGGATTTCCCTGCAAGCAGTACACTGGTTTTCTGCATTTCCTGCTGGCTGCCATGCGGTGGCTTTCTCTAGCACCACGCTTACGTGTTTCCTACCTGCAGTAACCTGAGATGAGAAATACCTATTAGATGTGCTTTATATGGATAATTGGCTAAGAAAGGTTGAGGGCTACCTACAAGGAATACGTCTATACATGCTAGATACAAGCAGGCCAGAACCTTCTTATTTACTGCTTCCCCTCCCGTCTCACTAGTGTGGGTTTTGGTGGCAACTTTTCTTCAACCTGACATTGGCAGAGCCTTTTTCTTTCCTTTCAGGTGTCGTGAAGGGTATGACAGCCTTGTTCCTCCAGCAATCATGGTGATACCATAAGGTAGAGTTCTGGAAGAGGTGGTGGCATCATCTTGTTGTCTAGCTGGAGCAGAGGAAGATTGGGCTGTCCCGAGCTTTGCAGAGCCTGTGCAGATTATAGGGCCCTCAAAGGCACGAGATTTTTCACTTCCACTTGCTTTTCCTATATTTAATGGTGGTCCTTTTCAAACAGCAGTACCATAGCCAACATGGATTTTAAAGGAGCTAAGTCATAAACGTTAACTGATATGATAAATAATAGCTTGTATTTGGAAAATTTAAACTCACTGCATGTCTAAATGCAATATCAGGTCATGTTTCCTCGCTCTTCCACTATTTCTACGTGTCAGACAATGTTATAGGAGATTACCAATGAAAAATAGAAAATAAATAGTACAAAAATAAAAGCAAATAGAAATGCTTTTAAACATTCAAAGGGAATGAAGAGATATCTTCAGCAACGTTCTAGTGAAACACAGGCTTTAAAATTATTATGTAGGAGAGGAGGGGAGGGTTTTCAGGCCCCATTGACTAAATTGGATACTGTGTAAGTCCAGCACTGACTTTGGAGATCTGCTTGCTAAAGTGGTCCTGTGCCCAATATGAGCAGCACTACGGTCCCTGGATCCATCTGGGTTGATCTAATATGGTGCTGAGCACTTGTCACCATAGAACCTGTGCTGCGCATAAGTGGCAATGAAGTGCTTGATCCATCTGTGCTGGGTGAACCTGGTATCATGGATCCAGCACCATTGACTCTAGGGCCCTATTTGCACAGTGGCTTTATGTGTGGCATTGGGACAATGAGGTCCCCAATTCTGGGATTTCCTTAACACCATTGTTAGGATATAGATATTCAGGCCTTTAAGAATGTTGGTGTATTCTTATCACTTAGCTAGTTCTAGAGGTATAAAAGAAAAACTCAAAATCACTGTCTGGTTCTTAGGCAGGCCTGGTTCTTAGGCAGGCCTTCCGCTAAGCAGCAGAGGCAGCCATAAGCTGGGAAGTGTATGATCATGTCCTCACATTCCAAACTAGTCACATTGAAATAAGGTGCTATTGGGCTGTTAAGAATACAATCCTGTCCTGATATTCCTATCACCTCCACAGAAAGGGAAGAGCCTAGAAGATGTAAAAGGAAACTTAGTTTGATAGCATCCTGTCTGGCAAGAACTCACTTCTCAATAGCTGGGATGCGAAATCCTCATTTCTGTACTGTTCTATCACTGTAGTCTCCACTTCCCTATTGTTTGTCTGTATAATCTCTGTCTGGTTCTGTGATTGTTTCTGTCTGCTGTATAATTAATTTTGTAGGGTGTTAACCAATTAAGGTGGTGGGATATAATTGGTTAAATAACCATGTTACGATATGTTAGGATAGTTAAATTTCAGTAAAATGATTTGTTAAGGTATAGCTAAGCAGAACTCAAGTTTTACTATATAGTCTGCAGTCAATCAGGAAGTAAAGGGGGAATGGGAACAGGGACTGGGGGTGGGGGAATGGGGATCATGTTTTGCTAAGGGAGGGGAATGGGAACAGGTACAGGGACACAGGCAAGGCTCTGTGGTGTCAGAGCTGGGAAGGGGGACACTAAGGAAGGAAACTGGAATCATGCTTGCTGGAAGTTCACCCCAATAAACATCAAATTGTTTGCGCCTTTGGACTTCGGGTATTGTTGCTCTCTGTTCATGCAAGAAGGACCAGGGAAGTGAGAAGGTGAAGGAAGAAGCCCCCTAACATCTATCCCAGAGTCTGAGACATCTCATGCTTTGTCTTTGTCCTCTTTGGTTCCGATGTAGCAGTCAGGCTTGGCTTGAGAGGGCCCCAGTCAACTCCAGCTTCAGAACTGCCCATCCCACAGGTAATAGGCAGTCTGCACCAAGCCACTGAGAATTGTTTTGAATATTTTTATCCTCACCCAAATCTGGGCCCCTGGATAGGAATGCTTGTCTAATGATAAAAAGATTAGTGGGCTAGATTTCTTGCAGTGTATGGTTATGGCTTGATCACACAGCAGCTAAGAATTGCCAGCTATCAAGCAATATTGGCAGTATGTCTTCTTTTTAGGGTACAAACTATTGTCCTCCTTTATCAGCTTCCCGAGGGATGGAATTGTGTTGGTGTAAAGTCCCACTTCGTTCAGCTGGCCAGAAATATTCCAGAGGCACTCTTCCCTACGCCTCTGAGAACTGCTCATCAGGTGCATCGCGCTAATAGCAGGAAAGTTGATGGGACAGTCTTGAAAGACACCTATATTCATGTCTTGATCTGCTGGTTTCATTCAGCAACACCCTGGTTTATGTAGAGATAGGCCTATCCTGATAAAACTATATCTTGCCCTTTAGCCTTTGTATAGCACTAAGCGTTTGCACCAAATACCTAGCTGTTTTTCTCAAATGGAAGATCATTCATGTCAATACCCTTAGAAGATGGTGCATATAATTCCAGTCCTTGGAGCTTTGTATAAGCAAAGGTGGATAATTGTTTAAGACCTGATAGTCTCCACAGTTGCAAAAGTTTTCCAGCCAGAAGACAGGTTTCTCACCAGTGTGTTCCAGTGATGTATGAATCTACTACCCCATCTCAACACGATGGACACCTGAGCCAGGATGTTGCAGGACATTCTTGCTTTGCAGCAAGATATATGGAAGTTTTGTTTCATATCTCCAGCAAGCACAGCAAAAACCCATAGCCCTTTTATATAAACTGTAGGCAAACAATGATATGATTAATCCTTGACAAAGTATCAGCTATGATTAAAGTTTTATCCTCCCCAAAACCTTCATTTCTAGATAGTTTCCATGAGCTGATGCTTTAAAACTATGAAACCTTCTCAAGAGAACAAAGACCTTCTCCTAGGGTGACCAGACAGCAAATGTGAAAAATCAGGACTGGGGTGAGAGGTAATAGGAGCCTATATAAGAAAAAGACCCAAAAATCAGGACTATCCCTATAAAATCGGGACATCTGATCACCCTACCTTCTCCCCAGACTTGATACATTTTCTTAGAACTCTTTTATATTATACTTAAGTATTAATTTAAGCAGTATTTCATTGAACAGGATCTGCTCATTTGTACCAGTCTCTGAGTTATTGTATTTTGTAATTTATATGAGCTTAATCAAATCTATTATCTCTGACAACAATGCAAGTGTTCTGAATGCTAAGTGATTTTTTTTGGAGAGGAACATAATTAATTTTCCAGCCCTGTCTGAAAATGCTTAGTGGTCAGTTCTGTCATTGAGATTTATTAAGAATATGTAAATCTGGCATTATGAGCAGCAATTAAAAATAAAGTTGCTGTAACTGTAACTTTTGCTAATACCTGTATTGCTCCTTTCTGAAATGGTACAAGGTTGAGATCTTAAAATAATCTTTTTTAAAAGGGATTTTGTTAGTGCTCTCTGGGGAAATAAGTTAAGCTGTATAAAAACATATTCATTATAAAATTTTTTTATAATGATGCATGGCTTTTTAGAGTAATATATTGATATAGTAGCTTCTCCCACCTAAATCATCTAACAAACCTCTCTAGTTTTGTCTCATCCATCTTGATTGGGAGTTATATTTATCATAGAACAGAAATAAAACTTTCAATTTTTAATTATTAGCTCTAAAAAGGTTCCAGATTAACTCAATGAGTTCATTTCTCCATATGAAGAATAAAACTCCAACAGAAATTTGCTGAATGAGAAATCTGTACTTCCCAGAGATCAATATTCTTTGTCCCTCTGAATAGGTCATCTTTTTCCTTAAAATGTATATAAAGTTTATTAATGTATATGTTTTATTCTAGCAATTATATTTTAAGACTTGTTTTGGTATTGTACACATTGCACACTTGTTTGCTGTCAAACATCCTTTTAGGGTCTAACTTTTTAAAAAATGCCCACCACATTTAAATTCATGGATAAATGCAAACATACGTATGTCCTGTTTACAAACTGTACTTGAATATCAGGTAGTTAGATATGCATATTTTGAAACTGGCACCTGCAGAATTTGAGACTGAGTTGAAGCTCCTTTAAAAATTTGGGCTCCAATCCTGCAAGCAGTTTCATGTGGACAGATGTCTGCACCTGCTAGGAGCCTGATTGACTTCAGTTGAGTTGTGTGCACTTGCAGAATCAAAACTTTGGACATTAAGGGTTATACAAGTTCAATATATACTCATCTGAACAGAATCTTGCTTTATTTTGATGCAAAGGATGTTGGAGTAAATAGATGCAGGATTTGTTGATGTTTTTCTAACAGTTTTTTTCCTAAAATACACTCCGAAGTAAGGGTTCTCCAACCTTTTCATGATATGAGATCAAATTTTAGGGTACGGATTGACTTGGGGACACCTTCACTACCGTTCATAATCTCATAACTTTCTTGGAGCAACTAAAGCCAGTGCTTGCACAGAAAAATATTAGGAAAGTGTGGCATGTATTTTTACCTGTCTTTTAACGCAGTTTGTCAGCTGGAAATTAGAAGGAGACAGCATGATGGGATCAGCAAATTCTTCACACACCAAGGAACACAAGGACAAAACAAAATAAAAGCTAAGAAATCATGTGAGAGGGCAACATCTCATGAGTTTCCCAGTTAATTATCACACCAAAAGGGATTTGGTTAAGTTCAGATAATCAGATCAACTTTGGGATGTTGTCTGAGCTGAGCTAAGCTGAGTAACATCTTGAAACGAAATACATGGAACACACATCACAGCTGAGATCAAACAAGGCACCTGAGCTAAAGCCACCAGATTTAAACATCAGAGTATTGGTGGCAGGATGTTCTCAATGGGAGCCCTCATTTCTGATATCTTGACTTCTAGAGGGTGCTGCACGGCCCATCACTTTACAAAAATTTTTGCCTGAAGAATGGCTCTGGAAGAAATGTTGTTGAGTCCTTTAATTCAGGCTTTTGGTGGAATCTTAACTGACTCTGAGTGAATAAATGAATTTTTTAATTCATGTTTTAATATATTGCTTTTAAGTGTATTTCATAGAGGTAATAAGTAATAACTGTGTATCTGTATTGCAGAATAAAGCAACATTTTCTGAAGAGGGTACTGTCTGGAGTGGTATAAAAGCCATGGAGAGATCACCATATGCAGCACTCTATTTGAGATGTGAGAAACTATCAGGGCCCATAACACTGGCTGTCTGATCTAGTGGCTGGAGCAGAGTCCGGGTCACAGTCACACTAAGAGTCAAAGGTCAGAAGTCATACCAAGCTGGAATCAGGGTGAAGAATCAAGAACAAAGCATTTTAACAGGAACAGGGATGAGGCATGGTAGAAGGAACCAGGCAAGGCAGCAAGGGTTTGGTCTCAGCAGTCTAGACAATGACAGGCCCAGCAACTAACTGCTCAGACAAGGGATAGGACAGGAACAGGAAGCTTTGTACCTGGTGGCGTCCAATCAGCAGTCTACTCTTAGTCTCCTGACCATGCTGAGTCACAGGTGTAGCTTCTGGTGGTGGGGTATTTTCATCCCTGGTAGTTCAGTGGTGCAGAGGACAAGGCTTCACACCAGCCCTATAGGCCTGGGTTTGAGAACTGAGGGGCCTGGCAGAAATCTCCCTAGGCTCACTTGTGATCAGACTAACATGCCCCTCCACCACCTCACACTAGAGCAATGCTAACCTCTGGTTATATGGGACGAGCTTTTCAAAAAGCTCAGGGCCAGATTTTTAAGTGCTCAGCACCCACAAGAGGGGTCAGATTTTAAAAGTGCTCAGTATTTGGCATCTCCCACTGTGAAGCTGATGACTGGATTTTTCAAACGTGCTCAATATCCAATATGCTGAGTTCTTCTGAAAATCTGGCCCATTTAGAGCATATCTATGTATTTGCTGGTTCTAGTTTCTTTAGTTCTGACCATGGAATTTCCATTGCATTAGGAATAAAAATGCAATAACTTTGCTGTTTCGTAGGATAAGTAGGGGAAATAAAAAGAATATAACCTAAATAAAATTGTATATATGGTGATTTCTTTAACTTGTCCTATTAGAACAAGGTATACTCAAGGGAAGCAACTAGTGGAAAAAATATGCATTAGAATCCTGGCTCTGCTGAAATCAATGGTAAAATTCCCATTGGTTTCAATAGGAGCATGATTTCACCTCTCAGGTATATTTTAGTTGAGAAAGAGTAGCGTTAATGAGAAGCCATTCACCATTACTGTCATCTGATCTCTCCAATGTTCACCTTTTGTTTCAAGTTAGAAGTGATATGGTAATAATAACTGTTTTTTTGTTAGCAGAAAGAGACAATACATTTGTTAAAGGCTAGTTGTTAGGGCGAGTCTCATTTTTTAATCTGAACAAATAATTTATAGGAAAAAATCTGAGTCCTTAAAAACACTCACTTCAAAATGAAACATTCTTGAATTACAGGAGAGAAGTGGCCTGTAATGTAGGTATATCTTTCACAGTCACTCAATAAGAATCAAAGATTATTGAAAGCAGGTTAATGCCAGACTCTGCTATCTGCTTTTTAAAATATACAAAATCTCTTAGGACAGTTCATCTAAATCACTTTGAAACACCCAAGACCCTGGTACTAGACTGCAAACAGAACAATTTTATAAATCAGTCAGAGGGGCTCATTCTTTAAAAGATATGCTACATTACAAGAGGTCAAAGGCTCTCTATTTCATTATATATCAATGACAATAACTCAATTTAAGTGTATAATGACCCAAGTCAGCAGTCCATGGCAACAAAAATTTTACAGAAACCTTATCTAATATGCTGACATGTTCATCTCAAGAAGCCATTATAGACTCTTCAGTACACAAAACAATTGATTTTAATCTTTAATACTGTTAAGCAGCAGGGGGCAGATAGGCATTTTAGCACAGCTTTGCTTTTTACATATAGCATTTAATATATTCAGAAACTCCTAGACACAGAGTCTTGTGTCAATTTTTTTAGGAATTTAGTCACTAGAACATGATCTTTTAAAGTAAAGGTGTGATGTTTACATTCTCAGGACGTGCTTTTATAAGGATTATACATCAATGAAATATGAAGGCTGAGGATGGGTTTTGCATGGATTTTTTTCAGGAACAGCCTGGTTTCTAAGTATCTCCTGACATAAATTAAAGTAGTGGTAAAATGAATGGATTCCAGAAAAGCATTATGAAGAGACTCACTCTAATAGAAGCAAATGAAATTTTCTTCTTGTGTTTCTTTTCATTAAATGCATTTTATTTTCAATAAATGGATTTTTTTTGCTTTGAAAACATTCTTTATTATTGCATAAAGTAAAAGATATCTTAGGAAAGCAACAGGCACTGCAAGTCAATGTATCGTACGTAGCAAACACAGATTCCTGTTCACATTGGAAGCACTGCACTTGAATCCCATGCAGGACATCAGACATTACTGGTGGCTTTCAGCCTCAGATTGTTCCCTCAGGGCATCCCTAATCCTTGCAGCCCCGTGCTGGGCCCCTCTAATAGCCCTGCTCTCTGGCTGTTCAAATTCAGCCTCCAGGTGTTGAAGCTCTGAGTTCCATGCCTGAGTAAACCTTTCACCCTTCCCTTCATGAATGTTATGGAGGGTTCAGCACACGGATATAACCGTGGGGATGCTGTTATCGGCCAGGTCCAGCTTCCCATATAGACAGTGCCAGTGGCCCTATAAACAGCCAAAAGCACACTCCACAGTCATTCTGCACCTACTCAGCCTGTTGTTGAACTGCTCCTTGTTGCTGTCAGGGCTCCCTGTGTAGGGTTTTATGAGCCACGGCATTAAAGGGTAAATGGATTCTCTCAGGATCACAATGGGCATTTCAACTTCGCCTATGGTGATCTTCTGGTCTGGGAAAAAAGTCCTGATTTGAAGCTTCCTGAGCAGGCCAGTGTTCCGAAAGATCCGTGCATCATGCACCTTTCTGGGCCAGCCTCCGTTAATGTCAATGAAACACCCGTGGTGATCCACAATACCCCTTCCAATTAACCTACTGGAGGCTAGGTGGGCTGGTGCCAGAATTGGAATATGCGTCCCATCTATTGCCCCTCTACAGTTAGGGAAACACATTTGTGCAAAGCCAGACACAATGTCATGCATGTTACCCAGAGTCATGGTTCTTCTGAGCAGGATGTGAATAATGGCCATGCAAACTTGCATCAACACAATTCCAGCACTCAACTTTCCCACTCCAAACTGGTTAGTGACCGATCGGTAGCTGTCTGGAGTTGCCAGGTTCCAGATTGCAATAGCCACCCGCTTCTCCACCATCAGGGCAGCTCTCAATCTCGTGTCTTTTTGCTGCAGAGTGGGGGCAAGCTCATCACACAGTCCCATGAAAGTGGCTTTTCTCATCCGAAAGTTCTGCAGCCACTGCTCATCATCCCAGACTTGCATGATGATGTGATCCCACCACTCAGTGCTTGTTTCCCAAGCCCAAAAGTGCAGTTCCACAATGGTGAGCATGTCCATGAATGCCACAAGCAATCTCGTGTCTTATGCATTACTCGAGTCGATATCATCGTAGGAGTCCTCACTGTCACTTTGGATCTTAAGGAATAACTCAACTGCCAAACCTGATGTGCTGGCGAGACTCGTCAGCATATTCCTCAGCAGTTCAGGCTCCATTGGAAGACAGGGCACTCAATAAAAAAAATGTTGAAAGATGGCACCAATTGTGGACGGAAGCAGAGGGATTTCTGGGATGTGAACCGATGCATCACAGGGTGTTGGGACAGAACCCAGAATGCCCAGCACCCCCCGACCCCTTCCCACAAGCCACAGAATGGGATGAGGTGCTCTGTGGGATAGCTGCCCACAATGCACTGCTCCCAATGCCGCTGCAAGTGCCACAAATGTGGCCACACCAGTGCGCTTGCAGCTGTCAGTGTGGACAGACTACACCACTTTCCCTACTGCTCTCTATGAAGGCTGGTTTACCTCAAAGCGTGCTACATTTGCAAGTGTAGCCATGCCCTAAGAAAACTTTGGTAGATTCAACATCTCTTTATTTTCCTCCCAGTAGTTATTGTGTCACAAAATGATTTTATTGAAGTTATGGTTTAAGAAAAAAGTCCCATTAAAGTAAGCCTTATTGATCTTATTGCAGGAGGTCTTATCACTGCTGGCATGATATGAAGCTACCAAATGGCTTTTTACTAGTCAATGGAAATGTTAGTGCATTAAAATGGTCTTAGACAATAAATGGTCTTAGAAAATAAATCTATCATGGAATAAAATTATACAGTCAAACTACTTGATGATGTTTATTCCTTTTAAAATTAATTTACTACATACCTCACATCCTATACATTTGGATTTCAGGGGCTTATCTCAAATATGAACAAACAAAAGCTAATTTCATGTTGTAGTAAACAAATGGTACGTCTTTGTTAGTACAAGGGTAAGCATATTGGAGTTCTCCAAGGTTGTTTTCTACCATATGGCATGCTCTCTCTCATGCATTACAATGTATTTCAAGGGTCTTATTTTTGTAGCCATTTCTTTATTTAAATAAGATTTAAACATTTTCAGCTAATATTTTCTTTTCTCCTCAGATTCCCTGAGAAAGCTGTATCTCTTTTAGCTTGCTTTGCAATATCATCTGTACACACACTATACTACAGAATACAAGACCTTGATCCTGAAGCTGGTTCTGAGTGGGCTCCGGGGTCCACCGGTGTGGAACCATTTGAAGGATCAGGGCCCAAGTTTGCAATGTCTATTGAGATAAATCTTGGAGAAGATTAAATGATCATATAATGATGATTAAACACCAAAGTCGGTCTCTAATAAAGAAATGAGATATGACCTAATTACTATAGTTTGCCAGTAAAAGATTGATTCATTTATCATTTTGCTCTTCATGATGGCTAAAGTTTTTACAAAGAGGAACTTCTAAATTCTATGCAAAGCTTAAAGTCTGTTCAGCTGCGTAATGGAGTTTACAAACTCCACATTGAGGCTAAGGGAGTGGTGGAGCAGTACTGGGCCAAGAAGGTGCTCATGACATAGAAGCTGCAGAGCATGCTTCAAATAGATGACCTGCTTAAAAGGGTCCACTTGGACAGTCAAGTGGAGTAAAGACTGGACTTAACTGGACAGGACTGTCTGCAGGAAAACAATAGCTTCTGGGATGCAACGATCTACAAGGGAAGGGTCTAGACTGTAGGTAAGAGCTGATCAGGAGGCCAGGGATCGGTCCACCATCTCATCTCCCCATTTTCTCCCAGATAAGGGGCAACACCTGGACACTGGAAATGAGCTGGGAAGCCCTGGGGGAATTGTTGAGACTGTGAACAACCCTCAATTTAGAAGGAAGCAGAATGCTGGGACCACACCCCAAACTGAAGAGAGAACAGGGGACGTAGGAAGTGGCCCAGGGAAGGCTGGTCTGGTGTATCAGCTAAGAGGGGTCTGAGACTCTCCTAACCTTTTCCCTTAGGCCCTGTACAAGGACCTGATGGAGAGGAAGGGCTTGGCTGCCCCTATCCTTCCCTTTTTCTACAGTTGACTGAGAGAACTCAGGGAGCATAAGAGAATGACAGAGGGTAACTTGGCCACCAGGTCCTCAGATTGTTTGGTAAGGCCATCCCAAGTCTCTGGAAGAGTGTTGAACCTTCACTAGGCCTGCTGGCCCCAAGTGAAGCCCACTACAAGCAGACATGAGAATTGTAATGGGTGCCAGTTTTTCACTGCCTCCTCAGACTGTCAAGACTCCATGCCCATGATGCCTACACCTGATTCATATAGCTACAGTGCTGGATGTCCCGTAGAGCTGAGACTTTGACCTTCAACAGCATTTTCCCTGTATGCTTTAAAAAGTCCTTTGTGTTTACACAAAGAGAGTGGCTTACTGCGGTGACATGAATGAGTCCACTGAGTTTGATCACATAGTGTCCTTGTTTCCCCACTTAAGGCATTTCATTTCTCTTGTTAAGGATGGAATTGAATTAGTCTTTCAAAACTCTAAGAAAAAAGAATCACGGCAGTCAGAAATGGAAAAGACTTACTGTGACATCTGTTCAATTCATTAGGGGCTAGTCTAGAATCATTCTCTAGTATATTTTCTCAAGTTCTTTATTGGAGTTTATTTTTAACTGAATCAAACAATATGACTTTCATTACTTTCCTTAGTGATTTTTCCACATCTAATAAATGTTCCTGAACACTTTTCCTGATAGTCCCTTGCTGGGTTTCTTCCTTTTTATGCCCTTATAGGTCACTATAAATTCCTCTTTCCTCCTCCTTTGGTTAAGATTCTCCACTGTCTTGCTCTTTGTGCAGTCATTGATACTTGTGCTACTCCTGGGGGAATTCTGTGCCAAAAAATTAAAAATTCTGTGCACAATATTTTAAAATTCTGCATATTTTATTTGTCAAAGTAACACAATATAATCACACCAGTTTTAATTATTTTGGTAATTTATTTCAAAATACCTGTTAGCAAGTATGTCTTAACAATAGAGACAACAAAAAAGTCCCCCCCCCAGGAGTAGAGAGTTAAAGAGACCCCTATGACAACCCAGCTCCTGTTTCTCTGTTACACTTTTGTTGGGCACCTCAGTCTGGGTGTGTCATATGTGCCAGCTGGGCACATGTTGGGGGAAAAACTCTGTCCCTTTGGTCTCAGACACCAACACTCCCCATCTCCAGAGTCCAGTCACCACCCCCAGCCCAGACACGTGAACGCCCGTATCCCCCATAGTCCAGCCGAAAAGCTCAGACACCAGCACCCTCTATCCCCCCAGAGACAGAAACAGTTTGATAATGGGTCCCAGGCTTGCACAGAGTTTCCTGCATGCTGCCTCTTTCCTCCAGGAAGTGCTGGGAACCACAGCTGCCTGGAACCCTCCAGCCCCCACTCACCCCAGGCAGAGTCCTGTATCTGCAAGCTGGAGAGTTAGGTTTTGCTGAGTCCAGCAGTCCCTAATGGCAGCCAACGACTCTGGAGTACCAGTTCTGAGGGAAAAAATAAAATTCTGTGCAGAACTTTAATTCTGCACAATTTCTGCATTGTGCAGTGCTGCAGTATTCCCCCAGGAATACTGTGCAAAGAGTAAATCAGAATTCTACACTCATTTTACACAAGTATAAATGACTACACAAGCTGCAAGGTAGAGGAGAGCAGGGCCCAATGGATTTATATTCTGTGAATACTTGTTGATAGATGGTGTATTCTCCTCACCAGGTACAGAAGTTTTTTGCTTTGCAGGAGGTGAGGTAGGATCATTTGAGATAAATCAGAGTTTGTCAGAGAAACTTAAGAAACAGAAAGTTAAGGGATAACTTGATCAGAGTCTATAAGTACCAACACAGAAAACAAATGTGGATTGATAATGGATTCTTAAGTCTAGCAGACAAAGGAATCACATAATCCAATGTACATTTTTAACTGTGAGAGTAATGAACCATTGGTAGAACTTACTAATGGTTGTGGTGGATTCTTCATCACTGGCAATTTTTAAATCAAGACTGAATGTTTTTCTAAAAGAGATGCTCATGTTCAAACAGGAATTATTTTGGGGAAGTTCCGTGGCCTGTGTTATGCAGGAGGTCAGACTAGATGATCACAATGGTCCTTTCTGGCTTTAAAATCTATGAAAAGATGAGTTTCCTTGACTACAGCCTACACCTATGAAGTTTAGCGTTTTATTTTTCACAAGTAAAAGAATGACCAAAGGGGTGGTTTTGAAATCAGGCAGAAGCAGGGGAAGAGGAGGAAAATGCAATAGTGATTAATAATGAACATGAAGTTTCCCACTCCAGATGGTAGGATACTCTTATGAAATCCAGCTACAGCAATCCCGCCATCAAGTTTAGAATACTGCTCAGCCAAATACTGAAGCCAGTTATGCTACTTTCATTTGCTTCCATAGAGCAACAAGAATGATTAAAGGTCTTGAGAACATGACCTACGAAGGAAGGCTGAAAGAATTGGGTTTGTTTAGTTTGGAAAAGAGAAGACTGAGAGGGGACATGATAGCAGTTTTCAGGTATCTAAAAGGGTGTCATCAGGAGGAGGGAGAAAACTTGTTCACCTTAGCCTCCAATGATAGAACAAGAAGCAGCAGGCTTAAACTGCAGCAAAGGAGATTTAGGTTGGACATTAGGAAAAAGTTCCTGTCAGGGTGGTTAGATGCTGGAATAAGTTGCCTAGGGAGGTTGTGGAATCTCCATCTCTGGAGATATTTAAGAGTAGGTTAGATAAATGTCTATTAGGGATGGTCTAGACTGTATTTGGTCCTGCCATGAGGGCAGGGGACTGGACTCGATGACCTCTCGAGGTCCGTTCCAGTCCTAGAGTCTATGAATCTATGAATCTATGAAAATAAAGGCCACTGATCCTGTCTGCTCACTTGACGGTTAAAGAAACTTAATGAGATAAATGACAGGCGGTAATTGTGGACACTAAAATTTCTCAGTAAAGTTAGAATTCTGATCCGAAATTTATTAGGACACTTTATTTATTGCTTTTATAGCCCCTGAAAACTTCAATAAAAATATGTTTACTGCTGCCTCTGCTGAAAAAGGCAGATTTAAAAAAAAAAAGAATTGTGCAATGTTTTTCTCTGTATTTCTCCTTTGCATTTTATTACTATTGAATGTAAACAAAGATGAATGTGAGAACAGGTAAAATGAAAGGGACCATATAGAGATGCTGGGCTTCAAGTTTGCCATTACTTAAAAGAGCTAAGATGATATTTTGACAAAATTTGTAGCATGAGTGGGTTAGGTTTTATTAGTCTGTAATTAGCAGAAAGTGTACCATGAAGGTACAGAAGTTCAAATTATACAAGTCCTTGGACAGCCCAGTTTTCCCAACTAGGCTTGGCTTCCTCCTCCCTAGACTCTATTGTCCTCTTAGGAGTGGGTGATAGCCTAATGACTTGCTTCTCCTGCCACTGTTTGGAAGATCTCTTCTTCAGGGGCAAGCTGTCTGGTTTCTCGTTGTCACCCTAGTTGTCCCCCCTGACATTTTTTGGAGCAGAAACCAGTAGTCCAGTGCTCTTATCACTTATAATTGACTTTTGTCAAGTATCAGAGGGTAGCCGTGTTAGTCTGGATCTGTAAAAGCAGCAAAGAATCCTGTGGCACCTTATAGACTAACAGACGTTTTGGAGCATGAGCTTTCGTGGGTGAATACCCACTTCCTCAGATGCATGAATTGACTTTTGAACATTGAATTTACACCCCATAAAGCACCTGAAGATTGTACAATCCCAACCACACCAGGGACCTCCATCCCTATCCTCTCTCACATGCAGGATTCTATGACCCTGCAATATACTCTTGTGCTGAAACTTTAGAGTACCTCTTAAGGCCCTGGCTTTGTTAAGAGAACGTTGTGGGCCAACCCCTGTGCCCACATGGAGCCCCATTAGATTCAGTGGTTTGCCTACATGGTTTTCTTTGCAGGATTGGGGATTGATTTGTACATGGCAAGAGTAGTGTAGCAGTTATTGAGTTCCCTGAAGAAAAGCAGAAAAGATAATAAACTCAGAGAGGAGCGCTAGAGAGAAGTGAGTAGGGAGTTCTTACATGCTGGCGATATGGCTCATATAGGCCATTGCATTAGGGGGCCTGTTTCATGTACCACAAGCTGGGAAAAAACATGAAAGGACTCCATTCTTATGAAACTAAACTGGCTTTTTATTAAAGCAACTATTTATAGAGCTTCTCCAAACACAGCTTAATTTTCCTAACCATTTGTCCACAACTAAATTCCTTGTGTCTGCTCCAAACTCCTGCTTCCTGTAACCTATGCTCATCTCTCCAGATTCCATGCAGGTTGTTACAGTCCAAATTAGGGCAGTCCTGTAGGGAGACTTACCCTATATTAGGGGCTGGACTAGCTCCTGGTTATTGGAGGAACACACCAGCTTCCCTCTTCTCTCCTCACCAGCCCTAATGATGCCACAGAGAAGAGTTACCTTGGTTTCAAGGCTTGTGTAACATCTACTGGAACGCTTTGTGACAAAAAAACTTGCATATTCACAGAGTAGCTTATTTTCAGCCTCTTCAAATTTAACGTACCTAAAGGGGTGATTTACCACGTTACAGACTATTAAAGAAATAACCTGCTGATACTTTGCTTGTGAAATTGAGCGCTCGGTTGGATGCACAGCTATCTAAGCAAAATTTCCTCTTTCTAATTGCACTATTCACTTCAGTTACTCTGAGAGTAATATTTGGATTCGGCTGAACATGCAGCTTACTTCCATGTTGAAAACACATTCTTCGATAATTAGCCCAGTATGTATTTATTTTCTGGGGTTTGTAACGGATAGATCCTTAACTCCAACAATGCTAGTGAAGACTGAAGAAGAGGATTTTCTCAGAAGGACTCTGGAATGCCAAACAGTTCATGTGAAAGGCTGCATCAATAATCTGATATAAGGAGCCATTTTTATAATTAGTTAGTCACAAGTTTCAAATAAGAGAGGCAAAAATATTTTAGGCTTTTTTTGCTCATTGTTTAAAAGCTATGAAGTCAAAGGGGTTGACACTTCAGAGAAACTCAGCAGAGAAAAGTCTTTTTAAGTGTCTTCTGTATCTGGACTTAGAGCCCTTTCTCACCATATACACTTTCCCTTTCATATAAAAAACCAATATTGCTAGGAAAAAATAGTGGTAATATTTTATGTTATGACCCTTAGCTTCTGGGTAAGCCTTGCTGGCTACCATAAAACTGCCTGAAAGAAAGTATATTAACTCCAAGTGCATGTGTACATTTTCTTATAATTACCAAGGGATGCCACCCTCCCCACCTGCTTTATGGGAAGAGAAGGGGAGAGAGCAGCTGCAGCTACCAGCAATGACTGCACAAGGGAAGGAGATGCTGTGCCAGGCCCTGCTTTTAACTCACCCCACGCCTCTGCTGATGTGCAAAGGAGTGGCCAGTGTTTATGGCTGCTTTTTGCTACTTGAGTGGTGCAGAGCAGCCAGAACCCACTAGTGAAACTGGTCAATATTATTTTTATAGCATGAAATTCTATCCCTATAGAAGTCAATGGGATATTTGCTGTTGACTCCAGTGGGGTCAGGATTTCACCCATAGGGCCTTCAATCTAATCTGAGAAATGCAGGCAGACATCACTTGAAAAATCCCTGTGCTGCACTTGTTTACATACGCTGAGCCCAATTCTCCACTGCCTTAAACTTTGAGCTTCATTC
This sequence comes from Gopherus flavomarginatus, assembly GCF_025201925.1. Taxonomy (NCBI): domain Eukaryota; kingdom Metazoa; phylum Chordata; order Testudines; family Testudinidae; genus Gopherus; species Gopherus flavomarginatus. The sequence continues at coordinate 147,054,166 of NC_066620.1, read as the reverse complement.
TCCACTATGGATGAGGGCAGGCTGTTAGGGATCTGGCCAGGACTCCCTGATTCTCAGCCATCTGGTTTTGGCACAGGTTAAAACTGCAGGAGAGTATCTTTAATTTACATCACTCAGGGACCTTGGGTCTAGCCAACATGACCTCTTTCACCTGCCTTCTTCTCTCCTCCTTTGCCTCCCCTCCTGGCTGTTGTATTCATTTACACGTGCCCAGAGTGAGCATAAAACATTACCAAAACAGAATTCTCCACTCACTGACATAACAAGCATGATAATACTTTATACCACACTGCACAAATACAAATGACTCCAGAAGATGCAGGGCAATGTAAGACCAGACCCATATAATAGAGGTGCAGATGTTTCAAGACACACAGCGGAAGCACATCTATTGTATTTCAGATTAGAATTGATCCCATAATGGTTTTCTGGTGATTTGCAAGTTGGATGTATAAATCTGCACTTAGAAGAGATTGAGTTATAAACTTAGTATTTAATTTATAGAGCCTGCCAGCAAATCTTAGCCATAAAGTTTTGATTTATATGTCATCATTTTAAATAGTGATTTTTTAATTTCAGATTTTACTAAAGTATTTCAATGTGTGCTAAGTCAGGCAGCGAGTTTCCATATCCTAAACAGCATTAACGAATCTTAAATCAGATTTGCATGTCCTACAATAGATTTACAAACCATTTCAATAAATCCTAAGTAAAACCTTGCCTTTTTTTGGGTTCACAAATCCTGATTTTGCAGCTGGTTTTCAGGGAAGTGATTTATAAATCAGAAATTTAAAGCCCAACTGCCAGCACGGTCAGCTCTCAAAATTCTGACTCTTACTTCGTATCTGAGTACTTTGATTTATAAGCTGTGGTCAGGCTCTCTCTATCCCTGATTTTCTTCCTAGACTCTGATTGGTTTGTTACAAGCCCTACAAAAGGTTATACTCTGTGTAGGCTGTAGTTCAATTGGACTGGCAGTGTTATGGAAAAAGTGATACGTAATCAGACTGCAGCTGGCAAAAGCAAGCTCTCTCACATTTGGTAGTCAGAGAAAACAAACAGCAGCTGAGCAATAAATTCTGGAAATGTTACTAAGCTGAAGTTCTCCTTCTTCTCTTTTCTTCTTACATATACACCTATGAAGCATGTTATACACATCTTATCCCAGAATAAAGATGTAGGATCCAAATAGTCCCATCCAAGTAAATTTCAAATACATGCTTAAGTTCTTTGCTGCCTAGAGATGGAGTTAAATACAGGCTTAAGCATGTATTTTACTACATTGCTGAATCAGAGATTTATTTAGCACCAGAGTCTGGTTCCCAAACTCACTTGAATAGCAATCAATAGCAATTACTCAGAAATCCATAGCAATAAAAATAACTAAACAATTAAAACTACATCATTTTCCAACATATACTGGAGATTTAAAGCACTGCAAGCAGCTGTTTGTTTCCCAGCTACAACTAGTATTTAGACTGGAGAGAATGAAGGGTTTTGCTCTATAACCAAAAGCAGCTTCACAGATTACAGAATATTGTATTTTCAGAATATTTATTTGAATCTATTTCTGCCAAATTATCTCCTGCTGATCAGAAAAATAATTTTTGAAAATCACTTTCTGTAATCTAGACTGATCATTTTAAGTGTCCATTTTTTCTTTATTCATAATCAAGCCTTTCTTTATCTTGCCCAGCATTTCTTTCCCCCACTCACTCTTTGCCTCCTTCTCTATTGATTGAATACCAAGAATCCACTCATTCACTCATGCGAATTTGGCAACCAGTGTGTGTGTGTGTGTGTGTAGTCATTACACATAAAGAGATCCAAGCCTTTCAGAGTCACTCATCACAACTGTAGCAGATACCAAGAGTATGTCTACACTACAAAATTAGGTTGATTTTATAGAAGTTGATCTTTAGAAAGCGATTTTATACAGTCGATCGTGTATGTCCCCACTAAGCGCAGTAGGTCAGCGGAGTGTGTCCTCAATACCGTGGCTAGCATTGACTCACGGAGTGGTGCACTGTGGGTAGCTATCCCACAGTCCCCACTGCCCATTGGAATTCTGGGTTAAGCTCTGAATGCCTGATGGGGCAAAAACATTGTCGCGGGTGGTTTTGGGTACATGTCATCAGTTTCCCCTCCCTCATTCCCTCCTTGAAAGCAACAGCAAGCAATCATTTTGTGCCTTTTTTCATATATTATCCATCCAGACGCCATAGCACGGCAAGCATGGAGCCTGCTCAGCTCAGTGCTGTGTTGCAAGCATTGTAAACACCTCACGCATTATCCCGCAGTATGTGCAGAGCCTGGCTAGGACTCGCCAACATGAGGATGCTTATGAGGAGGACAGGGCCACAGACATTCCTGAAAGCATGGGATGTGGCAATTGGGACATCATGGTGGTAGTGGGGCAGGTTAATACAGTGGAACACCCATTCTGGGCCCTGCAAACAAGCATAAACTGGTGGGACCGCGTAGTGTTGCAGGTATGGGATGATTCCCAGTGGCTGCGAAACTTTTGCATGAGGAAGACCACTTTCCTGGAACTTTGTGACTTGCTTTCCTCTGCCCTGAAGCACAGATATACCAAGATGAGACCTGTCCTGACAGTTGAGAAGCGAGCTGCAATAGCCCTGTGGAAGCTTGCAACGCCTGACTGCTACCAGTCAGTTGGGAATCAATTTGGAGTGGGCAAATCTACCACGGGGGCTGCCATGATCCAAGTAGCCAAGGCAATCGGTAACCTTCTTCTGACAAGGTAGCCTGGGTGGGGAGGGGGAAGAGGGAAAGACAAGGCCACATTGCTTATTGTAGCCACACTACAAATCAAAGCTGTTTGAATGACAGCCTTCTGTTGCTTGGACCTCTTCTGGAGTGGAGTGGTTGGGTGCCCGGAGTCTCCCCCCACCCGCATTCTTGGGCATCTAGGTCAAGTGGATATGGAACTTGGCAAGGAGGGCAGGCAGTTATACAAAGGATGCAGCAGTGGTCTATGCTCTAGTTGCCTTTCCTGTAGCTCCACCAGACGTCTAATCATGTCCGTTTGCTCCCTCATTAGCCTCAGCATCTCCTCCTGCATGTTCTGATCATGTTCACTGTATGCTTTCCTGGCCTCTGCCACCAAATGCCGCCATGCATCAGTGTGCGAGTATTGCATGAGCTCGGAAAACATGTCATCATGAGTGCGTTTTTTCTCTCCTTCTAATTTGTGATAGCCTCAGGGACGGAGTTGATATGGGGAGCATAGAAACATTTGCACCTGCAGGGGGTATAAAAAGGGAGCGTAAAATTTAAGAAGATACATTTCTGAGAACAAAAGAGATACTCTTTCACAGTGAATCAAGGAGTTCATAGCAGACAGGACATGTGCTTTAGGTACAAGGTCGAATTTTGCCTTTTATATTGAGTGCCTGCTGGTATGGTGACACATTACACACGGCTGGGCAACAGAATTCAGTTTCCAGGCAGACATGGTAAGCCAAAGGGTACGCAGGATTGGCTTCTTCCACGTTGATAACATGTGGGAACGTTTTCAAACTGCAGCGCCTTCCTTTCCCATAGCAAGCAATGCCAGTTGGGTTTGCCTTTTAAAAGGAGAGGCTGAGGTTTTGGGGTGGATGTGCAGCACACCCCTCCCCCCACCGCATGGCTATTCTCTGGGATGATCCCTTTTAGCCAAGTGCAAATAACCCAGCATGAACGGGGTCCTTTTACTGTTCCTTTACAAAAATTCCCCTATTTCAACCAGGTGACCATGAATGATATCACTGTCCTGAGACTGACACAGAAAGATAAAGACTGAATGTTGCATGAATGCAATCAAAACCCAGGACCATTCACTGCCATACTTTGTACTGCAATGATTCCAGACTACTTGCTACTGGCTTGGCGTGGTAAAGTGTCCTACCGTGGAGGATGAAATAAGGCAGCCCTCCCCAAAAACCTTCTGCAAAGGCTTTCAGAGTACCTCCAGGAGAGCTTCATGGAGGTGTCCCTAGAGGATTCCCGCTCCATCCCCAGACACGTTAACAGACTTTTCCAGTAGCGGTACTGGCTGCAAATGCATCCCAATTCTTCAGGCAAACATTAAACACAATTGCTTTTAACCTCTGTAGTGTAGCTACAAATGTGCACTCAGCAGAACTGCCTTCTCTGCCTTCAGGGTCCAGGAACCCACCTTGGGAGAGTATTGGCTCCAGGGTGATGAAAAGGTCCTGGCTGCTGGGGAGAACGATTCTCCGCTTGCCTGCTGCGCTTTCTCCTCCTCCTCATCCACAAAATCTTCCTCCAGTTTGTGTGAGACTCCCCCCTTGGAGGTGTCCACGGAGAGTGGTGGGGTACTGGTAGGGTCCCCCCAGAATGCCATGCAGCTGATCATAGAAGTACCATGTATGGGGCTCTCACCCAGAGTGACCGTTTGCCTCCTTTGTCTTGTAGTAGGCTTGCCTGAGCTCCTTAACTTTCATGCGGCACTGCTGTGTGTCCCTGCTGTAGCCTCTCCATCATGTCCTGTGTGATTTTGGCATATATATTATATTAGCATTTCTTCTGCTGGATCGGAGTTCTGCCTGCACAAATTCTTCTCCCCTTACAGCAATCAGATCCAATGTCTCTCATTCTCTCTGTGCTGGAGCTCATTTGTGATTCTGGGACTACATGGCCACCTATTCTGCTGAGATCACCATGCTGACCAAACAGAAAATGAAATGCAAAAGTTCCTGGGGCTTTTCCTCTGTACCTGGCTTGTGCATCGGAGTTGAAAGTGCTGTCCAGAGCTGTCACATTGGAGCACTCTGGGATAGCTCCCGGACGTCACCACCATTGAATTGCACAATGCTGCATCTGCACTATACCAAATTCGACCCAAGAAGGTTGATTTTAGTGCTACTCCCCTCATCGGGAAGGAGTACAGCAGTTGATTTTAAGAGCCCTTTAGGTCAGTGGAATGGGGTTGGTTGGTTAGCTGCATTGCTTACAAAATCAACCTAACATGGCTAAATTTGACCTAAACTCGTAGTGTAGACCAGCCCCAAGATCAGGGCCGGCTCCAGCTTTTTTGCAGGCCCAAGTGAAGAAGGAAAAAAAAAACAAAAACCCTGATTGTGCTGCCGCTGAAGTGCCACCAAAGAGGAAGAGATGGAGTGAAGGACCTGCTGCCTAATTGCTGCCAAAGACTAAAGCGGAGCACTTGAGCTGCTGCTGAAGTGCCGCCGAAGACCCAGACATGCCGCCCCAATAACCAATGGAGTGCTGCCCCTTTCTATTGGCTGCCCCAGGCACCTGCTTCCTTCCCTGGTGCCTGGAGCTGGCCCTGCCTAAGATGCTTTGTAGACAAATAGATAGGAACTCCACACCAAGCAATCTCTTGGAGCACAGTTCTATTGTCATTTAAGATCACTGGTGGTTTCTTTGCATGCATACACTTTATATGCATACACTTTTCAGAATAGTTACAATTAGCGAGCACAAGTTTAAAATGTGGGTGCCTAACTCAGCACTTAGGTGCCTAAAATGAATATGAAAGCACTTAATTGTGTATTCAGGTGCCTATTAGGTAAGTCCCTAACTGTAGCCAATCAAATTTAAAAATTGGTTCAGATAATGTATTAGTGGCTGGAGAATCCTTAAAGCAGACCTATAATGCTGATAGGAAAAATAGCTCTGAAATACAAGCTGATTTAAACCCACTTCCTTTTATACTATTTCATGTTTAATGGTTGTGTTCCAAATGCCAGTACTTTCACAGCAGACAAAGATCTCAATCACAGTAAAAACTTTGATTAGAAATAATCCTATAGTATTATATGTCCACATATATTTACCAAACCTAACCAATACTATACCTAGCTCTAGGTGGAGTATTTAGGTAGGTCTGAATGTTGCAACCCCACTGGGTTGCTGCTGGGCTAGTCAGGGCCACCCAGAGGATTCAAGGGGCCTGGGTATTCGGCGGCGGGGGGTCCCCGGAACCAAATTGTAGCTGAAGACCCTGCACTTTGGTGGCAGGTCCCAGAGCGGAAGAACCCCCCTCCGTGGGTCTTCGAGGCACTTCAGCGGCGGGTCCCAGAAGGACCCCCCACCGCTGAATTGCCGCCGAAGACCTGGAGCGAAAGAAGCTACAGGGGCCAGGGCCTCATGAGAGTTTTCTGGGCCCCCTGGAATGAGTGAAGGACCCCTCTCCAGGGGCCCCAAAAACCAGTGTCTGGGGCAAATTGCCCTACTTGCCCCCCCCCCGGGCAGCCCTGGGGCTAGTCTAGTTACTATCCCTTAGGAGGCACAAAGCCAAAAACTGGATCAGATTTTGATCTGAGTTACCCTGGTGTAAATCAGTACTTTACTCTGATTTACAACGATGTTATCCAGATCAGAATTTAATGCAAAGGTCTCCCATTGAGTAGATACATTTTGATGTGTGCTAAAGTAAGAATGAATTTCATTTAATGAGCTCTTCATGGGGTTTTTGATAAAATGGATGGAATGTTTCTGATGCAGTTGAAATGTCTAACATTTAGGCTTCTAAATATAATGGTCCAACAGACAGCTACCTGGATTTGAGGGGATAAGATAAGGATGCTTTGGTGTCTGCTGATTACACAATGATTATTTAAATCCTTGTTTGTTGTCAGAATCTGTTTACCTAGCACAGCAGCAAGCCAATTGTCCAATCTGAACAAATAAAGCAGGTAATCCTAATAGTAAACAAAGTGTTACAGAAATAATGTAAATCTCGGGGACAGGTGGGGAGTTTGCACCAGTAACCTTTTCAGTGCCTATCATGTCTTTTGTCAAATGTAGGGGCCAGGCAAACTTGTCACTTTGTGGAAGGGCAAAACATTGTAATATATTTTATTTAAAGGTAACCATAATTACAGTCACTGCTGTTTTTTTAAATTCAAATTTATGAGAGAAGAATGGTTTTAATAATGACTTGACTGGACCAGAATAACTAACTATCCATAAATGCCTAGCAGTGCTATATATTACCTTAGTTTCCATATTACATTAACTGGACACAGTTACCTTTTTCATAGATACCAAAACATGGATGAATTGCCAAGGAGGAGTACAAAGAAAAGCACAAGCATATATGGACAAAATCAAAAAGACTAAGGCACAAAATGAGTGACACCTAGAATCCGATATAAAGGGCAATAAGAAGAGACTCTTTAAATGCATTAGGTGCAAGAGAAAGAAGAAAGAAAGTATTGGTCCTCTACTTAGCAGGGAAGGAGAGCTAATAACTGACAACATCAAAAAGGGTGAGGCGTTTAGTGCCTGTTTTATTTTAGTCTCAATTAAAAAGGTTAATGATGACCAGATACTCAACACAATTAATACTAACAAGAGGGAAAGAACACAAGCAAGAACCGGTCAAAATATTTAGATATATTTGGTTTATTTAAGTTGGATGGGCCTGATGAAATTTATTCCAGGGTACTTAAAGAACTAGCAGAAGGAATCTTGGAACTGTTAGCAATTGTCTTCAAGAACTCATGAAGGATAGGTGAGATACCAGAGAGCTAAAAGGTAAACATAGCACCTATCTTTAAAAGAGAGAACAAAGAGGACCAAGGGAACTACAGACCAGTCAGCCTAACTTTGCTAACTGGAGAGATACTGGAACAAATTATTAACAATCAGTTTGTAAGCACCTACAGGACAATAGGGTTATAAGGATAGCCAGCATGGATTTGTCAAGAACACATGATGTCAAACCAACCTCATTTCCTTCTTTGACAGGCTTAGTGGCCTAGCGGATGTGAGGAGTAGTAGATGTGATATAGCTTGACTTTAGTAAGGCTTTTGACACAGTCCCACATGACAGTCTCATAAGTAAGGTTAAGATTTTATCACAGTTATTTTTAGTAAAAGACACAGGCAGGTCACGGGCAATAAACAAAAAAATCACGAGAGCCTGTGACCTGTGTGTCTAAAATAATTAAAAATACAAGTAAAAATTTTTACTAAAAATAACTGGAGGAAGCGTGGGGGGGGGGGGCGGATGATAGCTGGATCCCCATGTGGGGAGGGGCTGACAGACCAGCTCCTACCATCATGGGCGGGGAAGCACAGCCTTGGCTCAGCCCCAGCAGCAGCCATCAGCGCAAAGGCCAAGTGTCGGCAGCAGCCACGGGGGATGGGGTTCACAGCCCTGCCTTCAGCCCCAGCTGCAGCTGCTGACAGCTGAAGCCAAAGAAGTCATGGAGGTCTGCTAAAGTCATGGAATCTGTGATTCATTTTGAATAGCCTCTAGTTTGTTTAGTTGGAGCTTGACCATGCCCCTTCCTACAATGTAGCCAAGGTATTTAGCCTCAGCTAGCCCTATAGCACACTTGGCTGGGGTGGCTGTGCGGCCGGCCCATCTTAGCGTGTCCAGAACTGCTTCCACCTTTTTCAAGTGGGTCTCCCTGTCAGGGGTATGGATAATTACATCATCCAGATATGCAGCTGCATAACCGTTATGGGGCTGCACAAGCTTGTCCATGAGACGCTGGAAGGTAGCAGGTGCCCCATGCAGTTCAAAAGGAAGGATAGTATATTGAAACAGATCCTCTGGTGTAGAGAATGCCGTCGTTTCTTTTGCATCTTTGTCAAGGGGAATCTGCCAGTAACCCTTTGTTAAATCAAGGGTTGTCAAAAATCAGGCATTGCCCAGGTGGTCATCTAACTCATCAATGCGGGGTATGGAGCATGCATCAAATCTGGATATCTCGTTCAGACAGCGAAAGTCATTACAAAATCTAGTGGTGCCATCAGGTTTGGGCACCAACATAATCGGGCTTGGCCATTGACTGTGGGATTCTTCAATGACTCCTAGTTCCAACATCCTTTTTACCTCTGCCTTGATCTCCTCCCTTTTTGCCACTGGGACCCGGTATGGCCTTAAAGTTACCTTTTCCCCAGGGTCTGTGATAATGTTGTGATATGCTTCAGTTGTCCTGCCTGATTTGGTTGAAAACATGTCCTGGTACTGGTTGATCATCTCAGTTTCCTCCTTCTTCTGGTTTGGTGTCAGAACAGGGGATATCCTGATCTGCTCATGTAGGTTATTTCCCTGAGTCGGGGCCTCTTGGGCCACCACGCATGCCTCTTGCTGGTGCCACAGTTTCCAGAGGTTAATGTGATAAATCTGTTCTTGTTTCTGGCGTCCCCCCATGGGTTCAGCCACCTCATAGGGCCCCTGCCATTGGGCCAGAAGCTTGCTTTCTACTGTGGGTACCAACATCATGACCCGATCCCCTGGTTGGAACTGTCGGACTTATGTCTGGTGATTGTAATGGGTTTGCTGGGCCTCCTGTGCCTTTTCTAAATGTTCCCATATGTAACCCTTCTGCCCCTCTGAGTTGGCAGCAACAAGGGTTGGGTTCAGTATCCAGGGATTCTGCTTCAATAACACAATGCAAAACCGGCTCGAGCCCCCATCCAGTGACCTGGGACAATTAAATTCCACACTCCCAGATGCCTCTAGGAGGCAATACTTCCCCACTTGCAAGCAAGGAGTCTGAGTGTAGCAAAATCCTTTTAATAAAGGAGGGAAACAATGTGGCATCACGTTGGAGAAACACCACAAACGGGATTACAACACAAACCATAAGCAGAAACCCACCTCCAAGTACGTTTGGCAATGTCCTTCCCCCTTAGGGTCTTAAGTCCAATCACCCCAAAGTCCAACAACCCGAAAGTCTCTGGTCAGTACCACCCCAGAGTTCAAAAGTTTATCTGCAGAGTTTTACCCCCCCAGCCTGGGTGGAAATGGTGGGGGGCACACACAGGGTATTAAGGGGCACCTTACGTGGGCCAGGGCCAACTGCTCTGCCTCTCCGTGGAGTTCTGCTGCAGCCTTCACCACGACCAGCTCCACTACACCAGCCGACCCGTGAGCCACTCCAGCTGTCCCCGCAAACCGCTCCACTCCGTTCACTGTTCCATGGGCTGCTCCAACTTGCTGTAAACTGCTCCGCTCCGCCAGCCACTTAGCTATAGATCTTTAGGCTCCTCCACTAGTTAACACAGCACTTAGTGATCTCAGCTCAGTCAGCTTAGCTCTTTTAGTGATTTCAGCTCTTAGTGATTTCAGCTTGTAGTAGGGGAGCCCTGGTGCTGGTGCACCATTGGCCCAATGTGAATTCAGCTCAGCAGCCTCTAGATGGACTCCTAATGGAATCAAAATTAGCTCTACTCTTCAACAGTGGAGAGAGGAGGATGTGCAATTGGTTTTCCAGGTCCTCAAAAGGGGCCCATACCATCAGGCACACACACCAGTCCCCAACCTCTCTCATGTCAATGGGTTTTGGCACCCATGCCCCTTATCTAGCAAGTGCTACTTAATTGATATTGAGACATCTCTGTCATAAAGTAGTCTTGTAGTTCCTCATTCACGTAATCAGGGTGACAACACTTTATTCCTCCTGCCCCAATAACAAAGAAATTGAGGATCCCAGAGCTGTCAAAATAATCATCCCAGGCTGCCGTAGGCTATGCTAGATGGGGCGGGTATGCCAATGCAAATACCTAAAATTCCTTTCCGCACTCCCCATAATTCACCGCCAGATGTCAGGGTAGAGCTCATCCTGACTCTGCTTACACATACAATAGGGTGACCCGGGCTATCTGGTCTCACATTTGCAATATATGTTCTATTATAGTTCTCCCCTCATTGGGTTCCTCTTCCCAGATCTCTTTGGCGATATCTAGTATGCCATGGGGGTGATGCCCTTATAATAACTCAAGGGGGAAAACCCAGTTGAGGCCTGAGGTACCTCCCGGATAGCGAACATAAGGTAAGGTAAGTAGGGTGTCCCAGTCCTTCCTGCCCCAACTTACCACCTTCCTTATCATAGCCTTGAGGGTTCGGTTAAACCATTCTACCAATCCATCAGTCTGTGGATGATAGACTGACGTTCTCAGGGTATGTATATGGAGCAGTGTACAGATGTCCTTCATTAGCTTTGACATAAATGGGGTTCCTTAGTCTGTTAATATCTCCTTTGTAGCCCCACTCGGGCAAAGATCCCCACCAGCTCTTTGGCTATCGTTTTAGAGGCCATGTTCCGCAGGGGGACGGCTTCTGGGTAGCGAGTAGCATAGTCCAAAACAACAAGTATATATTGGTGGCCCCAAGCCTTCTTCTCCAGGGGTCCCACTAGATCCATGGCTATTCGCTCAAAGGGGACCTCTATGATGGGAAGGGGTACTAAAGGTGTCCTCAAGTGGGGACGGGGACTGTGTAGCTGACACTCTGAGCAGGGCGCACAGTACCTCTGCACTTCTTCATGTACTCCGGGCCAGAAGAACTATCATAGGACCAGTGCCAGGGTCTTCTCTATCCCCATATGCCCCCCAAAATAATGACGATGGACAAGACTTAATACAGTGTTCTGGTGTTTTTGAGGTACTAGGATCTGCTGTACCTTCTGCCCCTGTACTGGTGCAACCCAGTATAAGAGATCCTTCTTCATTATGAAGTAGGGTCCTGGTCCCTGGGTTTTCCCTTCCATGGGGACCCCATCTATTTTGGTCACCTTCTTCCTAATGTTGTCATACCTTAGGTCTTCTGCCTCGTCACATCCAAAATTTCCTCTCCTGGGGCTAATCTGACTGAGATCTAGGGGGACAGTTTCTGTTTCCTCTACTGGTTCAGAGGCGTTAGAGTGTGGATCAGACTCGGGTGCTTCTCCCCCCTGGATGGCCTCCTTTTCAGCTCCTTGGGTCTGCCTACCTAGGAGAGCGACCCTCTGGCTTTGGGTCAGTATTTGGGTTCCCAAGGCCTTTGTGACCCTTTTTTCCTTTTTCATCTTTCTACCCTGTTTGGGAGTGGGGAACAAATCTGGGGATATTTCAGAGAAGATTGGGGGCTGACAGTCTGCTGTGGATGCCTCACTAATTTCAGGGTTCCCATCTTTCTCCAGTCCTCCTACTGGGAGTAAGTCTCCAAACCCTGGGAAGTCCTTCCCTATGAGCACCAGGTATGGGAGTTTAGGGACTACACCTGCTGCTACCTCAGTAGTGTTCCCCAGAATCTCGAGTTTTACTGGAATGGTAGGGTAATAACCAACTGTCCTGTGGACGCATGTTATCCCCGTACGCTTAGCCCTCAGCTGCTGACTACACTTCACAAGCTTCCCCGAGACATGCATGATAGCACTTCCCAAATCAACCAGTGCTGTGGTCTCTACCCCATTTAGCTTTACTGGTCTGGTGTACATATCTGGGGTTAGTGAGACCCTCACAAGGTGGATTAGGGAGCATGGGTCTGCCCAGTTCCCCAGGTTACATTGCATCCCTCCTCAGCACAGTTTGGGACACTGTGCAGCTATATGTCCCCACTCCCCACAGGCATAACATCTGTATGGAGCCCTAGGCATTCCCCAGTCTCTTGGTTTGGGCAATCTAACATCATGATCCTCTTCTCCTTCCATACTCCGACTCTTTGTGGCCTCTGGTGGGCCTTCAGCCCCTCTTTTTTTCCACCTGCTCCCTCCTGGTGGCCCAGGCACCAGAGCTCTAGGACTTGGTGCTGCTAGTTTAACCTGGGCTGCCTCTTCCTTAACCGGTCAGGTCAGCTCCCTCGCCATCCTTTGCCTCTCTACCAGTGCGACAACCTTGTCATGGGTGGAGGGTTCATTCTGGCTTACCCAGGTGTGAAGGTCTGGCGGTAGTCCCCTCATATATAGTCGATGACCAGAACCTCTAGTATCTCTTCTGGACTCCGGGACTCAATTCGCAACCACTTTCATGGGAGATGGATGAGGTCATACAATTGGGACCATGGGCTTTTGTCTTCCTGGTACCTTTAATCGTGATACCACTGGGCCCTCAATGTGGCCGTTACTCCAGATCTGGCAAGAATCTCTGCTTTCAGCTGGGGGTTGTCTGCTGCAGCATCTTCAGGAAGATCATGGTAGGTCTTCTGGCACACAGGAATGGGGTGAGGATGCCAGACCACTGATCTTGAGGCCAGGCCTCCTGTAGGGCTGTCCTCTCAAAGGCCAGAAGGTATGCCTCTACATCATCCGCCCGTGTCATTTTCTGCAGCCAATGGCTGGTCAGTATGATTTGCGTCCCATCATGGCAGCAGTTCAACTCTGTAAGGGTCTTTACCTGGTTTACGAGTTCCCGCAAGATAGCACGCTCCTGAGCAGCCCGGTCCATCAGCAGGCGATTAGTCTCTTGCTGCAGCCACACTACCTCCTGTTGGGCGGCTCCCTGGACATGGGTAGCCTCCTGCTGGGCCGCCATGGCTTGGATCAGTGCCTGCATTACATCATCCATTGCGGTGAAAAATAAATAAATCCTCTCTTTTTTTTTTAAATCACCCTCCTTCTTCTGCCGTGCTATGCACACCAAATCCCACTGCTACCACCAGTTGTGACGAAGTTCCTCCTCTATATTGGTAGGTCCTGCACTTATTGGCGGATTTGTTCACCTCAGAGATTCAGGGAACAGCCCAGAGACCATCTCCTCTGGTAGAACCCACAGTCCAGGTCAATTCCACCTGTGTCTGATCAGGAGTTGGGAGGCCTGGGGGAAACCACGGGCCCGCCCTCTACTCTGGGCTCCAGCTCAGGGCCCTGTGGACTGCAGCTATCTAGAGTGCCTCCTGGAACAGCTGCGCAACAGCTACAACTCCTTGGACTACTTCCCCATGGCCTTCTCCCAATACCTTCTTCATCCTCATCACAGGACCTTTCTACTGGTGTCTGATAATGCTTGTACTCTTCAATCCTCCAGGAATACACCTTCTCACTCTCAGCTCCTAGTGCCTCTTGCTCCCAGCTCCTCTCATGCATGCTACAAACTGAAGTGAGATTCTTTTTAAACTCAGGTGCTCTGATTAGCCAGCCTGTCCTAATTGATTCTAGCAGTTTCTTCTTAATTAGCTCTAGGTGTCCTAATTAGCCTGCCTGCCTTAATTGGTTCCAGCAAGTTCCTGCTTGTTCTGGAACTGCCCCTATTACCTTACCCAGGGAAAAGGAATCTACTTAATCTGGGACTAATAGATCTGCCTTCTAACACTCTCCTGTATCCATCTGGCCTGACCCTGTCACAAGTATTATATGCAACAAAGTTTTGGCTATCATACTCACACCCTTCCTTGATAACCTGGTGGTAAGAGACACAGGAACAGCCTTGAGGTTCAGGTTTCTCAATTCTTGAGTGAGGGATACAGTGCTTAGAAAACGCTAAGAACTATCAAAGCTGACTAGGGTTTACTTGACTAACTTAAACTTAAATCAAAACCTAATAAATAAACTAAGAATAAAACTTAAGGAAACCAAGCTGAGCCTAGTTCCTTTGAAACTTAAAGTTTAAGAAGAACAAGTATAGCCTACTAATAGTAGCAGTCATGGTAGATAGATAGAATAGACAGAGTGGAGGAAGGAAGTGAGAATAGAGTAAAATGAGAACTGGATATACTCTTTTGAGGTGGGTCAATTCTTTTATAGGGCAAATGCTGGAAATCCTTCCTCTTATGCCCAAATTTCATTCCTCACCCACAGAAGTGTTAGGGTACACTTACCCCATAGGCTAATATGTATGTGCATATTGATGACAGGTATGTACTCACATCAGTCTCTTGTGGTGTACTTCTTACAAAATTGAAAAAAAACCCTATGCCATTCTCCATTGTCTATTGGTCTAGATAAAAGGTCATAGACTAGATGTGGGTACTCATCTATTTAGGTAACAAGATATAGGTCATCTTTGCTTTCTGAGTAAAAGGTCTTAATATAGATATGCTAACTCTGAATTAGCTTAACATACGGGATATGGCCTGTAGGTGTCTTGCATTACAGCCAAGCTTACTTTAATATAAATCTATAAACCTATTACAATAAACCAAATATTTAAACTATAAGATACATATAAGATATATATATATACACACAAGCAAGCAGGTTAGTTCTATAGGCTACACTTCCCGATATCTTCTCTGTGTGAGTTTAAGTGGAGCAAAGTATGTCTTCTCATCCTCTTCCTCCTAGCCCCTGTGATGGGGTTGGGGAGAGGAAGAAATAATCCAGGCCTCTTTCCCTGGCATCCATGAGTCATGAAGAAGAAACCTCCCTGAATTCCCCTCCTTATTAGACCCCCTACCTTTGACAATTAGCTCTACCTTGTCATACCTCAGACTCCACAGGGTTCACCCATTCCTCATGATAAAACATGTCATTGGAGTCTGATTGCAAATGTGCTGGTTTATAGAATTTAGAATGGTTGTTAACCTTTTCACATGAAGTTTTAACGCAAAAAAGAAGAATGTCTTTTAACAATTGATATGTCCCTCCATGGTTCCCCATGCAGAAGTCTATTAAAACTGGAGAAGAGAGAGAGACTTCTGATGGGATAAACTTTTTTGTATTTAAATTAGAATTCGGGCTTTTCCTAGCCTTTTAATCATAAAAAGAAGAGAGCAAATGTCGAAGTAAGCATTGACTTCACAATGATGCAAATTGGGTTTGTGTACTCATGCAAACATAGTGAGAATTCAAAGCCAGAAACCATCTCACAGTGGGAACAAATGGAAAATTAAACCTCTATTATTGTACTGGAAATTATAGGATTATATCCATCACCCATATCATATAACAAGTGGTGTACCTAGCTTTGTTTGGTGGATTTGTAACAGTGTGTTATAAAACTGAAAACTCATAATAAGTAGCAGTAAAAAAAAAAAAGTTCCAAGGTGCTTTTTTATTTTATTTATTCATTTTTATTTTAAGGCTTTCTGAAAAGGAGGACAATTTATCCTATGCAGTGTTGTTATAGCCATGCTGGTTCCAGGTCATTAGAGAGACAACATAGTGAGGTAATATCTTTAATTAGATCAACTTCTGTTGATGAGAGAGACAAGGTTTCAAGCTACACAGAGTTCTTCTTCAGGTCTGAGAAAAGTACCCAGAGTGTCACAGAAAAATACAAGATTGAACAGATTAGCATAAATAGTTATCACATATTCTAAGGGACCATTCAAGGTGCAGAGGCCCATTAGCACCTGTGTGGACAAAAAGGGGAGTTGGTGGGTTACAGATTGTTGTAATAACTCATAAATCCAGTGTCTTTATTAAGACTATATTTTTTAGTGTTTATCAAAGTTATGAATTTAAGATCCCAGGCTCATCTTTTGAGCGTTGTGCAGGTTTCCTCTGAGGGTTAGGTCTGATAGACGAGATATAGAGTGACCACTTTGTGAAAAGTGTTTGCCCACAGGTGATATGGTCTGTATGTGGATGAAACCAGACAATCACTAGGTTCTCAAATGAACTCACATAGAAGGATGATAAAAGACAAGAACATTGTATCTCCCAACCCCATCCTCAAAGGAAACCTACACAATATATTCAAAAGATGAACTTGAAAGCTTAAATTCATAACTTTGCTAGACATTAAAACTCATGGACTGAATAGAGATACTGAGTTCGTGGCTTATTACAACCATTTATAACTCACTTTCCACCCCCGTCCCTGGTAGCTTCCCCGGCCAGCTCCTTTCCACCCTATGACTGGAGAGGTGTTAATGGGCTACTTCACTTTGAATGGTCCCTTGAAATATGTCATAACTGCTTATGCTAACCTATCTGTTCCATCGTGTATTTAGCTGAGATACTCTGAGTGCTTCTCTCAGACCTGACAATGAGCTCTGTGTGGCTTGAAAGCTTGTCTTTCTCACCAAACAGAAGTTGGTCCAGTAAGAGACATTACTTCACCCACATTGTCTGATGTAATTTAAGTCATTACAGTAATTGGGCCTATGTTGATAGTCACTAGAGTTGGTTAAATAACGCAGAATGATATTTGAGAACATTCCTTCAGGTTCTGACCTGTTGTTCAGTAGGTGCACAGCCCCCATATTATTTGCTAGTTGCAGACATTTTTATGGATGAGTATTTGTTCTCATCAATATTTGGAAACTGGCTATTTGCCGGAATATCCATATTTACAATGACAAAGGTACAAAGGTAATTGCTTGTGAACAACAGTATTCTGTGTCCATTATTCAAAGTTCTTCTGTTTTAAATGTTCCAGTCATGAAATCAGGGAGCAGAAGCATGTGACTTAGGTGACCCATCACATCACACACTCTGAATAACAAATAACCAGCAGATGACATGAACAGTTTGCCCTTAGATCCTTGGATCAAAATTGTTCATTCAAACTATCTGGTGAATGATTGCAAATAACAAATACATTTTCAGAAAACAGGATCAATTCCTGAACAATTTTTGAGTAAGAAAAAATGGTTAAATTTGCAATGAGTATCATTTGCAATGAAAAACTCAGCAGCTCTAGTAGTAACCAGAAATGGTTACCTTTTTAGGCCCCAGGGCTTCCCAGAGGATTCAGGGGGCCTGGGGCAAAGCAATTTTGGGGGCCCCTTCCATAAAAAAAAAGTTGCAATACTATAGAATACTATATTCTTGTGGGGGCCCCTGTGAGGCCCAGGGCCTGGGGAACATTGCCCCACTTCCGCCCCCTCCCCGGGCAGCCCTGTTAGGCCCCATATCTTCAAAAAGAAAGACTCTTGTGGATTCCAGTGGAAGCCAAAGTCTCCATACAAGGGTCTGCCCATGTGATTGTCTTTGCAGGATTACCTTATTTTTTAGACTATATCTACACTTGGAACTGGGGGAAGGATTTCCACCTCAAACAGATGTACTTGCACTAGTTCTCATTGAGCTAGTGCACTAAAAATAGCAGGATAATCACAGTAGTATGGGCAGTGGTGAGTGATGCTAGCAGCCCTGAGTACAACCCCTCCCCCCACACTGTATGGGTATGTACTTAGGGATGCTAGCCCTATTTGCCGCTCAACAGGACCCATGCTATTGTGGCTACACTACTATTTTTAGGTCATTAGCTTGATGAGAGCTAGCACATGTGTGTCTGCTAGAGCTGGGAATCACACCCTCAGTTCTAGGGGTAGACATCGCCTTCAGTGTCTTAGCCTTCAGTGTCAATCAGTGGGATTGGTCTACTAATTAGTGAACTGGTGTCTATTCACAGACAATACTGGTACCATAGTTAGCATGCTTGTCAGTACTGCCATCACAGCAGCCAAGGAATAAATGAGTATGGAGTATCCATAACTTTAGGTACATTACTGGAGCAGTGCTGATAAGCTTCCATTGCAGTGGGGGTACGTGGAAGCCTTCATTTTCCAGTGCAGTTGAGCAGGCACCTTTCATGACCAGAAAATAATAAGATTTTGATTAAAATATCACTTGCTGGAGAACATCATTTCTCAGCTTTGTTTATTGACCATAAACCTTTCTTTTATGACTGGATTTTTTTTCCAGTTTTTAGTCTAGACATTTATATGATCACTTCAGCACCATAAACTGAACTGCACTGTTGGACAAATAGGTTTAATATTGTGCTTCTTTCCATATCTTCTGATGTGTTGTCCAACATTTTTATATATAAGGTTTTGAAGTTTAGTGATATCTTGAACATCTTTAATAAAAAAAATAAGAATACTCAAAATGTCTGAATGACGGCTTTATTGTGCGTGAAGTTGGCTAGCAATTTGATCCATTGGAAAGTGACACTTCAGTGCTAAATGAGGATATTTGATGAGATTTCGGAACTATAGAATTTAAATACTGTACTTAAAATAGAACAATAGCTGTGATATAAGATTAAAACCAGTGACAAGTATCAGAGTGCAATTCTGGGCCATTTCTTCAGCTGGTGTAAATCAGCATATATTCAAGGGAATCATTCTGCTTTTCACCCACTGAGAATCTGGCCCAATGTATTTTATTTATATCAGTGATTCAAGTGCTCAAATAATTATTTTTTTATTTCTTGTTCATAACTCCAGAGTTAGTGGCAAAGGAGCTTTTTCTTCATTATTTATTGGAACTGGAAAGCAATATGTAGATTAAAATGGAATTGTTTTTGCAAATGTGGATCTGTGAGAATGCAAGATGGTGAGAGGATTAAACAAACCTGGTTTTGGATAAAAACAAATAATTGAGTGCTGGCTACATTTGTGCCCAGCTGCTAATTGTAATACCTGAGGGTTTTAGTTTTGTTTGCTTTCTTCTGTGTCTCTTGAATATATTATAACTAGTTTAAAATCTGTTCTTCAGCTAGTCATGCAACTCGGATTTATTATTTGCAAGGAAGCAACTTGCTATTGAGCATCTGAATGGATGCATATGGCTGTGTGCTTAAAAAAATAGTGTTCAGTTATATAGATGACAGTAAGTGTTTGCTCATATAATTACACTTTGTAGACCAAACAAGAAGAAATTTCCATTAACAAGTTATGAATATGATAATCAAAACAAATTATTATATTCCCTACTCCTATACAGAGGCAGATGTAATTTTTTTTAGAAATTAAAGTAACTATTCCTCGCTTTGGCTTTCTCATACATTTATGTGCCAAGTTTCAGCCTGAAGCAGAATTGAATGGCTGCATTACAGAACTCTCAAAGTGGTTATAATGAAGACACTGACAAACTCTGAACAATATCAGTAGTGCCCAGTGACACTGCAAAATTACTTCTAGGAATGCTCTACAAATCCTCATGCATTAGGGCATAAGACAACCACTAGATGATGGGAGGTAGGATGAAACTTCCCCTATGGTCATGTTATTCCATAAAGATCCCCTATAGGTTTTTTTAACCTTCCCCTAAAGCATCTGGTACTGGCCCCTGTCAGAGACAGGATATTGGACTAAATGAATCTCAGGTCTGATCCCATATGGCAATATCTTTGTTCTTATGTGCTCTGAACTGATGTATGTGCAAATATGTATGTGTGTGTGTCTAATACCACATATAGAGGTTGCGTTTTAAAAAGTTGTACTAGTTTCAAAGTTTTTATGGGATCTGCAAATATTCCCTGTGATATGTTCAGGATCTCTCTCTCAAACGAGTGGAAACAAATGAAATGTTTGAAATATATGGAGGTACTATCCCTGTGATAAATTGTGGAAAGATATGATAAATTTAGTTGATCATGCACCTTTGACCTCTTCAAACATACTCTACTCACTAGTCATATCTGCACTGGGACTACTCCTAACATTTCAAACCTCTGAAAAGCTTCCAAGAGTTGCCAGCTTTCTGAGGCTTCCCTAACTGTATTTATACTTAATATTATAATTATTTATTATTTATACTGTGCTAATATGTGGACAAATGTCTAATTGGGGTTAGGATAAAATTACTGAACTTACTGTCACTAATAAGGCAATTCCAGATTCAAAGCCACGACCCCAGGGATAATAAGGGAGGTGAACAAAACAACTGCGCTAACAAATCCCTGGTATAATGCTTTCATACTCACCATATCACTTGTGAAAAGAGTCTATATAAGCTCACTCGAAGCAATACCTCCTGTGAATTAAATTCCTTCCTTTCATGAACCAGTGAAGATAAAAATACTATCCCCTTGCCATTCATTAAGTATATTCTCTAAATATAGAGAATATATTAGAATGATAGTACAGATATTGAATTTGTCTTCATGAGACAAGGATGGCCTCATCATTCATGAGTGTCATAGCTAAGCAAAGACACACATGAATAATGAAGCCACCCTTATCGAGTATAGATGAATTCAATTTCCCCTGCACTGTCATGTCATGTTTAATTCACCAAACTATCACACTTACTTTTGATTTTTTAAGTTGCCTGAATATTCTAGCCCTGACACACAGTCTCTCTCTCTTTCTTTCAAGCCATCAGTGTGAGGCATTTCTCTGCTTTTGTCCAGTATGCATGTCTCTACGCTCTCTCTGACACGTCTGGGTCTGAAGCCTACATGGCACACACAAAATTGAGAATATTAACAGCATCAGCCTAAATTCTATGTCTCTGGCTTTCCTGGAGGATTTATCTTTGAAGAGTGATGTAGACTGGGCTGCATTTTCAAGAGTTTGTCTCCGCAGCAATTTCTCAACCTGCTTTACTGCAAGACTTATCTGGTAGCATGCATTCAAAGTTCCTTCCATTTCTCGACCATTTGTATGGTCTTCTTGTGACAAATCTCAGCACTGACCCTTGCTGCTGTAGCCTGCCATGTCTTTTCCATCCGAGTTCCATCAGCAGGCAACATTAATTTGGAAAGCTCTAGTTCAAATTTGTCTGGGTGCCCCCACATCAGTTATGGAGAAGCTTATGTGCGGTGAACAGAACATTCAGCACAGTGGTGTCTGGGAGTACACTTCCGTAAAGGCAAGAGTTCCCACAGTTAGAAATCAGGAATAGTCTGAAATGAGGAATAATCTGTGTAAGACCCCGCTCTGTGCTCTGCACAAATATCCCACCATTCTTCCCTCCCTGTTCCTCCAACACCCCAGAGAATTAATAAACTGATCAAAAATTACCATATTTTAATGAGTTCCATGTGCTGTGGCCATGTTAAACTATTGTCTAGTTAAGAAGTTAAGGATTTTATCCATATGTAAATTATGATTTCAAGAAAAGAGGCATTTTAAGCACCTGGTGCAGTTAGCCCAGGTATTGCTTGCAGATTGCAATTCTTACAACTTTTCCCGAGTGTTGGCCACCTACTTGGCTAGAAAGTGTCTTTACTATTCCCTTGGTATTTACATTTATGCTCAGCCAATGAGCTGCCAAGACCCCATTTCATGCCTTGAGGTAACTGTGAACAAAGTGATGAAGTGCTACTTTGAATTGCAGCTGTTATGGGGGCAGGTGTTTTCTGCGGTGTTAGCCAATATCATATATGAGCTAGAATGCTTTGTACTTATGCTAAATTGTATAACTATGAACTGTGTTCCCAGGATGGTTTGTTCTCATGCTAAGTTTTATTACAGAAATCTACTAATAGTTTAACTGTTCCAACCTTTGTTCTTTGTATGTGCAGAATCTGTCAGAGTAAGATGTATGTTCTGTTAGGGAATGTTACATATGAATTGTGTGCTAGGTACAATTAGTGCTTCTTGCACTCTACAGTTCATGAACATCTGGAATATTATTATGTATGGTTGCTACAGATACCTTTGTATCATGAAAAACAAGTATAAAACTAGATAAAAAAGAGGAATAAGGTGTATTAATTTTCTATCAGTAATAAATAAGTGGAGTATAAATATGAGCTTCATTAAGTTCATACTTTGGAACAGAATGAAACTGCTGCAAGCCTATTCTTCAGAGCTGGTAATGTTTGAACCTCTTTGTTTGTGCCGATTTATCTATTTTTAATAAACTGATTGAGCCAAATTATATAAAGTCCTGTTAATCAATGATCTGAACTGAACCACTAATACAGTGGAAGAGCTGTGGAAGAGCTGTCGATAGTGCAGCTGGATGACAGACTTTAGCCCCTTTTTAAATTTCCACTGCCTGATTCAGAATTAATGTGGATACCTTGACTGTGCAGTTCTGGACTCATGTTTCAGCTAGCCTAAGCGTGCACATAAACCTATAAAAATAGACTCTGTGCAGAAGAGCATATGACCATTGCTCCACTGTGCATGCACACAAACATCTGTGGAAAATGGCAGGTTCTTAGAGAGACAAAGTGGGTGAGATAGTATATTTTATTGAACCAATTGAACTATCTACACAAATGCTATGTGCACAAATGTATGGTGGTGTTATGTACATACATTGTATCTTCTACATTCCTTAATAAAAGGAAGGTCATTGAGACTCAATTTCAACCCAGTTATAGTAGTAGAAAATTCTGTGAGAATAGTTCTTCAAGTTACCACCATAAACTCCTTTGAGAAACAAGGAAACATTTTTACATTATATTTACCTAATAGATGAGATTCGGTCTCTTAGATGAGATATGAAATCAATTAAATTCCATGGCAGGTGAACAGGGTAGTGTGGTTTGTAACACTAGATTAATATTCTCCAAGACCACTGCATGGGCTTAGCAAAGCTAACTTCAAAATTAGCTTTATTGGCCACATGCAGAATTTTTTTCTTTCATAGTCAATGCTGCAATCATAGATAATTTAGCACAAATATTCAGTAAATAATTGGTTCATAATATTTCGGCTTTAGGGACTTAAATCTCACTCTCATAACATGAATCCAAACAATAAAAATACCAGGAGCTTGCTTAACCTGGCAATTTTAGTTTCCAGTGAGCCCCATATCTTTCCATTTTGAAAAATTGAGTCCATTCTTCACAAGTAATGACAGAATGCACAGAAAAATTATAATGGAAAAAGGAGATTAGTTCACAGGTCTACACAGAAAGTACTCAGGCTGAAGACAAAATGATTGTAATAAGCACTAAGGTTTTGGAGTGCATCCATATGTAGTTAGTGATATGAATTTAAGCTGGAGATTTCTGTTATGCTTTTCCAAACTGATGACTTCTGAAACTGAGCACTGAAGGAGATAATAAGAAACTGATTGTGGACGTGTCTTATTATTGCAGTTGTGAGTACAAGCTTCCTAATTAGGCTCTAGCTTACAGGGTACCAAGAAGTAATAATCAAAATAACTAGGCAGAGAAGAATCTTCATGATGATTTGGAAAATTCACTGTCTCTCTAACAGAGATACTCAATCCCTCCTACTCATGACTCATCGTAAAGGATGTTTGTCTTCATATGTGCTAGAACTCAGAGTACTAGGGTTGCTGCCTGGTTCGAAGTGGTTTTCATTATATACAGGGTTTACAGTTTGGTTAAATGTCTTTTAGTACCCTCACTATAAAAATTGTTCCAGAACCCCCATTTGTCTTCCTAGATGTCTAGGAATCTGGAGGCTTCATAGTGAACATTTAATTGTTGAGTGAGTTTCTGTTTTGACATATGTTTTTATGTACCATAGTGTCTCTCTTGAAATGCAGGTATATTTGTGTGAGGATGGTGGTAATGGTATAAAAGCCTAAACAAAACAATAAAATAGATTAGAATGAAAGAGGAAGACACAGAGGGGGACAAGGTTTATGTCTCTTTGAAATAATTACATCACTGGTCATTTTCTCCCAAATTTAATAAGATTCTGAGATGTATCTTGATTATTTTTTCATGTGTCCACCATTGTTCCTGATTTTACACTTTGATTTTGTGTGGACTCACAGTTGGTTGACTGTATATGATGAAATAATTTGTGCTGGGAAAAGCCTACACAATTAGAGTGTATATAGGATCAACAGCTAATGTTTAATGTAGGCATATGTTGTGATATACAGTGCAACTTTGTTTGATATGGTCTTTTCTTTCCATAAACACCCTAGAAATACTATGAGACAATGAGTAATAAATGACTGAAAACTATTGTACAGACATTGCATGGTGAATAAATTAAAGCATTTAGTCATAAAACCAGTAGTAGAAGGAGAATGAAATTAAGAAGTATAAGCAAGGGAGGTAAAGTATCTAGCAGAACAAATTAATGTAATAATTTTCAAACATGTCAGCTTGAATCAACGAAGGTAAACAATTGCTGTTTGAATGCATGTTTGAAATTTGCCAGCTGAGTGTGATAAAATGGAAGAGAGTTATAATTGTTGGGGCATAAAATAGGCATATTTATCTGCCTATTTATCATCATTTAATCAAATATGGAGCCCATAGTTAGTGCCTCGTAACTTAGGAGACTACGTTGCCTCTTTATTCATAGTTCAGTCATAGTGTAGCAAGCCATAACATATTCCCTGTCACTTTTTTGTGTTAGTGATTTCAGCAGATTTCTCTGGGGACAAATTTCTCTAATGATGAGAGATAATTCAGTATTGTGCTTGCTGAATCCTAAGTAAAGAGCACTAACTCATGCAACTTAAAATATTTGTAGTGGTTTGGGGATGTAGCTTTTTATTGTTCTGGCTGAAACTACTAATACCCTAAGTATCAGACTTTGGAGTGACTGTGGATTGGAATCGCATTATTATTATTTATTTATTTATTATAGCACTACAGTTACGGTATGTGCTTCAGAGAACATATATAAGACAAGTATCAGGAATTTTACCATTGACTTCAATGGAAACAGAACTAGGCCAATGTTAAGTGCTTTTGAAAATTCTATGGCTGCAAGACACTTATCCATCAACTAAATCACCATTTCTGTTGTGTTTGAACTGTTTGTGTACTGCTGAGAAGTCCAGTTGTTAAGAATTTTGGTCTTGATTCAGAAAACACGTATGCACTTAACTTTAAGCATGTAAATAAATAGTACTACTCACAGGTATAAAGTTAAATATGTGCTTTAAGTGCTTTGCTGAATTTGGTATTATTGAATAGGGTAATTAAAATCACATTTTCCATTGCACAAATCGTTTCAGCCGTAAGGTTCTGAACATTTACAAGCTATGAACCAATAGGAGCTACATAGTGCATTTTAGAGCAGAATTTGGCTCTACAGGTATTCAACATAGTAGTCTAGAATGGATTTTGTATATTCTCTTTCTTTTGAAGACCCTGAAACTTCATTTACTTACTACAACATTTTTTTTCAATACTTCGAAACTTTCCCTCAGTTTAATTCAGTGTTTAAGTTACAATAATTTTGTTTTCTTCTTATTAATAACTTACATGGACTGATTTTCATTTATATAGGTTTAATGAGTTACATTAGCTAGGATTTTCTAAAATGTTTAGAAGTGAAATAAACCTTCTATACCCTTCATGTTTCAGGGTATAGAAGCCAACCACTAATTTATGGGGATTCAAAAGGAACATCCCCTATTGTCATAAACAGATGGTTAAGGGTTAACGTCTCTTTTACCTGTAAAGGGTTAAGAAGCTCAGTAATCCTGGCTGACACCTGACCAGAGGACCAATAGGGGGACAAGATACTCTTAAATCTTGGTGGAGGGAAGTCTTTGTTTGTGCTGTTTGTGTGTTTTGTTGTTCGCTCTCGGGACTGAGAGAGACGGGACATCATTCCAGGCTTTCCCAATCTTTCTGAATCAGTCTTTCATGTTTCAAAATAGTAAGTAATAGCCAGGCAAGGTGGATTAGTCTTATGTTTGTTTCCTCAACTTGTAAATGGTGTTTTTGCTGGAAGGATTTTTTACCTCTCTTTGCTGTAACTTTGTACCTAAGGCTGCGGGGGAGGGTCCCTCTAGTCTATATGAATCTGAGTACCCTGTAAAGCATTTTCCATCCTGATTTTACAGAGATAATTTTTACCTTTACTTTCTTTAATTAAAAGCTTTCTTTTTAAGAACCTGATTGATTTTCCTTGTTTTAAAATCCAAGGGATTGAGTCTGAACTCATCAGGGATTGGTGGGGGGAAAAGGAGGGGGATGGTTAATTCCTCTTTGTTTTAAGATCCAAGGAGTTTGGATCTGTGTAAGCCTCTCAAGGCAACCCAGGGAGGGGAAAGTCTGGGGGGGAAAAGAAGGGGGAGGGTTAATTTCTCCTTGTTTTAAGATCCAAGGGGTTTGGGTCTTGGGTTCCCCAGGGAAGGTTTTGGGGGAACAGAAAGTGTGCCAGACACTACATTCTGGCTGGTGGCAGCGTACCAGATTTAAGCTAGTAATTGAGCTTAAAAGTGCTCATGCAGGTCCCCACTTCTTGAACTCTAAAGTTCAAAGTGGGGAAAAAACCTTGGCACCTATGAACAAGTTATTTCATTACAAAGTTTCTTGCTCCTTCCTTTGAAGCATGTGGAAACAGGATACCAGACTAGACCACTAGCCTGATCTGTTGTGTCAGTTCCAGTGGTTTCTTCAGGTGGCTTGCTTCTTTTTTCCCAACACTTTATTAAAATTCGAGGGCTATCTGCAGATCACAGGCTGCCAGAGTCTTTGTTTCTCCTTGACCTGAGGTAGCCCTTCTGTTAGTGTTCGAAAATAAGTACTTTTCCTGCTATTGATGAGTCCATGTTTCGGAAGGTACAAAATGCTTCTCTACTTTTCATTCTAAAGCAGCTGTTTTCTCCACTGAATTCCCCATACTTTCCCTTCTGCTTCAGATGGCAATGTAACACTTTCCCATCAGACAATAAACTCACATGTCTGAAGAACTGTTATAATCTTAATTCATTATCAATGGAATTATCTCATTATGAGTGTACAGGATGCTTCCCACTGCCACTCACATACAGCTCTCACCACATTCCTCTTCTGCAGCATAGCATCTGTCCTCTTTCTCCTTCCCCCTCACTGGCTCTATTCCTCCATCCTCATATCCTCACCCCTTTTCAGTTCCCACCAGCTCTATCTGCTCCTCTCCCCCTTGGCATTCCAATTTCTTCATTCCTCCCACCAGCACAAATCCTGGTTCCACATCCTCTTCCTAGGTCCTTACATTCAGGCTATGTTTAAGGCTGTGTCTACGCTGCCACTTTCAGAGCTAAAACTTTTGTCATTCGGGGTGTGAAAAAACAGCCCCCTGAGCGATAAAAGTTTTAGCACTGAAAAACACCACTATAGACAGCACTTTATTACCGGGAGCTGTGCTATCACCACTCATTTGGAGTGTGTATTTGTTATCGCCGTGAGAGCTCTCCCCCGGCGATAAAGTGTGTCTACACTGCCCACATCACAGTGCTGCTGCGGCTGCACTGTAAGGTGGGTATTGTAGAAATACCCTAAATCCTGCTTTATTTTCTGAATAACATCTCAAAGATACATCCTTTCCTATCCATCCACATAGCTAAAACTCTCATCCAGGCTTTTATCATCTCTGCCTCTTGATTACGGCAACATCCTTCTTGCTGGCTTTGACAAATACAATCTTCCCCCACTCATCTCCATTCCAAATGCATGCTGATCATATCACTCTCTCTTTGCATCCCTCCACTGGATCCCCATTTTCTATCACATCACACATAAGCTACTTGTCCTTACTTTCAATGCCTGTCATGGCCAACCCCCAGAGGTGTGGTGTGTGGTCATGTGCTCCCCTGAGATTTGCTCACATGGACTGAGCATGCTCAATAATACTGCTGAAGCCAGCTGCCCTCAGTCAGCCCCCTCACAATCAACAGGTGCGGGTCATCTCTCCCTACCCCACTTTACCTATCATCTCTCATTTATTGTTGAAAGCTTAACTCCCACCTCCAATCAACTCATGATGCCAGCTTCCAATGTTCCCTTGATAAATTTTCAAACAAGCACCTTCTTGCTTTCTCCCACGCAACACCTCATACTTGGGAAGAGCTCCCTATAAATGTCTGTACAACTAACCACTGTCCTCCTTCAAACACTCCTTCAAACTCTCCTTTTCTGTGATGCCTACAAAAAAACTTAACAACAACTAGGTTGCTGGTGTGCAGAGACCACTGCCTTCCATGCCAATGATTGAGCTCTATCATGCCATGAAACCAACATTGTTTCATTTCCTGACTCTGCCATCTGTCTGTATCCATCTGTTGTCTCTTGTCTTACCCTTAGGTTGCAAATTCTTTGGGGCAAAGGACTATCTTTTTATTCTGTGTTTGTAGAGAGCCTCTCACAATGGAGTCCTGGTCAATGACTAGCTCCCTATCGGTTCTATGGTAATAATAAATAATAATATTAATAATAATAATAATAATACACATAATTGTATTTGGTCTGAAAGTTCTGCAGACATGATTCAGGGTGGTTCACAACCTTGACTGGCCTCCCACTTACCTCCAAAATCTAAGTAATCCTAAACTTTGTTGAATATGGGGATGACTCCACAGTTATATAAGTGAAGGAGACTCAAGACCCTCATATTTTCTCTGGTAACCTACACTTGCATTTATTAGGCTGTTACATTGACAGAGCCTGCGCCAGAATGTTGTCAATGGATTCTACTTTTTAAAATGTTTACTGTTTCAAAAACAAAAGAAATGGGGAACACATATCAAAGAAATAGTCATGGCCTAGATAAATACCAAAATAAATCAGTAACTTCAGAAGTGATGCTGCCACTCCATCTCTAATGCACAAAACTCTATCAAGTGCTGTAGCGTAATTGTATAAATAGAACTGTTCTGAGACTACTAATCTTAAACACAGCTCGGGGAATGAAGGATCTCAGCTTTAACTTTAAATTGCCTTATTCTTGCTTGTTAAAAAGCCATACTCCTAAAAATTACTTTGATGTTGATACGTAGGGTCAATCTCACTGGTACATGCTAGTTGATTTCCATTGCTCTGACAATGCAAAGCAGCCATAAACCTTGCTTAGCCAGGTAGCTAAACTAGATTTACATTTGCTTTGCATCACTGGACTGATGTAAAGCAGCCAAAATATTGGTGAAACTGTCCCATAATATTTAATAATATGCTGGCTAGATAGAAAGATTTTAGAATTAGCATCAACTTGTGGCTTTGAGTCACATGCCTGAATATGGAATGGTGTGGAGCTGCAGCTCCCATGAGCACTCTGGTATAGCTAGGGGACAGTGCAGGATGCACCATTCATGAGGATGCCTAGGACAAACAGGGTCCTTAATGTCATGATTTCTCCTGGACACCCTCTCATAATTTGGTCCTTTCCATTTTGTTAGCTAATTTTGAGGGTGCCATGATAGGCAGCATTATATGAAGATACTTTCCTTCAGGAGATTTATGCCGATGCATTAAAGATAAATGTGCCAAGTGATGCATGGGGCCCCTCATCTTCTTTTGAACTTTCTTTTTAATATCTGGGAAAGTTGGTATTTCAAGTCATCCCTGATCCCAGTGTTTAGGGGCTTGAAAAATATCAACTGTATTAATGAATGTACTTTGAAGAAAACATTTGTTAGGGGGACCTGGAGACAGGACCATGAAAAACATAATTGGTGGAATGGAGTGAAGTGGCTAGACCTCTGATTATAAATCTAAAATATTAAAATAATGAATTCACATAACCTCTATTACACATCAAAGGTTTCACCTTACTGGGGTATGCTTTTAATTTATACTCCTTGTTTCAGGCCAAAAGCAAGCCTGATAAATTGAACAGCGAATTCCTAACATGATTGAAAACTGATGTCGGATGGTTGCTGTCCCCAGAAATGGGATGTTATGAAAGCAAAATCCTGGACTACTAGGGTAGCTCTTGATACAATTTATTGGTGCTTTTAAACCCCTGCAACTTGAGAAGACATAATGCTCTATTTAAAAAGAGAAATATTGTAACATTTATGCTCTTTGATGCTTTATTGTACTTTTAATTTGCTTTGTTTCAGCAGAGGCAGCTGTAAAAAGGTAGAATTTAAGTGCTTCAAACTAGCAGAAAGGAACCAGTGTTAATGCTGCTAAACAAATTATTTTTTTAAGGGAGGGTGTAAGGAGTGCACGGGAATGAAGATGCAGCCAAGTTGTAGTTCATATATTATGAAAAATATAAGTTTAGGAATCCTTTAATATGCTTTATCATATAACCTTTCCTTTGCAAAAGACTTGGTACTTTTGGCATATCTTGGCCATGAAATATGTTAAGATCCCAGAGCTAACAGTTAAATACAATAGATGAAACCTGTTAAATATCAGTGGTGAGTAAACAGAGTATGTGACAGAGGCTGAGTGGTTATGGCACCAGTGTGGGATTTAAAATACTTGGTTAAGTTCTTTGATCTGCCCCAGACTTCCTGTGTGGCCTAGAGGAAGTCACTTAGGCCCAGTTTGCCAAAGATATTTACTACATTGCTCCACTCAGATTTGCAATGGTTAAGCCACAGCTTGAACCCGGATCTCATGCATAATAACAAACACCACCACTTATGGGCTGTCCATTTAATTTTTGGGGTTGTGATTCTATGAGTTTCTCCAGTTTCTCCCTTTCTAATTCTCCTTTCAGAAGCTGTGTGTGTGGCGATCCATTCTTTTAATTGAGCAGGAATTGATGTGATTCCATGGCAACAAGGTTCAGTCAGCAGCAACAGAAGGTGCTCCTTCATTCCTGAAGGGACACAGCGCAACTTCAAAAGTAGCCCTAGCTCTGACAGCCCTGGGAGTGAGGAACTGAGATTGGAGATTTGTTTGTACATCAGAGAGATTTATCACCGGCAATGAACTGAAGAACAAACAGATGATTTGACACAACTGCCAGACTTGCTCTTTTCATAACAGCAGTATTTTACTACATCTGGAAAGCAAACAAACTGCTGCTCTTCCTTGTCTTCCCCAGTGTGCTTAGAAAGTCAGCTCACTAGGCTGCATGTAGATCAATTTGTTTCAACAGATCAACATTTCCTTTTTAACCTTTCGATCTATAAGTCTCCACAGGATCTCGATGTTTTCATCAGTTACATATTTTCATTTTGTACTGGTGATCAATAGCACTTCAGAGTACTAATGTCATAGAACCCCTTTGTTTTGGGCTAGTGAGTGAATTATAACTAAATAATGCATTTCAAACAAGAGAACAAATGAACAATTCTCCCTCCAGCACACAAAAAAACATGCAAAAAGAAATCACTGGACACAAAGGCATTGATTTTGTGGTTCCAAATGTTCATCCTTCTGAAAATAGGTAAAGACAACTTGTAACTGCAGGCAATAGAGACAAGTGGAGTGGTATACTATCCTACTCTGGAAGGTGCACAGGGGCAGAAGACTTCAATATACCTCTAATTTTTTCAGCATTGAAATGAGGGATGACATGAAAAAAGAGGAAAAGAGTGAGATAATGATTATGAAACTCATGCACATATTTCTGAAAAGGATTCACTAATTAAGAAACTCTGCTTTTATTTTAATACTAGATATAAGACAAGATCAAAGAATGAGGGGGGAAAGAGCATAAAAAGATGCAGCAGAATTCCAAACCTTATGAAAATGAAGGTACTGTTATTGTTTTACTTGAACTTCATTGTTACTAGTACTTACTCATGTGCTATTACTAGCGTAACCCTTCTGCCCCTCTGAGTTGGCAGCAACAAGGGCCGGGTTCAGTATCCAGAGGTTCCGTTTCAATAACCCAATGCCAAACCAGCTCGAGCCCCCACCCAGTGACCTGGGAAAATCTTACACACACCCCTAGGCGCCTCAAAGAGGCAATGCTTCCCCTCTCGCAAGCACAGAGTCTCGGTGTAGCAGAAAAGATTTAATACATGAGATAAACAACAAACACTAAATTGGGAAAAACACCTCTACTAGAGTTCATAAACCAAACCGTGAGCAAAGACCCACCCCAGGAAATTGGGCTGTGTCCTCTTTCCTGGGCTCTTGAGTCCAGCAACCCCCAAATCACCCACAGTCCCAAAAGTCTCTGTCCTGGGTCAGTGCAGCCCAAAGTTCGAGAGTCTATCTGCAGGTCTCCCCCCCCAGCCTGGTAGAAAGGGGCACCTTACGTGGTCCGGGGCGAACTGCCCTGCCTCTCTGTGGGTTCTGCTCCCGCCTTCTCCACGAACTGCTGCGCTTTACCAGCTGCTCCACTCTGCTCCTCCAGCCGTTCTCAGAAACTGCTCCGCTCCGCCAGCTGCTCTGCTCCACCAGCTGTCCTGTGAGCTGCTCCAGTTGTCCCTGCAAACTGCTCGGCTCTGCGGGCCGCTCACAGCTACTCCGCTCTGCCAGTCGCTCCGCTGCCACCAGCCATCCCCACAAACTGCTTCACTCCGCCAGCGGCTCTGTTCCACAGCATAGCTTTGGGCTCCCCACTAGTTAGCACTGTACTCAGTGCTCTCAGCTCAGTGATTTTAGCTCTTTAGTGATTTTCAGCTCTTAGTGATTCCAGCTCATAGTAGGGGAGCCCCAGTGCTAGTGCACCATTAGCCCAAAGTGATTTCAGCTCAGTAACCTGTAATTAAATTCTTAAGGGAATAAAAAAAAAACAGCTCTGACATTCCACAGTGGAGAGAGGAGGGGGTGCAACTGGTGCTTCTGGCTCCACAAGGAGACTGCACCACCAGGCACAAATACCTGTCCCCAGCCTCTCTCAATTCTCTGGGTTTTGGAACCCATGTCCCATGTCTAGCCAGTACCACCCAACTGAGGGTGAGCAATTTGTCACCAAGCAGTCCCACAGCTTGGCAGTCTGGGATAGGGTGGGCGTGCCTATGCAAATACACTCTCTCACATTCTTTCCACCAGATGTCAGGGTAGAGCTTATCCTGACTCTGCTTACAGTAGTATTTAAGTGAGGTACTTGGAAAGGAATACTGATTCTGGATTGAGTGTTAATGCAGATCAAAGCAACCCTGGTAAGCCCCACTTTTATGTAGGACTTGGGGAATACCCAAAACTTCTATGCAGATGGAACACCCTAATTACATCCAGAAAAAAAAAGTCAAAGTGAATACTGTGACAGACCCAAACCAGTGGGGTACAGGAGTCTGGTAGAGGGCAAATATACTGGTCACTGGATGAGTAGTTTTCTGTTCTGAGTGACCAGAGCAGGGGCTGCATTAGAGTAATCAGGGACCTGCTAGAACCAATTAAGGCAGACAGGCTGATTAGATCACCTGCAACCAATCAAGGCAGGCTAGTCAGGGCACTTGGGTTTAAAAAGGAGCTCACTGCAGTCAGGTGGGCAGGAGCCAGAGGAGAGGAAGTGTGTGTGGGGAACTGGGAGCAAGAGGCACAAGGAGCTGAGAGTGAGAGGGTGTGCTGCTCGAGGACTAAGGAGTGCAAGTGTTATCAAACACCAGGAAGAAGGTCCTGTGGTGAGGATAAAGAAGGTGTTTGGAGGAGGCCATGGGGAAGTAGCCCAGGGAGTTGTAGCTGTCATGCAGCTGTTACAGGAGGCACTATAGACAGCTGCAATCCACAGGACCCTGGGCTGGAACCTGGAGTAGAGTGTGGGCCTGCGTTCCCCCTAAACCTCCCAACTCCTGATTAGACACAGGAGGAGCTGACTCAGACTGTGGGGAAGATCACTGAGGTGAGCAAATCTGCCAATAATAGCAGCATCCACCAAGGTAGAGGAGAAACTTTGTCACAACTGGTGTCAGGGGTGGGATTTGGTGTGCATAGCATGGCAGAAGAAGGAGGATGATTTAAAAAAAAAAGGTAGAAGGATTTTTTTTTCCCCACCACAATGGATGACTTAGTACAGGCACTGATACAAGCTACGGCGGCCCAGCAGGAGGCTACCCATGTCCAGGCAGCTGCCCAACAGGAGGCAGCGTGGCTGCAGCAAGAGACTAATCCTCTGCTGATGGACCAGGTTTCTCAAGACCGGGCTATGTTGCGGGAACAGCATAGCTTTGGGCTCCCCACTAGTTAGCACTGTACTCAGTGCTCTCAGCTCAGTGATTTTAGCTCTTTAGTGATTTTCAGCTCTTAGTGATTCCAGCTCATAGTAGGGGAGCCCCAGTGCTAGTGCACCATTAGCCCAAAGTGATTTCAGCTCAGTAACCTGTAATTAAATTCTTAAGGGAATAAAAAAAAAACAGCTCTGACATTCCACAGTGGAGAGAGGAGGGGGTGCAACTGGTGCTTCTGGCTCCACAAGGAGACTGCACCACCAGGCACAAATACCTGTCCCCAGCCTCTCTCAATTCTCTGGGTTTTGGAACCCATGTCCCATGTCTAGCCAGTACCACCCAACTGAGGGTGAGCAATTTGTCACCAAGCAGTCCCACAGCTTGGCAGTCTGGGATAGGGTGGGCGTGCCTATGCAAATACACTCTCTCACATTCTTTCCACCAGATGTCAGGGTAGAGCTTATCCTGACTCTGCTTACAGTAGTATTTAAGTGAGGTACTTGGAAAGGAATACTGATTCTGGATTGAGTGTTAATGCAGATCAAAGCAACCCTGGTAAGCCCCACTTTTATGTAGGACTTGGGGAATACCCAAAACTTCTATGCAGATGGAACACCCTAATTACATCCAGAAAAAAAAAGTCAAAGTGAATACTGTGACAGACCCAAACCAGTGGGGTACAGGAGTCTGGTAGAGGGCAAATATACTGGTCACTGGATGAGTAGTTTTCTGTTCTGAGTGACCAGAGCAGGGGCTGCATTAGAGTAATCAGGGACCTGCTAGAACCAATTAAGGCAGACAGGCTGATTAGATCACCTGCAACCAATCAAGGCAGGCTAGTCAGGGCACTTGGGTTTAAAAAGGAGCTCACTGCAGTCAGGTGGGCAGGAGCCAGAGGAGAGGAAGTGTGTGTGGGGAACTGGGAGCAAGAGGCACAAGGAGCTGAGAGTGAGAGGGTGTGCTGCTCGAGGACTAAGGAGTGCAAGTGTTATCAAACACCAGGAAGAAGGTCCTGTGGTGAGGATAAAGAAGGTGTTTGGAGGAGGCCATGGGGAAATAGCCCAGGGAGTTGTAGCTGTCATGCAGCTGTTACAGGAGGCACTATAGACAGCTGCAATCCACAGGACCCTGGGCTGGAACCTGGAGTAGAGTGTGGGCCTGCGTTCCCCCTAAACCTCCCAACTCCTGATTAGACACAGGAGGAGCTGACTCAGACTGTGGGGAAGATCACTGAGGTGAGCAAATCTGCCAATAATAGCAGCATCCACCAAGGTAGAGGAGAAACTTTGTCACAACTGGTGTCAGGGGTGGGATTTGGTGTGCATAGCATGGCAGAAGAAGGAGGATGATTTAAAAAAAAAAGGTAGAAGGATTTTTTTTTCCCCACCACAATGGATGACTTAGTACAGGCACTGATACAAGCTACGGCGGCCCAGCAGGAGGCTACCCATGTCCAGGCAGCTGCCCAACAGGAGGCAGCGTGGCTGCAGCAAGAGACTAATCCTCTGCTGATGGACCAGGTTTCTCAAGACCGGGCTATGTTGCGGGAACTGGTAAACCAGGTAAAGACCCTTACAGAACTGAACCGTGGCCATGATGGGACGTGGCTCATACGGGCCAGCCATTGGCTGCAGAAAATGACACGGGAGGATGATGTAGAGGCATACCTTCTGGCCTTTGAGAGGACAGCCCTACGGGAGGCCTGGCCTCGAGATCAGTGGTCTGGCATCCTTGCCCCATTCCTATGTGGGGAGGCCCAGAAGGCTTACTATGATCTGCCTGAAGAGGCTGCAGCAGACTACCCCCAGCTGAAAGCAGAGATCCTGGCCAGTTCTGGGGTAATGACCGCAGTGCGGGCCTAACAATATCACGAGTGGAGGTTCCAGGAAAACAAAACCTCATGGTCCCAATTGTATGACCTCATCCATCTCGCACGAAAGTGGTTGCTAACAGTGTCCCGGAGTCTGGAGAAGATACTAGAGGTTCTGGTCATCGACTGATATATGAGGGGACTACCACCAGGACTTCATGCCTGGGTAAGCCAGAATGAACCCTCCACCTATGATGAGGTTGTTGCATTGGTAGAGAGGCGAAGGAGCTGACCTGACCAGTTAAGGAAGAGGCACCATGGGTTAAACTAGCAGCACCAAGCCCTAGAGCTCGGGAGACTGGGCCACCAGGAGGGACCAGGTGGAAAAAGAGATGGGCTGAAGGCCCACCAGAGGCCACAAAGAGTCAGAATATGGAAGGAGAAGAGGATCATGATGTTAGATTGCCCAAACCAAGAGACTGGGGAATGCCTAGGGCTCCATACAGACGTTATGCCTGTGGGGAGTGGGGACATATAGCTGCACAGTGTCCCAATGCTGAGGAGGGATGCAATGTAACCTGGGGAACTGGGCAGACCCATGCTCCCTAATCCACCTTGTGAGGGTCTCTCTAACCCCACATATGTACACCAGGCCAGTAAAGCTAAATGGGGTAGAGATCACAGCACTGGTTGATTTGGGGAGTGCTATCACGCTTGTTTTGGGGAAGCTCGTGAAGTGTAGTCAGCTGCTGAGGGCTAAGCATACAGGGATAACATGGGACAGTTACCCCACCATCCCAGTAAAACTCGAGATTCCAGGGAACACTACTGAGGTAGCAGCAGGTGTAGTCCGTAAACTCCCATACCTGGTGCTCATAGGGAGGGATTTCCTGGGATTTGGAAACTTACTCCCAGTAGGAGGATTGGAGAAAGAGGGGAACGCTGAAGTAAGTGAGGCATCCACAGTAGACTGTTGACCCCCAGTCTTCTCTGAAATATCCCCAGATTTATTTTCCATTCCCAGACAAGGTAGAAAGTCTAAAAGGGAAAGGAGGGCAGCTAAGGCCTTGGGAACCCGAATAGTGACTCAGAGCCAGAGGCTTGCTCTCGTAGGTAGGCAGACCCGAGCAGCTGAAAAGGAGGCCACCGAGGAAGGAGGGGCACCTGAGTCTGACCCCCACCCTAACGCTTCTGAACCAGTAGAGGCAACAGAGACTGGGCCCCTAGATCTTGGGCAGATGAGCCCCAGAAGAGGAAATTTTGGACAGGACCAGGTCAAAGACCCAAGGTACGACAATATTAGGAAAGAGGTGACTGAAATAGATGGGCTCCCCGTGGAAGGGAAAACCCAGGGACCAGGACCCTACTTCATAATGAAGAAGAATCTCTTATACCGGGTTGCACCAGTATGGGGCAGAAGATACAACAGATCCTAGTACCTCAAAAACACCAGAACACTGTATTACCTCTTGCTCATAGTCATCTTTTTGGGGGGCACTTGGGGGTAGAGAAGACCCTGGCACAAGTTCTATGAGCTTCTTCTGGCCCGGAGTACATGAAGAAGTGCAGAGGTACTGTGCATCCTGCCCACAGTGTCAGCTGCACAGTCCCCGTCCCCACCTGAGGGCACCTTTAGTATCCCTTCCCATCATAAAGGTACCCTTTGAGCGAATAGCCATGGACCTAGTGGGACCCCTGGAGAAGACAGCTCAGGGCCACCAATATATACTTGTTATTTTGGACTATGCTACTCGTTACCCAGAAGCCGTCCCCCTGCGGAACATGGCCTCTAAAACGATAGCCAAAGAGCTGGTGGTGATCTTTGCCTGAGTGAGGCTACCAAAGGAGATATTATCAGACCAAGGAACCCCATTTATGTCAAAACTAATGAAGGACCTCTGTACGCTGCTCCATATACCTGAGAATTTCAGTCTACCATCCTCAGACTCATGGATTAGTAGAAAGGTTTAACCGAACCCTCAAAGCTATGATAAGGAAGGTGGTAAGTCGAGACAGGAAGGATTGGGACACCCTACTACCCTATCTTATGTTTGCTATCCAGGAGGTACCTCAGGTCTCAACTGGGTTTTCCCCCTTTGAGTTATTATATGGGCGTCACTCCCGTGGCATACTAGATATCGCCAAAGAGATTTGGGAAGAGGAACCCAAGGAGGGGAGAAATATAATAGAACATATAATACAGATGTGAGACTGGATAGCCTGGGTCACCCCTATTGTATGAGAACATTTGGAAAAGGCCTAGGAGGCCCAGAGAACCAATTACAATCGCCAGGCAAAAGTCTGACAGTTCCAACCATGGGATCGAGTGATGGTGTTAGTACCCATGGCAGAAAGCAAGCTTCTGGCCCAATGGCAGGGGACCTATGAGGTGGTTGAACCCATGGGGGAAGTAACCTACAAGGTGCGGCATCCAGGACGCTGAAAACAAGAACAGATTTATCACATCAACCTTCTGAAACCCTGGCATGCACAAGAGGCATGCATAACTGTCCAAAAAGACCTAACCCAGGAAAACAAGCCTTCCAAACAGGTGAGAGTGTCTCCTGATTTAACACCAGCCCAGAAGAATGAGGTGTCTGAGATGATCTTCCAGAACCAAGATGTGTTCTCAACAAAACTGGGTTGAACAACCGAGACATATCACCACATCGTCACGAACCCTGGGGCCAGAATAACAATGAGGCCCTATCGGGTGCCAGCGGTCAAAAGGAAGGAAATAAAAGCAGAAGTAAAAAAAATGCTGGAGGTGGGGATCATCAAAGAATACCACAGTCAGTGGTCCAGCCCAATCGTGCTGGTGCCCAAACCTGATGGCATCGCAAGGTTTTGCAACGACTTCTGGCGACTAAACGAAGTATCCCAGTTTGATGCGTACCCCATACCTCACATAGATGATCTAGTGGACCGTCTGGGTAATGCCCGGTACTTAACTACCCTAGACTTGACAAAGGGGTACTGGCAGATTCCCCTGCAGAAGACACAAAGGAAAAGACTGTGTTCTCTACACCAGAGGGTCTTTTTCAATATACTGTCCTCCCTTTTGGACTACATGGGGCCTCGGCTACTTTCCAGAGCCTCATGGACAAGCTATTACGCCTGCATAATAGTTATGCTGCTGCCTACTTGGACGATGTGGTCATTCATACCCCAGACTGGGAAACCCACCCAGAGAAGGTGGAGGCTGTCCTTGATACCTTCGGGCAAGCTGGCCTTACAGCAAACCCTGCCAAGTGCGCTGTAGGATTTACGGAGGCCAAATATCTTGGCTACATTATAGGAAAAGGTCTGGTGAAACTCCAGGTGAACAAGTTGGAGGCCATCCAAAACTGGCCCTGACCACGTCGCAAGAAACAAGTCTGGGCATTCCTAGCTGTAGTGGGGTATTACCGACAATTTATCCCCCACTTTGCCACAAGGGCAAGCCCTCTGACAGACCTAGTGAAAGCCCGTGGACCTATCTGGTGAGATGGTCTGAAGCAGCAGAGGAAGCATTCACAGACCTATGGACTGCCCTCTGCAGTAACCCTGTACTGATAGCCCCTGATTTCACCAAGGAATTTATCCTGCAGACAGATGCATCGGAAGTAGGGTTGGGGGCCGTTTTATCACAGATGGTCGGGGAGGAGGAACACCCAATTCTCTACGTCAGTAGGAAACTCCTTCTGAGGGAACAAAAATATGCAGTGGTGGAAAGAGAGTGCCTTGCTGTAAAATGGGCCATGGAAGCATTGCGCTACTACTTGCTCAGGAGCAGATTTGTCCTCGTGACCAACCATGCCCCTCTTCAATAGATGCAGCGGAACAAGGAGAACACTACAAGGGTGACCAGGTGGTTCTTATCCCTCCAACCTTTCCAGTTCCGTGTGCAACACAGAGCAGAGAGCTGTCACGGCAATGCTGATGGCTTATCACGTGTGCACTGTCTGGCATCCCAAGCTGCCCAACCCCTTGTGCCACAGGATTCTTAGCTGTTTTTACAGATCCAGACTAACACGGCTACCCCTCTGATACTTGACACCATGCAAGGCACTGCATTTAGCCGTATGGAGTGGAAATCCATCAACCTCATGAAGAAACTTTCACAAATACAGACAGATATCATCTTCCTTTCCAAATGCAAACGGATGGACATCATACCAAATGGACTAAAGGTAAAAAATCCACTGCTGTCTACATACTACACAGACCACAGTGAGAGATTATGCCATACTCTATCAAAGAAACTGAGGAAACACTTGATCAGCATCCTATATAGCAAACAGGAACACATCAAAAAAGAGCTCTCCAAACTGGAGACTCTCATTAATAACCAAACTTTCATACAAACGGACTTCACTAAAATAAGGCAGGAGATCTATATTACTCACTTCACCTCTCGACAAAGGAAACAGGACTGTAAGCTGTCTACCTGACTCCTACCTGACTCATGGGGCCACAACCATGATACCCCCAACCCACCCAGCAATATCGTCAATCTATCCAACTACACAATCAGCCCAGAAGAAAAGTCTGGCCTATCTCGGCGACTTTCTTTCTGCCCTGCCACCCCCACCAACTTGTTACAGTTCTGCAGCGATCTGGCAGCCTACTTTCACCGTCTCCGACTCAAAGAATACTTTCAGGACAACACTGAACAGCGCACTGATACACAGGTACCCTCCCACCAACAGCACAAGAAGAACTCCACATGGACTCCTCCTGAGGGTTGAAATGACAGTCTGGACCTATAAATTGAATTCTTCTGCCGATGTGCACAGGCAGAAATTGTGGAAAAACAACTTTGCTTGCCTCATAACCTAAGTCATGCAGAACGCAATGCCATCCACAGCCTCAGAAACCACCCTGGCATTATCAAAGAGGCTGATAAAGGAGGTGCTGTTGTCATCATGAACAGGTCTGACTACCAAAAGGAGGCCGCCAGACAACTCTCCAATACCAAATTCTACAGGCCACTTCCCTCAGATCCCACTGAGGAATACACTAAGAAACTGCACCATCTACAAGCTGTCAGGAACAGTATCCCTGATGATGCCACAGCACAATTGGCTGCTGAGCTCTATGCCTTTATCCTCACATACAACTATTTCAAATTTGATGACAATATACATGTCCAGATCAATGGCACCGCTATGGGCACCCGCATGGCCCCACAATATGCCAATATTTTTATGGCCGACCTGGAACAACACTTCCTCAACTCTCATCCACTCACTCCCCTTCTCTACCTACGTTACATTGATGACATCTTCATCATCTGGACCCATGGGAAGGAGACTCTGGAAAAATTCCACCAGGATTTCAACAGCTTCCACCCCACCATCAACCTCAGCCTGGCCCAATCGACACGGGAGGTCCACTTCCTAGACACCACAGTCTAGGAAATAAGTGATGGTCACATTATCCCCGCCCTATACCAAAAACCTACTGACCTCTATGCCTACCTTCATGCCTCCAACTTCCATCCCGGGTACATCACACGATCCATTGTCTACAGCCAAGCACTGAGGTACAACTGCATCTGCTCTAACCCCTCAGACAGAGACCAACTCCTACAAAATCTCCACAAGCATTCTCAAAACTACAATACCCACATGAGGAAATAAGGAAACAGATCAACAGAGCCAGACGTGTACCCAGAAACCTCCTACTGCAAGACAAACCCAAGAAAGAAACCAACAGGACTCCACTGGCCACCGCATACAGTTCCCAGCTAAACCCCCTCCAACGCATAATCAGGGATCTACAACCCATCCTGGACAATGATCCCACACTTTCACAGGCCTTGGGTGGCAGGCCAGTCCTCGCCCACAGGCAGCCTGCCAACCTGAAACATATTCTCACCAGTAACTGCACACTGCACCATAGTAACTCTAGCTCAGGAACCAATCCATGCAACAAACCTCAATGCCAACTCTGCCCACATATCTACACCAGCGACACCATCACAGGACCTAACCAGATCAGCCACACCATCACCGGTTCATTCACCTGCATGTCCACCAATGTAATATATGCCATCATATGCCAGCAATGCCCCTCTGCTATGTACATCGGCCAAACTGGACAGTCTCTATGGAAAAGGATAAATGGACACAAATCAGATATTAGGAATGGCAATATACAAAAACCTGTAGGAGAACACTTCAACCTCCCTGGCCACACTATAGCAGACCTTAAGGTGGCCATCCTGCAGCAAAAAAACTTCAGGACCAGACTTCAAAGAGAAACTGCTGAGCTTCAGTTCATCTGCAAATTTGACACCATCAGCTCAGGATTAAACAAAGACTGTGAATGGCTTGCCAACTACAAAACCAGTTTCTCCTCCCTTGGTTTTCATACCTCAACTGCTAGAACAGGGCTTCATCCTCCCTGACTGAACTAACCTCATTATCTCTAGCTTGCCTGCATATATATACCTGCCCCTGGAAATTTCCACTACATGCATCTGACGAAGTGGGTATTCACCCATGAAAGCTCATGCTCCAAAACGTCTGTTAGTCTATAAGGTGCCACAGGATTGTTTGCTGCTTTTACAGATCCAGACTAACATGGCTACCCCTCTGATACTCAACCCCTTGGTGTTGAGCAGGGGGAGGGATACGTGACCCAAACCAGTGGGGTACAGGAGTCTGGTAGAGGGCAAATATACTGGTCACTGGATGAGTAGTTTTCTTTTTCCCTGAGTGACCAGAGCAGGGGCTGCATTAGAGTAATCAGGAATCTGCTAGAACCAATTAAGGCAGACAGGCTGATTAGCTCACCTGCAGCCAATCAAGGCAGGCTAATCAGGGCACCTGGGTTTAAAAAGGAGCTCACTCCGATCAGGTGGGGAGGAGCCAGAGGAGAAGAAGTGTGTGTGGGGAGCTGGGAGCAAGAGGCACAAGGAGCTGAGAGTGAGAGGGTGTGCTGCTGGATGACTAAAGAGAACAACTGTTATCAGACACCAGGAGGAAGGTCCTGTGGTGAGGATAAAGAAGGTGTTTGGAGGAGGCCATGGGGAAGTAGCCCAGGGAGTTGTAGCTGTCATGCAGCTGTTACAGGAGGCACTATAGACAGCTGCAAT
Source organism: Gopherus flavomarginatus (assembly GCF_025201925.1). Classification (NCBI taxonomy): domain Eukaryota; kingdom Metazoa; phylum Chordata; order Testudines; family Testudinidae; genus Gopherus; species Gopherus flavomarginatus. Next base: position 147,011,253 of record NC_066620.1, on the reverse strand, counting down.
GCACAGGGCCCTGGGCTGGAACCCAGAGTAGAGGGCGGGCCCGGGTTCCCTCCAAACCTCCCAACTCCTGATCAGACACAGGAGGAGCTGACTCAGACTGTGGGAAAGATCACTGAGGTGAGCAAATCTGCCAATAAGCGCAGGACCCACCAAGGTAGAGGAGGAACTTTGTCACAATACATTTTTTTTTAATAAATTGTGTAAGGAGCAGGGCTGGCTCCAGGTGCTTGGGTGGCCCAGGGGAAGGGGTGGTTGTAATAACCTTAGTCCCAGTTTTGGACCTTAGCGTCCAAAATATGGGGGTTAGCATGAAAACCTCCAAGCTTAGCCACCAGCCTGGACCTGGTACCTGCTGCCACCACCCAAAAAATTAGAGTGTTTTGGGGCACTCTGGTCCCTCTGAAAAACCTTCCCTGGGGACCCCAAGACCCAAATCCCTTGAGTCTCACAACAAAGGGAAATAATTCTTTTTCCCTTCCCCCCTCCAGTTGCTCCTGGAGAGATACACAGACACAAGCTCTGTGAAACTACACAGAGAGACTCCCCCTCTCTGTTCCCAATCCTGAAAACAAAAAGTACTTTCCTATTCCCCAGAGGGAATGCAAAATCAGGCTAGCGATCCAACACACAAATCTCCCCTTGATTTCTTCCTCCCACCAATTCCCTGGTGAGTACAGACTCAATTTCCCTGAAGTAAAGAAAAACTCCAACCGGTCTTAAAAGAAAGCTTTATATAAAAAGAAAGAAAAATAAGTACAAATGTTCTCTCTGTATTAAGATGATACAACACAGGGTCAATTGCTTAAAAGAATATTGAATAAACAGCCTTATTCCAAAAGAATACAAATCAAAGCACTCCAGCACTTATATTCATGCAAATACCAAAGAAAAGAAACCATATAACTTACTATCTGATCTCTTTGTCCTTACACTTAGAAACAGAAGACTAGAAAGTAGAACTACTTCTCCAAAGCTCAGAGAAAGCAGGCAGCCAGAAAACAAAGACTCAGACACTCAAATCCCTCCACCCAAAGTTGAAAAAATCCGGTTTCCTGATTGGTCCTCTGGTCAGATGCTTCAGGTGAAAGAGACATTAACCCTTAGCTATCTGTTTATGACAGTGGTACATCCGGCTCTTCGGTGGCAATTCAGCAGCGGGTCCCTCGGTCCCCCTCAGAGGGAAGGACTTGTTGCCGAAGTGCCGCTGAAGAAGAAAGCGGCATGGTGGAGCTGCCACCGAAGTGCAAAAACCCGGGAGCCAACCCTGGTAAGAAGACTCCTTGAGCACAACACAATCCATCCAGTCTTTCCATCACTCTTTGATCTGATGCATAAAATTCCTCTTAAGCCATAGAATCTCTCTCTCTCTCTCAGGGGTTCTCAAACTGGGGGTTGGGACCCCTCAGTTGGTTGCAAGGCTATTACATGGAGGGTTGCGATCTGTCAGCCTCCACCTCAAACCCTGCTTTTTCTCCAGCATTTATAATGGTGTTAAATATATAAAAATGTTTTTAATTTATAAGGGGGGGTCGAACTCAGAGACTTGCTATGTGAAAGGGGCCACCAGTACAGAAGTTTGAGAACCACTGACTATCTAATCTCCTTGTAAGAGCAATTCTTACAAATATGCGATCACCTATTAAGTGGTTTAAATTCAGTTATTAGAATATCTGACATAAATTTATGGTTTTCAAATTTTTGGGCATATTCTGCTGCAAGATGTATGTGCACAACTTCCAAAGTAGTCAGTGGGCATTACTTTTGTGTATGTGAGAGATGCATTTGGCACTTAGTAGTAAGGGCTCAGTTAAACTCCCATTGATGTTAATGTGAGGCTTTCAGCTGACATCAAAAGGAGCTGTATCAGCCCCTAACAAGGGACAGCATCAAGTGGAGAAAGAACTGAAGAGAATTTCTCTGAAAGAAAACAAAGGGAACATATCTCTGAGGTGCCCACCCCGCAAAAACTGTGGATGGAGGGGTGGCAAAAAATACAGAAAACTTACTAAAATGATGTAGGGGATATTTAACATCTGAAACAGCAGAAATTTACTGAGCTTCAGATTATTTTCATTCTTTAATTACTTATTCTTACAATAAAATTTAGTGAAGGTGATAGACTCATATCATTTACAGTAAAGTAGTTCTAAAGTCCCATGTGGGAACTGTGAGAGTCCAATAGCTTCACTGTTGAATTTCTGACTGCAGAAAAGCCAGAAGATCCTTGCAAAAGTCCCATGAAGTTCCAGAACCTTCCTACAACTAAGAATGTAAATGCTGCCAACAGTGAAGCTTTTCATGCATCATAGGGCCAGAATAAGTGCAGCCTTTTACAATTTTTTTTTATATCTAGTCACTTGAAAACGTTCTCTAACAGTCCAATCTGATAGTTGGTTCTGTTTTTCCATTATTCCAGCTGGTGACCAGCAGCCCTTACTGACAGGCTGTGTGGATTTCTTACTGGAAAGGCAGTTTCTTTACTGAATGAAATTCACTTAAGCATCTTTTTCTTTAGAAAAAGATAAGTGGCCTATGACTGGTGACTATGAAGTGAAATTTTCTAGACTCGTTCTGATTCCTTCTTTTTGTGGAAACAGATGTTTGATTTTTTTTGTAATCACTATGAGCTGAGAATAACAACATTTAAATCAGTATAAAAGAGGTGGAAAGGTACAACAACAATAACACAAACACTGTGAAACATTCTGGATACTAAAGTGCAGAAATATATCTTGAGAAGCTGAATATCTACAATTGGTGTATGATTTATTGTTTGCACCTTGTTGAGTGATGAGCCCTCAGCTAGTGGAATAATCATTATGCAGTAACTTACTCAGTGAAAAAGCAACTTGCACAGGGAACTATTAGAAAGGCCAACAAAATCCATCTGAGAATATGATTCCACCTTCATTTTATGTGATTTAAGTTACTGAATGAATCTATAAAATAAATGTCATTGGATTATAAATACATGGATTTTCTGAGGGAGGAGTAGCGTTAGAGAGGAAATAAGGAATTTCAACTCCCTCAGCATAGTGATAGCACAGAACTCTATATTTCTGTGGTTTTGGGCTGGCCTGCTATGTGTTTCTGGTGCAGGGGAGGAAGGAGAAGTAGAAGGATCAACTTTTGGGGGGAAGATTATAATGCAGCATCCATGAGCCTTGAATTCTTGAAGTCATTTATATCAGTGACCATACTGAGTATTTTATATTCAGTTTTTCATCATGGCAAAAATAACACATTTTCTAAAATGATGCAAAGAATAATCTGCTGCAAGAATGTTAGGTTGAATTCATCAGAAGACAAAATATTTCCACATGTTTTTAGAGATCCTTAAACTATGACCAAATGGTCTGTATGTTTTCCATAGTCCAATCTGGAATGTGCAATTTACATAGTTTTATAGCTTCTCCTATTGAATTGCTAAGTACGGGAGCATGCATACGCCCTTATGCACAGATGTGTACACACTTGGGAACATACACACAGCGTTCAAAAATATCAAGGGCTGTTTTTTCAGACTCGTGAAAACTTTCTGCAACTGTGCAGCTTCCATTGACTTTCATGCATAGTCATATGCAAGGTCTTCTGTATTTTGCAACCGCTGCAACTGATACTTTTGTCAAGGCCCTCCTGGGTTATGTGGGACTCCAGTACTGCAGACTTGAAGTTCTGCATCAGCCTCAGGTAAATTTAAAAACAGTGGAAGTATTAAAAAAATTAAATATGAAAATTCCTAATTGCCATCAGTACAGTATTTCTTGTGTTGTTTATTTGCCTTATCTCCATCGCATCATATCCTTTTCTAACCCTATTGGATTTTATTGGGTAAGTTAATGCTGATCTTACCAACTGTTCATGGTCTCGCTTTGATGTCCCCCTTGTCAGGGTTTTCCATTGTGGTATTTGAAGTGCTGCTTTTGCAGGGGCTGGAGGGGTTGAAGAACACCAGAGTTAGTGGTTAGGCACAGAACCTCTTTATATCCCTGGAGATCAACTGGTTTTCGAGGCTGAGCCTCCCTCAGCTCCTGAAATAGCAAAGTATTGCCCCCTAGGTATGTGCATATAAAGAAAAAATGTTTCTCATAGAAATGTATGTACATTCTGAACTGTAATAGAAAATAAAGACTAATGATACTGGTCCATTCTGTATGCAATGTTGCTGTAGCCGTATTAGTCCCAGGATATTAGGGAGACGAGGTGGGTGAAGTATTGTCTTTTATTGGACCAACTTCTGCTGATGAGAGAGTCAAGCTGCACATTGCATTCCTGACAGAGGATGGAATCATCTTGAGTGGAGGCACAAAAAAGAACCCAGGTCCCGACCCATGTTAGAAGAAGGAAGACTCACAATTTGTGGCTGGTTCTTTGAGAACCAGTTCTTGAAAATTACAAGAAAAACAAAATAATAACTGGTGGTGGCCTCTTGGAGTTTGCAATAAAACAACCATGCCATCAGCATATAATAAAACCGAGATAGATCTACTCTTACTTTGTGGTGTAGAGAAGTCATTTTCCTTAAAGGTATCTACCACATCATTGAGATACAATTAAAAAGAAGAGCTCTCAGAAGGCATCTATGGCAAACTCCCTTAGAAGTAGGGAAAACATCAGTACATTCTCTATTGACTGTAGTTCTTACCCTAGCCATACAACCATGGTGTAGAGCCTCCAAAATATAAAAAAGTTTTAGATTGATACCTATCCTTCTAAATTTCACCCAAAGTTTGTCTTGGTTAACAGAATCAAATGCCATATTTAGATTTATGAAAGCAGCATACAATTTAGAATCCTTAACCATAGTATATTTATAAATCGTGTAGGATAAACTGAAACAATTATCAGTTGTAGTTCTAATAGCCCTAAAACCAGACTGCTGTTAGTGTAGTAAATGAGTCTCTAAAGTCCATATTTCAAGTTTAGATAGTAAAAATATGGAATATATTTTCCCTTATTCAATGAACAAATTAATATGCATATATGAAACAGGATTATTTTTGTCCCCTTTTTTTTAAAAATAGGAACTGTAATACTAGATTTCCAGGCAGTCAGAATCCATCCATTATGATTAATGACAGTAAACATTTTTTAGCCAAGACTAGAGACAACCAACCAAAATTCTCCTAAAAAATGTATGTAGGCAAAAAAATCTTACCTTGGAGCTTTCTTCATTGCTGGGCTAAAATAAATGACAGGACTTCATTGTCCATCACTGAAGGCCAGAGTGCTAAATCGAAGGTGGTGGTGCATCTAATATGCGTTGTGCATCTACTATGGTAGAGTTAGATTAAAAAAATGATTGGGGGGAATATTAAAGACCTGTTCAAAATGCTTCATCATAAATATAAGTTTCCTCAACTGGAATGTATCTGCCAAAGCCTGAGGCTGCCATCTTCCAAAATATGGAATAATTTTTAGATTTAGTTGCTAATTCAAAAATCCTTCTACCAGGATCTGAGGTATTGTGATGTTGCACTCCATATGTTTATGGAAATCTGCTTATGAGTGTAAATACAATGTAAGTGGAATATGCTTTATGCAAAAGGTCTCTTGTAAGATATCATGACAAAGTTTATAATCTACTGAGTGTGTTCATCCTATTTGTATGAATGTATCATTCTTGTATCTGAAGCTAGAAATATGAAGTATTGCTCTGAAGTCCTATTGTAACTATGCAAAGTGTGAGCCATTAATGGTGGCTTGGAATCTTGATGGCTCCCATTAACTAGAACAATTGATTGTGAATGGCTGTATTTACTCACAAACCTTCCTGGGTATGTGCAGGCTAACCCTGAAAGAACAGAGACTGAGGTCTTACAGTGACATATGATCATGTCACCTGGTACTGGAATCCATCTTAAACCTGGTGCTTTTCAAATTAGAAGGAGGGTTGGGGACCCAGAGAGACAAAGGATTCCCGCCTCATGCCAAAGATATAAAAGGAGGTAGAACAGAACAAATGTAGATGCCAGTCATGAGAAATCCCCTAGTTACCAACCTGAGCTGGAACTAACAAGAACTGTACTAGGGGAAAGGATTGAGCCCAGACTACGAAGGAGTCTAGTCTGTGAAATAAGCTTATTGGAACATCTCTGAAGGTCAGATTTACCTGTATTCAGTTTCTTAAATGTATTAGGCTTACATTTGTGTTTAGTTTTATTTTGCTTGGTAACTTATTTTGTTCTGTCTGTTATTACTTGAAACCCCTTAAATCCTACTTTTTATACATAATAAAATCACTTTTGTTTATTAATTAACCCAGAGTAAGTGATTAATACCTGGGGGAGCAAACAGCTGTGCATATCTCTCTATCAGTATTGTAGAGGGCAGATCATTTATGAGTTTACCTTGTATAAGCTTTATACAGAGCAAAACAGATTTATTTGGGGTTTGGATCCCACTGGGAGCTAGGAGTCTGAGTGCTAGAGACAGGAATACCTGCTGAGTGGTTTTCAGTTAAAGCCTGCAGCTTTGGGGTCTGTGTTGCAGCAGACTAGTGTTGTCTGGCTCAATGAGGCAGGGTTTAGAGTCCCAAGCCATCAGGGAAAATGGGCTCAAAGGTAGTTTCAGCACATCAGGTGACAGTCCCAAGGGTGGGAGGTGGTTGACTGAACCTATCACAGATATTCTTTTTATGATATAATAAACCTTTATATCTTCTTCTAGCACCTACTAAATTCAGAAGTAAATTAGGAGAGGGATTGTGTTTTACCGCACTAGCTATATGCGGTAGAGCAGACTTTTCTTTCACGCAGTCTGCATCAAATCAAGTGTACTTATCTTTGAAAGCATTTTTTGGATAATTAAAACCAAAATCAATTTGTTTAGAGACAAGTGTTTGTAAGGACTTTACCAGCAAACCATATGATTCACAAATTTGAGAGGAATTCTGATACTTCATAATTGTGTCTCTGAGAAATCTAACATAAGAATGGCCTACTGGGTCAGATCGATGGTTCATCCAGCCTAGTATCCTGTCTTCCTATAGTGGCCAGGTGCTTCAGAGGGAACGAACCAAACAGGCAATCATCAAGTGATCCATCCCCATCAGAGTCCTCCAATCTCCTAGATAATTTCTCATGAAGGCCAGGGGTTCATTTTAGTCTTTTACAACCATGTTGCTCCAAAAGGATAATTAAGGCACACCTAGCCACTGGAAATAAAACTCTCTCTTAAAAAGGGCACATTATTAATAATTATAGGGAGAGGTTGATGGTCACTATCTGTGCAACAAAATATAGAGATATTTCTTTGGAAGGACAAAATGATGATAGAGAAAATAATATAATCAATAATATTATCACCATTTGATGAAATGTAGGTAAAATGTCCTCAATCTCCTTCACTTTTTCAATTTGCAAGTATCAGATCAAATGTATATAATAGAGCTTTTCATTTTTGTCCAGAGATGTTAATCACCTAATCTCTAGAGTTTGAAGGCAGAAGTTCAAAAATATCCTCAATGCTTTCTTCCCCTGATACTGATTTCATTAAAGAATCCATTCAAGCATGAAAATCTCCCAAAATAATCAGATGAGCCATTGGGAATTGAAGACCTACCATATCAAATTACTCATCCAGGCATTCCCCGAGAAAAGAGCCTGAACGGGCTATGTGTTGAGACAAACTTTCCTTAAAGCTACTTGGGCTCTTGTTAAAGGAAATCCACCTCCCCAGAGCCTTCCTAGAGGGGAGATGGTGGGGTCAGGCATAGCAAAGACAGGTCACTCCTTCTTCACTCTCTGTGAAAGAACTGACTCACCACTGGTGCCTTATCTCTTCCTGTGGCAGCCTCTGGCTAGGACACTTCAAAGTGTCTCTCTGGGGTAGTTCATGAACAGAAAACCAAAAGGAATTAATACAAATAAATTGAGTGAATAGGAAATAGAGAGGAATGACTCCTTCTCAGGGTGCATCAATATCTGGCTCTCCTTTCCCATCAGGGAGGGGCCTTAAGGCAGCAATCATCTGGGAAGCTCATGCCTTCACTCAGTCCTTTCTTTGGGGGCTAAAGGTCCATTCTCCTCCCTGGTCTTCCAGCAAATGAAGTGCCCTGCTCCTCCTTTAAAGCTCCTCTTCCAGCTGGTGCATGCCTTGCAGGTGTGGCAGGTGGAGCTGCCTGAACCTGGAACAGCTCCTTAACCTTTTGTTGTCCAGTGTGAGGTTTCGCACCTCTGACATGCCTTAGTGTTGAACTGCCTTTTCTGCATATCTCAATCAGCAGACTTTTTTTTATATTTTCATAATTCATTTTCTCCTGTCTCTTTTTGCTATTCCTTTTCTAAAAAGACTATTGAGACTTTCCTCTGTGCTTTTTCTTCCACTCTACATGATTTCACTGATGTTTTCACATTGCTGCAACCCCCCCTGTTATAGATCTCACATCAAACACTCATCTGGTCACAGTTTCTGGGGTATCTGCACCTGTATTCCCCATCTGTGGTCCCTCAAAGGCACCCACTTAAGGGTTAAGGCTCCCAGCCATCACCTACTTAATACAATATGATACCCAAAAATTTTGCATATGGTTGCAATACTTGTCATACAGTTCACCACAGCTATTGTAATGGATCACAACAAGGTTTATAACCTGGTTCCTAACCTTAATCAGGGGCTGGAGTCTTTCTCCACAAGACAGCTGACCAATAGCTGACAGCAAAAGTTCACTAGAATTTACCATGGCTATAGGATATTTTTGTTACTTTCCACCACATGACTAGTGTTATATCTGAGGCTCTTTTCAATGGTCTCAACCTCTAATTTCTCAATCACATAAGATATAAACCTTCTATTTTATTAACTATATGCTAGAAAGAAAATCTAACTCACAAAATCAGTTTTATCTCTTACACTTCTCTTAAGCTGCCATAATAATGTCAGTAAATTCAGTATAACAATATTAATGACTCACTTACAGAGCTGTGATTTTGTTAAATCAGTCCCCACAACCAAGCACAAAGAAACAAACAAACAATAAAGAAGACACAGGTAGAGGGAAAATGAAAAGAAAGATGTGTCCTAACTCCTTTACCTAACTGGGGGTGGGGCTACTCACAAAGACCAGGGCATTAAAAAGCCCTCTCTTAAGGAGGAGCTAGCGAACAGGAGCAGCTAACAGGGTAGTTTTTGGAGGGAGTTCTCCCGGTGAAGGAGGAGCAATTACGTGACCCTTGGCGTAAATTTGTTGTCTATAGTGTGTGTGTTTTTGTTGTGGTGTGCTTGCTGTTTGACTGAAATATACTGTCTGGTCTGTTTGTTTGGAGGATCATGTGCTGACCGTGTATGTGTGTGTGCTGAGCCTAGCAGCCTGCTAAACAAGGCTGAGAGCTTCTTAATGAGGCTTTGATCCCTAAACTCTTTAGCATCCATCAACCTTTAACCAGGGGGAGGGGCTACTCAGGAAGACCAGGGCTTTAAAAAGCCCACTCCTAAGTGACCAGAGAATCTAGTGAATAGAAGTAGCTTACAGGGGAGATTGTGTGTGTGTGTCTGCGTGTGTGTGGGGGGATAGAAATACTTAATATTCCTTAAGCTTCTTTAAACTTAAATCCCAAAACATCCCCTGAGAAAAACAAAAACAACAAAGAAATAAGCTTCAGGTGTAAGAAGAGACTGCAGGCAGAAGTCCAGCAACAGGCACCCAAGAACAGCCTTCACTATGGACTTCCAGGGAGCTGGTCATGAAATCAATTTGTCAAGTTTGACATCAGCTGTCAAATTTCCTGCTCTGTCCCAACAGCAGTACCAGCAAAGCCAACATTAAACGTACAGGCAGGGACCACATTCAAAATGGCTAAACTGTTTTATCAAACCCCTAGAGATGCAAAGTTCAATAAGCTTAACATCTATTAGATCTGAAATATAGATCAGAAAATAAAAGGAAAAGGAAAGGGACACACTATAATATTCATGTCAACAGAACCAGGCCCCTGGGACTCCTTTGGCTTTTATATCTCTCCTTCGCCCATAATTTAGCACTGGTCATCATGGTAAGTATGGAAAATTCATGGAATCCTTTCACCCCAAACCCTTCCAATCATCAGGGATCTGACTTCTCTAGAAAATATTAGAATGCCAATATATAAACCAATGGTATGTCCCTGTCTAGACTATTGCTGTAAGTCTCAGCAGATCTCAAAAATAGTTATTTGCAGAATAATATGGGGTTTGAAGAAGGCTACTGACAATGATTAGGGGCATGGAAAAACTTTTATATAAAAAGAGATTGAAAAGATTGAGATTGTTTACCTTAGGAAGTTATTGAATGAGAAGGGACATTACAAAGATATTTAAAATAACGAGTGGTTTAGATAAGTTAGATAGGGAGTTTTCATTCTCACAACACAAGAGCAGGGGGACACAAATGAAATTAAAAGGTGACAAATTCAAAGCTAATAAAAGAAAATATTTTTTCACTGAACAATATGTATAATTAGATTATGGAACTCATTGACACATGAGCTTGTTGAATATAAGAACCTAGCAAGATTCAAAGAGGAATTGGATGATTATATGTGTGTAGACAGGTTCTGCCGGGGCTCGACCCTCCCTGGGGGGCGGGGGAGCCACACCGGCCTCGCTGTCGTCGCTGCAATTACAATCAGCTCTAGCTCTTTCGGCAGGTCAGAGCAGTGGCAAAGTCAAAAGGGGCCCAGCCCTTGGTTCGGGCGGGGCACCAAACACAGTAACAAGCAGCTCTGGCCCTTTGGGGCAGGGCAGAGCAGTGGCAAAGTCAAAAGGGGCCCAGCCCTTGGTTCGGGCGGGGCACCAAACACAGTAACAAGCAGCTCTGGCCTTAGGCCACGGAGAGGGGGAGTCTGCCACCCGGTTACGGGTGGCAGGGGGAACACAGGCCCACCCACTCCTCTGCATTTGAGTCCGGGGCCCTGGTAGTGGCCGTCACCGCTACCGGTGGTCAGTGGGGATCCTGACTGAAACACACTGACATTGGCAAGGTGAGCTCTGCAGCCTGACTGGAGTCAGGTGCTACTTCCTAGCTCCCTCTCTACTCCTATCTGGTCCGGGGCCTCCATTCCGGGGACGTCCAGGACCATCCGTTCCTCCCAATCCGGGCTGGGCGGCAGGTCCGGTAATGTTTCGGGGAATGCGGGCCAAGCCTGGTCTGGGGGCTCCTCGGGGCCGTAGTAGGGCGAGGCAGCTCTGGCGGCTCCTCATCGTAGCGGCCTCAAGAATGCTCCGGCGGCTCCTCGTCATAGTAGGGGCGAGGCAGCTCTGGCAGCTCCTGGTCTCGGCCTCTGGCTTGGGCAGCCTCCCAGTTCCGGGCGTTGGTGGACGCGTCTGCTCCTGCTGGTGGCAGACCTGCAACTGAAGGCTGGGGCCCGGCTTTTATTCTTCCGAGTCGCCGCCTGACCCTCTGAAGGGCCGGACTTCTGCTCAGTGGCCCCACCCCGTGGATGACTGACGGGGCTCGACCCTCCCTGAGGGGGAGGGGAGCCACACCTCCTTGCTACAATGTGGATAACAAGAATGTCCAGAGTTACAATATTTAATGTTAAGAAAAGGGTATTGGAAGTGTTGGAAAACTATGTAATTGATTGTGTTAGTGAAATATATAAGCTAAATTATATTAGAGAAATGAATATAATAGGAAAATATAAAGGAATTTTTGTTTTCATATGTGTCCCTGCATATTCTGCATTCCAGAATTTAGCTAAAAGAGCTTCAGGGTTGTGTAAATCATGAAACCTGGTGTGTGTGTGTCTTACTTTGCAAAACCTTGATCTGTGTAAATAGCATGTGAAACGGAAAGTCAAGAGGGAATTGATAACTTCAGGTGCGCCCCAAGATAAGCTGACAAGCAAAAGCCCAAGGCCATAAAACATACTGGAAGGAGCCAGTGGGATTAACAGCAGAGAACAGAAGATAGAAGATAGAAATAGACTGATAAAAGTAAGTTTTAGTAGGGTAAGAAAAATGTATTTGTTTAGGTTAGTTATTGTGATTTATGCCTAAAAATATTTTAATTGGGGGTCTAGAAAGGATAGGCACACAGATGAGGTAACTGAGTAACTGAGTCTGCATAAAGGTACAGAATGGAGGATAAAAGACAATAGGAAAATGGAGAAGACACAGGGAAAGCAAGATTGCAGAGACCAGAGATATGAAAAAAGTCGCCCTGTCCCCAGCAGAGGTAACTTGATACATTACTTTTCTAACCTTATCTGTTTTTGCTTGTACATGTAATTCATAGGTGATAATTGCATTGTCTTAAAACATACAGAATAAAGGCTATAAGAAACTGTTTAAGTCTAACTTGGAGCAGATCTCATTTGTCACCCAACAGAATGGATATAAAACTCATGCTTCAGGGTTAGTCAATTTAATGAGGACAAAATCCTTGAGAGGCATATTATCCTATATTTGCCTCCTATGGGGCTTCATCCGTGTTCCTCTGAAGCATCTGATGCTGGCCACTGTTGGAGATGGGATACTGAAAGAAGTTGAACAATGGATCTACTTTAGTATGACAATTCATATGTTCCTACAGGTGCAACTCCATTGACACTGGTGATTTTGAGTCTTCAATCACATACACCAGTTTTTTAGTGATGTAAATCCACTGTTGTCAATGTAATGATTCCTGTTTTACAGTGATGCTCAAGAATTTAGAGGAGAATCAGATCCCATCTATTATAGCTTGCATTTATTATGACTTGTTTTATATGTATTGCACCTTTAAATGAAGAAAAGTCCTCCTTCTTGCTGCAGAAACACCTCCCATTTGGTGTTACAATCTCTACTATAAAGGAGACACACACATTGGGCTCGCTCATGGAGACTTCACATTTGTTCTCTCTTGTTTGACCCCAAACTATTTCAGATTTATAGGGGATAAGCAAAAATGTCAGAAATCTTCTTTATCTATCATTAAGAAACTGATTTTTTTCCAGTATTTTTTTAAAGTTTAATTTGCTTGTAGACCTTGTAGGAAGATTTTTGTAATTGTATTTCCTGATAATTAGAGATTAGCATGGAAAACTAACAGTGTCCTGCATACTCCAGTAAAGCCAGTGACTGGTATATTACATTCTTTAAAGTTCACTACTGTTAAAATCCTTACCATCTGAAATACGCTTCCTTTGAGGCTGTAATAAATGTTAAAATTATTTTCTGTGGCTTTATATTTGAATCCATTCTTGGTACCATTGATTATTTGACTTTCCTGAGTGATGCTAAAATGTACTGGAAGGTCAAACAGTCATGGAGGCCCACATGACACATAAAAAAAAGGCAAATGAAGACTGGATTTCTAGGCAAAATCAAAAGATTTCTAAAGAATACTGCACACTATGTGAGACCCCAGGTGTACTGCTTGAAAGGATAATAAAGGGAAGGTGTCTTTGCACATATCAAATGTATTTTTTATACTCTTGAGGAAAAAACTTGTTCACAAGCCTTGCATTCCAGTATCTGTGACCAAATGCCAAGACTTTTTAAATCTGCCGAGCTCAGAGTCTAAGATTTCAAGCCCACTTGCCAACTCAAATTTTCCATTTGGCAGTGCCACTTTCTATTGCGCTGCCAGTAGCCAGCCCCTGGGATGCCTCTTTATGAAGCTTGGGATTTTATTTAAATTTTTGTTTTAAATACTTTCCCTTCCATGAAGATGAAAGGCAAGAATTTCAAGATAAACCCAAGTTGAGCTGAGTCCATTTTTCTACTGAAATGTCTCCAAGGCAGGGCAAGCTCAGATGGGAATTTGGACTGGTTTAACTGATTACTTGCAGTGATGTTTCTTAGATTGATACCAGCTTGTCTTGGGATTCTTGTTTCTCCACTTAGGCTGTGGTATCTGTTTTCTCCTCATTATACATGCATAATACCCCCTAACGTTAATGGGAGTTTTATGTGTTTATTGAAATGGAGAATGGACTTTTAAGAAACTGCTAAAATAGAACTGAAAACAGAGCTGTATCGTGACAATACTCAAGCTGGGGAAACTGCTGCCTGCTACAGCATATGTTTCTTGGAAAAATCAATAGGAGAGTCCAATGCTAAAACTGGAGAATGTTAAGGGTATAGGATGGGATGGGAGAGAGTGTAGGGGAAGAACAGGGAGATAGTGAATTTTAATGGTAACACTGTGAGACACATGGAGTGATCCTCCGAACAAAATTCACAAATGATTTTGAACATCAAAAAAGAGGGGAACAATAGCAAAAAAGGAATGGACTAAAGTATTTCTCATAAATCGTGCAGAAGCTTTTTCTGATTTCCTCCCTTTCAATCACTGCATTCTCATTTGATGATGACCTTTTTGATCAAATCTAGACAACCTGAATCAAAAGAAAATTTCTCCCCATTCTCCCATCCCCAGAGGCAAATCAGTTGAACTTTGAGAAAATATTATTGCAGCAAATCACCCTGGCATATTTATTCTTACAATCCCCCTTCCCTTTAGAAAAGATCCATGGCTTGGCATATGAAGTGGATGACCTTTCACCCCAATTAATGTTATTATAATGAGTACCAAAGGAAGTAATAACGTTTTGCCACTTATTATCAAGTGTTGCTGGGGCAATCTCTTAAATTCAAGACTTAGGTCATTGGCAGTGCTAACATGATGGCAATCACACTGCTGAGGTTTACACACTACTACAGCTTTGAATATATGGGTCAATTTAATTTCCAGAGCTATCAGCCTGATGCTTTGAGGAGCAAAACTAGTGCGATAGGAACGGCCAAGGGTCTCTCAGATCTGTCAGAAGTCAGACTCCAAGTTTCAGCCAGTTTTGATCCTGCTAAAATGGTGGGATTTTTTAAAACAATGTTTTGCCTTGAAACAAAATGGAGGTAAATAGCAGCATACAGCTTCATCTAATGAATGGATATAAATGGCCATGATAAAGTTTTCCAATTATATTTTAAAGCTTGCCAGTATTGTGTTTCTATGAGCACTGGGAAAAAATATGGAATCATTATCTTTGCTGACACAATCTTTGTGTTCTAAACAATTTTAAAGGAATGGCATAATTTTAATTGTTTAAATTAATCTGATTCTAAAACCTTTTTGTTGTCTTTTTTGTTACTGTTATTTATCTCTGATTAATTATACTTAAAAAGCCTCATGGAGGACAGACAGAGAAGAAGGGACACTCAAAGCACTTTGAAATAATATTTTTAAGGAATGCTCTTGGATTTCTCATGCAAGAGCATTTAGATTGCTGTTTGAGAGCTAAGTTCCAAGGCAGAGGAATATACACCTCAAACAGGAGCTAAACAAGCAGCTACACTAAGCTGGCTAATCGCTAGATTTTTATTTACCCAGAACAGCATATGGTGAAGTTCAACATTTAATAGATTTGCATGTGCCATTTATATAGAGGTTCCATTCCTCATGGCAATATGCTTTGTTCTTCTGGGTTTTATTATTATTGTTATTTTTATGTAGTGCCAAATGTCAATGGGACTTAGGATCCTAAATTGCTTAGTCCCATTAGAAAATGTTGCTCATAAACTAGATTAATCGATTAAATTAATTAATTGTAATAGATTAGAGAGAGAGAGATGTGCACATACGTGTGTGTGCGCATGTAGTAACTTATAACTGCTTCCTATACACTGTAGTCCTTTAAGAGAAAGCAAAGCATGGATGCTAGCTGCTAGGCAGACTGGCTTGCTGGGGATATCACAGAGGAAGGCAAGGAGCTGTGCAGTCTTAAAGCCTCTGGTCAGAAGGCAGTGGGACAAAAGTCCCTGCCCAGAGACAGGTGACAGCTGGAAAGCTGAGTCCTGAATGGATGCTCCATGGAGGGGGGATACCGTGTTACCCTGAAATTGCGTATATATAATTTTAAAAGAATGCAAATACATTAGCATTTAAAACAGGATATAAAATGTGTTGTTACTTTTTGTATATTATTTTACCACCTTAAAAGGATTACTCGATAATAATCATAATAATAACTTTCAATTTCTAGTGACATATAATTATCCTCATCTACTATTTTGTTGCCATTATTTAAAGTAACAATAAATCCAGCAGGAATTCCTTCCCCAAAACTCTGGCAAAATTGCATCCCTAACACAACTGAATAAGTGTGACTGTCCCCACCAAAGCTCTGTTTCCCCGGCCTCCCTCAGGCTTCAGATGCCTAAGCAAAAATATAATCCTTGCAGCATGTCTGGAGGATCAGCAACCTTGGACTATTTTGGGCCAAGAGCAGAAACTACTCTTGAGGAGGAAGTAAAATGTTAAATATAGTTAATCTATTTGTTATTGTGATTACTATTCTTATATCACAAAACTGTATGTAATGTGTACATAGAGGTTCAGTTTTTTCAGTATTAATTAATTTCATTGGGAACACAAGGGGATTTCTAGCAATTTTTGAGTTTTATGTAGGTGTCCAAAAATTGGGGGTTTTCAAGGCTTTCTTTTTGCATATACTGTAATGAGTGATGTACATAGTAGTATATGCTGTAATGAGTAAACTCTTTGTAATGTTCCCTAGTGCACTTTAACATAGTACTGTATCAAACAGCACTACGTTAAAGCACACTAGGGAGCCTTTAATGTGCACTAGCAGAGTCAACACATACCAATTAATGCGCAACACATTAGTGTGCTTTAGAAATCAACCCTATACTCTGCATTATTGGTCCATGTAGACAAGCCCTTATATACAAGTAACCATTTCCAGTATTTTTCCAGTGTTTATTAGATAAACACCTATTTCTTCTTCTTTCTTTCTTTCTTTCTTTCTTTTTTTTTTTGGTATCATGGTGCTGTATTGGGGTTTGTCAGTTAAAACTGAAAACCAGAAGCCCTAAGTGTACTTTATAGTTGCACTGTGAAATTCCCCCAAAAGCAAGACATTTCAGGGTTAAGGTTTCTGGATGAAATGTGTGTTATAAATGAATACGATTATTATTATTGCTGCTATCCTTTCTCATGCTTCATTAATCTCTTGGGTTCATTAGGTCATGCAAGCAACATTCATTTGTCTACCCTCTGTGAAATTAAGGAGTCACGTTAAAGGAAAGGAAGAAAGGATGGCATTCCCTTTTAGTTAAGACACAGAACTAGACATTAAGAAACTTGAGTTCCCTTTCCAGTTCTGCCATTCACTCACTATGAGTATCTCTACATCGTAATTAAAAAGCCACAGCTGGACCATACCAGCTGACATAAGCCCACTGGACTCAACTGCAGGCCTGTTTAATTGCAGTGTAGACTTCTGGGCTTGGGCTGCAGTCTGAGATCCTCCCACCTTGCAGGCTCCTGGAGCTCAGGCTCCAGCATGTGCCCAGAAATCTACTTTGCAATGAAACAGCCCCGTAAGTCTGAGTCAACTGGCATGGGCCAGTCGCGGGTGTCTAATTGCAGTGTAGATGTACCCTGTATGGCCTAGGGAAAGTCACTAAATCTCTGTGCTTCAGTTTGGTTTTCTGTAAAATGATACTTTACCCCTCAAGTTTGTTAAACAGCTTAATTATTTAGTGTTTATAACATGCACTGAGCTCCTTAGACAGAAGTGCTATAGAAATACAAAATGTCATGAAGAGACCCTTTCAAGGCTGGAGCTGTCAAATTTCACTTTAGCCATATTTTTAGAATTTTCACTGATGAGTTGTCACAACAAACAAACAAGCAGAAACAAGGCACTGGATTTCTTCATGCCTGCAAGCCTGTGTATACCATGCTGTCTCTTAACTTTTCCTTTCTTTTTCTATTCTTGTGGCAGACAGGGTTTGAAATATACTGACTTGTGGTCATTGTAATGCCCAGAGATTTGGAACCTGTACACATCAGACTTCCTACCTGCTTGCATGTCTGGACTGATAGCATGGAGGGACAGTAACAAAATGCACAAGTGCTACTGCAAACCAAAACGCTTAATGCAATATGTCTAACTTTAGACGAACACTGGCAGTGACACTGTTCCTTTAAAGCCTCATGATTTTTGGATGCACCTCACATTTAATGCTCAAGAGATAAATTTCTCTTCTGTCTATGGAATGAACACTTCAGACTCTCTCAGAGCCCTGCTTACTTGCCACTCTACAAGTCCCTGAAGTTCACCTGGTTTCATAGACCTGTTTCAGACCTGTGTCCTGTATCATAAGTGATGCTGAAATGTCTGGTGAATGCATTTTTTGCAAATGTTTCATTGCTTTGCCAAGACTGGGTGAACTGAAAAAGGCATTTTGTCACTCAGTCCTGTTTCTCATCCTCCACAGGAGTCGTAAACCATTTAAGGGTCATTTGAAAAGTGGCTCTTTGCTCTCCGACAGGCCTCTGAATGTTAACCTTCCAGTTTTATTTTACTAAGTCAGCATTATTAACTGCATCAATAACTTCTGCTATTTTCTCTGGTATTGCGGTGAAACTTGACATACTAATTGCAATGAGCTAATCTGGCAATGCTGTTACCTCCTTTAAGGCATTAGTTAAGTATACAGCTTTCTTTACACAGAGTGTTTGAAAGAAAAAAGGGACTGGAAAGGCAGCAAAAGGTATACTTCTGTCTTGAAGAATGGATAGTATAATTAGCTTAGAATGGCAGTTGGATATATTTCTGGGAACAAATTGAGAATGTATGCATTATACAGTAGCTTTGTCTTAATGGCAATCTGAAATAATGATAATAATAACAACACTTAGAACTTTAATGTAGAGATTTGCATTTTGAACTTCTATACAAAACATTGACAATTACTGTCTTCCCTGTGGGAAAGGTAAGTATTATTGTTCCCACTGAATATATGGGGAAACGGAGACATAGGAAAGTCAGTGACTTGGCCAGTGACAGACTTGTCTCCACAAGAAGTCTGTACACAGATTTGAACTTCCTAGTCGTGTTGGTGCATGTTCCACTCTACCCACTATATGTGCCAATTTCAAGGCTGCTTTCTGCTGCTGCTGGGGCCTGATCCAAAGCCCAATGAATTCAGTGGAAGTCTATCCACTAACTCAATTGGCTTTCCCTGGAGAAAGACTGGGAATCGGGCCTGTAATTTGATTCCTTCCTTCCTACTCAACATACAGGGAACATGTCTATTGAGTAGGAAGGAACATTATTTCATAGTTACTTTTATGACCACAACCACAATTTAATCTGGTCACGAGATGTAAGATTAATTGTATTTGCTTGGGTGAAAAGAGCACACAAACCAGATTTCAAATATAATTATTTTCCTATGGGAAAGATATGTACACCAGAGTGCTAGAATGAGTATTCCTTTGATTGCATTTACCACGTTCTCAGCACTGATTTTGTGGAAATGGCCATTCTGGTTAATTTAGTTTGAGGTATGGTTCACTTTCTAGATAAGAAATCCGGTTCCACACCTGTAGAACATAAGGGAATAATAGATATCAAGATCTGAGTTTGTCGGATTTAGAAAAAATATTTGATATTTGTTTTCTCTGCTTCCTACATTCTGTCACCCTAATTTAGCAGCAGCTCAGTACACGCAAATGAAAATGCATACGCATCTTGAAAATACTGAGTGGTGAAATTCACCACTGTGAAGAGAACAAACCTGTGCACCACTGAAGTCTCATTTATCTCTGTTTTGGGGACCTGACTGGTTCATGGGCCTTGCAATGGCTCTCTGCACACAGGGGAATTCCACCTGTAGGGATCAACTTGACATAACTCAACAGATTTGCATCTTGATCATATTAAGTTATGGCAGTGTGAATCCCCCTCTCATGGTCCTATGATGTTCTGACCCCAAAGCAATCATGTTTTTTTCAGTTAATCTTTGGGAATATTTGTAGCAGCCACTGCTTCTGCCCTCTGTTAACACCAGAACAGAATGAATAAAGGCAAAATGTTTTTGGCAAATGATATTTTGAAATTTTGACTGTTATTCTGCTCTTTTGAGTTTGCTTTCTGCGGTTATTGTAATGACTAAGTTTAATGGTAGGAATGTTCATGGACACAATTAATCTTAAGCAAATACTGGAGATATCCCAAAGAAAGTTTGCATTTGCTTTCCATGAGCTTTTTACATTGAAACCTCAATATTCTAATATGTCATACGTGTCCAATCAGTTATACTGGAACAATTTATATAGTGGGGATGCTGAGAGCCATTGAACCAAACTTTAAACCCTGTATATGATGGAAACCACTTCAAGCCAGGGGGTGTGGCAGCACCTCTAGCACTTCTAATTCCAGCACCTATGTGTCCAGTCATGATAAGCATGACTGTAGGAACAGAGAAATGATTAATAAAAATGGAGAGACAAACTATGAGGCTTAGGTGACATCAAATTGTGAATATTCATTTCTTTCAACAAACAGCTTTTAATGCATTACAGGCAAGAACTACTCACAGATATTATTTAGCAAATCATTTCAAATAACCTGTAAATTCAAGAAAATCATGATTTGCTGATGGGGAAAAAAGAGAAAGAAAGATGAAATTGTTCAAAACATTATTTCCAGGATGAGGATTATTCATTTGCTCTAATTAAAACATTGCATTCTTCTGTAGATGAAATACTGTAACTGCCTCAGCCTAATAGTTTATATATATCTGCACAAAAATGATTGACGTGTTTCTACAATAGTCAGCCAAGATCAGGCTATCAGATAGTACAAACACAATAGGAAAGACATACACTATCAGTGTAAGAAAACAGAACTCTTAAAATGAGATTGTGCTGTAATATATGTGGATCACACAAGGTGGCAGAATGAGCATAGGGCTATCCTGGAAATAAGTAGCAATGAAGCACCATCACTTTCCAGGCTGAAGTACATCTTTGCTTGTACTACTAGCATACCAAGTGGCTTCTGCATATGTAGAGGGATGGAGGGAAGTAGCTT
This sequence comes from Gopherus flavomarginatus, assembly GCF_025201925.1. NCBI lineage: Eukaryota > Metazoa > Chordata > Testudines > Testudinidae > Gopherus > Gopherus flavomarginatus. The sequence continues at coordinate 146,990,443 of NC_066620.1, read as the reverse complement.
AATACCTGCATATTTGATAATCACCCAAGTTCCTCTGGAAATTTAATGGAAATGGTTAGAACTCAATCACTACTTCTGGAAATTAAGAATTATGCAATCCTAAAGCTGCTCACATCTTCAGTTGCACTGAAAACACAGTTTATTTTCTACCATCACATCGATTCTCTAAGTGATGTTGAAATCCTCAGCTGAAGGACAGCTACAAGAACACAGAGAACATTTCGCTTTTCTGTATCGATTTATTGCTAAATTCACTCCTACTGTGAGAGTAATTTCATTGACTTTACAGAAGTGGCATTCACTTACAGCAGCTCTGAATTTTATACATACGGTGACATTCACTCCACCTGCATAAAATATTTGGACTGTATGTAGATTGTGTGGGGAGCTTGGAAAGATGAAATCCTCTCAACCCAGAGCCAGAATGCGGAGTTGCAATGCAGCACTCTCATGGCTGCTTCTTCATCTTATGGGCTAGAATAGCAGCTGCACCTCTTCCATGGCAGTTGTATATGGTACAGGGTGAAATGTGCCCTTGCCCAGGGAGGTGATTTTCATAATTAGTAAGTGTTCTAAATAAAGAAAAATCACTATCGTCTTACTTTAAATATAATTATTGATATTTAATTTTAAATATTATCCAGCATTTTAATTTACTCATGTCCATAATTGAATTAAGCATCTCATCAGGGTAGTCTTCTAAGTAAGGGTTGAGCAGTTAGATCTATTTATCTGTCCCAAGGCAACATGTTGCTATAAGCTCATTATTACTTCTTAGAGTTTATTTACCCTTCCAATCTATTCAACAGATGTTCAGCTGTTGTTGTTTTTCTACTTTGCCATGAGGTCTTTGGCAAAAAGGTGAAATGGGAAAAAGATTAGTGACTGTTGGGAAATTTCATTTCTTTTCCTGAAGAAAAAATAGACAAAATTAATTCACAAAATATGATTTTTTGGGTGTTTAGGGTTTTTTTCTGAAATCTTGAAAATGAAAGCTGAGTGAAAAATTAGAATTTCTTCTTATGAAAAATTCCAATATTTTAACATTTGTTTTCATCCCTAATTGGAATGTAAATTCAAAATAGTAAAATGTTTCACAGTGTTAATGTTCTGGACATTTTCAGTTTGAAAATGGCAAGATATTTCATTTTGAGTCAACTCCATCTACTTATGGTGCTATGGTGCATCATAGGAGTTGTAGCGTGGATGCCTCATGCCGCCATTCTCCCTTAAGGGCTACATTTCTCAGCTGGGCTACATCTTCCATGTGACTCCCATGATGCAGGTCAGTCAGAGAGGAGACTGCAGTGCATCATGGGAGATTTAATTCAGCCAAGGATATGGATATTCAGAATATGTACATGTGTTTGGCAGCAACCATTTTGCTGATAAATCATTATCCATGAGTGGAGCAGGGGTGAGAGGATAAGAGAGTTCCACAACTGGAGAGTGCTGCTGGACATTAGTAGTGAGAGAGCAATGATTAAACAATAGCAGTAGTGAAGGGCAACTCTGGAACCCCCTCACTTAAGGAAGGCTAACATGCATCTGGCAGTTTTCCAAATTATTAAATGAGATGATTCCTATGGTTAGGCGCACATGCACATGCTGACCTGAAAAATAACTGGTGGGTCAGCATTCATAACATGAATGACAAAATAGTTGGCTTTAGCCAGTATATCCCATATTATTAAAGAGCAGTGATTGAATGCAGGGGTGACTCATCAATTAGCATTCTCATACCGTCAAAATATTAATGACAAATAGCACACACTAGCACATGTACCATGCCATTAGATATAGATGCCTTTTGTATCATAGAATACAAATGAACATGGATGGACCCTGGAAGCCTTTACAACCACTGTATGTGAAGCTGAAACATGCCGTATCTATTGACATTTGCAGCCATCTTCTCACACTCCATATCAAAGTGTTTTATGTCTGGGTATTCTGCTGGAGAACAGGCGGAAAGCAGAGAGGTGACCATATGCTATCTATACCACTATAGTGGAGATACCAAGGTGATGAGTACAAAGTAGATAGTTGATAAGATAAGAAAGTACTGTATGGGTTACTTTATCACTGCAAATTTGCAACATCGGTGTATGACTGAAAAGCCTGAAGTACAAGTGCTATATATGGATGATGCCAGTGTCTGGAAAATGCACTGTGAAACTGCTCTTTATATATTGCAAGTGATTTCTAAACTTCAGACAATGACTGACAGCCTTTGTAAAGCAATATGAAGCAAAATACCTGTGAGGAACAGGAAATAAGTCTGTGTTGATTAATGTCTGTATTGTTGCTATTGATGCTTTAGCTGCTTGTACAAAACAAATGTGAGTGTCAGTTGGTTTTGAAATAATTCATACAATTGAATAAAGGTTGCTGGTGCCTAATCCATTTCATACTAATTGCTCCATGCCATACAGTCAGGACCTGATCCAAAGCCAAGTGAAGTCAGTAGGGGTCTTTCCATTCACTTCAATGGGTTTTGGGTCAGGGCCTCTTTGTTTAAATGCAGTAAGCCTACCACACAGAATGCTAAGCACTAGATAGAATGAAGCCAATTTATCACCATTGGTATTTTGAGAAAGAAACAAGTATTGGTGTTCTACATATGGTTAAATAAGTCTTAGTATTAACATGCTAGCGTGCAGGGTAGCTAGAACAACATGAGCATGTCAAAATACTACTGGTAGCTGCATGGCCATTGAGAAGTAGCACTCATAGGGATTATACTGAGGCTCTTGATACAGTGTGCTAACTAACATGTTACTGTGCAAACTAGCATGTCACATGACTTAGTGCAGCAGCAGACTTTCAATGGGAGTAATTTCAGAGGGGTAGCCGTGTTAGTCTGGATCTGTAAAAAGCAACAAAGTGTCCTGTGGCACTTTATAGACTAACAGATGTATTGGAGCCTAAGCTTTCATGGACATGCGTCTGATGCAGTGGGTATTCACTCACGAAAGCTTAGGCTCCAATACATCTGTTAATCTATAAGGTGTCACAGGACTCTTTGTTGCTTTTTACTTGCATAGGCACTCTTGAAAATCCCACTGGGTGCCTATCCGCATGTTTAGGCATCTAGAGCCAGATTCACAAAGGAATTTAGGCACCCTGCAGTCCAGTAGAATTCACAACTCCGAGTTAGGCACCCAGACTCCATATACAATGCATGGGGAGAGAGTTAAGAGCCTAAGAATGAGATTCACAGCAGCCAGCATGCATAGTGGGGAAGCCATCTAAGCTAGCCAATAGGAAATTAGGAGAAGAGTCCACTTATAACTTTTAGATCTTTGGTTAGGCATTCAGTCATAGTGTGGGAAGCCCAGGTTCAATTATCTCTTCTGCCTCAGGTAAAGCAGGGATTTGAAATTGGGTGTCCTCACTCCTGGAGAATGCCCTAAAGACTGGGCTATGTGATATTCTGGGACAGGGTTTTCTCAGTCTCTCCTGATGAACCTATTCCACTGTGTATAAACAGTTAAATAGTCACTGGTGTAGGGGAACTGGAAAATGGGTCTCCCACCTCCCACATGAGGCAGTTAGAGACCAAGTCCCTTTGTGAATCTAGCCTATAAATACCTTTGAAAATCTGGTTTTTAGGAGCCTAAGTCTAACGGAAAGTCATTTTTGAAAATGGGACTTAGGCTTCTACTTTCTTTAGGTGCTTTTGAAAATATTACCCATGTGTCACAGGGCAACTGGCCTGTCTAAGGGGACTGTCTGCAGTGCTACCCCCACAGCTCCCATTAGCCACGGTTCCCGGCCAATGGGAGTTGCAGAACCAGTGCTTGGGACAGTGGCAGCCTGAGGAGTGACATGTCACTGCTTCTAGGACTTCTAGTACAAACCTGCCTGGACCCCCTGGCTAACCCAAGGTGCTGCCTGTGCTACCACTGGCTATATTGCAATTTTTAGCACACAAACTCAAGTAGAGCTAGTGGGCGTCTGTCTACAGTTACAATGTAGACATACCTGAAGAGAAGGTGTGATCCTTTGGACAGGACTCTCTTAGGAGAGCTCACTGGGGAAAGAGGCCTAGAAGTTATGCTCCTAAAGGGAGGAGATACCTAAGGGTAAAGCTATAATTGGCAGGCCACCAAGAAGGCTTGGTCACAGGAAAGGATCTCCCAAACAGTGACAGGAAGGCTAACCTGTCAGGAACTATTAGCTGTCTCAGAGAAGAGCTGCAGTTGGGAGGCCTCCATAAACCCCTCTGTAGACATATGGACTCACCCCTGCAGCACCTCCTACTGGTGACTTCCAGGAATTAGCACTTTCCAGCTCCAGAACACCCTCTGCTGGTCTGTGATCTTCCTGTCCTTTGGCCCCCATGTCCCTCCCAGACCCTGTGCCCTTGTACCTGGGGTGCTGCTCCCTACCTGTAATCCCCTCAGTCTTAGGGTCTCCCCTCCCTGGGGAACCCCCACCCACTAGTCCCACCGCATATCAGTATAAGACTACTGCCAGTCATCATCTAGCCCCCAGGAGCAGACTAAAGTATTAGACTACTCATCACTGACAAGGTGGGGTTTGGACCTGCTGCCTTGGCCTACCCCTGGGCTACCCTCTGCAACCCCCAGTACCCATTGACCTTATGCTAGACCACAGCCTGGAGCTTTCCAGGCTGGCGCACTGGAGCTCCCCAGCCTGTCCCCAGCCCTGCTTCAGTCAGGTACTCTGTCTCTAGCTCCCTGTAGCCAGGCCCTTCTCCCTCGACAGGCAGAGGGAGACTATCTGGGCTCCTGGCTCACAGCCTGTTTATACAGGCCAGCTGCGGCCTGACTGGGGCATGGCTCAGCTGCAGCCACTTCCCAATCAGCCCAGTTTAGCAGCTCCCAGCCACAACCTTCCCCCAGGGCTGTTTTAAGCCCTTCAGGGCAGGAGCAGGGTAACCACCCTGCAACACCCTGGCTCGGGGGGATCCTTGAGCAGTGGGCAGGCTTCTGCCTGCCCCCTTCCTGGAACCCAATAGGTACACCCTGGATCTGGGGGAGGATTCTTCCCAGGTAGTAGCAAGAGACCAGACTCCAGAGGCAGGGACCTGAATTGAGAGAACCTTGATGATGAAGGGCTTGGACAGAGGCAAGCAGTGATCTCAGGGGGGATAGATTTATGGTGACTGATTCTGTCTCCCAGATAAAATGCTGGGATGAAGGTTTTGCTTAAACTTTGTTGGCCTTTTCTGTTAATAGATGACAACCTCCAAAAGGGCACTCTTTGATACCTGAAGGCCTGCTTGGGCTTGTCTATGCCCCAGGTGAAGGAAAAGGGAAGGGAAATCAAAGCATGACTCACCCATGGTACCATGTCTGACCACAAGGACAGGTGCTGGGTACACTATGACAGAAGGTACTAAGAGTGAGACCCATGAGACACCCTTCCACCAAGAGAGGATGAAGACACAGAAATGAGCCTATGTTGTCCTCTAATGTGAGCTGGCTAACCTCTGAGTTTGGCTGACAGAGAAATAGGTGCCCCAGGCTTGGCAGGGAGCATTGTGGCTTTAACACTGACAAGACAGGACTGGCTGACATGGATGTTGCGAGTGATGGTAATGTATGGCCCAGACAGTTAAGTGCACAGACTGTGGATAGGAGGGACACATAAGATGGGTCTGCCCCTGGAGGGACTATAAGGATTGCTGGGTGATGCTTAAGGTTGCAACTAGGGGGAAGATTCTAACTATTAAAGGCATAGGGCCTCAGAGTACCAGGGCTAGTGTGGCAGCCTAAGCTGATTAAAGGACAGAAGGGACATTAGTTAGGGCAAAATTAAAGGGATACCTTGGAAATCATCTGTTTTTTCTGTGGGAAAAAAAGGAATATTAGAAAGTGCTTCCACACGATAAGTTTGGACTTTGGACCAAAGAGGTGTCACTACAGGGAAGGAAGTAGGCATCTTTTGTACTGGTCCACCAAGGGTACCCCATAAGAGATGCTCTGGAGTGTAAAAGCTCCATAGGCAGAGGGCAGCCCTGCATTTCAGATCTAACCCCCAGTTGCTGAAGATACCCAGAATATAGCCCCAGCCTCAGAACATGAGAATATGCTGAGTTTGATAACCTGAAACAGCCTCATAGGAAAATGCCCTGTCAGTTGCTCGTGAGGGCCGTTGGTTTCTGAGTTTGACAGAACCAGGTCTCAGACAGAACTTGAGAGCATCCCTAGGAAATACTATCATGCAATGAGATCTTTAAGAGTGGGGCTCAATAGCTGCACAATTTTCAGACCTGTGTTGGACTTGGACAAACAAACAAATACAGCACTTGGAGTCTGGACAGAGAGAGCTAGTCACTAAGACGGTCAAAACCACTGTGTTGTGGTTAAGATTAGGGAGTGGCTTAACAGTTTAGAAAAGAAAAATCGCATTCTTTGGGGCAAAGTTTGAGTTAACCTCAGTGAAACCCAACACTTAAAAAACAAGGTTCCAGGGTTTCTGTGACTATGAATGAAACAGCCCAATGGTAGGGGAGATTCATTGGAGGTAAAGGGTCAGAATGTTAGGTCTTACCGAAAAAGAATAATAGAATCATCGAAATGTAGGGATGGACCTTGGGAAGTCATCAATTCCAGCCCCCTGTGTTGAGGCAGGATCAAGTAAACCTAGACCATTCCTGACATGTGTTTGTTCAACTCGTTTTGAAAAGCTTCCAGTGATGCAGACTTCACTACCTCCCTTGGCAGCCTATTCCAGAGCTTAACTACCCTTATAATTACAACGTTTTCCTAATATCTAACCTAAAAGTCCTTGCTGCAGATTAAGTCCATTACTCCTTGTCCTACCTTCAATAGACATGGAGAATAATTGATCACCTTCCTGTTTATAACAACCCTTAACATATAGGAAGATTGTTATCAGGTCCCTCCTCAGACTTCTTTTCTCCATGCCCACTTTATGTGAACTTTCCTCCTAGGTCAGGTTTTCAAAACATTTTATCATTTTTGTTGCTCTTCTTCACAGTCTTTCCAGTTTGTCCACATCTTTCCTAAATTATGGTGCCCAGAACTGAACTCAGTACCCTGAGTGGGGCCTCATCAGTGCCAAGTAGAGTGGGACAATTACGTGTCCTACATACAACACCCCTGTTAATACACACCAGAATCATTTTAGTCTTTTTTGCACCTGCATCACATTGCAGACTCATATTCAATTTGTGATCCACTATAACCCCTGATCCTTTTCAGCAGTATTACTCCCTAGAGAGTTAACCACCATTTTGTAATTGTGCATTTGATTTTCCTTTCCAAGTGAAGTACTTTGCACTTATCTTTACTGAATTTAATCTTGTTGAATTTAGACCACTTCTCCAATTTGTCAAGGTCATTTTGAATTCTAATCCTGTTCTTCAAAGTGCTTGTAACCCCTCCCAGCTTGGTATGATTTGCCAACTTTATAAGCATACTCTCTACTCCATTAAACAAGTCATTAATGAAAATAGTGAATAGTACCAGACTCAGGACTGACCCTGCAGGACCCCACTAGAGACACCCTCCCAATCTGACAGCACACCATTGACAACAACTACTCTTTGAGTATGGTCTTTCAACCGCATCCACCTGACAGTAATTTTATGTAGCTCACATTTGCCTAGTTTGCTTATAAGAATGTCATGTGGAACTGTGTCAAAAACCTTGCTAAAATCAGGCTATATAACATCTACTGCTTCCCCACTATCCATAGGTCAGTGATCCTGTCAAAGAAGGAAATTAAGTTGGTTTGGCATGATTTTGACAACTCCATGATGACTATTTCTTGTAACCTTATTATCCTACAGGTGCTTATAAATTTATTGTTTAATAAATTACTCCAGTATCTTTCCAAGTATTCAAGTTAGGCTGACTGGTCTATAATTCCCCGGGTCCTCCTTGTTCCCCTTTTTAAAGATAAGTACAATCTCCAGTCTTCTGGGACCTCTTCCATCCTCCAGAAGTTTTCAAAGATAATTGCTAATGGCTCTGACATTGCTTCAGCTAGCTGCATGACTAAAGGATGTGAATGAATGGTGTGCTAATAACTATGGCTAAGGAGGATTTGTCTTGAGAAAAAGCTGGAGAGGGAACAGAAAAGAAAATAAATCTGCAGGTTGGTCCAGTAATTGCAGTCTTCGGGATTAAGTTGCAGGCGATGGCATGAGCATTCCTTTGCTACGTTAGAGGTGAGGATCACATAGCTAGGAGGGCAGATGGATTCAGCTTCCAAGAAGTACCAGGTGGCTAGCCACTTGTAAGCCAAGGCAGGTGAGGAATTATCCAAAAGACAAGTAATCCTAGAACTCAGATTAAAGATCATGAGCAAGCCATACAGCTCATGAATGAAGTACTCCACAAAGCCAGCCAGGATATGGGTGGCTCAGCCAGACATCTAGAAGAATATTTTTTGGGACTGATAAGCCTGCAATGCCAATTAGAAGAGAGTGACCAGGAGAGCTTGGAACTCAGAAGAGAAGAGGTGCAGATCTGGGAACAGATTAAGGTGCTAGAGAAATTAAAAAAGGCTTCTCCGGTGAGGATAGAGACATGTGACAAGGGGATTACTATGTGTGGTATGATAGAGAACACAATGGTAACTCCTCAGGAGGCTGGGGTCTACACAAGCAACTGGAGTGATGACTCTGGTGCCTGGGAGGACTTTTTAAGGGGAGGAGCTGATTATCCAGCAATGGAACAGATGTCAACAGGCACAAATAAGGAAGGTGTATTCAAGCAACAGAAACTTCCATGGACATGCAGCCAACACACTCAATAATAAGATGGCAAGAGTAGGAGATCAGGTTATCTCTGCTGAGAATATCACAGCCAAAAGAAGATCACAGCCAAGATGCTCATGCAACTAAATGCCTTATGGGCACAAAGAGCAGAAGCCTTGCACTAGCTGGAAGAAATGCTCTCCTCAAGGGACTGAATTTTGGCATAGACCATAAAATGGGAGCAGGAGTTGGCCCAAGTGAGAATAAAAGAAGCAAAGGCAGAATGATCTAGGGAAGCTTTGTGAGGAAATCGTTTGGTAGTATCAGATCATCAGTACCCAAGGAGGCAGTACTGGGAAGAAGACTGAGTACTCAGGAAGGCCCTAGTGAAAATACACTTGTTGAGGCAGTTCTTCAACTCTCTGAGAGGGAAATCCACTACATTAGCAGAATAGAAACATCTGACCAAAGAGAAACTGAAACGGAAAAGGTAGAAGCTGAATTTCACTCTCCAGCTGGAGGGGCAGAGATGGCTGTGCAGAGCCTTACCAACCTGAGATGGCTGAAAATCCTGCCCTAATGGAAAAATCTAACTCACAAGTGCTGAACCATCAAGGACATTCCCTAATGGGCAACATCATACATAGTGATGTGGCTGCAGGAAGATCAGAAGTAGGTTCTCATATTTTCTTTATTGAGGATGAAAGGGAATAAACTGAGTGGTTGTGATTGGAAATGTTAACAAGAAAATAACGTAGGTAAAAGATTACCTTGACTAAGCAGGGCGTGTATCTGAGTATATTCTGGAAGATGGCTCCCAAAGGGTCTGTGAAGCAATTTTATGCCAGTTTGCCAGTGGAGAAAGTCTGGTGTTTTTGGTCACCTCTAGGATGGCCAGTGGGCTTAACTTTCACCGCATACACATTGTCCTGAATATAATATGCTGAAAAATGGGAGAGACTATGGTCTTCATATGGCCCATATACTGCTCCGAAGCCTAATTTGTAGTTTTCTGGTATTTCACCAGGGAAATAGAGACATGGTCAGGTGTCTAGCAGAATTCCTTCAGGCTGATAAACAGAATGTGTCCTCTGTGAAGTATGATAAAGGAAAGCAGCTAGAGGCATAGTCCAGTGTAAATGCACAGTTAAGCAAGCAGGGATAGTGATAACAGTCCAAGACTGCATTACAGATGTGTCAGCAGGATAAAAATGCCAGGCCAAATACTTGGTGTGTGACTTGTATTTGCATAGATTGCTTGCTGATCTCTGATGGGACAACCTGGTGGGTTGTGGGTTGAACACAAGCAGCTACCATATTCTAATGCAAAGTACATATATATGACAAGTGGTGAGTGAGAACAGAACCAAACACAGAAGAGCACATGGTGCAATTAATACTATGTCAGTTACAAAATGCTGGTGGCCGTGATAAAATAGAAATGGAAAGTAAATTAACCATTTGGCAGAGCAGAGAGGCCTGCCATCTCACCTTCAGCAATACTGAAGTTGGTAATGGTACCTTAGCACTTCCCAAGGAGGTGACAAAACCCAACTAGAAGGGGTACAATGTCTGAATTGCACCCATTGGTGCCACCGCATAAAGCTAAAGATGCTGCTCAGTTACATGATTTGCTTGAACTCCTGTTAAGGAATCTGACCTGAAGGGAGTTTTGAACATGCCAGGGCCTGTTGGCTCTTCTGGAAGATGAACCAGAGGGAGTTCATCTGACAGGAAGACATGTGTCCAAAATGTGGTTATTGATGGACTGTCAATAAATGAAGAGAAAGATATTTACATTCAAAGGGACAGAAAATGTGTCAATAAATCTTTGAGCAACTATAATTAACCCCCCCCCCAAAAAAAAACCCCAGCTTCAAATGTATACATGCTGTGTGACATTTCTTTTGTGCTTGAATTTGCATTAGTTTTCATTTGTGAACCTAGCAGAGCTGGCTAAGCCTGACCTTTTTTAAAGAATTTGCCTGAGGAAGATCAGTGAATAAAATATTTTTACTAGAGAAGATTAATGTACAGGGTCCAATGTACAAAGTTTTTATTAATTGATTTGGATATAAAGATTTTGGCCTGATCTGTGGCATTAGGCAGGGCTTCCCTTTCTCTTCCTCATTATTTGCTCTAACTACAAAATATTTGGCTCAAAGAATTTACCCCAGTAAGCATTAATGATAAAAAGTTTGGGGAGATAAATCACTGCATTATCTTATTGCCAGCAGCCCCATAGGGCCCCTTCCCAATATATGTATCACCAGCAGTGCAAGTAGGGCAGTCCGGTTTGGTATTCTGTACCAGCAGGACTGCTAGGTGGCCCCACACCAGCTGTGCCACATCCAGCCCTTCAATGCAGGGTCTCCTCCACCTGTACAGCAGCCCTGCTGGAGGACAGGGCTGAGGGCAGAGTTGGGGACAGTACAGCCACACTAGAGGAGCTGCTGGTGTGGCGCTGCCCGGTGGCCACATGTTCTGCTCCTTTCCCTGCTGCAGTTCCCAGGAGAGCCCTGCGGTTCAAGAAGAGAATGCCAGCAGCTCCTTCGGTGGCTGTATTGACCCCATCCCCATTCCTCAGCAGGGCTTCTGCTGTACAGACGGAGCTGGAGGAGACATTGCTCCATGGAAGGGCAAGGGGCAGGCTCTCCCAGGAACCACAGCAGGGAAAGGAGCAGAACGTGTGGCCACCGGGCAGCCCCAGGGCAGCAGCTCCTCCGGTGCAGCTGTACTGCCCCCATCCCCCCCCCGAGCTCTGTCCTCCAACAGGGGAATTTTGGGGAATCAAAATTAATTACAGTAAGATAAAGGCTCTGCTATATGGGATCAAGGATCATTGGAAGTCCTTCAAGCCAGTTTCCCATTCTTTTGGGCTTCCACCTCTGGCAAGTGCCAGTAGCAGATTATTGACCCTCTTGAAGTAAATGGAGAGAGGGAAAGGAGGAATCATGCACCTAAGGCATGGCTCTTTCCCTGTACTTCTAGAATCATGCCCTTACATCCTGATTCTCATACAGGAGATGGCATAGAAGCATTATCAGTCCTTATATAATTAAATGAATGCTTAACTGTTTTAAACTGCAGTATATTATAAAACAATTACATTTTCTTTGCATGAAATGGTAAATTGCATTCAGCTTCCTTTGTCATCTGTATACTTCAGTTTTAAGCAATTAGAATGAATATATTGCAGCTGCGGTATCTCAGAAAATTGCAAGATGCTCTACTGTGATTTTGGACCATCTAGTAATGTCACAGTCATAACTCCTGAACAGTTGAACCCTGGAATTAGAGAGATGTGAGCATATGAGACTTTATAATCCTAACTACAACCAGTATCTGTCCATGTAATAGGTATGAAATGAATGCTCTATTTTTCAGATTGTACTTTTAACTCATTTAATTTAACTGCACACTGCAAGCTATTTAATTTTAGATTGTGGATTACTTTTCTTACATTCGCAATTCATCTTTCTAATTCTAAATAAAGGTTTGTGAATGGTAATGGTAGTGATTTTGTGTGAGCTTTGATATTTTTTCACCTCAGGACACCGTCTGAATCAAATAATACAAAATTCTTTGTTCCTCAAGATGAATTACTAGGGGGATTCATCAGTCCTTTATTTTATTTTGTTTCATTTCATTTAAGAAGTCAAAAGATAATCCTGCTGGAAATTTTTAAACTAAAAATCTTGGGCATATCTAATTGTTCGTGCAAAACAGAGACCAAAACCTGACATTCTAGTATTAAACTTTTATTTCTAAATACAAATTACTCTTGTATTCAGGGGAAAGTGGTAAGATAAATGCACCCAAAGCTCTTTTTTAACCTAAAGATTTCGGGCCAGGTGTCAAGAAGATGTAAATTGAAATTTCAGTAGAGCTACATTAGTTTACATCAGGTAAAGATCTGGCCTTTAAGCTTAAGGGCCAGATAATCATTTATATCCTTTAAACCACTCGTATAGCACTCTTAAGGGGCCTTAAAGTCCATGGAAATTATTTATGTGCATTTTAAAGCCTCTTTACCATGCCAGAGTGATTTAAAGAGGCCTTCATGTAAATGAGAGTTGGGCCCAACATTTTTACCAATGTAAACACACTGAACTGGTACATGGGTGATGTGGAATATTTTCTCCCTTTGAAGCCTGACTGTGCCAACTTCATGTGAGGGCATCTCCACTGAACTCAATGACTTTTGCCAATGTGTTTGGTGACTAGAGAGGGGCTGATAGCCACCAGCATGAGGTTCACTGATGCACAGGTATGGGAACTGACTTTGAATTATTTGATGACATAGAGGAATGGGGGGCGGGGCGGAGGATGGGGAGAAAGGGAAAGTAGTGAGCTGAAACAACAACTAGAGATGAAAAAAAATTTTTTTACAAAGTGAATCACCTACATGGGTATAGCTGGAAATATGACAGCATCACCTCCCACCCCTAACTATATATACAGGTGCTATTTAGTTAAGTGGGAGAAGGTAAAAGAGCTAACTCTGGAATAGGCACTCTGAAAAGAGAATGTCAAATAATAATTTGAAAAAATCTCAGAGAAGGCATATCTCATGACAGGATAAGAGCTATTTGACTTCATGCAGCAGTATGTTATGTATGGCAACCATAAAAGTGTAGTTGTTTATGGGTGTGTGTGTGGCATAAAGACATACGTGCCAAGCTTCAGGGTTTTTTGCATGACTCATGGATTTATGCAGACTGCAGTTGTTTACTGTTGATAAACTAGAACATTTGATGTCTGCTCTGAAATTATAATTCAAAACAGCTAGAGAAATGAATATTATAATAGAGTCATACAGCCTGAGCAAATCCCCTTGGTCTGTGTTGCTTGTGAGGTAAGGAAATCAGTTGTCTCCACTGCAGTATCTCCCATCTCTTTCTGTGGACATTCTGGATCTGTTTCTGTGCTGCTGAACACCATTTTAAGGGAAAGGGGAAGTCTCCAGGGGAAATTGCTGCCTGGAAAAGGTGGCTGTGAAGATGGCTCAGAGCTAGGGAACTGAGAGGCTGCATTGAGGCATAAACCCTCATGCAGTCAAACCTGGTCTCACATTCATCTAAATACATAGATGGGCCTTGGGGACTGAACCTCTTGTTTCTCTGTGGAGGGTATGGAGTAAATTCCATCATCCAAAAGGAAGAACTCAGAAGAGCCACATGGGATTTCTCTCCTCTCCTCTTCACTCCCTTTCTCATGGATTTTTCCACAGGCATGGCTGATTGGTCCAATATAAATTAGAAACTGAGAAGACCTGTAATATAATTGAGTCTATTTCTGCGTCACTGTAAAATAGTTCCCTATAGCATATGCTCTAGCGATTTGTCCAGGAAGTTTCAAATGTTGCAAATAATAGGAATTCTGTATTCCCCTAATTTAGGGGGATCTCAAGATGTGACAGATATGAAAGGAGAGTCAGTGAAAGAAAACAGAGATGAGATTAATAAGGAGTGAGAAGAGCACTGTCTAGACAGCACACATTGCCTAAATTTTTTTTGCTAAATTTAAATAAAATAAAATTTGGCTTGAAGCACAGCCAACTACTTAATTTTTGGTCCTGAGTAAAAAAACTATCATTTTTTTTCATTTTTTGCCTCCCCTTAAACTTGATTACTGGGTACTAGATGGAATTGGAAATGCTGAAAGATTTTGAGAGGTTATTCTTGCATAATCCCTGGGCTGTTGAGAAACAGCAAATAGGCTTAATACAAATAAATAAAATAAACTTCTGAACTCTTCAAGGCTCATCTAAACTAAAATCTGAAACATTTTGAGGTTAACCCAGTACTTGTTATTGCCAATGTTACAAGTCTGTTTTGTGTCTTGTCTCATCCCACTGACTGAGCACATGCCACTTGCTATCCGGACCCTGCCATATTGCTGAACTGATGCCTGTGGATTCTTATTCTCTGCTACTACTTATCCATCCAATGTTGCAGTCAATAAGTAATGTAATTCCCGGAAAAAATAATCCCTGCTAATTCCTGGTTGCTTGACAGAAAAACACTGAATATCAGAACAGTGAATAACAAATCTATCTGCTTTTCCTGTAGATTGACTGTGGGTTTTGTCTGGGTAACTGTTACAGTAGGTGGTAGATAGCAAATGGAGCTGACAGTTCAGTCTCTGAATCTCTCTTGTCATATGGCACTTTTTGTGTTTCTTCACTTCTGCTTTGTTTGTTAAAATCAAATATTTATTGAATTTTTAAGAAGAATCAACTTACAATATAATGTAAGAAGGGATTTCTCTGACAAGAAAGCAAGTAAATCTTTCCAGAAAGTTCAGGAGGATTTATCAAATATGGAAATCATATGCAGCTCAACAATTGTTTTACTGAGCAAGGAAGTTCAGTGGAGGCTGTCCTATGATTCATCGTTGTTAGGATGACCTGCTGATATTGATAGCATAGAACAATGTTCTTTCTCTTGTTTAAATCCCTTCCCGTCCTGCTTTTCCTGATAGACAGGGAAAGAATGGCAACAACGTTTTATACCTATGGCTCTTTCAATAGACTTCCTATGCCTCTTATCTCTGCTCCAATGAACCCCTAGGGAACTCCTTCTCTATCTTAGTATTAATCACTACCATCTTTTTGTTCTGTATTTGTACTGCAGCTTGTATAATAGACTCCTGATTCATGGCTAGGCAAATTAATGATATAATAATAATAACCTTATTAAACAGATTGTATTATTTATTTTTGTAATGTTGTCCACAATTTATAATGTTGTAATGTTACTCTCCAAAATATTAAAGTTATTTCCCCCTTGGAAGGCCAGCAAAGTGAAAGAAATTTGCAGGCAGAAATTTTTTGATAAATGTTGAACCAGACAAGATGAAAATATCAAGTACAGGCACATTTTCAAAACACTATAATTGTAAAACTCCCTTTCTGATTTTAACAGAGAAGCCTATGGAAAATGTCAAGGGTCTCTCTTTAAGGACAGTGTTGAAAAACTGGGTTTATAATGGGTGGCTGGTTTCAATCTTAAAAATAGAGTAGTTACCACTGCTTCTTTACGTTATCATACATTATTTTTCACCACTTCAGATAAGCCTGTTGCATCTGATAGTACTGAGCATTACTCTGTGTATGTGTGGGAAACAGGGTCCATCACAGTTATGTATCTAAAATCCACCCAGTCGACCATATGGTACTTAGACAACATTTTATATATCAAATATAACAAGACAGAGTACTAATGAAAATGTGCTGGCATATACAGTATTGAGATTTAGAATTAAATTATAGAATTAAGTATTAAGTCCTTTAGTAACAATGGCCTCAGACCTGCCTGGGCAACCTGGGCACATGCATGGAACTCTACACCAACAAAGTTAATAGGGTTGTGTACAAATGTTGAGGTCCGTGTTAGCAGAATTCTTTGCTGGATCAGAGCCTCTGTTTCTATAAGTGATGCTTTGTGAATATAGCTTAATGTAAATACATTGGGTGGAATTTGCAAACATGCCTAAGTGATTTAGGCATTAGCCCAAATTCGATTGAAAGTTAACAGGGCTTGTGCTCATAAATCTCTTAGGCACTTTTGAAAACCTAATATTATGATTTATTACTATTAACATCTGGAAACATACTTAAACTTTCAGTATAAGGCTACTCTACATGGGAGCACATGAAAATTAATCTGAATTAACAAAAGGTGTGAATGTAAAGTGGATTAATTCAGTTTAAAGCCACTCTAATTCTGAAAGAGAATGTACACACAGGGATTTAATGCAATTTAACCAATCCACTTTAAATGCACACTTTGCTCTCTTTTAGCTTGGAATAAATTGATATTTTCAATTCAGCAGTCTACAAGAATAAATTCTCTATGAATTTTGTCTCTTGTTAAAGAAACTCTTTGATGTTAAAGAAACAGTTGTACATTTTTATAAAAAGTATATCCAATATTTGGAGAAAATAGTTTTATGAACTTTATTTATTCTAGACAATTTTAGGATAGGTCACTTGAAAAATTAAGAACCTGACTTTAAGTCCTCTGAAGTTAATAGAAAGACTCCCATTAACTTCCATGAGCTTTGGATCAGGCACCAACTACAGTTCTCCATATAAGACATAGTGACACAAAAAATACCATGAATTTTTATTTGACTAAGAAGCAGCTTGTGAGTCATTAAGGGAATGTCTACACTACAGCTATGGCAGCGCAGGCGGAAGGGTTTTTTTTCCATCAGTGCAGATAATCCATCTCTCCAAGAGGTGGTAGCTAGGTTGACAGAAGAAACCTTTCATTGACCTAGCTGTGTCAACATGGGGGGGTTAGATCAACTTAACTACTGTGCTCCAGGTGTGAAATTTTTCACAGCTCTGAGTGATGTAGCTAGGGGCCAGCAACCTTTCAAAGAAGAAGAGCCTTTTTTTTGGTTTTTGTCTTTGACTAAAATATTTCAAGAGCCGCATCACACACAAAGCTACTTGAAAGTTGGAATTTATCAACTAATAATAACTGAACATATTAAAGTTGTTACTACTCACCAATACTTTTTTGATTGAAGGTATTTATTTGATCTATTATATTTCTGACTAGACTTTTTCAAAGTGTTGGACATTGGAACATACTAGTAAAGACAGAGCACATCCACATCCTTTTCAAAAGAAATTCCAAGAGTTTTATTATTTACTGTTTTGTCTTTGTTTACTTAAAAGCTTTTCTTGTTTAAGAACCTGATTGTTTTTTTATTCTGGTGAGACCTCAGGGGACTGGGTCTGGATCCACCAGGGAATTGGTGGGGAGAAAGGAGGGAAAGGGGAGAGAAAGGTTAATTTCTCTCTGTGTTAGGATTACTTTCTCTCTCAGGGAGAGTCTGGGAGGGGGAGAGAGAAGGAGGGGGGAAAGTGGATTTTCCTCTCTGTTTTAAGATTCAAGGAGTTTGAATCACAGTGATCTTCCAGGGTAACCCAGGGAGATGAAGCCTGGGAGAGGCAATGGTGAGGGAAAGGGTTTACTGTCCTTGTGTTAAGATCCAGAGGGTCTGGGTCTTGGGGGTCCCCAGGCAAGGTTTTGGGGGGACCAGAGTGTACCAGGCACTGGAATTCCTGGTTAGTGGCAGTGCTACAAGTACTAAGCTGGTAATTGAGCTTAGAGGAATTCATGCTGGTACCCCATCTTTTGGATGCTAAGGTTCAGAGTGGGGAATTATACCATGACACCATGTAACCAAATTAGTGTGTGGGTGCTAATTCACTTTTGTGTCCTATTTACATTATATTATGCGTGTGGATGGTTCAGATAACCTTAAGATAAAAAATGTAAGAGATTGCAGGAAATAATATTACTTATATTGTCTTCAGTTTTAATTGTCTGTGCCATAATCGAATGCCTTGATAGTTTGAATGGATAATTGCCGTATGTTAATTAATACTGCTAGTTTACCTGTGTAAACACAGGAAATAGGAGGTTTTAGCTCAAAGCTGTAAGGCATTACCTATTCCTCATTCAAGGAATGTGTATTGTGTTATCATGCTGTCAAGAGGCTATAGTAGCCAGCCAGAGACCTATAAAAGAACTCTAGGACCTGGTCCTATCATCTCAGAGCTTGGTCAGGGGAAGCTTAAGTCACAAGACTGCGGTCTCCAGCTCCATTTTGGATTAGCCTACTAATTCTCATGGAAGAATTTGACCAAACTCTCTCTATATATGGACTGCCTATTGAACTATAACCTGATGAACTGATTCAGGAAAGAAGTTTTTGCAACTCAGGAGGTCATCATCTCTACTATGAAACTGACCTACTATGAAATGCATTCATAGCTGTATGTATAATGATCTTTTAATCACAATACTTTCTGTTTTTTCTTTTTTAATAAATCTTAGTTTAGTTAATAAGAATTGGCTGTAAGCCTGTATTTAGGTAAGATCTGAACTATTCATTGACCTGGTGGGTAATGTGTCCGATCTCTTGGGATCGGTAGAACTTTATATATGATGAACAAGATTTTCAGTAATCCTCATCATATTTGACTTGACTGTCCAGGTGGGAGCCGAAGGCTGGGTTGCTTTAAGGGACCTGTATTTTTTGCTTCTGAATAATCAATATGGTATTGTAGAAGCTGTTTTCTTGCTGTCTTGGTGAATCTATGTATTAGAATAACCACCGGTTTTGGGGATTGTCTGCCTCATTCTTTGCAGTTTTTGCCCTGATTGAGCAATCTCAATGTGGTTCCCCAGGCACCAACGGTCACAGTTGTCATGTACAGAAGGATTATAATAATGCAAACACAGTAGGAAGCAGAGTTAAGGTAGTGCTTCCAACTTTTACTTTGGCACTTTCTGTCTTTTGTTTGTAGTCTCTGGTATATAACTAATACTCTGTGCGATGCAAATATCTCCAAATAATGACTGCTTGTCAGGAATACAATTTTCCTGCTTGGTTTTATTTTATAGACAGGTTTCTCAGAGGCTCATGCAGTCTAATTTTTTAAGAGGTGGGGTGGGGGATGGGGAAAGGAAAATACTGTCATCCAGAAATTCGAAACAAGCCTGTGACAACAGTTTATTTAAATAAGTACCCCATAGATCTATCAAACTGAGCTGAGACATGCCTCAGAAGGCTCTAGCAGACTCAAAATCTAGCCATCGGATAAAGAGCTGGATAAAGAAATGCCTTCAGTTTACTCATACCTGGGAACTATTTACTGAAATGAGTATGTGAGGAAGAGAACTGAACTGAATAGAACCAGGGGTTACAGACATATTGAATTACTTCATTGCTGTATTACATAGAAATATATCGTTTGAAGCCTAAAGAAAAATATTCAATATTATTATAGTAGTATATAATGAAATAAAGGCTCACTCTCTATACCCCATCTAAAGATCTGAAAACTATCTAGTTTCATATCTGAATGAGTTTTGGGGATATTGCTTTGTTCTCACCTCCAAAAAGATGCCACGGATATCCTAAGGGAGATATGTCAATGGGAAAATGTTGGGTTTCCCATGTTCAAGGGCTCTGGGTTATGAGGTTCTTTCCCTACTGATTTTGTCTTGAGATACACTGTAAGATTTCAGAGTGAGGAAGAAATCTCATATTGGAGATTCAAATTCTATAAAATCAAAGCAAACTTGACATTAGATGTATATCTCAGACAAACTGATTCATTGCTTATTATACTTTTTTTTAAAATTGGCTTTGCCATGCCAGGACCAAAATATACCTCCTATTAGCTTTTATATGGTAATCCCTGTCACTACTGATAATTGATCTCATAGCACGTGAACTGGCTAAATGGTTCAAGTAGTGTTGGAATTCATCTGTCAGAACTAGACTATTCCTCTTTAATTTATTCTGACCCAAGTTTCCAGCAGCGCTGGCATAATGCTAACACTTGGTGCAAATCCACTGTAACTAACTTCCTTCCTTCTGGGTCTCATTAACCAGCTTATTCTAAGTAAAAGACAGCTTGTACACTGAGAGAAGAAGTCACTACCAATGAATCAGATCTGATTTCACTGTTCTTTTGTGCTAGGCTATAGGTGTTTCTCCAAACCTATTAGCACTGATTAGAAACAAATATCAGACACAAACAGCGCTAAGCGGGGTTGGCCATTGACAATGTACAGAGAATACATATCTAGGAGTTTGGGGGAAAGGGTGTATATATTTTAGCATTGTGGATTTTCAGCCTCTGCCACTCATAAGCAAAACACTTGCCATAGCAAGTAAAGATTAAACACCCAGTAATAATCAATAAAGATAGATGCTTCATTTCATAAAGTAGACTTCTTAAGAATTGTTTCCATTGTATCCGTCCTTCCATTTCTAATATGTCCATGATATGTTACTTGGGGGAGTCACTGCAATCATTAGGAAGGAATCTGAGATTTTGAATCAAAGGAATGTTTGAATGCTGGAGCTTTTTCAGTTATGATGAAGACATACAATGAGAAAGACAGAAATACTTTTTGTATGATAAAGCTGGGACAGGCGTATTTTATTTCTGAGCCACAGTGCCCAATGCATACAGAGTAGATTACATGAATATATATAGAATATGTACACTTCCTAGAAAGGAAATATAATCGTTGCTACGTTCACTGGGAGGTCAGTATAATGACGTCCAGTGGCCAATTGGTATGTTGGCGGGTTGGCACAAAACACAGAGCACAAAAACCACCAGCACTTAACAGAAGCACCACATGAAGGTTGTCATCAGGTCTTGCGTCGTGCTTAACAGAAAATTGGCCAGAACATCATGGCCCTCCAGTCCATGGACCTTACGAACTGCAACAATTGCCTTGATATAGTCTGCATCTGAATATTGTGCACCAGTGTGGTTTCATAGCAATCACACGAAACTCCTTGACACTCAACTCAATAATGCTATGTCCATAGTGTCGGGGATGCTTAAATCTACTCCAGTTGCCTGGGTCCCAGGCATAGAATCACAAAATATCAGGGTTGGAAGGGACCTCAGGAGGTCACCTAGTCCAACCCCTTACTCAAAGCAGGATCAATTCCCAACTAAATCATCCCAGCCAGGGCTTTGTCAAGCCTCACCTCAAGGAAAACCTCTAAGGAGGAGATTCCACCACCTCCCTAGGTAACCCATTCCAGTGCTTCACCACCCCCCTAGGGAAAAAGTTTTTCCTAATATCCAACCTAAACCTCCCCCACTGCAACTTGAGGCCATTACTCCTTGTTCTGTCATCTGCTACCACTGAGAACAGTCTAGATCCATCCTCTTTGGAACCCCCTTTCAGCTAGCTGAAAGCAGCTATCAAATCCTCCCTCTTTCTTCTGTTCTGCAGACTAAACAATCCCAGTTCCCTCAGCCTCTCCTCATAAGTCATGTGCTCCAGCCCCCTAATAATTTTTGTTGCCCTCCGCTGGACTCTTTCCATTTTTTCCACATTCTTCTTCTAGTGTGGGGCCCAAAACTGGACACAGGACTCCAGGTAATGCCTCACCAATGTTGAATAGAAGAGAATGATCACGTCCCTCCATCTGCTGGCAGGTCCTATCGCATATCCAGCCTCCACAGATTAGAAGAGCTGTTCAGATATCTCTCTTTCTTAATCATGTCAATGCAAATACACCTCTACCTCAATATAATGCTGTCCTTGGGAGCCAAAACATCTTACTGCAATGTAAGTGATACTGTGTTATATTGAACTTGCTTTGATCCACTGGAATGTGCAGCCCCGCCCCCTGAAGCACTGCTTTACTGCATTATATCCAAATTTGTGCTATATTGGGTGTTGTTATAGCGAGGTAGTGGTGTACAAGAATCCCACTTCACCATGACCTGCAGAACCTGCCGAAGACTAGATTAAAATCCCACAACCCTCTATGGAACCTTATCAAGATCCTTACACCCAACTTTGATGCTGAGGCTCAATGGAGAGTCACATGGAACACTTCGACTACGCAAAGGAAATAGCTTGTTATTGATCCTGTTGAGAAACCACCGGGTTTTGATATATGTCAGAAAGACTGGTGCAGATTGAATTGCATCAGAACATTTCATGGGAGATATGGACAAATCCTCTTTAAATGGAAAGTGAGGCAAAAACCTGTGTGCGACTGTGGTTACCAGACACAAACGATAGAGCACATCTGAATGTCCCCTTCATTCTTTTGCTGGGGGCCTGAAGGACATTCATCAGCTCACTGCTTTAGCAATGTGCTGGCTATCAAATGTAGATATAAATTTGTAGCTGTTGCTACCTACCGAAGCCATATGAAAGAAGAACTTCCTAGGGAAGACATTACAATTATCAGGTAAATTACGATAACATGTATTTCAGAAAATTGAAACATCTGAAAACAAATTAATATGGATAAAATTATAATGAAAAAATCTGGGGCATCAGATATATACTGTAAGGGATAGCTCCCACTTGGCTTTGCAAGATGAGTTAAAATAAACAACTTCTATTCTGATATGCTTTGGTACAGAGGTTCCCAACTCTGGTTCCGTAAACTATCTTGGTGGTGAGCTGTTGAGAACTGGCTAGTCTCATGGTACTAACTCTTCTCCTTGCTTGCAGCTTCAGAATTGCATTAACACTGGCTAAAAACACATTAAACACTTCTTAATATCACTTTGCCATGTAAGCAATTGGTGTAGTTTCCACAGAGAGAAAGTATTATTGTGAATGGGAGGAGATGTGGGTTGGGCAATCATGAACGGAAGGGAAATTATTCCATGAGAGAGTCATTCTATTAATACTTGATGCCTGTTTTATGAAATCTGAGAATGCTTGCTTTATCCCAGTTATGAAATAATAGCTTTATGAATCTCCTTTTAGCTGGCAGGACCAAATTCAGTTTTGTCTCCACCCCTACTGTTGTTATATGGTGAGGTTTATTTTAATTATACAAGATACTTTGTTGATGGGTGTAATGTACGCAGGGTAACATTAGTACTATTACTTTAATTATCCTTAACTACAAAACAGCTTAATGGTGCTCTAATGGGAAGCATTCAAGTATCTGCTCAGTGAAATATTTAAGCATACTGTAGATCTGATAGCATTCTTTATCTTTTGTGGAATCTAATACTTCATTATTACACAGATACACAATACTGTATGTACTTTTCACTCACCACCTCGGTTAGAAATGGAATTAATTTGTCAACAAATCTGCAGTTGGATTTATGATAAATCCATTAAATTTATAACAACATATTTTAGGTATGGTCAAAAAATGGGTTCTTTTCTATGAATAATTTTGAAAAAAAATTAGAAATATTTGTCAGAAATGTACTGGTTTTTTCAATGAACAATGAAAAACTGAATACTTTTTGGTTTAAAAAATTGGTGGACATTCAAGTTTTCATCAAAAATGGCTTTGACTGAAAATTTTTAACCAGCCCTATGGGTATCATCTCTATCTTCCACTTTGCCTCCTATATTCATTTAAGTTCTTTTCCAGTTTCTCTGCCTGCAAAATGGGGATATTGATGCTTCTTTGCAAAGTGCTTTGAGATCTACTGATGAAAAGCGCTATGAAAGAGCCAGGTATTATAATTATTATCAATGTTTTCCTCTTTCTTTTTCTTCCTCTTTCCTATTTCCTCTGTTCTCTCTTCATGCTCCCATGCTATCCCTGCCCCCATGCTTCTTCCCTCTCTTTATCTTTTTTCTGCTCTTCCCTTTCCTTTCCTTTCCTTGTCACTTCACTGTTTCCTCTTCCACTTCCTTTTCCTTTGCCTCTTCCTTTTGTATTTTTCTTTTGAAGACGACACTGACATCAAAAGATACCGGTTGACTGTATTAACCAGCATCTTCAAAAACCAAAGGAACAAGCAACTTCCCCACCTCCAACTACCGAAAAGGATGGCGGAGGTAGGAAAAGGTGCATTACCATAGCTTTTTGTTAAATTCTGCAGCCTACACTGAATATGATATTCTCATACTCGACTGGGAAGCCAGATTATATTGCAGGTTCAGAACCACTTTTAATAATTTTATTGGCATGATGAAATATAAATATGGTTTCAAAGTTATAATATGAATTGCTTGTATCTGGGATAATTTTCACAGTTGTAATCGGCTGTTTATACAGTGTGTTCATGTTGTAGTAATGTGCAAACTGCACTCAGACATCAGTGGTTAGCCCTCATATGTCTTTAAGTGAATCCATGTCAGGGCATTTATCATTTTTCTGATGATAGTCATATTAAATACACAACCTTGCACTTATCTCTCAGCGAAGGAGAAAGTTTGTGGTCAGAGCATAGTGCTCAGTTGAAGATTTTTCACCCTTCAGCCTTGTGTGACTCTTTAACAATCTGCAGTGTGAGATCTCTTCCTCTAATCTGCAAAGAGCTACAGAAGGCAGAAAGTGTACTCAGAAAATTATACCACACGCTAAAATGGTGAGTTTGATTCCAGCATGTTTCATAGGACTGCTGCTATAAACCAGCATCTAAAGCAGTAGCTCATTGAATTCTGGGTGCACACGCGAGTTAATAAGGATGCGCTCAGAGACTGAAGGCTGATGTATCAAAAACACCATCTGTACCACCTCAAGAGTGTTCCTAATAACACTATTTCCACCCCCCTTTCAGTTCTGTCAAATGTATCAATGTCTGATGTCATTCTTTCTCAAAAAGAGAGCCTATTAATATGTATAAGGTAAAAGAAAAAGTTCATCCCTATCCTTTAACATTTCCTCCTGGCAATTATATTTGAACGTATTACATTTGTAGGTCCCCCATTAGTCTACCCCCACTAAAAAAGGGGACCTAGATAAATGAAATGTCATGAGGCTGTAAAAATGCATGTGAGTGTATATAGAAAGACAAACAATGAATTAATAATTTCACTGGCTCATCATATTTTGCTGCTGGATAGCTGTAGCATTTCCTAGGAATGAATAACTATTTACCTGGGGCTAGATTGAGCAAGTAGGCTGGTAACTGCACTGCCCATGATGTGCTCAGGGAAGGAATTGAACCTCAGAGAAGTGGATGTTTTCCTTTCTCCCTCCTTGGTCAGGGAAGTACAGAGGTAATTTGCTTCACCTCTTTTCATGGTGCAGCTTACTCTGCCCCTAGCCAGTGAGTAGGAGGTGGGGCCAAAGCTCCTCCCAACCTGTTCCCACATCCTCTCCACTTGTTTACCCCTGTTGCCCCCACCCGCACCCCCTAAAACTGAAGCCATTAGTGAAGCTGAACATTTCTTACTTGGTCATGCGGAAGAATGGATTTAGGAGAAATTTATTCCATTTCATGCCAGAGTACCTCTAGGGACAATTAGATAAATAGTCTCTGCGTGGAAAGCCAGCCACAGGGTTACATGCTGTGTGTTTCCTTGCTTGAAATGTTTGTCTATCTATGTTTGTCTAAATGTGATCTTTGGGTATTAGTTTTCAATCTGTGACCTCCATTTGCTTGGTACTGTAAGAGATTTTATTTGCATCTGTGTGTCCCTGCTCAGTGGCACACCGTGTTGATTCAGAAAACAGTTGGTTTATCGAAAGTCTATATACATGCCCTGTACTGTACTGTTCAATCTCTGCTTGCTGAGTCAGCACCTTCCCTATCCCTGTTATCTTGCCTCTCTCTGCTTGCTTGCTTCGCAGTGCTTCTCATAGGGAACACATTACACAGATGATCCAGGATCTGCAAGATCTGATTTATTTCTGGGTGCAAATCATGTTGTTCGTTTCAATCTATAAAGACCTAAATGGTCTGGGGCTCCTGGCTATGGGGGAGGCCTCCTGACCCTTGTGTGGCACAGCTGCAGTTGAGATCAGCTCAGGTGATTGTGCTGCATTTCCCTGGTTTAAACTGGAGGGAGCTGCTTGAAACATCCTTTTAATGAAGGGCCTTTCTTTAGAACTCATTTCAGTCCCTTGTTCTGACATACCCTGAGTCTGTTGATCTTCAGGGTCAGCTACAACACTGATCTTTTCCCTGTCCCCAGGCTCTTGAGAAAGGGATGTGGAGAGAGGGTATTTGTTAATGCTGATAACAAAAAGAAGGAGAAGAGAGCTTTATATTCTAATATGGTTTATTCTGTATCCAATGTTTATATTAATGTAGCATATATTTGCCTAGAGTGGAAGGATAGAGGCATATTATAAAATAAACTGAAACTGATAACTAAATAAATGACGTGATCTCAGTCAGAATCCCCTTCTGCAACTGTTGATACACAGCCAGGGGATTGTGTATTGTCTATGTCCTAAGAGCAACCATCCTCC
Organism: Gopherus flavomarginatus; assembly: GCF_025201925.1. Lineage (NCBI taxonomy): Eukaryota > Metazoa > Chordata > Testudines > Testudinidae > Gopherus > Gopherus flavomarginatus. The sequence goes on along the minus strand of NC_066620.1, from coordinate 146,964,033 downwards.
AACTTCAGTCCCTTAAGGGCTCCACTCCTGTGAAGAGATGCATGCAGGTAAATCTTTGCAGGATCAGGGCCTTAAATTGCAAGCTCTTCAGGGAGGAGATTGTCTTCTACTTTGTGATTGTGTAATACTTACTATAATGGGGATCCCAGTCCTGGCTGGGGCCTTTAGCTACTACTATAATAATAATAAATACTAATAAATACCTTTCTGATCCAGCTGGGCTATTGTTTCTGGGCTCACTCACTGTAATATGAGTTTAGGTTGCTCTGCTTTGTTGAATCCCTAAAACAAATTATGAACATTTTGACTACGTTAAGCTGCATGGACTAAAGGACAATCTCCTTCTCTGGCCAGGAGTCCCCAGCATTGCTATGATTGTTTGCCTTGCTGTCACCAGCAAAAATCATAGTTCATGCACCTTCTTGGTTGGTTCTCCTCTTGGGGACCCACTACATCATCGCAACTATAGGTGGAGGAGGGGAAGAGGAGCACCCAGCAGCAAGACCCAACTCAGAAAAGGGGCCAATGGAGATACAATATGGTGTCTACATCCACTTGGATTCACTCCAATAGCATTATAATTGCCTGCATTGCAAACAATCCAGTATCAGGATGCCAGTGAAACCTCTTTGCTGTCTTTGTAGGCCCCATGCTTTCTGTTTCAGGACAGCCATAGCCCCCTCCTAATTTTCTAGCTACTGCTGACACTTCATATATATTAGCATGGTCCTCCAGCCTTCATGAATCATCAGATGAGGAACATCTAGGTTCAGAAACAGATACAGATATTTGAATGAAAAGTGTTACATAAATGTCAGCATGACAGAATCTATCAGATGTTCTCTGCCTCCTGCTGGAGGCACCACCTTGCTCAAGGAAAATCCCCTCAGGCCAGGCTATCAGCAGGACAGGGCTCCAGAGGCCTAGAAGATCCTCAGGCTGGTTAAGAAGACATGCCTGCTGTTCTCCTGGGTGGAGGTTGCTGAGATGGGAACAGAAAAGGAGCTGCTCAGTGCTAGTCCAGAACCCCCAGGCCTCGCCCTAAGTTCTACAATGAAATACTTGCATTGGAAGCTGATTTTTTTTACTTAACTGTGCAGATAACCAAAGCCTGAGTTTGTTGGTTTGTTGAGAGACTGACACTGAGCTTATAGTATAGGCCACCCAGTTTTGAGTAAACGGCCAAAACTTATGCACGAAGGCAAGTTACACCTGCAGTACCACACTTGGTCCCACAGGGAGTGTTGCAGAGCAGCCCCACCCATCAGTCATTATTAGCTGTCACATTTCCTGAGGCCGCTATCTTTCTGATCCCTTTGTAGCCAGTTTGAGGCACCCAAAACAGTGCCAGGTCTCTAGCCATTACCTTTCTCAGGGTGGGAACTCATGTTCCTCTCCCTCCAGACCAGGGATTTAGGCTGCAATTTCTCCTGCCCTTCACTGTGATTACCTTAGAAATTCTGAGTTTAGTTCAGCACCTGCCACCCAGGTCTCTCTCAGGGACGAGGACGAGGTTAACTAGTGACCAGCCAAACTTCATAAAGCAAACTATTTATTTTGAACAAAAGCATTACAGAGAAAATACATCCTGAAAACAATAACAGCTAATATGCATGCCTGTCTTACCAGGTGTCACCCGTCTTCTACTTGGGATGGAGACCCTGGTAGGTCTCAAAGTCCTTCAAACCCTTTCTGCTGGGCCTGTACTTCTGTGTCACAGTCTCAGGTCAGCTCTTGGATCCAGAGAAGGTGACTTCCCTCTATATCAAGCTGGCTATTTTATACAATTCTCAGTTCTTTGTTTGCTGGGCCTCTTGAACCCATTCAAAACCAGCATATGCAATTTCACTGAGGGCATGGTACTTCCGCAGACCTGTTAACCACTCTAGGGATTTGCATTAGTTAGCCCCTAGTGATTTTAGTTCATTCATGCTTTATGTGACTTCCTCTCAGTAACTGCATTGCTTGTCTTATTTCAAAGAAAGAAATTAATCCCATCCCTTCCAGGCGGTAAAATTACAAAGAGGAATAAGACACTAAGGCTATGTCTACATTACAGACCTTACAGCGGCCTATACAGCGGCCTTACAGCTGTTAAGTCTCCTGTGCAGCCGCTTTATGCCGGTGGAAGAGAGCTCTCCTACCAGTCTACTTAAACCACCCCTAACGAGTGGTAGTTATGCTGGCAGGAAAGCTGTCCACACGAGCACTTTTGTTGATGAAAAGTGGGAGTGTTTTTTCACATCCCTGACTGACAAAAGTTTTGCTGACAAAAGTGCTAATGTAGACAAAGCCTAAGTCATACCTATAGTTCCCTAAAAAATATATCAACAGTTTCCTTCTCCTCCACATTGAAATAAAGTATTCCAATGATCACCGTCATTATAGGTTTGTTAAAGAATAAAAGTATCCTCTGAATATTTTTATGGGTGTTTGGCCATAACATCCCAATTAACTTTCATAATATCACAGACTTGTATAGTCAATAGGCATCAAGAGACAGATCTCTGCTCCTGGAGCCATTTGGAAGGTCCACATGCCATTTGTCTGTCCCCATCCCACAGTCATCTATAACTTAACCCTTCCCTTGTGCAGTGCCAAAGGAATAATTAATCATTAAGTAGGATACTGAACATTGTCTACACATAAATACCAATCATCAGAATATGAAGTTGTCCAGTGGCTAGCATCCCATAATTTTCTGGTTTAGTTGAAAAGGAAATTGGCAGGACAACCACTGAGCGCACCATGAGATCACTCCACATGTCTAGGGCAGTTATATCTGCTGCAGAAAAACGTTTTCTCTGCTGGAAAAGTCTTTGAAATAAATGAAGAAGTTGCCAGGGAGGAAGACTTTCTTTTCATGGTTTAGAAAATGTTCTGTTTTTTATTTCAAAGGCTTAAGTGCTTTGAGAGAATCCCTTAGCAGACACAGGCCCTGGGAACTCAGTTTTCTCCATCTGTTCCCCATTCCCTGAGCAGCATTACATGGAGTCACATAATTGTCTATATTGCTAAGCAGCCTCCTGTTCAGATGGAAACTTGATTAGCATGTGTCCATGCAGTAGTTAATCCACTGCTCTAACCACTTTTGGAAACCCAGATGCTGAGAGAAGTCTGGGCTTGACATTTAATAACATTTTTAACTCTCTAGGATATATACATAAAAAGGTAACATTTCCATTAAGGAAGGCAACACTTGTGGGAATTAAGGATTGAGATACTCTCACCAGTAACTGAATCAATACCGTTCTATTCTATACAGGTTCCTATACTCCAAATCTTCCAGTAGTGCATTAAATACAATGTGACTACACATCTGTCACATGATCGTTGTCTCACCCTTTCCCTAGGGGAAGAAATGTGTGCTGTAGAATATCTTGTATTTGTAGGGTGATTTAAATACACATGTTGCTATGTACTTATGTTAGAAATGGCATGTGCACTTGGAGGGGAAGGTGGTGAGATTTGTGATGATCTTTAGTACCTGAAGGAGTTCATTCTACAGTTTCAGACCCACCCCCTGGGAAAGTTCTGCCTCTCACTCAGATGAGCTTTGCCCTTATTTTGGAGAGTTCCTTTGTGGCAGAGGAATTGAGTTGTTGTCAATGTTTTCATCCCGGGGCTTTAAGCTGTTTTTTAGATATGATGGGCCTAGGCCACGGAGCACCTTAAAGGTAAGGACTGAGACCTTGAACTTGATTCAATAGTCTATGGGAAGCCAGTGTAGGTAGTGGAAGACATGTTTGGAAAGAGATGCTCATGGTAACTTGTGAGATTGAGAAGCAGCATTCTGTGCTAGCTAGTGTTTCCTAAGCATTGAATGCTTCATGTCCAGATATATCACATTGCTGTCGTCCAGCCAAAAGTGATGAGGGGGGCAATAATTGAGGCCAAATCATCATTCACCAAGATGGGACCGTCTCCTAGCTGAGCAGAGATGATAGAAACATTTCTCATGGATGCTACTTTGTGAGAGGTTAACATCCATGAGGAACCCACAAAACTTATGGCCTAATTATGGGAGTGTACCTTCAACCAAAGAAGCTTGTGCTGTGGCTGAAATCTTTTCAAAATCCTTTCCTCTGTTTAGCTCTGGATCAGCTGTTCTTCAGCCATGAGCTGATCTCATCCAAGCATTGGGCCACTTTGGTGGTAGAGGTATGGTCACATGTGGTGAAGGATATGTACAGCTGATGTGTCATATGCATATTACTGGCGCTTGAGTCCATGTAGTCTGACCAGTTCACCTAGTGGTTGCATGTGGATGCCATAAAGTTCTCAAAACAGTCATTTAATAAATGGATGACCTGGGTCCAGCAGATTTATGGCTCTTATGTGTCCTGAATTTCCAGAAGTAGATCCAGAATAGTTTATCTGTATACAGATCAGTCTCTAGCATGGTCTCCTGGAATGAGTTTGGTACTTTTCCTGATGAAGTTGTGCATATCTTCACATTTTCTTAAATATAAGACAATTCTGAGCCACTGTTGACTGGCTCCCCATTGTAATAGTCTTAAGTTTTCCTCTCTGGTGGCTTTCAGTGGTAATTTATTATCCAGATAATGCTGTTAATGATGGAGTTATTGACAGTTCTCAGCTTTTTTGTAAAGTACATATTAGTTGTATAACTTCATTTCTGCAGGTAGGTTGCCTGACTCAGGCTCCTGTAAGCTTAAAGCATACTTTCATTTCCTTTGGAGTTGTTTGTGTTTGGGCTGCTGATGTTTCAACTGTCATTTCTCCAACATTGGTAGGTTAAGTCTTGGTTTCAATGGAGTTGCATTCACATACACAAAGTCTGAATCTGTACCATTATGTATATAACTAAGAGCATGCTATTGGCATTCAGCAAAGCAGTGGGCTAATTTAAAAATTTTCGTACTCATTTAGAAATAATTTTACAGGATATGGCTGCATTCTATGTATGTATTCACCAGATTAGTCCTCTTCATTCACCTTTGAAATGCCTTTAATCTGCTCCATTAAATCCTCTTCCATGTGGGTGGACTGTGTTTTATGAACACAGTGAATTGGCTTCCTTGGATATGGAATTCAATTCCTTTATGTATCATGCTCACTCTGACTGTGCGATGCATTAAGGGGAAATTTATAACAGAAGTCAATAGAGGTTAGGTAGTGCAGCACAGAGACTTTTTTTCTATCAGAAATCACTTAATAATGAAAAGCCTTTTAAAGGAGCACTAAGTTAGAACATCAGACTCACTGTCTGGGTTAAGGTAAGGGTGACCAGACAGCAAATGTGAAAAATTGGGACGGGGGTAGGGGGTAATAGGAGCCTATATAAGAAAAAGACCCAAAAATCAGGTCTGTCCCAGTAAAATGGGAACATCTGGTCATCCTAGTTAAGATTAACCTGAAACTTTTATTCAATGAAATATCTAATTTATACAAAGCCATTTTAAAAATGAAAAACAAATTTCATGAAAATTTTGAAAATTTCAAATTGTTTTGGTTCAGAGTGCTTGACATAGACCAATTAATTATTGGTTTAAAAAAATCAAGGAATGTTTTTACCAGTTATTTTTATTATCAAGAACATTGTGGATTTTGCGATGGTTATCAAAACATTTCATTTATAGCTTTCAGTAAATGGAAAATGCTCATAACCACATCACCAGTAATGTTGTCAGTAAAGATTTCAGTTAAGATTGTTTGCCAAAGATGTTGTGAGAATGACAAATTTATAAAATGTAATTTTTTGCAAAAAAAAAAAATCTGTTTTGAAGAATCTACAATTTCAACCAGTTCTAATTTTATTTTGTCTAATAGGTAGTGATGTGTTAGAAATGTGAATATTTACTAATCTTAAATTGATTAATGATTCTGAAGAGAGAATGTTAAAAGTATGAAGAGAAGATATGTCATCACAATGAGCCATTGATGCTGATTAATTCTGTTGGAATGAAAGATATAGAATATTGAAAAAGCTCATGATAACATGCAGGCCCAGACAGCCCTGGTAAATCCTCAAAAAGTAAGGGACAGAGGAGTGAATCAAACTGTAAGTATGCACCTGTATTTGTGAAAAAGACAAATAAATGTCTGGGTTGAGGATATAAGAGTCAGATAGTGATCATAGTAATGAAATACATACACAGGCAAGGGTTATGGAAGGACAAAAACAATAGCATAACTCTTGAGGACTCATATCTTCTGTGAAGTCATATTCATTTCCTTATTTATTTTCTTCAGCCCTTGTTGCTGATTTCTATTGTCCACCCAACCTTCTGGTAGAAGGCAGAAATTATAAAGTTTCATAAAACTATGATTTTGACCACCTGGAAAAAGATGCTATTGAGTGCTGTGTCACTATGCCTCAGTGGGTCACAGCTGAGAATACCAGATTCAGGACAAACTGCTGAGAAACAGGGCAGACCCACCCCAAACTGATGGTTATTCGTCCATAAGATACTCCAAGCCAGTAACAAAAGTACACTTCTGTCTCGCCGCACTGGTTAACAAGAAGTCAGAAATAGGGTCTTCTTAGGTATCTCAGCCATTATTTCAGCATACAGACACTAGACTTTATGATGAGTGGTTATTTAAAACTAATTTAGTCAAACAAAGGGTTCTTCTAATCCCAAGAGATCAGCCACATAGCGAGGTCAATATATAACTCAGGTCTTACCCAATAATTAAACTGTTGCCAACCCTTTAGTATCTACTATCTAAAGGTTTATTTATAAGAGAAATGAAAGAGGAGAGAGTGAAAATGGTCAAAGGAATCAAACACATACAACCATTGCAGAGTTCTTGTATCAGGTTTGAAGCAGTGATGGAATAAACTGCTGGTTTATAAAGTCTCAGGGAACTTCCAAAAGATTGGAAGGTCCTCAGTCCATTGGTTGGAAAGCTCCTTTTAGTGTAAGTCCATACTCCAGAGATCAGAGCAAGAAAGATGCAAAAATGGAGATGCTTCCAGGCTTTTTTTAATATCTTCTTCCATGTGGAGGGAACATTCTCAGTCTTAGTTTGTGGAAAATGACAGGCACAAGATGGGGTCACATGAGCAAGTCCCATGCAGAGGCAGATTAGTGGTTTGTGGGGCCCTGAGCCAGAGCAAGTGGGGCTCCTCGTCACCCCTTCTGCCTTTGGTCTCCCCCTGCCAGATCTTCCTGATGGGGAGCAGGGTCAGGGCATGGGGGCTTCCCCCACCCGCCTGCTCAGTGCATCAGCCAGGGAATGGGACCAAGATGTGGGGGCTTGCCCTGCTCCTCCTGCCTGGCATTCCTGCTGGGGAGTGGGGTTGGGACATGGGGGCTTCCACTACTCCCCAGCAGGAGCACCTGGAGGGTGAAACAGGTCCGGGTGCAGGGTCACCCATTTTTCCACAGGCCCCTCAGTTGGCCAGGCACAGGCCCTGTTGGCCCAATGGCTAATCTGCCACTCGTCACATGCCCTTGCATGCTTCGATGAGTCATAGTAGGAGCCATTATCCTTATTCTGGCTAAAGCATCCACAGGAAAGCCCATCAGGCAGGGTCAGGCTTCTTCTATGGTCTAGGGTGACCAGATGTCCCAATTTTATAGGGACAGTCCGGATTTTTAGGTCTTTTTCTCATATAGGCTCCTATTATCTCCCACTCCCGTCCAGATTTTTAACACTTACTGTCTGGTCACCCTACTATGGTCTATTGTGTCTTTTAATGGGCTATCAACTTGAATAGTTCATTCACAATGTGCTGGCCAGATTGGATGCAAACTACCTTGTGGGTGTTACCCCAGGAGCAAACGCATTTGAAATACAGGTATATAGTCAACATTCAGAATTTCAGATACAGAAGTGATATATGCATATAAACAGGATAATCATGCTTAGGAAATCATAACTTTTCCATTGACACCTTACATGCCATACTTTGTGCAAGATTGTTGCAATTGTATAACAATGACAGCAACAATGATCTATTCTACATGCTCATATTTTAATCATACAACATCATATAGTGCACTTGTCATCACTGCCTCAGCTTCCCAAGAAAGAAGTGAAATACCTAGGGATCAGATCTTCAGATGGTGTAAAGTGATTTGCAATTTGACAATCTGACCCCATATCTCCTCTGACTTTGTAGTGGGTGGACTTTCAGATTTTTGCAAATCTGACTTTCCTTCATTGAGGTGTTGTAGAACTGATAAATGAAATTGTTTTTAATTGTTCACTTTATTAATGTAACTTCTGTTCACCATTCACTACACTTGCCTACGCTGTAACTTCTGTTCCATATTGTAATTCAAACCCCATTTTAAAACACTCACTCCATTTTGTAAAAGCTTCCTCCAACCTTCATTTTTGCAAACCCTGCTGTAATCTTATTAGTTTAGTTTAGATGTGTGAATGAGGTATGTATGAATGACGGAATCAACCTCCGGCCCCAGCCTGTCCTGATGAGATAAAGTTCAAATACCAACGGCTGAAGACCTAGACAACAGCCCTAAACAAAGTAAGAAGCATCCACCCTAAAAAGAAAAGGACAACAGAACAACAGAAGGAAGATCAAAGCCAGGTTCAAGGCTGAAAGTCACGCCTGCAATTGATGGGTGATCAATCTAAACCCAGAGGCAGCGTGACACAGCAAGACCTATAGACTTTGAATTCAAACTAAAAGCCTATAAAAAAAAAACGGTGAGATGAGAGACTCTGGGTAACATTCTGCTGCCAACATGGAAGGACATCAGTGCCTGCCCAACGGAGATCCAGCTTGTCCTTGTGCCTGGCTTTCCTGGCCAGTTAGCCACCACAAGCTACGAACCCAAGCTACAAAATCAAGCTATGAACTTAAGCTATCTTCAGGACTGGTAACTATGCAGCAGCTGCAGAACATCTGATGGATGTGTGTGTGTGTGAGTGAGTGAATGTGTGTGTGTGTGTGTGTGTATAGGTATTAGGTATAATGTGTGTGTATAAGAATTAAGATATTATTTATTAGTCATAAATCAAATTGTTATCATAATAAATGTGGCATCTTTGTCTTGTCCCCTTTAATAAGATCCTGCTGCTTTTACTGGTCTAATATAATTGGTATAACAGTGTGTAGCAGGGTGGTTATCCTGCTCCTGCCCTGAAGGGATTAAAGCCAGCCCTGGGAGAGGGCTGAGGCTGGGGCAAGAAGCCTAGGCTGATTGGGGGAAGGTAGGCTCAGCTGTGGCCAAGCCCCAGTTGGGCCCAGCTGGTCCCTATAAGAGGCGGAGAGCCAGAAGCCCAAACAGTCTCCCTCTGCCTGTTGAGGGAGAAGGGTCTGGGTGCAGGAAGCTAGAGACAGGGTACCTGAGTGATGCGGGGCTGGGGAAAGGCAGAGGAGCTGAGGAGTTCCAGCCTGGAAAACCCCTGGCTGTGGCCTAGCACAAGGTCAACAGGTACTGGGAGTTGCAGAGGGCAGCCCAAGGGTAAACCAAGGCAGCAGGTCCAAACCCTCCTTGCTGGTGATAAGTAGGCTGATACTTCAGTCTTCCCCAGGGCGTGGGGTGAGACGATGACTGGCAGTAACCTTATACTGAGGCGAGGTGGGAATAGTGGGTGGGGGTTCCCTGGGGATAGGAGACCCTAACACTAAGGGGTTACTGCCAGGGGAGAGCACCTGAGGTAAAAGGGCACCGGGTCCAGGGAGGGACACGGGGGCCAGAGGACAGGCGGATCACCAACCTGCAGAGGGCACTCCAGAGCCGGAAAGAGCTAATTCCCTGAGAGACTAGCAGGAGGCACTGCAGGGGTGAGTTCGCACATCTACAGGGTGCCACGATGCCTCTTAGCTTTCCAGCCTTTTCTCATGTAAAGCTGCAGTGGGTCTATAAAGAGAGAATATGGTATTGTAAAAACCACTTGGATGGATCATTATGTAGAAACAACTTGTAGTGTATCTTTCATGATTCTTTTCATTTACTGCATAATATTGCTGGTAAAACTTTATTCCAAACGTATGCAATTCTATTATTAATACCACTGTCTCCAAGCAACTTCCCATAACATAAAAGATTATTTTGCAAGAGGAACTTCAGAGTGGTTTCTGGTTTGTATTTAAGGGTTAAAATATATTAGACTTCTTTTCTTTTTCTGATTTTTCTTGATTTGATAAGTAGTGGTTTGGAGCCTTTTATTCAGAGGTGAAAGTAAGCCAGTACGGCGCGGTATGGAGTACCGGTAGAAAAAGGTGCAGTAATGTACCGGCAATAAGTGGAGCATTCAGTACTGGCTTACTTTCACCTCTTTTGGATGCATAACAAAAAGTTTAAACTCAAAGCTAATAAAAGCTTGGAAAGGGAAAACTCACTGTCACATTTGTTTGTTGTTTCTCTTCCTCTCCTCCTCCAGCTAAGCTGCCTGGTGCGGCTAGGCTCTGTGTTCCCCCAACCCTCCCACTCAGCAGCGGCTGCAGGGGCTCCCATTTAGCTTGTAACAAGAGGCAGAGGCACTGGCTGAGGGAGAAGCCTCCCCGGGTAGCCTGCTGCCCGCATAAGAACAGTTTAAACAGCTGTTCACTCCACGGTCTGAACCACGGGATTCGGGGCTATTTCTGGCATCCTTGTTAATTTCACTCACGGTTGTTGAAGGGGGGGAGAGGGTGTGACCAAAGCCTGGGCAGTTCTTTTCTGCCCCCTGGATGAGGCGATCTTCAATAATATAATACACAAAAAATACAATCAAAGTCAAGAACCATTTCTAAGTTCAAATCTATCCCATTCCTCCTCAGCAGAGGATCATGGTTGTGATGTCCAAACTGCTTGCAGATCCTCTTTGAAATGTTACTGTTTAAAAAAAAACCACATGGAGAACCTGGTGGGAAGGTGTGTTCAGGGTTTATTTTGGGCAAATCAATTTTGGTAAAACAACTAAAGATTCACAGGGAAAGTAAATAGCCTGATAGACAAAACCACAAAGGGATTGGAGGGGTGTTGTATCAAGCAGGCAAGGTAATAACAAGCTTCAACAGGACTTTATTTTTACAGCAGAAACCGCTTTACCAAGCTGCTGCTGCACATTCAGTAACTCTTACTCAGCCTTCTCAACACCTCCCGCACTCCATCCTGTTTCCTGTCCTTTCAGACTCCCAATAGCCAGTGCTCCCAGTTCTAATAATTACAAGCACATCTAAACACCACATTCCCTCCTCTCTTAAGAAACTCTCCCAGTTAAAATAAACATTGTTGTTCTAACCACAGGAATAAATAGGAAACAAGACACGATACTATTAGCAGAAATATTACACTGGAAACACTCTAGATACTACATAACATAGTCTTTAGTCCAGACAGGTGGTCGTCTGGGTCTGACAGGCGGTCTCTCAAGCCCCAGTTCCAGTGCAATGTTTTGTTGTGTTGGTTCTATGGTGAAGTCATGCAATGCAGACTGGGTGTTGGCATAATCTCCTCTTGGTGCATAGGCAGGTGCAAGATAAGAAGCATTCCATACCTGCCCATCAAAAAGTCGATAGGTGTAAGGTCCCTTCTTCTCTATGATTTTAAGATGAGCTGTGAATTTATGGTCCCCTTTGGGTAAAATTCCAGGTTTTCGTATTCTAATGAAGGAATCATACTTTAACTTTGGTTCCTTAGCACCCCGCCGCTTGTCTGTGAAAGCCTTATACTTTGCTTGGTTCTGTTCAACTGTTTTTCTCACATCATCGTCGTTTGGGGCATCAGGTTGTGCCTTTAACAATCCAGCAATGTTCAGTTTAGTATTCATCAGTTTCCCATGCAGTAACTCTGAGGGTGATCTTTGCGTTGTGCATGTCAGGTAGCCTGGTATGCTTGCAAGAAATCAGTAGTGAAGGGGAGCTACAATCTCCCTTCCAGTTTATCTGTTTGCAAACTGTCTTTCAAACTTCTGTTAAACCGTTCGATTTCCCCATTGGCTTGAGGGTAATATAGGGATGACCTTCTGTGTAAAATGTTCCTCTCTTCTAGAAAGGTTTCAAACTCCAGGGAAGTAAATTGACTGCCATTATCTGAAACCAGTTCTTTGGGGTTACCTTCCCTGCTAAAAACTGAAGAGAGGAACTTAATTACTGTAGCAGAAGAGATTTACTGAAATAGTCTATTAAAGGCCATTTACTGAAATAGTCTATTAAAGTGATGGCATAACGACAATCAGTTGGAGCAGTACCAAAGGGTCCTTCAATGTCAATTGCCACTTTTTCCCATGCAGATTCAGGAAGAGGAACAGGCTGCAATGGAGAGGTACATGTCACTGCTGTCTTATCATGCATTTGGCAAGTGACACAGGACTTTATGAATGCTTCAGTTTGAGAGTCCATCCCTGGCCACTAATACAGATCCCGTAGTCGTTGTTTGGTTCTGACAATTCCTTGATGAATATTGTGTATGAGCTTTGAATGCTGTATTAAGCGGGCAAGGTACTATCAAGTTTCAACAGGGCTTTATTTTTACAGTGGAACCCTCTTTACCAAGCTGCTGCTGCACACTGTAACTCTCACTCAGCCTCCTCAACTCCTCCCTCTTCCTTCCTGTTTCCTGTCCTTTCAGACTCCCAACAGCCAGTGCTCCCAGTTCTAATAATTACAAGCACATCTAAACACCACAAGGGGAAAACTGGATAGTCAGGGAAATTATTGTGCCTCCTTTGAAACAAATAGTAGTTTTCATTCCATCCTCTTTATATATTGAATTAAACACCTGAAATGTCCTTAGGACATAGAGGCTCAGATCTTTTTGTTTTGTTGGTGTTGGTGTCCTGGAGTCTGAAATTGACAAAACTTTCTCTAAGTATTTTGTATATTTCCACCCCCCCACAACCGGGAGTGAAATTAACAAGGATGCCAGAAATAACCCAAAATCCCCTGGTTCAGACCACAGAGTGAACAGCTAAGTTTAAACTGTTCTTATGCAGGAAGCAAGCTATCTGGGGAGGCTTCTCCGTCAGCCAGTCCCCCTGCTCCCTTCTACAAGCTAGAGAGGAGCCCCTGCAGCTCCAGCTGAGTGCGGAGGTTGGGGGAAGCACTGAGCCTAGCCCTGTCCTCAGCCTGACTGGAGGAGGAGGGAGAAGAGAAATGGATGTGACAGTGCATTTTCCCCTTCCACTGACTTTTATTAGCTCTGGATTTAAGCTCTATGGCCAAATGGCTATTGTATTCTGCCCCTGCCTTGGTCTCATCCCCCCACCCCCAAACAACCCTGAGTGAAATTAACAAGGATGCCAGAAATAGCCCCTTATGCTGCAGTGTGGTTCAGACCACTGAGTGAACAGCTAAGTTTAAACTGTTCTTATGCAGGCAGCAGGATACCTGTGTAGGCTTCTCCCTCAGCCAGTCCCCCTGCTCTCTGCTACAAGCTAGAGGGGAGCCCCTGCAGCCCCTGCTGAGTGCGGGGATTAGGGGAACGGGGAGACTAGCCGTGTCAGGCAGCCTGGCTGGAGGAGGAGGAGGGAGGACAAGGAGAAAAATGTGGCAGTGAGTTTTCAGTTTTTCAAGCTTTTTCCAATAGTAAAGTTTTATTACAGATAGTACTGGTAGTAGTAGCTTTATTTTCTATATCTAAGTCATGCAATGGGAGGGATCCATGAAGTATGTAGGAGAGGTGGGTTGCTTGTGTTTGGACTGTATGGGTAAGAAATGTAACTTACTTCCACCGCTGGCCCCGCCCCTTCTGTCTGAGGCCCCATCTCTTTGGTGGGGGGGGAGGTGAGTGGGACTCTTACCATAAGAGCTGTATTTTACTTTCACCTCTGTTTTTATTTTAGGTGTAGTTCCAGCTAACTGTATTCTGAAAGTAAAGATATTTCCTTATAAGGCATAGGGAAAGCCCAAATAATTCCAATCTTCTTGCAGAAATCAAAACATGACTGATTTTCTTCTTATGAGTTTTTATGCCATAAGAACTCAATAAAGCTATTTCTTCAAAATACAGCCTTTGAGGTTACAGACAAACTTGAATTCCTTTGAAAAAGTTTCTCTTCTGAACATTAGAAGGACAACAGAGTGTAATCCCCTGAGACTTGTGCAGAAGGAAGATGCTCAAAGCTCAGGGGTTGGGAGGCTTAGCATGGTACTTTTTCAAGGTGGAATGGCAACATGGATGGAGGGTGATAGTTATGAAAACCTCTTCTTCTTGATTCTGATGTAGCTGCTCAGTGACTTGCATTTGTGTGTACTGGTTAGAATCATTAGAATATCAGGGTTGGAAGGGACCTCAGGAAGTCATCTAGTCCAACCCCCTGCTCAAAGCAGGGCCAATCTCCAGACAGATTTTTATCCCAGTTCCCTAAATGGCCCCCTCAAGGATTGAACTCTCAACCCTGGGTTTGGCAGGCCAATGCTCAAACCACTGTGATATTAAGCTCAATAAGTATAAAAAGATCTCAGCTGGTTATAGTCATTTAACCTGCTCTTTTACCACATTTGCAACTGCTTCCCATTTTCTACTCCCTCTTAATGTGAAGATAAAAGCAGGATCCTTTCCTCCCCCTTTTTATGCGGGATACATAGTTCTTTACAAACAGTCAGTGGAAAACATTTGTAGCTATTAAAAATATTCAGGGAGGATATGTCTTGTCTTTGACTTAAGGATAAGGAAATAAAACTTTTCCATGTGATTGCTGTATTAGTCTTCCATGATCCATATAACCTTTACAAATGCCTAGGAATATTTAATCTGACAGTGTCTCAACTTTAGGAAAGTCTTAAGTGAAGTTCTGCTAAATTAGGAGGGATTATTCAAGCTGCCTAATAATAATATCAACAACATCATGGTAGGTATGGTGCGTAAAAATTGGTTGGGGGAGGGAGACAGTGGCATGGAGATGGGAAAGTGAAGGTAGGATCTCTTTGCTTCTCCACTCTGAAAGGCTTGCATTACATTAACTCTAATTTCAGGTGAGAAGGACGGGATATAGCCCAAGAGTGGAGAGAGCAATCAGTATTCCAACATCAGCAAAGAAGACAGGAATTGCCCAAAAGCTTGATTTAAGGCTCACGCTCTCCCTAGGAACTCTGAACTCTAGTGCAGCTCGTGGAGCTCAGGACCTAAATTGAGGTGCTGATCCTAGAAACGATAATTCAGGTGAATAACTTTACATACACAAATACACTCATTCAGTTTAAAGAAACTACTGATGTACATGGAAGTTCTCATACGCATAAGTATTTGCAGGATTGAGGCCCTAGTTCTCCCATTGGGCTAGCCCCAGTAATGTTAGATTTTGTTGCATTTTATAACTTGGCATAAATTAAATACAGCAAAGAATATTAATATAGGATAACAACATACTTTGTTTTAAATCACATGCAGACTTTTAAAAACCAGCTTCATTTATTTATGTATTTATATATACAGATGGAGAGGAGGTCAAGGGATTTCTTGTACTAGGATCAACCTACTTAGCACCTGATTCAAAATGTTAATTTTAACAAAGAAGTGTAGTAAATTGGGCAATCCATATGGCAATGTTACAAGTGGTTAACCCTGACCAATTAACAAATTGTCCCATCTATTAAGTGGGTTGCCTGGTTGGGAATCAGTTAACGCAATATGGAAAGCCTTTCCTTGTTACAAATTCCATCTTGTGATGAGAATTTGGCATGTAATTCATAGAATCATAGAAGAATCAGAATCATAGAAAATTAGGGTTGGAAGAGACCTCAGGAGGTCATCTACTCCAACCCCCTGCTCAAAGCAGGACCAAAACCAACTAAATCATCCTAGCCAGGGCTTTGTCAAGCTGGGCTTTAAAAACCTCTAAGGAAGAAGATTCCACCACCTCCCTATGTAACACATACATATTAAATTTCTCATTGAACATTCCTTCTTTCAGACAAAATTAGTTACTTCTTGTCTTGTCTTGGTTTAGGATTAACATAGCGCTAAATCCAATAAATCGTGAAGATCTCTATTGTCCCCAAGCAAACATGTAACTACCAAGGTGTGTCTATCACCAGCCTGACCATTTTCCATGCACATTATAGTCCTTCCCCCCCACCATTCTTCTGCCTTTTCTTTTGAGATTGTAAGATCTTCAGGAGGACAAAAAACTGCTTCCCTCTGCATTTGGAAAGTGCCTAATACATATTAGCAAATAATAATAATCATAGTCTATTTAGGCACACGCCCGTCTCTGAAACAAAGTACAATTTAACCTATGAGTTTTTCTCACAATTCTTGTGTAACTATTTTACTTAAATCTCTATCTGATGAAAGACATCCTTTAACAGCATTCTTGGAGCATTCCTACTTAACATTTGTGTGAAAGGTTACTAATAGGGGCTCACTAATATATTTAACACAGCAGCCCAGATTCACAGAGAATACTACACTGACAATCATCATTTTAAATACATCAGGTAAAATTAAAATTGGACTGGATGGTCATACCTCTTATGATGTCAATATTATTATTCTGACTCTGTGAGAGGAGGTGAGATTACAGTGATAGACATATGATAGATGGATCAGATAGGTAAAGAGGGTTAAAGCTTAATTTCATATGAGACAGACACCTAACTTCTAGACAATTGGATTTGAAAGGCTTTGATGACCCTTGATGTTACTGTGCTCCAAAGGGATGGTGTGAATGTAACACACTCTGCTCTTATGATATCAAAGCTCTGCAATACGTTTTAAAAGATGTGATATTATTCTAAAGAGTTCCCCTCTGTGGGGAATTGGAGGCTTTAGACAGGATTTAAAGAGGTCTTGAAGAAGTACAGGGCCTATAATTGCCCGAAAAAGGAATTTCATTGTTCATACCTAAATGCTAAGGAGATCTAGTTGGGAATTTTTCTACAAACCAGTTTTTTGCCCCCCCCAAATGCAAACTTCTCAAAATCAAAACTGTTCACAAAACAGGGTTGGTTTAGACAGGTCTCTTGGCTTGAAAAATGTTTGGAAAAAAGTTAATTTTAATCTGGAAAGTTTTGGGGTTTTGAGTCAAAATAATTTTTTGTGAGGAAATTTTAGTAAATTTAAAAAAAAGTTAAGAAAAAGAAAAGAGGTCAAAATTGAAACAAAATGTTTAAAAATTAGCAAAATGAAACATTTTGATTCACCCAAACCACATTTTTGTTTTCAGATTTTCAGTTTACAAAAATGTGAGATTAAATTTTCATCCCTATTCCTTATAGGAACATTTTAAAATAGGCTGAAATTTTTCATAGATCAGGAAAACAGTGTCCCACCCAACTCTAATGTTATGACACTTGTTTAAGTGAAGTGGATAGTGATAAACTTCCCTCTGTTGAGGAAGAAGAGTGTTTTTCAGAGTAGATATGCCTATGGGACATTTTGACAGCTGAGGAGTGTTGTGTGGCTGCACGAGTATTTGAAATGGTGCAGCTGATTCTGACATGATGCTCTATGGTTGGCAAATGCTTATATTGACACCCTCAGAATTCAAATATCAGTAAGCAAACAAGATATTTCCCTGAGATTTATTTCCACTTTGAAATGCATGCAGCCCATTCCCTATAAATGCCTCCCCATCAGGTGTAAATGCACTTGTAAAGAGACAAGGTGGTTGAGGTAATATCTTGTATTGGTCCAATAAAAGATATTAGCTCCCCCACTTTGTCTCTCTAATATCCTGGATCTGACAGTACACCAACAATGCATAAATACTCTTTGGTAGGTCTGTGTCCTGAAGCATATAGGAAGGTTATAAACAATGATTATCTGGTTTGGGGATGGATAACACTGTGCTCCTTGTTTGCCAAGTGCAAGTTAAGACTTGACCAAGTCATTTACCACTTCACCAATGGCTAAACCCTGTCATGCCTACCTGACTGTTCTCTAGCTTTTTGGCTGGATGACCCAGCTGGTATCACCCAGCCTGGGATTTTGAGGAAATGGCAATATAACTTCACCCAAGAAGTAATGTATAAAATGTTAAGTGTAGATGTAAAAGGTGTTCCATAAACAAGACAGGGAGTATGTGACTTGTTCTTGCTAAAGGCTTTGCTATAAAAAATAATTAATCAAAGCAAATCATCTCTTTGGTCCTTACTGGTGGCCCCAGAATCCTTATTGCTAAGTCCAAAAAGCTGGCCATAAATAAAGTTGTCACAAAATGCATAGTGTGAAGGACAAATTGGCTGTTGGGAAGACAAATGTAAAGCAAGCCCACAAGTAACTGTGAAGCTTTCCATTTGCAAATGCTGTAGTAGGGAGAAGAGAAGAATCAAAAGGCTTATTTACAATTCAAATGCGAGTTTTGTCATAAAAGATATTTCTCAAGGAGATGTGGATCAAATATAGCCTCTGGGTTACACAATTGGGACCACCCAGGCTTGAGCTAATGTTAGTGTTTACGTAAGTTAGAAACAAGCTCTTCCAATTAAAAAGTCAATGTTTAACTAGAAGCTAACTTGTTATATACACTGAGGTCTAAATGTTAATAGCTTTGACCTCCTCCAGTTTTATCTTAATCTGCTTGACAGAGAAAGTGAACTCTGGATTATACTGTACAAAATGGGTCCTTTTTGGTTTTTTCTCTCCATTTCTAACAGTGACTGTGTCACACATTGCAGACCTAAATGAAAGTCTGTCTGCTTTTTCAATCAGTTCTATCACTAAGTATATGGACAGAAAAACCCTTGTGATTGACACTGCTTTAACAAAAGCAGATTCAGTTTCTAGGTGATAAGAGGCAAAGTCATACAAGTAGTGTGTATAAAGCAGTAGAGGATAGCAAAAAATTAGTGATAAAAGGGCTAATCTTATTGTTTTGCTAGATGAGAAAATGGCCCTTTGTGTTTGTTCAAGCAGAAGCTCACACACTGTCCCCTACCTTCTTCTGTACTCCTGGCAGCAAAATAATTTCCAGATTTTGAAGGTATCAGACCACAAGTCAGTAGATTAAAAAAAGGGCCCAGGCATGCTTGGAATACTTTGGGAAGCAAAATAGTGACAGCACATGATATTGTGTGCATCCTTTACATCTATGAACAAAGTGTGCTATATAGATGCATATAAGCTCTCTTGTATAGGGGTTTCGGGGTACAGAAGAAAGACACAACCCCCTTTTAATGCAAAACCAAATCAATGTCAAAGTTTTTAGGATTGATTCTGACCTCACACTGTTTTTATACTGGTGTAATTCCCCTGATATCAGTGGCGTTACCCCTGATTTATACTGTTGCAAGTGAGAGCAGAATCAGACTCTCTCTCCCAAGTTGCCTCTATATTCTAAGTAAGCCCACGATATGGGCCCAATTTTCAGTCTGTCACAGCCTCTTGGTGCACCTCCATAGCAAAGATAAGGTGCAATAAACTCATCACTTGCAGGGGATGCCCATAGTAAAATGGCATTCTTTGTGCAGCCCAGAGCCAGCATAATAGTTCTACGCCACTTCCCCCTCATAGCCCCAGATCCTAGGAGTATGATTAGGGTGAGGCAGGCATGGCCAGAATGCTCAGCAGTTGGCATGGTCCCCTGGGTGGTTGCAGGTCAGCATAGTTTAGAACATTTTTTCTCCACCTCCCTATGGAGCTCAGGTGCACCCATGGACTAAGGTCTTAGAATGTATATTTTTATAATTGTAAACATATGTTGTAATAAAGCCAAGATGGTACCTGCTTAAATGGTGCAGATCTCTGAGCACCTGGCCATGGAGTGTCTCTGTGCCTCAAAGGTCAAGAGCTGCAGTAGATGCCTTTCTTCAGTGTCTTGCTAGTAGTATTGGGCTTGTACTCTTTGTGTACTAGAGGCTGATGTAGCCTATGTGGGGCGGAGGAGAATGTCTAGCTCTAGTGCAGGCCAAGAGAGGAGAAATTTCTGATGGCGAAGAGAACACAAATACAGGATAGCTGCAGAAGTCTGTTTTAACCTTGTTTGATTACCACTTTTGACTGTGAAGGATGCAGGGCAGAGAATTAAAATCCTGAACTTCAGCATTCGGTGAAAGACAACATAACCTTCCCTTCTGTCTCCTTTACTGTTCATTAGTTTCATGGCTTAATTCCTATCTCTTTCGAGCAAGGCCAGGCAGCTGTGTCCATTCAGCATCTGAAGCCATACCACCTTGCCACCAGTCACCAAAGGTTGTTGAATGAGTGTTGCTAATTCCATTTTCCTCAAAAGCCTGCCAGCTCAGTTATGTCCTTCAACAGTCAGGAATATTGGCTGCAAGGTATCGCTCATTTTAACCTACACTGAGTCTCTTTAGATTTGGAGTGGGAAAGGCAAGGTGATGGACGGTCAGTGTATGCTACTTTAATTAATTCTCCCCAAATCATCTCTATTGTGTACAGTGTATGCATATATACACTCATAGGTAAGGAGAGAAGCAGAGCCCTGATCAAAGAGATGAACATGCAGCAGTCTAAGGCATTTTCTACACTACAAAATTTTGCTGATGCAAATTATGCTGACATACAGCTGGTTTCTGGCCAATGGGAGCAGGGAGGGCAGTGCCTGTGGGTGAGAGCAGCACGTGGAGTCTCCTGGCCCCTGGACCTGCTGGCTTTTTGCTGCTTCCAGGGCACGCACAGAATGGTGCCAGCATAGGCACAGGAAGTAGAGGTGCAGTGCTTGCTACCCATGCCTATGCCCTGCTCCCAGCCCTCTGCCCCCCAACCCCTCACCTCATCTGGGGGGGGGTGCTCGGGTCCTGGCTGCTGGCTCCAGGGCCCTATGCTGGTCCCACCCCCACTCCCAGGCCTCCGCAGCCGGGGGTCTGCTCCTGGGGGCCCTGTTGCTGGTGCCTGCCCAGGGCTCCACTCCTGGCCCCATGCCCGCCTCCCAGCTGTGGCCTTGGCCCCCTGTCTGGGTCCCCCACTCCCAGAGACACAGTCCTGCTCCCAGCCTTGGAGATAGGTGTGGGAGACAGGGATAAGGGGGCTGGTTTTCAGCACTCCCACTACTATATATGTTCCAGCACCACTGGGTGCCAGAACAGGCATGCAGCCTGTCTTAGCCCCCCTGCTGCACCGCTGACCGAGAGGTGCCTGAGGTAAGCCTGCGCCCCAACCCCAAGCCCCTGCCCCAGCCCTAGCCCTAGCCCTGAGCCTCCCTGAACCTGGAGCCCCCTCCTATACCCCAAACCCCTCATCTTTGGCCCCAGTCCAAAGTCCTCCCACATCCTGAACCCCTCATCTGCGGCCCCACCCCAGAGTCAGCACTCCCAGCCCAGAGCCTCACCTCCTCCTGTACCCCAACCCCCTTCCTCAATCCACAGTCCCTCCCACACTCTGAATTCCTCAGCCCCACTCCCCAGGCTGAAGCCACCTCCTGCACACAAATCCCTCATTCCCAGTCCCATTCCAGAGCCCTCACGCCCTCCTGCACCCCAATTCTCTGCCCCAGACCAGAGCCCCCTACTTCACTCTGAACCCTTCATTTCTGGTCCCACCCCAGAGCCAGCACCCCCAGTAAGAGCCCTTATCCCCTCCCACATCCCAATGTCCTGCCCCAGCCCAGTGAAAGTGGGGAGTGAGGGTGTAGGAGAGCAAGCCACCGAGAGAGCTCTGGCTGCGATGATTTAGTTGCCGTTGGTCCTGCTTTGAGCAGGGGATTGGCCTAGATGACCTCCTGAGGTCTCTTCCGACCCTAATTTTCTATGATTCTAGAGGCAATGTAGTGAGCAGGGGGCAGGGCCTCAGGGAAGGGGAGGGGCTAGGGTGTTTGATTTTGTGTCACTAGGAAGTTGGCAACCCTGTCTATGCCTCTAATTGAGTTTTATTTTGTCAGCAAAGCAGGAGAGTTTTGTTGGCAGGAGGAGCATTGTAGTGTGTACACCTCCACTGTTTTGTCGAGAAAAGCTTCCTTCTGTCAACAAAACTGTGTAGTATAGACAAGGTCTGACATATTATTGGCATGAGGAGAGTTCCCACTTCCTAGAGTTCAGAAGAAAATCCCACCCTACCAAAAGGCCATAGCCACTTTTACAGAACATTGTTGGAGGTGAAGGAAGGTACCGGGCCAGGCGGTAAGCCCTGACTTGCCAAGTAAACAGCTGCACAACTTCTAACCTTAACTGACTAAAGCCTCAAAATAATGGCAAATAAAATGATGCACATTTCTAAAGAGCACATGGGAGCAACTGTGGACACTTAGGGAGATTTTCAAAGGCACAGAGGGAAGTCTGGCACCTAACTCCTACTGAAAGTCAGGGGGAGTTATCTAGCACACATTTGTGCCTTTGATATGCTCCCCCTATGACTTAGTCTTCCAAGCATCCCTGCATGACCAAGTAAGGGCTGTGACAATCTAGCCCTAAATGATTATTTCAAGGGAATATCTGTATCCAAAATAAAACAGACAAGTCTTTTACATTCCCAGTTACTCACAATGGTCTTGCGGTAAATTAGCTGGAATAATTAGGGCTTTAGAACAAAAAAATAAATAAATGAGTAACACACAGTATCAGTGAAATCAGAGTGTAATAAACTTTTATTAAGGGATGACATTGCCCTCTAGCAGTTCAAAAAATAAGTCCCAAAATCTGTACAGACAAGACAAAACCAAAATTATTCTTTATGAACATAATGAAGGGTCCCATCAACAAGACAGAAGCAAGTAGATGTACATTTGGGAAAGAAATTGTACATTTCTGTTATTCAGAAAGCCCATGACATTCCTTGTCCATAAGGATACCATGGTGTGCAAGATGTAAGGAATGGGTTTCCGATCAGAACTGTGTCTTGTTAGTCTGTTTCCTATTCTACCAGATTTAAGTTTTTCCTTGCTCTGAATGGCCCTAGTGTTCTGTGAATGAACTTGCTATGACACAGTTCAAATACTTTGAGCTAATCCTGAATATTTGGGACTTGGCTGTATACCCAAGTTCAATAAAGTCCATGCTTACACTGTGTTCTGAGTGGACTACTTCTGAAAGTTTAAGGCCTCTCAGTTATTTAAGAAATATATTTAAAACTAATCCCTTTCCAAATTTTAATATTACAGATCATTGCTGGTCTATGTTATTAAAACAACCATTCTTTATTTTGTTTTCTTTCTCAGTTGCTTTTAATTATAAAAGGATACTGAAGAAATGCATCATATTTGGGTTAAAAGATGATCAGCCCATATTTGATGTTTACTTAATAAATTTCCATGGAAATTGAATATGGGGGCTGCAGTTCATTGGTGAGCATATGAGCCTCATATTAATTGGCATTGCTGTCTTTTGTCCCAGATAATTCTGTTCCAGGATATGAAAATGAATGTGTCCTTTGGAATAGTACCCCATAATTATACTGTTTCATCCCAGTGTGATGGGTTGCCCCCCTTCGAGATGCTACCTGATGTGCTGAGCCCGCCTGTTCTGCCAGCCTGCACACCTTTTAATCTGTCTTGATGAGCCAGGCTCTTAAGCTTCCTCTAGCACACACACACACACACAGGCAGAGCCACATCCCAGTGCAGAAAGACACAAGCACTGAGATCAGCTCCGGGAAGACTCAGTTAAACGGACTTGCTCTAGCACTCAGGTGTCTATCTCCCTTGGAGTACAGACCCAAAGATATATTGTCTTGCTCTGCAGAGAAATTTAAACAATCCAAGCTCATACATTCACTCCCTCCCTCAATATGGGGGAAGATATATACAGCTTCTTGCCTCCCCCATGCCCCGAGTTAGAAATTACAGAAACTTATTTAATAATAAACGAAACACATGTTCTTAACTATAAAAGGCAGATTTTAAGTGGTTAAAGGGGTAGCAAACAGAACAAAGCAGATTACTGAGCAAATAAAACAAAAACACACTAACTAAGCTTGATTCACTAAAGAAACAAGTTACAAAATGTAATTTCTCACCCTGATTGTTGAATTAGGCAGGATGTAGAGTTTCTGTAGCTCAGACTTCTAGTTATTTCTTCTTACAGACTGGACCCCAGTCTCAGTCTGGACTCACTCCTGCCTTTCCCTTTAGGTTCTTTCAGCAGTCCTTCTTCTTGGGTAGGCCATGGAGGAGAGTCTGGAATGCCTTCCCTCTCAGCCTTAAATAGAATTTACAGAAGGCCTTTTGTATTCCAAACTTGACCTCCCACTCCTGTGAGTGGAAAATTACTAGAAGTCCAAGATAGTTTAGTACCAGGTAGCAAGACCACCTGACCTAGTAGTGTCACAGCTAGTCCCAGGATGACTGTCATGAAGGAGAGAGATTAGTATCTTCACAGTCTTGTTGTTTCTTCCTAATTATCAGGGCTGTGATGGCCGGTTGTCTGGTGGGTGTCTCCCAAATACATACACAGCTGTAATTGTTACCTGGTCAGTATTCCTAACTTTAGATACAGAAATGATACATGTATACACATCGGATAATCACATTCAGTAAATCATAACCTTTCAAATGATATCTTGCATAAGCCATCTTATGTAAAGTTTATCTCAGTTATGTCATATCCATATCATAAGCATATTTTCATAAAGAATATAGAGTGTAATGTCACACCCAGCAGACAGTTATCTGAAGGCAGTTCCAAGGCATAGGAAAGTAATTCCCATTATCACAGAAGCATAAGGGTCAATCACTGAATCCTTAGGCTAAGCTGAAGACTAAGCTCTGGAGCCCAGGTCTCTGCACTCCTATTTCTGTCTTCCATCCATTGGACCACATTGTCTCTTGTAAGACCTGCGCCATTGAAATCTAAGATGAAAAGGACCTACTGAGTCATCTCATCCATCTTCCTGAGAAGGTCTGATTATGCTTTTGTCCTTTTCAGTACATTATTTAATACTGTAATGCTCTGTCCAGTCTGGACTTAAGCTGGGGGCGAGGGGAGCACACTGCTTTCTTGAGGAGACAATCCAAGTTTAGCAGACCTCATTATTAGGCTTTGAGCCCAATATCTAGCCTACATTTTTTCTTTGCTGTCTTTCATCCCCTTATTCCTAGTTGCACCTTTTTGTGTGACGGTAAGCATAGTGTTTCATAAATATTTCATAGTATTTAAACCCTGCAGATATCTGAAAACATTTATACTTTGCCCACAGCCCCACTTGAAAGTTTAGTAGGACCTAGATGATGTTTTATATTCCTGCTCCACCTTCTTATTTGTATCCATTCACCAACCTCAAGCTGGATTTTCCCCAACACCTCTGACTACATAGATCAAAGCAGAACTTTTCTTGTTTCAGCATAAAATGCTATAAAAATGCAGTTTACACTGGCTTGCCTCTCTCTGCAGCTCTGTATGTCTGTGGGAAGACTCAGTTTCCTCATCTGTAAAATGGGAACAATCACTTATTTATTTTCCTCATAGGGTGTTGTGATAACTGGAATCTGTACAACATTTTGAAGATATAAAACATTAGCTTTTCCATGGAATATATAATATCTAACTTAAGTGGATGTTAAGTTTGCACAATTACGGTAAGTTCTCAAATGCAAGAGTGAAGGATTCAGGAACACATCCCAGATCCACATTACTTTGATACAATCCTCAATTTCATGCTGGTGTTCTGTTTCTCAAATCATATGACATAGAGGAGTTTAAACTGCATGCGCAACCTTAACTTTTGGTATTTCTTGACTTTAAATGGTTAACTGCTATTCTCTTTATGCTGCTTTGTGTATGGAATCTTCTTTCTTTTGAGAAAAACAAAACAAAACATAGGAGCTTCATTTTCAATGATCTCACAACAGCACAGGCTTGCAAAAGAAAAAAAGGCAATGGATGCATATTTTCTAATTGGGAACTATGTGGAATTCATTAGAGCTACTAGGTACGCAGCACTTTGGGAAATCATATTTAGAAGCTCATCTTCAGACATGAACTTTTGAACACCTTAACCCTTGAAAGTTATGAGAAACTGAATGGAGGGGGCTATGCTGAAAGTTGTTATAAAGCCACGACCAGCTCCTGCTATAATTTGGCAGCCAGGTAACTTCATAATCTTTGTATGAACATCATTAATGTAATCTGTTTATTATTACTGTATTTATTAGTATTAAATAGTGATAAAATACTAATTAAGATAATCAGAAGTAGTGACTAGGATCCTATGTGGAAGAGCTCACTTTGGAAGCCACTGAGTCTGAACTCTTACTCTTGGAATTGGGGAGATCAACCATGATGGATTTAGGGCCAAAGCCTCCTTTCTTGCCTCAGAATCAAAAAATGGGAAAACAGATTCACAGCTCTTAACTTGCTGTTGCTTGGGTACATGGCCCCTCTTGGTTCCCCTCACAGCTAGCCAGACCTAAGAGAATAAGTGGCTAAAAGAGGGCAGAAGTTAGGATCTGTGAATGGAAATTTGTGTATCTCTGCTTTCTTAAGTCTCCCAGTTCTCATGCTGGTCTATGGTGTTATCGCATGTTCCATTTAGCACCTCCCCGCCCCCAATATGCAAAATCCCCCTCCACAATGGTGAAGACAGGTTGAAAGTAGATGTATTTCTACTTCAAGCAGCAGTAAATAAGAATACTTGACATATGAAAATTCCTGATGGAGTTTAAGAGGAATTCTTCCATTTATCCTACTATCTCTATTGTGTCAAAATGGTCTCTGGTGTCTGCAGAGAAAACTCTTCAAGTAGTGTTTACTTTATGAATATTTGACTTTTGACACCGTCTCTGTACTGTTTGGATACTGCAAACATGACAGTGTGCAGCATAAAGCAGAGTAAGTGTGCTCAAAGCAGGGTATTGAAAGAGCTACAGAGTGAGACACAGAATATAGATAGCATAATGACATATACTAGTCTCTCTTTGTGGCTGAGGATGTTTGGCTAGGTTAAATGAAGTCTCAGGGACATCAGAGACACCAGCTACTTTTTTTTTTGCTTCGTGGCATGTGACGCGGACAATTACATGCTGCTTCCTGCCAGCTTATTTTTCCTCCACCTACACCTAACTATTGTGCAGCTTTGGCTTAAAATTCAGTCTCCTGTTTAGAAATTCCAATCGAGTGGTTTCCCCAGGAGTCAATGTTTGGGGAGCACAGTAAAGCTGATAGCAAATCAGTGATGTGCTCAGAGCTTCAATTTACATTTGGGTAACTAAAACAAAGAAATGTAGAGCAACCTATAGTAAAGTGTCCATTAACTGGTAATTTCTTGTGTGCATCACTTCTATGTTTTTTCCAGTCAGGCCTTTCATTAGTGGGAACAAATGCTCTGGTACCCTCTTAATGCATATTACTGTTTCATAACATGGTGCACATGAGGTCCTATAAAATTATCTGACCCTAAGTGCCTGATCCAAAGCTACTAAAGTCAATGGAAAGGCTCGCTTTGATGTCACTGAGATTTGGAGCAAGCCTACAAGAGCAGTGAATGAATAATTGGCAATATGAAAAATAAACTTGTTGGATCCAAATGTAGCAAGGAAAACGTTTAGATAAGTGCACAATGGGATCTTAAAGGCTGTTGTTTGTATCACTGAATATTAAGTGCCAGAGTGTGGCCTGGCTTGAGCAAGGACATTGGGGGGCGGGGTGGGTGGAGTGGAGAGAATCTCTTCTTACTTCCTTGTAGATGACTACATTCTACCAGCACAAGTGAGTGGGATTGTGTGGAGCATAGTCAGAGCTTTGACTCTGCTCCCCATATGCATGCATGCAGAGTTTCCTTAGCTGGTATGCCAGGGTAAATATGTGGCATCTGGTATAGGCACACATTCTCACAGAAATGAGGGAAAGTAGGATGCAGATCTGCCTTCTGATCTATTCCAAGAGCAGCATCACAATGTACCCTCCACCTTCCTTTGTGGGCTTGTGACAAAACTACTCCTGAGACCTAAAATAGGCATGGCCATCAACTTTTTAAAGCCAAGATCTGAATACAAAAGAAACCAAACCCCAAAATCCCATCAGCCAGAACTTCAGTGTGAATAAAAGATAGCTGCTCTGAAAACTTTGAAGAACTTTCCCAAACTCCAAGCAGAGGGATAGCCTGATAAAAATGTCAAAGATGGAATGGAAGATCATTACATATGAATGTGGCGCTCATATAGAGAATTATATAGGTGCTAATACAGCATAAAGGGCAAAGAACAGCAGAACCATCCCTGTGTTTCTCTATTTCCAATTGTTGAACAAATAATGTGCAGGAAAAAAGCTCTGAAAAAACAAACAGTACCATTCTGTGAGACACAAGTGTCTGCAAACCTTAACACAAGATTTAAATGTCATTCAACAGCAATGGAAGTGGCAAAGTGAGGGCATGAATGTTTTTAAAAGGCAAATGTGGTAGTTTTAGGTGGTGTTGTACCGGTAGGTGTTAATGTGTCCATAGCCAGATTGCTTTGAGAACCTAGGATTACAATTTGTTTCCTCTAACACAGTAGGAACCCCAAAGGGAATCAAGTTGTGAAGCAAAGCACCTGAGTAGGCAAAGTGACACAATCTCAGTCAGTAAACCAAAATGTTCAAATTAAGCAAATGGTGAGCAAATTCAAGATGTACAGAAGTGGAAGTTCAGGGTCAGTGGCTGCCCAATAAGAAATAAAGAATAAGTCTAACAGTAAGACAGCTAATAACTGTTACATTCAGTATCTTCCACAAACATGTTCTGTAAGAAATTGACAGTTGATCAATCCATGATTGCTACAGTCCATTACTCAGAATTCCCACTGCTAGCTTTAGGTTCCAATAGGTCACAGTCTGTAATCACATTGCCTTCTCCTCCCTCTGTGCACTGCCATCACTGTCTTTCTATTTGTCCATTTTTCACAAGATCAGCTCTGCACCTTTTTCCAAGCAGCCTCTCATGTATGAAATGGCCTCCATGAACTCACTTTAAGCCCACTATTGTCTCCTCTTTTTAAATGTCTTCTCAAGACCAGACTCTCTTCTGTGATGTTTATGAGATGTCAGCTTTTATTGATGTCCAGGTTGAGGAACACAAGTAGAGATAGCGAATAGTAAATTATACAGTAATACTGGGATTTTTAGAAGAGTTTATGGGAGTTAGGCACTCAAATCCCATTTAATTTCAACAGGATTTGGGCACCTAAGTCCCTTAGCCTCCTGTGAGAACCCCAGCCTAAAATAATAATAAAAAATATCCATGGGACAAAGCAGTGGAAATTCTATAATCTACTTCTTAAAGACCCAGATGTTATTAGAGAAAGAAGGATGCAGATAGCCACATATGCCAGAATAATGTTTCTCCTGAAATCATCCTTGATCATGTCTGGGAAGCCCTAACTTGAACTAAGGAGGAGACTGATGGTTTAGGGTTTAAAATGGAAAGATTCTGGCCTCAAAGATGGGTATCTAGGTATTAAGTTATAGCCACTGGAAAAATACACAGTTTGAATGCTGCAGCTTTGGTGGCGTCCGCTAAAGATATGGGAGAGACTTACATTTTTCTGTTTTGTTTTTTAAACAGTGGAATAATATAAAGTTCATAACAAGTTGCTAAAGAAATGATGCAGGCTGTTTGATGTCTTTGTTTGGAAAGACACGATACACTATAAAAAATTGTGTCTGGAATAAGGAAAAGGGAACTTTGGATGGATTTCCTAATATAGAACTATAGTCTACCTTTTACTACTTCTTAGTTAATTGACAGGACATTTGATGCCCATGAAATAAACCTTATTTGGTTTTAGCTGAAGAGATTCCAGTTTGAGAATTGGGCAGAGGAACTCAAGCCAATGACTAGTTCATCATCCTCCTGATTACCAAACACACACACACACACACACAAATTACCTGCTGCTGATTGGCCATGGTATAATTATCATTAAAAATGAGATTAAATATGTGGTCCAGAATATTCCAGGGCATCCTCTTCTGCTGTGAAATTTGCACAGCTATAAGAGGAAGCCTCTGATAAAAGAACTTCAAAGGAAAAACATCTTTGTGAGGGCCATTTTATCTTGAGAGGTTCTAATGGCTTTCAGATAAATGTGGGATAATATAATCTCCAGATATTATTACTTGCAAATAATAGCTAATTTGGGGCAACTGTATGGCTCTTGGAGTGGGGGATAGGAAACTGAAGAAAGGCCAAAATTAATCAAAAAAGGGGATAAAGAGTTTCACTTCTCCATTAGAAAATAAGTTTAGAAAGGTCAGGATGCTTGTAAAAAAAAAAGAAAGAAAAAGAAACTTACAGACATACAGATAGAATTAGGGAAAAGATTGAGCAATAAGATGGAAGTCACTGATGTCTGCCCTCAATGAATTTAAATAAATATCATATAGCTATTCTATTTTAGACAAGCATTCATTAGACTTTTCAAAGATGAATTGGAAATACCAGAATGAATCAGCAACTTGAACACATGCCCAAAGCCCATACATCCAAGTTTTTTTTTTAAACTTATGTTCTGATAATATTGGAGTTCACAGGGATACCCATTGTTCCATCCCCAGAATGGAGAATTGTACCATGGAAAAATAAATGCAGAAGGAGTTTGAAAAGAGTGATAAGATGTAGCTGGATCTTATCTTCATGGCAATTCAACTATATATGTTAGTTAGAAACACCCAAGTCCTCTCCCCATCTTGCCCTTCTGGAACATTAAATGAAGAATTGTGCCTTAATAAAGAACAGCATGAAGAGATAAGCAAGACGGATGTTAATATCTGACAAATGATATAGAATATAAAAATATTTTCTTTCATTATCTCTATCCAGACACTGTCTGCAACTAAGTTGATATCTAAGGTATGTCTTTTCTGAGTTTAATAAAGTTTAGATATATTGAGCCAAATTCAGAGAGGGTGTGTAGTAGGATCTCCTCACAGTAAATAGTCCCCCTTTCCTCAGTTAGACTTTCCTAGACATACTTAAACTCGTTCTACCAATGTGTAAGTGGTTTCTCATTAATGTGACTTACACACCAAGGGTTAGATCTAAAAGGAAAGACTTTGATTTCAACAGTCTTTGGGCCAGGTCCTTAAGGATCTCAAAATGTGAACACAACTTCCCTACTTTAACATACACCTTTTTATACTTCCTTTGTGCCCCTCAAGTTGCAATTTATATCTAAGACAGTTTAATTTACGTCCTTTACATATCCATTCTGGATTCAGCCCAGAATGTGTGTCAAGTTAGCTGTCTAAGCTTGATCATATCATAACCTTGTTAACTGGTAAAGAAGGGAGTGGCGTATCTGTAATGGGATTGTTTGAGTCCATAAAATATGCAGAAAAGAACAAACAAACCTTGTGCGGAAAACAAAGAATCTAAACTGAAATGGACTAAACTAAAAAGCATTGTAGTGATCAGTGTAGACAGCACCCACACCAACATATGGTGCTGCATCTTTATCTTAATGCTAAATTGTCTTGTTTTGATATCATGTTGCTGTATCAAACTGAGGGGCAGCAGGTTGAGGAAGTTTGAGGCCTACCTGTGTGTGCTGGAATTGGTGCTTGCACTGTTCCATAAATACCAGGGAATTTATAAGTGAGCATTACAACTAGTTGCAGCGGCTTCAAGATGACAAGAGCACTTTCATCTGAAAAAAATGTACTGGTCATGTGTAACACCAACAGACCCCCGTCATTGGTGGGCAGGATTGAAAGGGGAACCTCTGGAGCTTAGTACATGAGCCTCTACTGCATGAGCTAAAAGCCAACTGGCTGTTAGTTAAGGCTGTAGAACAGACTAATTTAACTCTCTAAGTGGTCTCGGTGCCACTAGATGGAATAGAACACCATAACCTGGAGGTATGTGGGTTACACATGCAGATAATTCTGGAATCTATGAGTACTTGACAGACTTTGAGCAGTTGTCCTCTCTGAGAGAGTGTACAGATGAGAAAGCAGCGTGGTCCCTAGCAGTGTTTTTGGACTGTATGTGCAAAGCCTTTTACCAGCAGCTTTCCAGTACAGATCATGGCTCTTATAGATGGCTGCACAAACATTTATATATTCACTATGAGGGGCCCTTTTGAAATACCAGAAGGAATGGCAATCCAGGAGGTGGCAGGAAGGCAAATCCCTGTATAGTTATTTGTGTGCATTGAGAAGACTGTTTGGTAGGGTTTTTTTCCTGCACCTTCCAGTCCAAGAGATAGTTCAAAAAAAGCAAAACCTGTGCCAAATCTGGAACTAGTAATGCTGAGAGAGGGTCTATGCCCAGTGGCAAGTCAAGAGAGAATCCTATGTGAAAAAGTTTAACAGAGGAACTTCATAATCTGCTGGTGAAGAAAGGTAACATACTGGATAAATTTATAGACCAGATTGTATACAGAGTTCAAGGTATGGAAGAAGAAACTGGGGTATTTCCTTAAGTGACCAACTGTCAATTCCCAGCCCTAGGGTGATTCCTTTATAGCAGATGCAGCATTTCAATAACTGTCTGCTAATGATGTGGCTAAAAAAGGTCACAGACATCCTGTGGGTCAGATAAGAGAGACTGTTTCCTGAGCGGGTCCCAGGTCAGATAACCTTTGCAGGCAATGCAAAGGCAAAGACCACTGGGGATAGAATTGCCCAAGCAAAGGAAAGAGATCAGGGAAAGCAGAAGTACGTTCATTATCAGTATCCATTAGAATGACTCATGTGAAGAGCTGCCCAGATAACCCGTTACTGTGTCTGGAGAAACTGACAGCTGGAAAACCACACTGCTGTTGGATGCAGGATCTCAGATATGTCTATGCCAAGGAGACAACAAATGCTAAAATGAAAAAAAAAAAGTGTACTGCAGGAATTAAATTGCTGACTATCAATCATCAGCCACAGCAAATAACAGGAGAAATTCAGTTTCCATGGATTTTAATTCTGGTGACCAATATCTCTAGTGCTGTTGTATTTGGTGTGGATTTCAGTGGAGGGCATCAGAAGAACTTCTAGGGGTATTAATAGAATGAACATGGTCCTGGACAATATTCAAATACTCCTCCTGGATATGGATAGAAGGAACTGTGGACACTGGGATGCAACAATTAGGGCATCAGATGCCTCTACCATGCCTACAGCATGACAGAAGAATTGCTCCTTGTAGTGGCTGGGAATCAAGCTGTAGTCAACCAGGTCATCATGCAATAATACCCCTAAGGATAAAGAACTGCTGTAGTGGTCCTATGGGAGTGTTTGAAGCTACCAATATCCACTCAGGATTGTTGTTTAGCAAACTCTGCTTCAAGCTGGAGCTAAGGGGAGTTCTGGGTTAGCATAATTAATGTGACAGATCAGGAAGTGCAGCTAGTGAAAAAATCAGACCACAGGGACAGTGTCCAGTGTAGCTGGTGTCTCAAAGCCTCATGGGGCAGATATCAAGAACTGTGAAGCAGCCCAGCCAGTAAAAAGGCTGGGGGTTAACTTGACAGAGGCATCTAGACAGCAATGAAAGGATGTGATTAGAACAACTTCTCTTATCACATGTTAATGTGTTTTCCAAGAATAACCATAGAATATCAGGATTGGAAGGGACCTCAGGAGGTCATCTAGCCCAATCCCCCCGCTCAGGACAGCCCAATCCCTAGACAGGTTTTTTTTTGCCCCAGATCCCTCGATGGCTCCCTCAAGGATTGAGTTGACAACCCTGGGTTTAGCAGGCCAATGCTCAAACCACTGAGCTATCCCTCCCCCTGATGAAGAGCTTGGGAGATATGATCAGATACAACATCAAACTGTACTTAAGCCAGAGAGTGTTCCTGTGAAGCAGCCCCATGTTGGATTCCACTGGTGTATCAGGTTGCAGTGAAATAGAAGCTAAATCCCATGCTGGAGGATGACCTGATTATCACTAGCAGCATCCCCAATTGTAATCGCAAAAAAGCCCAATGGAGACTTGAGGCTATGCCTTGACTACAGGAGACTTAATGCACAGACAGAAGATAGTTTCTCATTTTTCCCCATAACAGACATCGGTATAAAGTGCCAGGAGCAATATATTTTAGTCATTTTGCTTTTGCATCTGGATATCATCAGTTTGAAGTGGCACCTGAGGGCTGAGAAAAAAATGCCTTTGTGATACCCTCTGGGCTATTTCAATTCCTTAGAATGCCTTTCAGATTTATAAATGCACCAGGGACATTTCAGAGGGCAGTAATGTGATCTAACCTAAGTTAGAAGAACTGAAGATGTCCTCATATACTAAGATGGCTTCATTTGTTTCCATAAAATATGGGAGAAAGATCTGATAAAATGGAAGAGATTGTAAGGCTTATTAAGGAGTCAGGATTTAAATGTGGAGGAAACAAATATCAGTTGCAAGGAGTTACTTTACCTTCCTAGGACACAATATTCATAGGACACAGTCAGTGAGGATGGGTTGGAGAGCCAACCCCAGAAGTTTATTATTAAGGACTGGAAGGAGCCTGTGCACATGGAGGAGGTTTGCAGATCTGTAGAGACATGTAAGAAGCAGGGCCGGCTCTAGCAATTTCGCCGCCCCACGCACGGCGGCACGCCGCAGGGTTCGCTCTGCCGCTCGCCGGTCCCACGGCTCTGGTGGACCTCCAGCAGGCATTTCTGTGGACAGTCAGCTGGTCCCGCGGCTCTGGTGGACCTGCCGCAGGTGTTTCTGCGGAGAGTCCGATGGTCCCGCGGCTCCGGTGGAGCTTCTGCAGGCATGTCTGCTGGAGGTCCACAGGAGCAGTTTGCCGCCCTCCCAGCAACTGGCAGAGCACCCCCTGAGGCGTGCTGCCCCAAGCACGCGCTTGGCGTGCTGTGGCCTGGAGCTGGCCCTGGTAAGAAGTTTCCAAGAATGAGCAATCCCATTATACTAGCTAACAGAGTGATTTTGTTTGGACAGGAGAATACCAAACCAAAAAAATCACAGCATTTCAGTGATTGAAGGAAGATCTTCTAAACCATGCTGTGCTTAAATTCCTGGCTCCAACTCATCCATCAGTGGTAATCTGTGATGCCTCAAAGGTTGCTCTGTCAGATTTGCATTTGAACATATTGATGAGTTTTGTCAGTTCAGACTGGTGGCTATTGGAGGTTGCCCATTACATGAGAGGGAAACCAAGTATTCATTAGAGAACTGGAGGGTCTGGCTATTGTGGAGGCACTCATGGCCTATCGTCTCTGATTGCTAGCTATGGAATTTACAGTGTGGAATTTACCAGAGTGCCCTGTAGTAGCTCCTTATGAAACAACCCAGAAGGATGCCTGAGGACATGGATTCACACATTGTCTGACTATAAAGTCACAGTTCACCATAAACCTGGAAAGCAAAATGCGGTTGCCAAAGCTTTCAGCTGGGAAAGAGCAGTGAGAACAGACTCAGCCTGGGCTTGTGAGGCTATCTGCAAGAACAGTCTAAGGACCTTGACTTATTTTTGGTGCAAGGGTCTACAGAAGAAGCCTCAAGCTGGGGAGATTCAACAGTTAATGGTCCCTTCTGGCCTTAAACTCTTATGAATCTATGAAATGAAGATTATCCATCAATCTGGCTACCAACTTGCTGGTATATGAAAGTAACAGAATTGTCTTGCCAGCAAGCTTACAGGACTATAATGTGTGCATTATAATGAAGCAACTGGCCACCTGGGGCATGGAATGACCCTGAGTCAGGTGTCCAACACATCTTTTTGGCTGAGCATGGCTGCAGATGTTAAGAACTGGTACTTTCTTTTCTTGCTAGGTAAGACAGCAAAGTATCAGCAAGGACAGGCAGAACTCCTTTAGAGGAAATGCTCCAATCTAGTAAGCCCTTGGAGTTCATACAGATTGACTTGAAAGGCCTACTTCCAGAAACACCAGCTGGAAACCAATATTTGCTGGTAGCATATGGCACCTTCTCAAAGGATGTAGAAGTTCAGCCAGCCATATTGAAGAAACGTTCAGTGTTGCAGTTTGGCCAACCTAGCTGCTTCTGCAATGATCATGGGAAGGAATCTGAATCATGGTTATTACACAAAGGTTGCCAACAACTCCAGATAACCAAGATGACAAACAGTGTTGTCCAACCTGCAGGTAATGGGGGAGTGGAGAGTAAACCACACCATTGAGTCTATGCTTGGAACCTAAAGGCTTGTCTGCATGAACACTTAGTGCAGACAGGACCTCCATTACTAAGTGATGCTGTATCTTTATCTTAGTGCTAATGTATTGTTTCAAAGAGAAATAGCTAATGTGCTTTGATCTAACTGTTAATGCACTTCAGCCAGGTCCACACAGACAACTGGTCCACACAGACAATAATTCCACAGCAGGCTAGTATGGGGTAGATTCAGCCCCCAGCTTGCCACATACTAATTGGTCATGTAGACAAAGCCAATAAAACTGATCCAAGCTTGGAGACATCTTTTTCCGCCTGCTGACACTTAGTTACTCATTACTCTCTCTATTAGATTATTTTTTGGACTTGGCAAATCTTTACTTCCATATAACTTGATGTTCAGGCAGGAAGCACTGGCAGGACCCCCTGAACTACACAAATTGCAAATGGAGGAACAGATACATGGGAAGTGAGCATAACAGGCACAAGATGCCAGGAAAAAGGAGAACGATGTGCCTTTCCAGGAAGGAAAAGGTGTGGCTATGCAGCTAGAAAAAGAAGCCCAGAAAAAAATCCTGTATGCCTATTTTGGAGGGGACCTTACACAGAACTTAAAGTAAACCTGATCCTTGCTGATACAAAAAGGAAGAGCTTGTGCAGCTGTATTGCATCAATAAGTGGTACACAGATTCATTGAAAGAAAGGGGAAGATAAACACTGAGGGGACACAACCATCTTCTCAGAGGGGTGTACAGGAGGATTTGGAAGTACTCCAGCAGGTTGTAATGAGAGAGCAGTTTTGGAGGAGAAATTGCTGATATGTCCTCAGTAGCTTGTTATACTGCAATCCTTATCCATCTGTCCACAACAAGTAGGCCTAACCTAGAGGATATGAACGCTGCACTTGCTGATGATCTATATCCAATTGGAGTGGTGCTTCTCCAAGACTGAATATAGGACTGAAGCAAGCAGACCAACACAATCCGTGTGAATGGCAGGCTGCCTGGATTCCTAGGAGTTACAATAAAACTTCTGTTACTGTTTTTGAATTCTTATTAAGCTAAAGGGGACAAAGTTGTAATCATCAGTGCAGACAGAACTTCCATTACTAAGTGGTGCTGTATCTTTATCTTAGTGCTAATGTATTGTTCTGTTTAGATATTATGTTGTATCTGATTGGGGGGGATTGGTAGGAAGTTTGAATCCTGGCAGTGTGCATTGGAGTTGTTACTTTCAGTGTCCCAATAAATCCTTTGATTTCTATAAGGAAGTGTTATAGTATACTATAATCAAGAGCTGTGCACAATAGTCATCTTTATGTCTGAAGCATTCCAAGTGATCTCATTTTGTTAGTTTGTAGTGCAAATAATATTTCCTATTTGTACTACCTAGTTTATCATTTAATCATACTCATACTGCACTAGCGACCAATGGGCCCACCAAGTTCAGGGCCACATTTTGCTAGATGCTGTATACTTCTATACATACAGGATCTGACAGTTTACAATCCATGAAAACAGATGACATATAAAGGGCAGGGGAAGAAAGATACAATCAAATACACACCATTTATATATATACACATTTGCTGTTTTCTTGACAATATAAATAGCTGAGACAGTTGACATTTACTTTATCAGTCTCAGTTTAGCCATCATTAACTGGCTGATTTCTTACAGATATTGCTGCAGAGCAAAAGAAGTACAGCAACCCTCTCCCCACCCCCGAGTAGGTCTGTTATTTTTCCAGGAGTTGAGATTCTCAATAGTTTCATCTCAGGATCTGAGATTCTAGTGAGGGCAACATTTATTATTGGCATACCATTTTATAAGGGGCCGAGAATCTGTTTTGGTACAGCAGAGGCATAATGTCAAGCAGATTAATGAGGTCTATACTCTGCAAGACTATTTTCCTGTTTAGACTCCTCACTTACAACCTGGCAGCTGAGTTTTTTCATCAGTCTTTGAGATTCTAAGAAGTGTCACATTTATTATTGTAGTTATATAATTTTATAAGGGGAACACAGCACCCACCACCATCTAGGAAAGTTCAGCTTTCTCCTCTGTTCTGTTATAGTATCAGAAGCATTATTTACACACGGAAGAGGGTCAAAAGTGGTAGCAGAGGTAATTCTACATTCACAAAAGGAAAAGGCATTTCTAAAGGAAACACCATTATTAAGTAGCCATACAGTCTACGGACTCTTCCATGTCCAGGCACCGACCCTTTCCTTCGCAGGCAGTTTTTCCCCCTACAAAGCTCAGAGAGCTGCTACCCCAAAAATTTAGTTCCAATTTCCCAGATGTATGCAGTCCTCCTACATAAAGAGGCAAATTCTGACCTAGACCATGTTTTTAATGGGAAAAAACCCACCTTTGAAGCTCCTGTAGAAAGGTATAGTAAATGATCATAAACTTTTGTGTTTTGCTTTGCAGTTTACTCTTAATTCAAAGAACCTTATGTCTAATTTGGGTTTATTTCTGATACCCAGTGAGTTAATGATGGTTTCCCGACTAGCACATTGAAAATTTGATGGTGCCTTTTTTCCCGCTAGGATCAATCTCCAGTAACATGTATTGGCTTTGCTTTAAAATCTCTTCACTGACCAAACTGGTAATAATGTTTAATATTAAGCCTAACATACAGTCTTCATTTCAGTTTACTTATGTTAAAATGCAGGCAATGCTTAGTGTGATTTTCTAAAACTACAAAAAACAAGTATCGCAGCTCAGTAACTGCAAACAACAAAACAATCGGCACAAGTGTGAGGGAGTAAACACTTCAGTAAAGAAACAATTTCAAACTTCCAAGTGCTTATTATAAATAATGGTGAGAAAAAAACATTTAAAAAATGATGTAAAATCTTATGAATGTATAATTTTTAATTCCAACAGGTTTAATTTTGGAAGCATGCAGGACATGTTAAGTGAAATTGAATGGCACAAAGCACTGAAAGGGAAAGGCTGTCAAGAACAATCGCTTAAAAATAGAAGGAGATATTTCAGATAAGATCTTAAAGTGAGAACCAACACAAAGTGGTAAATTTTTTTGTTTTTGCCCTTCAGCATCAAACTTGTCATTATCCTTTTATGATAAATTCTAAGCAAACTGTCAAGTACATAAAAGTGGCAAATGTAATTTTATTTGCTAGAAGGGGCCTGCCTTGGTAAACAAATACATTCATTCGATGCATCATTAGTCCCAAAGAAGAGTGATGGCTTCTAGCCAAAACAGAAGAAAATTCTACTAGGAAAGGGAGCTGATCATGGCCAAAGAAACTAGGTTGTCTGAAACTTAGAACTCATCATCTGGGACAGAGTCCATTCTTAAATCCTGGTGGGAGTGGCAAGAGAGATAGGCATACACCAATATATACGACACCTCTACTCCGGTATAACGCTACCCTTTATAACACAAATTCGGATATAACGTGGTCAAGTAGCACTCCAGGGGGGCGGGGCTGCGTGCTCCAGCAGATCAAAGCTAGTTTGATATAACACGGTTTCACCTATAACGAGGTAAGATTTTTTGGCTCCCAAGGACAGCGTTATATCAGGGTCGAGATGTATTATTATCGTAGCAACTAGGAGTCCGACCAAGATTGGATCCTGATTGTGCTGGGCACTGTATTCACATGCAGTAAGAGCCACTCCTCGTCCTGAAGAGTTTACAAACTAAACAAAGGAGACTAAGCAAAGATCAGAACAAGGAAGTACTGTCATCCTTATTTTACATGTGGGAAGCTGAGGCACAGAGAGACAAAGCGTCTTGCCTAACAGCACACAGGAGGTCTGCAGCAGAACTGAGAATTAAACCTGGCTCACCTGAATCCTAGTCCAATGCCTTTACCATGATCTAAATAGAGATGAAAACTTGCTTACCAACAGTGGAGGTGCAGTGTAATGATAGATCTGAGTACAAAACAAATACTCTGGAAGATGCAAGTATTTCAAAACGACTTAAATAGACCAAATGCTTCGGGCTGTTAAATGGCTTTTGCTGTTCAGTGTAGAGGAATTTGAAGAAATGAAGCTATGGACAAAAATAAAAAAAATGTGTAATGCAAACTTAAGCCACCAGTTAAATAATAGGCCATAATAGCAGTTTGACTGGGATACAGAAGTTGCACTGGTATAACATGAAAAAACCTTCACCACCATAATACAAACTGAAAATATTTCAGTCTTTTTATCATCACAATTCAAAGGGGTGGGTGGTTATTAAATAACTGCATTACTCCGGTTGCTAAGTCACTTGCCTTTTATCCTTGTGTTCTTTTGACACCACAGTACTTGACTTGTGAAGTGTCATGCTTGAACATGAAATGGTAATGTATCCAAGATGGTCAAATATTACCCAAATCCCATTCCAGAGTACAGTCTGAGACTAGCAGGGGATTCCACATGAACACTTTGAGTACAAAAACAAAAGGAGACACAGCTGAAAAAATGACTCTCTCTTTGCAAGTTTTTGTAGGAAAAAAATATATTATTTTCCATCTGAAAAAAAAATATTCACAAATATTTTCCAACCAGGTCTAAACAGCACCAAAAATCAAAATGCAGAAAGGGGAATAGGATGCCTTTTACCTCTGGGCATCAATTCAAATCTGGTCCAAGTTGTTAGCAACCAAAATGTCACTAACATATAATGGCTGCTTGGTATCCTATTTGAAATGAGCTGGTAGTTCCAGGCCATTTCTTAATGGGTAGGGAACAGATCCTCCCTGCCAATTCAGAGAAGCTAATGTGCCTGTAGGAACATGTAAGGAGCAGAATGACTGTTCTGCTGAATGTTTGCCTCATTCCTGAATTGCTTCAGTTGCCACATAACATGTCCTTTGATTAGAGCCAGGCAACATTTTTTTAACCTTTTTTTGCACATCCCCCCCCCCCTGACTTTTTGCCATTTTGTGCACTAATTTGCAATACTTTTAATAACAAAATATAGACAATTGAATAAGAGGTTGAACTGTTTCAGGGCACTTTAAAGAAGTATGCAGCAAGAGAGAGAAATTGCAACTTATCCTTATTGGGAATTGTCACAGGTACACTCACTGCTAGAGTAGTATCTCCTCCTCCTAGCTGCTCTGGGGATTAGCTCTGTCCAGGTCTGATGCCCCCTTCATCATCTCGCTTGCACTGCAGCCCCACTTGCTTTCTGGGAGTCTGTACACTTCCTCTTTGGTACTTGGTTGTTCCCTCTTCATGTCTTGGCCCTCCAGCCAAGTCACTATGTGTTTC
Source organism: Gopherus flavomarginatus (assembly GCF_025201925.1). Taxonomy (NCBI): domain Eukaryota; kingdom Metazoa; phylum Chordata; order Testudines; family Testudinidae; genus Gopherus; species Gopherus flavomarginatus. The sequence goes on along the minus strand of NC_066620.1, from coordinate 146,923,028 downwards.
CCTCCAACAGTATCAAACTCCCACAGGATAAACTGTCCTAGGCAGTTTTCAAATCCACTGCCCTGACTGTGTCACTTCCTCGGTGAGTGGCATGGAAACTCAGGGCCACCCTTTACTCCAGGTTTCAGCTCAAGAAACCTCAAATCAGTGGCCAAGCTCTACAACATTCCACCTTGCAGCTGTTACCCTAAGGCTATTTCTACTCCACCTCTCTCTGGCTTCTACTTCACCACCTTTCTGGGGAAACTCCTTCTTCAGAGCCTGGATCCCTAAGGTTTCTACTCTGTATTTAGGAGTCCTCCTTTCCTTCTCTAAAGCCTAGAGAGTAGCTACAAACTCCCTCACTACAGCCCCTTTCTGCTGCTGACTTCCTGGCTTTATATTATCCCTACCTGTTCCTTCTCAGCTGGGCTCCATCATCAATCGTGGTTACTTAGGCCACCTAATTCCCTCTAGGTGTGGCCTATCCGGTTAATTGGCCCCATCTCAGCCTCATTAACCCTTTCAAGGCTACTGTGGGGTGAACATCTCATTGCAGGAATACTGAATGGTTCAGGGTAAAGTACAACAGGGACCATCTCTCGCACATTTCTATGTACACATTTTATATTCTGCCATCCCCATAGTTTCTGGGTACTATGGGCATAAATGAAGCTCTGGCCAAAAAAGGACCTACCTTTTCTGACTCTACAGCGCCTCATTATTGCTGCTATCCAGAACAAAATCATTTCTTGGTGGAGGGCTTCCAGGACAAACTCCATTACTTGTGGAAGGCCAGTGTGAAGAGATGAGACTTGGAATGAGACCTAAAAGCAGCAAGACTCAGGCCAGAACAGATATTCCATGAGATAGGGCTTCACAGCCTGATGCCTTTTATCAAGATTCCTTGGCTCTTCCTGAGAACCATCAGCCGCAGCATCGTCATCAATTGTTAACTGCCATGGTGAGGCACAATGGAGAAATGTTCACTTAATCTGGGACCTAGCCAAGTTAAGGCCTTTAAAATTCAGGACCAGCAACATGAATTGCATTTGGAACTGTATGGGGAGATGATGATGGGTGTAGAGCACTCATGTGACGGGAGCTTTTCGTGCTGTCCCAATTACTGTAGGAAGTGAGTGTCTGCGTAATGACACAGTTCAGCTTTTTGTGTGTACTTCTCAGTCAACCCCAGGAAGATGAAAACATAGATCAATGTGGCTGGGTACTAATCTCAGGGGGAATGGGAAAAATCTCTTAATTAGTTAATGATAGAGGAGAAAGGCATTTCCAGCCACAATTGCTATCTCTCTATCCCAAAATAGTGATGAATCTTGTAGGGCCTCAAGATATAACACAAGCTTGACTACTGGAGAGCAGATGGAAGCAATAGACAGGGTTGTGGCTTTTATCAGTTCCTCAGAATGTTCTCCTTTTTCTGCTAAACTCAGCCTTAACTAGACTGAGCTTTAGCCAAATTCCTTTCATCCAGTCTCAATTTTCCTTTGGACATTGCCACAGGTGGGAAATGGTGTTGCTGACACTACATAAAGAAGAGACATAGGGCTTGATGTCACCAATGCATAGTTAGTAGTGAAGCTATTGTGTCTTATGATCTCCCCCACATTTTGCATGTGCTTGAATGAGAGAGGTAACAAGATTAAGCCTTGTGGGAATGCAAAGATGAGAGACCTTTGGGAAAAAAAGAAGTTGTCTATGACAATTGGGGGTACATCAGAGAGATGGTATCAAAGAGTACAATTCCATCTACCTCCATCCACTTTGTAGATGAGTCTGAAGAACTATATAAACGGGATCAAAGACAACTGATAAATCAAGCAGTATTAGCATGGGCATTTTGCCTCTGGATGGATGGATGGATATGACAACAAACGTCCATCGATAGAAGCAGCCCTGTCTCTGTTCCATTTCCAGCTCTGACTTGGAACAGTAATTCAAAAGAGCTAGAGAATATTTTAAAGGGAAAACAAAAGATAGATACTAAACACTAAATGTTCAGTACAGTTTGTGGTAATTGACTTAGTCAGGCAGTTCCCATTACTGTTAATGAGAATCAGATAGCTAAATCCCAGTGCTAAAAATATACTCTTAAATGGATATTTGCATGACAGTGCCAAACATAAGCATCAAGGTAGCATAAACTACTGTTGAGGAAGATATAAGCACTAAAGGCATTTACTGTAGCCCTAATCTCTGCTAGAGATTAGTCAGTGCCTTCAAAAACTGAAAAAGCATTGTATCATTCAGTATAAATTGTTTTACAGTATGTTGAACAAGAGTCTAACAAACAAAACTGTGTGATGTGTGGGCGTGCAAGTCTTCTAAGGCAGTGGAACAGCTGTGGTTCTGCTACAGAATGGAGGAGGAGGATAGTGGAAGAGAAAGAGAGGCTACTGTAATGCTTTCTCAGGGCATTCAGGACTGTAACCCCTCACCTCAGTGAGAGATTTGCTGGTGCTAATCCCTGCTACTTCAGTCTGTTAGCTACCCATACAATCTCCTCAGGAGCTCTGCCAGCACTCACTTTGCTTTGCAGGTTAATGTGTGGTGTAACCCAGCCTCCAAGCCTCTTTGAAGACTGTACCCCTGTAGCATTCTTCCCCTGTCACTGGACACTCACAGAAATGATCAAGTTTGCTACTCCGAAGGAAACAGTACTAACACATCAGCTTGTTTGATTCAACTGAGTATCAGCTCAATAGAATAACACAGTACTGTAATCTATTTATAGTCAAATGAAATATAGGGTTTTTTAACCAAAGTTTAAGATTTTAAGAGATAGTGAGCAAGAGTAATAAGATCAACAAGTTACAAATAAAACAAAAGTATAACAAACTTTCTACAGACTAACAGGCCACAATCCTTGTCTAAAGTAGTTTCTTGACCTCGGAGTCTTTCTGCAGAGCTTGCAGGTGAGGATCCAGAATGTTCACAAACCACCTCCGTCTGTCAAGGGAGTTCCTCAGGGAAATGGAAAACAGGGTGTTGTCCTTCCCTCCCCTGCTGTAGTCCAGAAAACCTTTGAAATGAATTCCTGTTGTTTGTACACCCATGTGCCCGGGTGGCGTTGAGTTCACATCTCCCCCCCCAACTTCTTTTTTCCTTTTTGCTTTACATGCAAATGGGTCTTCCTTTGGGTTAACTTACAGCAGAGTGAGGGCAAATAGGTGATTTCACACCCCTTTGACTGGCAAAACTGGCTAGTCAATGCTGCTGGGGACACAGATTCTAAACATATTTCAATCCATACACAAAAAGTCTTAAATGTCACTTATACATCCATCCCTCCATGCTTAGGAGGATCAGTATGATGTAAACTTCCATTGGACACCTGACACAAACCTTTTTGTGTAAATACTCTGAAAGCCATGTGTTGGGTATAGTGAGTTTGTCAGGCCTGATAGGCGTTGCTGTTACAGAACAGTGAACCCTTTGCCAATTGGCATTGAGAGGGTGCTAGGGTCACAGTTATACAGGAGGAATCAGTCATGCCTGATGGCTGTGGAACAATTGGGGGCAGGACAGGAAATATCAGTGAGTCCACAACTACCCTGATCAACAGGTCAAAACCCTTTCAAGAAGATATGGGTACAGAGTGAAGGGACAACACTGAAGTTCCTTCAGTCCCCTTATAGGTACCTTCAGTTTAGATGCTGTCCCTTAGTGTAATGTATTATTGAGTTACACTTTTTCAGGTAAGTTTCAGAGTACAGGAGACAAATTCAACAGACAGTTAAAGTAAGTGTGGCCTTTCAAAGTCGACCAGCATAGTTTTTTATCTACATGATTTTTTTAAAAAATAATGTTCATCTCGCCAACTGGGGTATGGCTTCAATGGGACCTGAAGCAGTAGAGACAGCTTCTGGGGACAAAGGGAGAGACCTCAACAGCGAACAGCTAAGGCACTATTCCATGTATGCATCACCCTAAACAAATAATGATAAAACATTGGCACCATACTAATCTGTCTTGTTTTTCAGAACATGGCACATATTTTAGAAATATTTGATTGATTGATTGATTGATTGATTCTGGCCAATATTTATAGCTCTCATTATATAAAGCCAGATACCTTAGTTATACTATAAGACCAACAGGTAAAAGAATTCTTCTCTTCCTCTACCACAAACTAGGCAGGCACAGGATAGGTGTCCTATGTTAATAACCTCTCCTAAGCAGCTGATGAACTTCAAAATATGTGTGTCTGACTCACACTTTCAAATGCATGGCAGTGTTCAAATCAGCCAAACAACTTGGTGAATTCCTCATTGAGAATGACATGGATTTGTTGTGAGTTGTGACATCATTCCAGCTAGCACAGCTTTGGGAAGGGAGGCTATCACTGGCAGTGGCTGTAATTTTGGAGGTTATTTGGCAAGTGAAATTACATAATCTAATCTTGCATCTCAGTCATGTTCCATTTATCTCTGGGCTCTTTCACAGAATGACAGGTCCATTTACCATTTTTCTTCCCACAGTTTTGTACAGTTGAAAATACAAAACATGCACTCTATGTCAGGGATATTAATGTTATGTAGCATTTAATTTAGTAAGTACTGTACCTAGTTGGCTTAACTAACCTCATTTGGGAGGAATTGGTGGGAGCTGCTACTGGATCCAAGATTCAGGATCCCCAAATTAATGTTTTAAGAAGTTTGGTATATTTTACACCAGCACAAATAAAACAAATGAAGAAAAAGGAAACAAAGAGGAGTGGGTATTAGAGAAAAGGGGGGTGGAGGTAAGGCAAAGGAAACTCATAGTTCATTTTATATGGCCTGAAAAAAGCAAGCACCGTGGCAGTACAAAGCCTGTTTTGTATGAATTGGGCCTGTGTTTGGGTGATAGCTGGAAGATAAATATAATGTGGAACTTGGCACAAATCAATAGAAGCCTGCACAGCTGCTGGAATCACATCTCTTTTAGTGTTCATTGTATGGATACAATGGAACTGTTTAAAAGACCAGGATAAATGTTCTCCTTAAATTTGGCGATCTTAGACTAAACAAGTAATGGTTTGAACTAAATTATACAAATTAAGTAGAGAACGTATTAAAATAAACAGAGAATGTTCTAGTATTGCACTTGAAATGAAATATGGCTCGGCCACCAGCTATAGAAGCATTCATGTGCCCCATCATGCAGATTTGCAGTTTACTTGGGGTGGGAGTGGGGGTGGGGAGCAGGTTGGCACACAAGGTCCGTGAGTGCTGAGAGAAGGCGCAGAACTTAATTTGTAATGAACGAGGTCATGGGGCTCAAGCACTTTGTTTACTTTCATAACTGACACGGCAAGCCCAGAGGTGCCGGGGCTATGAACTGCCAAGCCCAGAGGTGCCGGGGCTATGAACTGCCAAGCCCAGAGGTGCTGGAGCTATGAACTGCCAAGCCTAGAGGTGCTGGGGCTCAGCTCTGGCAAGCTCTGGCACAAGTTAAGCATTGAAAATGCACCTATTTAGCAGGCATAAATCATTTTTAAAAAAATCAGCTCTATGAACCTGAATAGGATCATTACGTCTTCAAAATGAAAAACCAAGGCACTTCACTATTTTATCTCTTGCTTGTCTCCCATCTCCTCTTTTGCTCCACTGTTTGTTCCTCTGTGTCCCTATTTTAGTTTCTTGACCCTTTAACAGAGGCAGTGTGGCCCAGCAGCTAAGGCAATGTAATGCTATTTAAGAGATCTGGATTCTATTCTCAATTCTAACAATACCCTGCGGTGTGACCTTAGGTGTGTCTCTTCTCTGTGGCTGTTTCCCTGCCTATGTTTTGTCCATTTAGGCTGTATCTGACTATATATACGCATGGTGCATATTAGAAAGGGGCTGGATCGCGGTTGGGGGTCTACAGGTGATAGTGTACAGGAATAAATAATGCCTTTTTCACCCTGTTCCCGTATAGTTCTACTTTGGTTCTCTAGCTCTTCTCCTGTGTATCCTGGATCCTGCTCCTATTTTCTTTTCCTTTATTTTGGTTTCCCTTTTCCCTCTGTTATGTCTTCTCTCTCTCTACCATCCCTCTTCAGATGTCTATTATTGCATTTCCTCCCTCCTTTCTCTTCACTCCAGCTTTGGGTCTTCTCTCCATGCTCACTTATTTCCTTCTCCAGATCTTATGTGGCCTCCCAGCACCTGTCCAGGTGTTCTGTTTCTATTTTTTCCTTCTTGTCTCAGGATAATAGAGCTGGTAAAAAAAAATGAAGGAACATTTTTATGCAAAAATTGCATGCAGGTTTTTTTTCATCAAAATTTGATTTTCAAAGAAAAATGTAATCAACATTTTAAAAATTGACCATTTTCAATGAGCTCTTCTGGACATAGCACTAAAACTCTGGCACTGGATTTTCAGCGGTGCCTAAAGGACTTTGCCCAACTCCCACTGAAAGTCTTAATGATCAATATTTTAAAAATGCACTGAGATTTTTGGAAAGATACTGCTATAGACAGGGGTGGCTCTAGGCATTTTGCGGCCGCAAGTATGGCAGGCAGGCTGCCTTTGGCGGCTTGCCTGCTGAGGGTCTGCAGGAGGCAATAGACAGTTTTCCTCATTCAAACTTTATAAAGAAAACTCACTTTTCCTGAAACATATTATGTTTTATACGTCACGCCTCCATTTCTATTTTTGTTTTTGGTAAAGTCTAGGTTGTGCTGAATGTAGGCTGACAGGATGAGAAAAGCAAAAGCAAACTCAGGTTTTGTTTACATTTGCGGACCCATTCCAGCTTTGTTTTGTAGAAGGCAGAGCTCAAAGTGCTTTTATGTTAATCTTTCCTGACATTTCTGTTCAAGTTACTGCACTAAACCCAAATCCCCATTCTAGTACAATATTACAGCAGAGTTTACAAATATTAACATTTCCTTCCCCAAACTTGTCCCTCTGCCTGTAACAGCATCATATTTCCCCACCTCTCTGTCAGTCTAAAAGCAAAAGTCTGATGCAGTTCAGCTGAGCAGCTGGAGGCAGACAGTAGAGAGTCCATGCAGCAAGGTGTAGTTATTCTCTGCTTGTTGTAAAACATTGCGTTGTGGGGTTTAATGCATGCTGTTGCTCAGAGTCAGTCTGAAAGGTGAGTGTCTTAGGGAGGAATGGGCAGAGCCAGGGGACCTGCCACTTTGTCAATCCATTGAACAGATCTCCATCGGATAGTTTCATGAGTGTTCCTTCCCTCTCAGACAACTGGGGAGCTTCTCCTCATTTACTTAGGCTTTACAGAGCGTGGAAAGATTTAGCCTTTACCTTTAGCTGTAGACAGACTTTTAGAAGTGCAAAAAAGTAACAGTCTTGCACTCTGTTACTCAGACAAAGAAGTAGAGATTCATAGAATTTAAGGCAGAAGGGACCATTATGATTAGCTATATAACACAAGCCATAGAATTCCACCCAGTAATTCCTGCATCAAGTGCATAGCTTCTGCTGGAGCTAGAGCATACTGTTTAGAAAGACACCCAAACTTGAAATATCCCCTTTGACAATATTTGGCCTGAACAACAGCTGTTGACTCGGGTACAAAGAGGAAGCCCCTGATTGTTTCACAGGTCATGAGGAAATATTTTTAGTTAGAAACATTTTGCTAGTTTCACTTGAAATAACGTAGAAATGTAAACTTCAGCTGTTTCCATTAATCTAATACTAATATAAAAATTGTTCTCTTTTTGCTACATTCAGCCTTTACTGTAACATCTTAGTGCCTGATAATGAGTCTCTTCTCTTTAAATATTGCTTGCTAGGGGTGAGTATTGGTCCCTTTGTGGCAGAGATGTTTATAGTGCATGAACTGAGGTCAGCCAGCAGTGTTACAAGGCCTCTGCACTACCTCTCATTTACAAAAGTCTTTCACAGGTAGTCCTGTCAAAAAAACATGTCCAGTCTGAAGATCCACAGTGGAAATTGCACATCGTCTCCTCCACCCATGTTTTCTTAATATTTTGTAATGAGAAGAGATCTCAAATGAAATTAAAATTCTTTTTGTAATTTCATTATCCTGGAAGTGATTTTATAGCCTGCTGAGAATTAAACATTGACGTACAGCACAGTGTACAAAATAATTCCTGGTTTAATACATTTTTATGGCCCTCGGAGGAGCTGCAGCACAGCTCAGCTCATCATTAGCCTCTGTATTACTTAGCTTTCCAGGTCTTTAATTCAAAATGAAAATTAAACAATATTCATTTTTTACCAGAGCAGTTCATCCAGAGCTAGCTAAGAAAGCCATTTTTCATTTTGAAGGGCTTTTACTCAAACCATTTTAAGTTTTTCTAATTGTTTAATCCCCAAAATTGAAAACCTAGAATCTTCTGAAATAAAAGATATTGAGTCGCTATGCACTAATTGCCCTGCCAGCCCATTACTGCTGATTTGCACTAGTTAAAAAGCTGTGCCAGTGAGCATAGAAGCATAGCACCTGAAATGAAATTCACATGGTAGCCAACCCTGCTGAATAATTCAAGAAACTCAGCTAGACTTTCAGGTATTTGTATAAATAAAACATTAGCGTTTTAGGATTATTTAAATAATTCCGTCATTGAATACTAATGATTAGTAGAAAATAGGGGGTTGGTTAACAAAGTTTCTGACCTTTGCTACTGATATAAGACAGCAGATGCTTGGGCCACAAGGCAGTCGCCATATCATGGTCCCTGGATCAATACAGTCAAAAGGGAACGTGGTGGAGAGAAAGTGGCACATTCTGTATCCTGATTTGCTCCCTTTGCAGCACTCGGATTGTACAAAAGGCGCATGTGGGACACTGCCGCAGTGTTGGGGAGTGCCCAGGCCCCAGTGGATAATGGAGCTGGTTCCTATGCCATTCTTCCGCAGCCTCCAGCCCCAAGATCCTATCTGGGTCTAGGAGGAGGAGTGCCTGGAGTGCATTCTGTCGATTTCAAACTGGCACATAGTTCCTTGGGGCCATTGCCCGCTGGTATTAGGCTGCCCTTAGGGCCTGGGCTGGATATAGATCCGCAAGGCAATAGCTAGCTCCCTGATGCCTCAGCAGAAGCTGGATGCAGCATATCATTCAGCTCAGTATCTCCATGATTTCCCCACCTTGCGATTCGTTTTTTGAGTTTTAATATTCATTTTAATTCATTTGAAACAAATGAAGCCGCTGGAAACCCCCAGGATCCGGAAACTTCTAGTGTCTGCTGAAACCAGAATTTTCACCATCAGCCCCAGCTGCCTTTCAAGCCTTTGAAATATCCACAGCTCAGGTGGCAGCTGCTCTGAAAGGATAAACTGGCCGTTTGGGGAAAAAAGCTTTAATTTTTCATGCAGCCGCATTTTGGACGGTGAGTAGCAGAATTAGAGCATTTAAAAAAAAGCCCATGGATTTCTCTCTTCAAAAGTGGCTTCAGTCCAAGCCATGGTTGTTTCAGAGCCCTCAAAGGCAACAGTCTTTGTGACGGGTGAGGCCAGAAGTGCATGTGTGTATTTCAGCAGACACTGGGAGCTTTAGATTTCTAAAGATTGTAAACTTCCAGTGGTTGTTAATATTATTTGATATGAATGAAAGTGAATACAATTGGGAAACATCATTTAAAAACACACACTGTGAAAAATCAGTGTAATGTTTAATGAATTGCTTTGCAGATCTGTTTTTCAATTGGTCATTAAGGGGAAACGTGTGACTTGTCCAGTGAGCCCATGCAGGGGTTGTTGGGCTACCTGAATGGCTATTTACAGTGCAGGGAAAGAAGACTTTATGGGGTTACTGCCCCACCTCTAATGCAGGAGGGGTGGACAGTGGGTAGGGAATTAGCAGCAGCTGGCAGACACTGAGCTAATGTTGCACTATGAACTAAAGCAGTGGATCTCAACTTTTCCACACTATTGTACCTCTTTCAGGAGTCTGATTTGACCCCCAAGTTTCACCTCACTTAAAAACTAGTTGCTTACAAAATCAGACATTAAAATACAGGAGTGTCACAGCTCACTATTACTAAAAAATTGCTTACTTTCTTGCTTTTACCATATAATTATAAAATAAATCAATTGCAATATATATATTGTACTTACATTTCAGTGTATAATATATAGAGCAGTATAAACAAGTCACTCTCTATATGAAATTTTAGTTTGTACTGACTTCATTGGTGCTTTTTATGTAGCCTGTTGTAAAAGTAGGCAAATATCTAGATGAGTTGATGTACCCCCTGGAAGACCTCTGTGTACCTCCAGGGATATATGTACCCATGGTTGAGAACCACTGAACTAAAGCATATCAATATTTTGTCAATATACAATCTTTGCAGCTCTTTACTAAAAAAATACTCAATTAAAAACCCACCATTTTATTCCTAAATTACTAAACTTCTGGCATTCAGAGGACAGCCAAAAGAAAGCTACAGAGTAGCTGCAGACAGGTCCCCAATTCAGGTAAGTGTCACTATTCAGGAAAGCACTTAAGCGGGCTCTTAAATTAAAGTCAATGGGACTGAAGCACATGCTTAAACATAAGCACGTGCTTAAGTGCTTCAACATGAATGGACATAAGCATCAGCAGTAGCGATTTCTTGATTTGGGCCTCACTGAGAATATTAACAAAACTAGAGGGAGAAAAGTAGCAATAAATGTGAGAAGTCAAAAAGCAAAATAAATTGAATAAATATTTATAAAAGCTAATAGCAAGCTATAGATAGTATGAGCAGATTCAGACCATTTTAATATTTATAGCTCTATAAATCTCTTAACTCGTCCTGTTCTAGTTTTAATTTTACTGCATGTATGCAAAGGCCAACAGAAACTCCACACGTTATACTTGCTGCTGCCAAATTCCTTCTCTAATATCATAATCCGCTTGTTTGTTTGGTTATATTGCTCTGCTATGGAAATAGTTGTTATGCTACAAATTCACTGGGCTGCAAATCACAATTTTCCTGTCATCACACATGCACAATGTTCATGTGCACCAGTAGGGGTTCCGTGTACATAGCAGGGCAGTAAACACCTACTGAATAAAGACCCAATTCTGCAAACAATTCTGAGCATAGTATTAGGTTGTCACAGTTCTAATCTGGCTGTGCAGGAGAATAATTATAACCTTATTTTCATGTTTAGCCTTGTTTAAATTGTAGCCCCAGGTGCAAAGGGGAGAGTGTGGGCTACTGCCTGACAGGGCTGGCTCCAGGCACCAGTGCAGTAAGCAGGTGCTTGGGACGGCCAACGGAGAGGGACGGCATGTCCGGCTCTTTGGCAGCAATTCGGCGGCGGGGCCCTCTCTCCCTCTCGGATGGAAGGACCTGCCGCCAAATTGCCGCCGAAGAATGAAATGGTGGCGGTAGAGCTGCCGCCAAAGTGCTGCCCATCGCAGCTTCTTTTTTTTTTTCCACCGCTTGGGGCGGCAAAAACACTGGAGCCAGCCTTGCTGCCTGATACTCCACACTGTAGGTGGGTGGGGAAAGTGTGAAGAGGAGCAGGGAGTGGGAGATGCCTTGACTCTTCCCCACTTTACTCAACAGTCTGAGTAGCTAGCCAGGCACACCAAGAGGTAAGCTGTACCCAGAAAAGGGTAAAGTGACTTACTCCTCCTCAAGAGGACTTGTGACTCTGAGTTGCAGTTCATTCTCTCTTCTGCTCCTGAGGCAGCACAGCTATGCGTTGCCTCTTCCTCAAGGCAGAAAGTAAAGTCCACTGTGCTTATTTCCAGGATTTACTCTATTTTTCAAGTCAGTAAGCACTATGCTCAGTAGAAAATGTGTGCAGGACAAGGCCCTGAGGCAGAAAGAAGAGATGATTATTAAGGGGAAAGAAAGATCAACGCAATTATCTTAGTAATCAACAATGATGAGAAAAGAAACACAGAAAATGTGTTTGACAGGTATGTGGGAGTTTATGCTTATTATTATTTTTTAGTAGTCAGATGTAATGGGAAGTGGGGGAAGCTAGTGTTTATACACACTGCATTGCTTCCTGGATATTCAGATATGGCAGAAAAGGAACAGTGCATGGAGAAAAGTATTTCTTGCTATGCCACATCCTGAATACGGGGTGCAATACTCTCCACAGTGCTACAGAAAGGATATTAATGCCCAATGCAGCAGCAAAGGGCAGTAAAAATGGTACTATGTCTGAATAATCTAAATGATTTTTAGAAAGGCTAAGGGAATTGGGTGCATCCTCATTTAAAAAAAAGGAGACTGAAATTTGCAGAATAGAATCCTAGCTGTTAGGGATCAAAGAGACCAGTTAGGGAATCTATCCCTTCTCCTCATCTGTGCAGATTTAGTCCCTCTCTGTGCACTTACTGGATCTTTGTCCAGCCTAAGTTTAAATGTTGCACCACTTCCTTTGGGAGACTATTTCGCTGTCTAATACAGCTCTCATTGTTAGCACATTTTCCCTGATATTCACTATATATTTTCCCTTTCTTAATCTCACTTCATTTCTTCTAGTTTTATCCCCTGTAATCCCTTTTCCTGCTTGGGGTTTATACGCCAAGACTATTGGCTTTTATTATGCTCTTTTCTTTGTTGTGTCTTAATCAAGCTACATTTAATGCTTTCCTAATAATTAAGTTCTTCCATCTCCTCATTGTGAAGATCTTCAGGTCTGGAAACCAGTTCTGATGGCTCCTGGGTAACAGCTCTGTCCCTCCTGTCACCCAAAAGCTCTGTTAAAGAGGGAACAGTAGCCTATGAGCCCTCTGGGCTGAAGCACCACTGGATGTGTTGCTCACAGAGGACCTCACTGGCAGTGCCTATCCTGTTCCTGAATGGCCCAGGCATGCTAGGCCTAGGGAAAACCCCTGAAAGCTGTATGCATAATTAGGCAGATAGTTGGCTTCCTGCTGCAACAGACTTTGCTGTGTTCTCCTTATATCCTGTCCTAGCCCTGCTCTGGATACCTGGCCTCGTTTCTGGGCCTGGTGCTTGGCTCCCTGCTCTGCTTCTGACACTTTGCCTGTCTCTGCTCCACTGTCCCTACCTTGGCTGATCTACTTGGCTGTGACCCAGCGCAGCTCATGGACCTTGACACTGCCCTGATCCTAAAGCATGACACTAGTATGGATGGCTACTTTTGGGCTTGACCCTCTAGAGTGAACTCAGACCTCATTATCGAGTCCCCTGCAACCCTGGCCTCGATCTATGCCTTGTAGTCGGGATCCTGTGGAATGAAGAGAAGCTAATTCAGTTTCCTGGGTGTGATTCTACTGAAGTCATATAGAGAAGGACCATTTCCTCATTGCTCCATGAGGTGTTTAGAGATGAGCATATTAGGGTACGTCGGCACAGCAACTGGGAGGGTGTTCCTAATGCAGGTAGACAGACATGCTGTAGCTCTACTTGAGACAGCATGCTAAAAATAGCAGCGTGGCCACTGAGGCATGGGCACCTGAGTTCAAACCCATTGGACCCCCGGCATACATACTCGGTGGCTAGCCTGAGCTGCTGTCCATGCTGCTGCAGCTACACTGCTACTTTTAAGATGCTTAGCTCAAGTAGAGCTAGCGGGAGTCTGTCTACCTGGGCTGGGAAGCATCACCCAGTTGCTGTGGAGATGTATCCTAAGTAAAATTCATTCTTTTCTCTCCTCTCATTACACCCACTTACTGATTTTTATGAATTTATTTGAAAAAACACTTCAATTGAACTAAGTTCAGCTATTGGCAGCTTGCCAATATTCACCTCACTATTCACCTCAACTAATTGTAATTTGTTATTCATTACTAGTAGTGTGTGTTTGGAAAACTCCAGGACACACAACTGATTCTGTTCTGTTCCCTGAGTTGATTATTTAGATTTGTATAAACAAGAAGTGGAGAGAAATTGAAGACTTCAAGATGGCTGCATGAACTTTTCCAGCATGGGTATATATTCACATAGGTCATCGTGATACTTTGCTTTCTGTGTATATTCCTACTAACAATTGTCCCTCTATACAAACAGAAAATGACACTTGCATGAATGTTTGTGGAAAACATGATGTTTCCTTTATTTTCTAAATGTTTAGTGATTGTTGTCTTTAATGATTCTTCCATGGTTTTACTAGGCACAGAGCTTAGACTTATGGGGAAACAGATTAATATACAATGCAAAATGTACATTGCCTGTCCAGCTGACAAATTAGGGAGAGGAGGAAAGAGAAATAATGCAGTGGGGGGAAAATAATTTTTAATCGTTATGAGTTCTTTATAGACCTTCTATACCCCCTGGTCACAGCACGTTATGAGAAATAAAAAAAAACAAGCCTGTAGGCCTAGATGATTTTTCCTTTTCCTAAAATCTCTTTTTTTTTATGCTCTTCACGTAGCTGTGGCCACAAGAAGTAGCTGAGATAGAAATTGTCCACAACATTTATACTTTTAATTCCATGTACTGTTGCTTGTGAGCCTAATGTTTCTATGCAGACAGAAGGATTATTCTGGCAAAAGAGATAGTACTAGCATTGCTTTGAAGACCTGACTAAGGGCTTGGCTACACTGGAGAGTTGCAGCGCTGGTGATGGGGTTACAGTGCTGCAACTCACTCTGTGTCCACACTTGCAAAGCACAGCCAGCGCTGAAACTCCCTGGCTGCAGTGCTGGCTGTACATCTGGTCTGCTTGGGGTGTAGCGATTCCAGCGCCGGTGATGCAGCGCTGCTCATGAAGTGTGGACACCAAAAGCGCTGTTATTGGACTCCAGGGTATTAGGAGGTATCCCAGCATACCTTTTCAGCCACTCTGCTCATCGTTTCGCATTCCACTGCCCTGGGCTCAGGTGACCCACCCTTTAAATGCCCCAGGAATTTTAAAAATCCCCTTCCTGTTTGCTCAGCCAGGTGTGGAGTGCAATCAATCAATCAATCAATCACTGACCATACCTCCACGCCCCAAACGAGCCCTAGCATGGAACACTTGCGAGCTGCAGGACCTCATCAGTGTTTGGGGTGAGGAAGCTCTGCAGTCACAGCTGCACTCCAGCAGTAGAAATTATCATACCTATGGCCAGATATCAAAGTCCATGCTTCAAAGGGGCCATGAATGGGACGCGTTGCAGTGCAGGGTTAAAGTAAAGGAGCTGCAGACTATTGCAAAGTCCATGAGGGAAACCGCCGCTCAGCTGCTGCCCCCACGACCTGCCGTTTTTACAAGGAGCTGGATGCGATACTTGGGTGTGAGCCCACTGCCAATCCGAGGACCACGATGGACAGTTCAGAGCAGGGAGAGGAGGGAGAAGGTGTAGATGAAACCGAGAGTGAGGCTATTGAGGTGGTGGGAGACCCCCGGAGTCCCAGGAGGCATGCAGCCAGGAGCTCTTCTCAAGCCAGGAGGAAGCTAGCCAGTCGCAGCAGCTGGAACTTGTTGGTGAAGAAGAAGCAGAGGAGCGGGTTCCCGGTAAGCAGCTTTTATTTTAAGGATGGAAATGTTTTGAGGGGGAGGGGGTTATGGCTGCCTGCATGCATGCCTAGATGTGGAATATCCCATTGATGTGGTCTATCATGTCACGGTAATTGGCCTCTGTAATCTCTTCAAAAGTTTCAGCCAGAGCATGGGCAATGCGCTTGCGCAAGTTTATAGGGAGAGCCACCGTGGTCCTTGTCCCAGTCAGGCTAACACGTCCATGCCACTGTGCCGCAAGGAGTGGAGGGACCATTGCTGCACACAGGCAAGCTGCATAGGGACCAGGGCGGAATCCACATTGCTGTAGAAGACCCTCCCGCTCTTCCCAGGTAACCCACAGCAGTGAGATATCTGGCAGGATAAAATCCTGTGGAAAATGAAGGGATAGTGTTCAGTGCAGGTCCCCCCCAGCTGCTCTCTGCTTTCCCCAATGCACAGAAACCCCAGTGAGCCCTGACTCAAGCAGCTCCCCTTCCCAGGTAAGTCGTGGCAGAAACATTGATTCCAGGAGTGGCAATTGTGGTGGTGGTGTTCAGTGCACTTTCCCCCCAGCTGCTCTCTGCTTTCCCCAATACACAGAAACCCCAGTGAGCCCTGACTCAAGCAGGTCCCCTTCCCAGGTGAGTCGCAGCAGAAACATGGATTCATTAATCACTCATTCCCCATTACTCACCATGTCTTTGCTGCTGTGGCCTCTCTGTGCTATGTTTGCTATGTGTAAATGATGCTACAAATAGTCTACAAACTCCTTCACTGTGATTATAAACAATGCAGCCTCTGTAATAAATGTTTCTATTTCTGTTTTTTTTAAAGTGTCCTTGAATCCTCCGGCCCTATCACAGCCTGCTGAAAGACTACAGAACTTGAGGAGGAAACCAAGGAAAAGCAAAGAAGATTTGGTGAAAGCAGTTATGAATCAGTATGCCAGAGAGAATAAGAGGCTGCAGGACTGGAGAGAGAAAATGCATCAGTGGAGGGAAACACAAAGCAGGAGAAAGGAATTGGCTACCAAGAAAAGCACAAAGCAGCTGATAAGCCTCCTGGCGTGCCAAACGGACTGTATGCAGTCATTCGTAGCCATGCAGGCATATCACTACAGTGCTAACCCCCCCCATCCCAAAGCTCTCTCCCTTGTGCCCCAGTGTTTGCTCAAAACCCCCTTCTCCAGCATCCTGCTTCTTACCACCACCAGCTGCCCCCAACACCTGTACATTCACCTACCAGCCCTGAGAACTACGACCTTTACCCTATGCACGCAACCCCCATCACCATGCAGCATATTAATCCTGAAGTGCAGCAGGCATTGCACAGCACTCCAGGCAGGACATATTCAAACCTCTGACTGTACAGTTCAGCACCCTATCCCCCTGCCCGTTTATGTACTGTATTTTGAATAAATGATTTCTTGGCTTTTAAAACAGTTTTTATTATTGCAGAAAGTGAAACATACTGTATCCCAAGGGAAAAACAGGCACTGCAAATCATTGTAACCACTGCACTTCACTCCCGTGCGAGGCACCAAACATTACTGTTGGCTTTCAGCCTCAAATTGCTCCCTTAAGGAATCCCTAATCCTTGTAGCCCTGTGCTGGGCCTCTCTAGTAGCCCTGCTCTCTGGCTGTGCAAATTCAGCCTCCAGGTGTTGAACCTCGGAGGTCCATTCCTCACTTAATGTTTCACCCTTCCCTTCACAAATATTATGGAGGGTACAGTACGCGGATATAACCGCAGGGATGCTACTTTCCCCCAAGTCTAGCTTCCCATAAAGACATCTCCAGCGCCCTTTCAAAAGGCCAAAAGCACACTCCACAGTCATTCTGCACCGGCTCAGCCTGTAGTTGAACCATTCCTTGTTCCTGTCAAGCTTCCCTGTATATGGTTTCATGAGCTATGGCATTAACGGGTAAGCGGGGTCTCCAAGGATCACAATGGGCATTTCGACATCCCCTACTGTGATCTTGCGGTCTGGGAAAAAAATCCTGGCCTGCAGCTTCCTGAACAGGGCACTGTTCTGAAAGATGCATGCATCATGCACCTTTCCAGGCCATCCTGTGTAAATGTCAATGAAACGCCCACGGTGATCCACAAGCGCTTGGAGAACCACAGAGAAATACCCCTTCCGATTAATGTACTCGGATGCCAGGTGGGGTGGTGCCAGAATAGGAATATGCGTCCCATCTATTGCCCATCCACAGTTAGGGAAACCCATTTGTGCAAAGCCATCCAGAATGTCCTGCACATTACCCAGAGTCACGGTTCTTCTTAGCAGGATGTGATTAATGGCCCTGCAAACTTGCATCAACACTATTCCAACAGTCGACTATCCCACTCCAAACTGGTTTGCGACCGATCGGTAGCTGTCTGGAGTTGCCATCTTCCAGATTGCAATAGCCGTCTGCTTCTCCACTGACAGGGCAGCTCTCAATCTCGTGTCCTTGCGCCGCAGGGTTGGGGTGAGCTCAGCACACAGTCCCTTGAAAGTGGCTTTTCTCATCTGAAAGTTCTGCAGCCACTGCTCGTCATCCCAGACTTGCAGAACGATGTGATCCCACCACTCAGTGCTTGTTTCCCAAGCCCAAAGGCGGTGTTCCACGGTGTTGAGCATGTCCGTTACTGCCACAAGCGATTTATTGTCACGCACGTTAGGTGAATCGATATCATCGTCGGACTCCTCACTGTAACTTTGGAGCTGAAGGAATAGCTCAACTGCCAAATGTGATGTGCGGGCGACATTCATCAGCAAGGTCCTCAGCAGCTCGGGCTCCATTTCTAACAGAAATCGCGCTGCAGACTCACAATGGTGCCAAACTGCTGGGATGTGTAGCGATGCACAATGGGGCATTGGGACAGGAAGCGGAATGACCCGCACTCTTCCGTCCCCTTCCCACAACCCACAGCACCAAAATGGGACGAGGTGCTCTGTGGGATAGCTACCCACAATGCACCACTCCCAATAGTACTGCAAATGCTGCAAATGTGGCCACACTGCAGCGCTGGTAGCTGTCAGTGTGGCCACACTGCAGTGCTTTCCCTACACAGCTGTACGAAGACAGCTGTAACTCCCAGCGCTGTACAAATGTAAGTGTAGCCATACCCTAAGTCCGTCCTTGTTTTGCAGTTATGATCTCTTAATAAT
This sequence comes from Gopherus flavomarginatus, assembly GCF_025201925.1. Classification (NCBI taxonomy): domain Eukaryota; kingdom Metazoa; phylum Chordata; order Testudines; family Testudinidae; genus Gopherus; species Gopherus flavomarginatus. Next base: position 146,904,574 of record NC_066620.1, on the reverse strand, counting down.
GGAATAGAATCTTCTTAGTGGGCACATTAGCCTAACAGATGGGGATAAATGCAGGCATGCCAGAGAGCCAGTATGTGCATCAGTTTTGATTATTGGGATTTGCATGACTGTTCAGGAATTACAAAAACAGCAGGGACTTGAGAACTTCAACACCTAAAGCTAACAGGATAAAAGGATACTTACATCATGGCTCCAGGGCAGAGTTTAGATAACTTTGAAAATTAAAGCAAACACCTATCTGCCCCCACCGCCATGTTATAAAGTAAATTTGTGGCTCCAGTGCTATTCCTAGTGGAGGAGAGACAGCCGTTATAATAAAATCATTACTCCTAAGCAGTGTCTTGTAGGAGATAACTATTGATGATGGTGTAATTTATGAAATCTAATACAAATTTCAGTCTGATTTTTTTTAATCTCACTGTAGTAAAGAGAAATCTACTGAGGGCCACTGATCTTCATAAATAGGCTAACAAAGGCTTGTTCTCTGCTTATAGTTCAATATTTCAACTAATGTTTAAAAAGTTGTGTGTGGATTCTTTATATCATTGTGGCTAATGGCTATACTCGGAGGGACAGCTCTCTTCTTATTGGTCCACTCCACTTCTTAACATTTTTCTCAATAGTTACGCAGAGTTCTCACTCACTAACCTGGTACATTCTGAGGCTCCTCAGGACCACTTGCTGAACCCTATTCTTTGTCCTTACAGGTTTCATTATGTGCCAGTTATCTCTTAGAATATGTTTTTTCCCCTGGGCGTAACAGTGCTATACAATAAAAGTTGATTGCAATTACCTAAAACTATTTTCATTCTTATTGACTAGTTTGATACTTTACAGTCCCAGAAATCACACTTTTAATAAAACAATAAAAGTTTCTTTATTAACGTTATCATCTCCTTCCCTCTGTCTACATTTCTGCTGATACGATTGATCGTATGGCCTATGTTTGGAATCTTAAGGATCTTCTTCCCTGCTTCTCTTTTGAGCTTCATATAAAAATATCAGCAAATTACAGTGTTATCTTTTTAGATTTACTGGGCCAATTTATTCCCAATTGAAATGTGAAGATATACTAGGGAATACATTGGTCCATTGCATGTTATCTAAAATGGATTTGGGAGCTTTTTAGCCAATGTGATTGATTACTATGATTTCCTCTCTGGATTTGTAGAGAAAGGGATTCATAATTTGCAGGTGGTCCAAACTTCTGTCATACTAGTTCCTCATTTATATTAAACATAATCAAGATACCCTTCCCATTCGTAGAGTGGGCATGGAGAGTACAATTGAATGCAGCTTTATTGTGTAGGTGTTTTTCACATCAAGCATCATACACAGCTAAACAGTGATGTTTCAAAATAAAAAATGAGAAGTGAGGACAGAAATGTAGAAGTACAGAGAAAGAGGAAAATATGTTTTAGATGAGATCTGAAAAGAGATGGAGTCCCCATTCATTACAAGATCAATTTCTAGAGTCCTGCGCAGATACAAAAATGTGGATCTGCATCTGATCCGCATTCGCCAGGATCAACCTGTGATCTGAACTGTGATCCTCTCTAGCTGACTTTTACTTCTATTTGCATCCACACCTGCAGCAGCAAGCTGTCGGGGGGATGGGGAGGGGAAGGGAGCAGAGATCAGTGAGCAGGAGGCTACGGTCTTGCAGGGAAGAGGCAGTACAAGGTCAGGGACTGGGGGTAAGGGGCAGTGCAGGGGTGGAGTCTTGAGGAGAAGGGTAGTGTGTGTGTGTGTGGGGGGGAAGCCACTGGGCAGTCCCAAGCGCAGCCACTGAGAGCTGTGGGCAGCCATGCCTGCGGATAGCCAATGTAAGCAAACTGTCTCGTGGCCCACCAGCGGATCACCCTCATGGGCTGTGCACAGCCTGCAGGCCGCAAGTTGTCCCCTACTGATCTAGAGTGATTGCTTTGTGAAAAGTATTAACCTAGAAGTGATATGGTGTTTTTTCTTTTATCGTTTTCCTTTGTGTTTCTTTGAGAGAGTAGTGATTGTCTGGTTTCATCCACATAGCTATTATTAGGGCATTTAATGCACTGAATGAGATGTACCATATGTTGTGATAGGCATGTGCAGGATCCATGGATCTTGAAAGGTGTGTTGTTGGGGGTATTGATCATTGTAGCAGTGGAGATATGTCTGCAGGCTTTGCATCTGTTGTTCTGGCTGAGTTTGGTGCTGCTTTGAGTTGGTGTGTCCTGGTCTGTGTGGAGCTTGCTTCTGATCATGAGCTTGGAGAGGCTAGGGGTTTGTTTGAAGGCCAGAAGTCGGAGTTCAGGAAAGATTTTGTCAGGATGGCTTACCATTGAAGATGCTTCCAGTGTGAGGTGGCAGATGACAACTAGTGGTGGGTACAGTCGGAGAGGAGTTTATTTCTGTATAGAAGCAGGTTCTCTCTGGGTATTTGGGTGGCCCATTCCATGATGTGATATACTTCTCTGGTTGCGTGACTTTTTTGGTGAAGGCAGTTTTAAGTGGGTAAGATGAATATCCCATACTTTCTTCTAGGAGCATATTCTGAGGTACGAGTGCCTGGTGTATCATGATAGGCTATTATTAGCCTTGGATACATAGGATAAAAGGTTCTAAAGCACCTAAAACCCATTTTCAGAGTTAACTTAATTACCTAAGTATTTATGATGGAAAAATCAATGGGACTTAGGCTTTTTAATGCCTAAGTCACTTTTGAAAATAGAACTTAGCAATGGGAAGTCACTTAAGTGTTTTGAATATTTTCCCCACAATATACACTCAGCTGGTCAAAATGGTTTGAATGAACGTCATTTTGGTTGAAAAAATTCCTTTTCCAAACATGAAATTTTTCATGACAAACTGAGCTTTACCAGCTGAGAATATGGCCCTAAATGAGAGTTTGGTACATTAAGAAAGAAGAGATTGTTTATGACAACTTGGGGCAAGGATGGGACCCAAATTAAAGGAAAGAGTTCTGTGTGGAGAATTTTATATCACCCTTAGAAATTTCCAGTTACCCTGGAATACAATAATTGTACTTTTCTTTACAGATCAGAAAATACCATCATTCCTTTCTATTGCTAAAACTAGTCCTTTAATAAAACTTCCATAGGAAGCGTACTTTAGTTTTTGGCTGAGCCTGGGTTTTTGATCTCCACGCACAAGGAATTATTGTTATCCAAGATCTTAACTGATTGAAATCTTTTTTGCCACCCTATTTTCCCTCCAAATTATGGATATTTAGACTGCACTTTTTGTATCTAATCCATATTCCCCCATCCTTGTTACAAAGCAAATTAATTCAGCACTTTAGACTTCCATTTCAGCCTCCCATTGATTGCTGGAAGGGAGTAGTGTTATTTAAGATTTCCTCCTGTCATATGAAGCTAATAGGTCTGCTTCATTATGGAAAATCTATATGGACTTCAAGAAGAAAATTAGATAATATATTTTGAACACTAGTATGATAACTAATGAGATCTAATGATAGTAAACAGGCTGTGCAACTTCAAATGTGATAGATGTTTTAAAATGCTACGGAAAGAAAAACTGAAATAAATCACCATGCCATTCAGCAATATACCCTTTAATCAAACTAGTGTTTACTGGAGAGCATTATTTCAGAAATAGAATACAATTATGCAGATTACATATATTTTTCCTCATGCTCTTTTTTTCTTTCTTAGCTTGATCCTGTCCTCCACATTCAGTCAAAACTACCCATTGATTTCAGTGGCAATAATGACTGAGCATGGATTGCAGGATTAAGCCCCCTAGTATAATGAATGTCAGTATTCTGTGTTATATGAAAAAGAAATGTGTAAGCGGAGGATTTTTGCCACTCCACCCAATATTTTAAGACATTTGGGAACTACTATATGATTGGAGTCAAATTGTTGATGAGTCTATAAAGCACTTTGAAATGAGAAGTGCTATAAAAGAGCTAGGTATTATTAAGTATTATTATTAATGTACGGTAAGATATTTTACGCAACAGGTTATTAAACTGTGGAACTCATTGCCACAGGATGTCACTGATGCCAAGAGCTTAGCAAGATTTAAAGAGGGATTGACATTTATATGGATAACAAGAATATCCAGTCTTAAAATCATTAATGGTCACAAAAAGAATACAGGAAGGGAGATAAAACCTCATGTTTCAAGTCTTAAAACAATCTCTCCCTCTTAAGAGTAAACATGACCTTTGCAAGGCAGATTACACCCCTCCTCTGCCTGTTGTGGGGTTTCCTGCTGCTTCCTTTAAAGCATCTGGTACTGACTGTTGTTGGAAATAGGATCCTAAATGAGGTAGACTATGCAGCAATTCCTATCTTCCTCTATTTTATTCTAGGAGTGATTTCTAATATATCAATGCTACAGGAAAGAAAGTGAGCCTTCCCTTTATTTTTTTCTTTCAAATAACTATAGAACTTGACTAGAACGAGGGACACAATAGGGAAGCAAAGTAATTTGGCCAAAAAGCTCTGGTTTCCTTTTTAAGAAACACTTGTATAGATAGAACCCTTCATTGTTGTCCTTTCTTGGTGGCAGATTTCTATTTCACTTGTAGCCAACCCCATAATTCAATTAGATGAGTATTTGTATAATCTATATTACTTTGGAGTTGCAAAAGAACATGAGTTAACTTCTGACACTTATTTGCTGAGTGGGATTTTATGTATGTATGTATGTATGTATGTATGTATGTATACATTTTGATAGCATAAAGGTTTACAGGACTAGTGTTAGACTTGATGAAACCCAAAGAAAAGCTCCAAGAGCTCTGCCTGTATCTGTCAAAAATACTTCTTATTATCATTCTATCTCATATTTCTTATCTGTCATATTAGAATTTTTAGTTAATGAAGACTAAAATAGCTGCTCTATGTGAAGGATTAATGCAATACAAAATCTCTTAATTGCATAGAACCTAAAGTATTTATTAAGATAAAGTGTATCTCTATATGGGCTGAGCCACTGCGGTGCATCATGGGATTACAGTTTGACTTTTTATCATGATTCAGGGTGAAAATAAATGTTGAAATATTGGTGTGACAGGGCAAGGATCTGTTCCTGTCTTCTGCTCTGTCTTCACAGACTGTTTGGAGACCTCCAGTCATTAAACACCACCATGTAGTTTATTTATATTGCTCTTTCTATCACCTCTACTGATCCATAAACCACAGTATTTTCAATATCAGTTCCTCCTCAGTCCTCTGCCGAGGAGAGGGAAGAAAGCTTTCCACTCAGAGATCCTTCTTAGTTCTGACTCTGCTAGCCTCTCTCCCTCCAGCACTTCCTTCCTATACCTTTTCTACCCTCTGCATTAAGGGGCAAATTAGCTCTTTAGTCCTCCCAAGCCCTCTCTAATCTGTCAATTAAGCACAGTCAGGTCAATCTCACGGGGAATTAATTAGTGTTCAAGTAATCAGAGTGCTGGCTCTGGTGTTGGTTCCCAGCACTCTGTCATAACTGGAATTTCCCATGGGATGGAAATCCTGATTTTCGATGGGACATTCTGTGTTTAGAGTGACTATAGAAGTAGGCTCTTAGGCCCAAATCCAGCAAAGGACCTAAATCAGATCCTCAAAGGTACTTAGGCATTGCTATGCTCAGGGTTACAACACGTAACCTCTAGGCAGCTTGCCACCTAGTGGAATCCTCTAGCCCAATCTAGGCACGTAGGTACCCCATACAATGCATGGGGAGAGTTAGGTGCCTAAGAAAGGGGAATTTACATCTAAAGGAAAGTACATCTAAGAAATAGAAATCTGCCACCAAAAAAGGACAACAATGAAGGATTCTATCGATGTAAGTGTTTCTTAAAAAGGAAACCAGAGCTTTTTGGCACAAATTACTTTGCTTCCCTATTGTGTCCCTCATTCAGAAGCCAGCACAGTAAGTGGGGAGCCACCTAAACTAGCTAAGGGTAAAATACCGAATAGCAGCACCTTGTTGTACAAGGCAACCAATCATTATCTTTATTAATTCCTTAATAAATGTTGAGTGGGGTCACTTGTTAATCTAATGCAAGGAGTAAGTCATTCTATTCATCTTAATACTTTTATTCTGGATAATCACATTTCTATAAATTATATTTCTTCTTGCAACCAATTATTGGCTGCTGCTACAAAAATCCACCTTTGTTTAATGACAACATATCAGGCCAAACCATCATAGGCATATGGGGTATGTATCCCTGAAATCACTCTTCTAACATCACACCAGAAGCCTTTCAATTTCCCAGAAGATATGGAGATGATCCCCTATGTCACGGTGTCCCGTTCAGCTCGGTGCTGTGAATTTTGCACCTATTTTATTTTGTAACAGTGGTGTGCAAAAATATCTGATGATAATTTCCTACTGGTATTTTCTCCATAAAGAGGCATATGTACTGTTCATAGTAGCCACTACTATATCCTTCAATCCTCCAGAGAGATTTGGTGGTTTTATTCATTTTCCCAGTCAAACCTAAATTGTAGGAGAAAAATAGACCCCAAAAGGATTAAAGTATATAAGAAATGTATTTGACAGAACTAAGTTAAAATCCTTCCCACACTGGCAAAAGACAAAGGTTTAGTCCCAAAACTTAGATTGTAAATTATTTGGGATAGTGACTGGGTCTTCCTCTGCACACTCTATTGTACAATGGTTAGCACAGCCATGGTTCAGTTCTGATCAAGGCCTCTGAGCACAATATTAATACATAATTATAATAATAATAAATAAAACCCTGGCAGACCCGAAAGAAAATAAAGAAGCAAAAATAGTGAGTAGTGAAACTTTTCCTAGCAGGTGGTTTCTTTAATTATCTAACAAAAAAAGGAGGCATAAGAACAACAGTAGGCACTGGTGGTATTGTACAGGACATTCCAGGAACAAGAGTCTCACAGCAGAGAAAATTTGCAGAGACTGTACTCTGTTTTGCAGAAAAATAAAATGCACAAAGCTAGTAAAGTTCATATAATAATGGACATTGATACTGGAGTACAGAATCAGTCCCCAGTTCAGCAGAGCACTAAAGTGTGCACTTAACTTTAGGCATATGCTTAAATTCCATTGATTTCAGTGACACATAACCATGTATTTTAGTGCTTTGCTGAACCAAGGGCTAGATGAAATATTTATTAAAACAGTGTCCCATATCTCCAGTGTACCAATCCAAAATGCAAAATTTTAGCAAACCAGTGCAGTTTTCACCATTGGTTTAAGATCAAGTCCAAAGCAACCAAGAAGAAACCAGTAGAGCAGGGAAAAAAGCAACGAAAACTGTAAAAAAATATACTGCAGAAAATAAAGGAAGATAATCAGGATCCTTCTACAGAAATACATTCTGAGGAGCTAAATTACTTATACGAACTTTGAAAATAAGATTAGAAATGTGAACTGATTTACTGAAACCAAGCTATAGTAACTATGTTATGGAGATAGTGATAGCAACCTCATGGAAAAGAGTGAGATTAGATTTTCATTCTAAGCCATGTTTTCATTCTCCCTCCAATCTTTTCCTGGAGCAAGTGATTTGTTTTCACCTAGGAAGCACAGAATGGGTCTGGAGAAGAATCCTGAGCAACTGGAAAAGAATGCAGCATATATATACTTTTTCACTGTTTAATCATAAAATTGCAGGTGTTATTAATGTCTCCCCTTTGTGTTACATATTTTCAGTCCCAATATCAGCAGAACTCCCACTTCTGGGCAAGAGGGTCCTCAGTCAAATTTTAGCAGGTTCTTCTCCAAGTGTATAAAAGTGCCTGGCAGAAACATGCTTGTTGCTTCCATGGCTATGTTCTGTCAAAATTGTCTGTCATTAGAGACAAACAACTCAGAACTGCGGCTGGGTTTTTTTCCTTCCTATTTCAATGTTATTCTGTGCCACTACACTGATGTCTCATTATACCTGTACAAGAAAGGTTATTATCCCTTCACACATTTAGCTTAAGGTTTAAATGAAAGTACATTATCTAAGTAGTTGAATCAAGGAGCATACAAGTAAAGCTCATTTCAGACTGATCTGTATTTCTTGGTGCGTTAGCAGGTTAACAGCTTCTTTTGAAAATTACTTCATTCAAGGGTTTTCACCATAATTTTGTCCTAATGTGGTCTAGACCAAATGGTAATAAGAGCCTGTAGAAAATTTGCTGCTCATTTTCATTTTTATGTCCTCTTAAAAAAGACAAAGGGGGGGGGTCTTTTCCAAATAATTCAGATAATGCCTTCAAGAATAATATGTGTACGGTTAAGGAGAATTCTATATTGAAAAAGAATTTGTTTAACAGAGTAATATTTGAAATACTTATCATAACATGCAGATATTTAGTATTGCCCAATAATATTAAAAGAGATTCAGGTTGCTAAATTCCTGCACATTATGCTGAATATTCCCCCCCCAGCAATCTTAAAAATAATGCATGAATCATATTCTATTTGGGGAGTGTTTCATATTAATTTCAAATAGTCACAGGATCACATTGGCACCATCATACTAATCTATTCATGCCAACAAATATTGTTATCGTTGTGAGAGTTTATACTGTAGATTTCTTGCCATTAATCTAGGTCTGTGTGAAATATCATAATGGTAAAAATATGTGATGTCAGAAAACAGCTGTGTTTCTCAAATGTGGCCACCGTGGCCACCAGGAACTTTTCATGCCACCACAGCTTCCTGGGTGGTTGGAAGGGGTGGGATGCAAAGCAGTGTTAACAAACACACAAATATCACTTTTCACAGAAACAGATTTACTAGCTAGCAAGTCTAAAAACAAAAAGCAACCTCCGCCCCAAAAAGGCAAAAGAAACAAAAACAAAAGGTCAAGAATGTGCAAAGCACATTATTTGTTTCTATTCTGTTTAGGTCCAATAAAGAATAGAGACAACTGTATATTATTTTTATGATTGAGTCAGCAATTAAAAAAAACCCTATATAAATAAATTACAGTGATTTGGACATGGATATGGGCCTATTTATTTGTTTTTCCTGAAGTTAATTAAGTATTTTAGGAATAATTGTCAGAGTGGCCACCAGGAAGAATTGGCATTCTGAGGCCACCAAAATATTTCTTGTGAGACTCCCTGCTCTAAAAACAAACAGAGCAGACTCTACACATTTGTTATATTTTCATTCAGTATGTTTCTACTTGTTGCAGTGCTAACATTCGAACAGAGGATGAATTCTCTTGTACGGATTGCGAAGCCAGTCAACCTTTCTGAATATTCATATTTGGATATTTGATTTACTTTAGGTTTAAAAATTCATCTAAATAATTTTCAGTCTTTAATTTTAGAATTAGTCAAAAACTGAACATTGTTTGCCCCAAAGAAAATCCCTTTTTTTTCACTGCAAAATTAAAACTCAGAACACTTCAAATCACTCTGTTTGTTTATTAAAGAGAACAGCTAGCTTCTCTGAGAGTATACTACATTCCAGCCCTTCCCCAAAAGATGAACTAGAGGCACTTAACCCTCTTCTTGGCTTTCTCTCTTCCCTTTTTCAGTTCTCCTTCTCTCCCTTCTTTTCCACTTATTTAAATTTTGTGTTATATTAGACAGAACTGAAGTATTGATCAGTATATCTGACTTTCTGAACAGAACAAATATCTCACTGTATTTTGTGTCTGGCTTATTCGTGCTGAAAAAACCCAATATCCTGTATTTTGAAAGAAAACCTATCTTTATGCATCAGTGCATTGGAGCTTTCTTCAGCAATAATTTTTTTTAAATAAATAAAATTGGGTTTAGCATTTCAAGAGTTATTACATCACATTCTTCCCTGGCATAGCTCCATTCACTTCCATTGGCTTCTACTAGGGACAAATTTGGTTGATTAGATTTATGGCAACTGCATTAGGTCATTCAGCGCATGAAAGAATTCATGAACATAGGTGAAATTTAAACATCTTTGTGGTGAGTTTTACTGTAAGACAAACAAGTAAGCAGAAAAGGGTTTGTTTTTCTAAGAACAGAACAAATACAACAGGGCTTTAGCTAGATCAGGCGAGGCTGCACGCGAGCTGATTTTCAGTGGCACTCAGTGGCTCCTGGTCACCGGTCCGGGGGGCTCTGCATTTTAATTTAATTTTAAATGAAGCTTCTTAAACATTTTTTAAAAACTTATTTACTTTTACATACAACAATAGTTTAGTTATATATTATGGACTTATGGAAAGAGACCTTCTAAAAATGTTAAAATGTATTACCGGCACATAAAACTTTAAATTAGAGTGAATAAGTGAAGACTTTGCACACCAGTTCTGAAAAGTTGCTGACCCCTGAGCTAGATAATGTCCAAAGCAGAGGGAAGACACATGACTTGCTGCAGCCAAGCTCAAAGGAAAGGTACAAATTGGCATGCACTTTAGCCAAGTTCTAGAGAAGACAATGAATTATTTCATTCATTTGTATGGATCTACTTTCAGGAGCTCCCTCTTTAGTCTCTCAATCAGAATAAAATCTCTAACTCATCCCAGCATATCCCTCTTATATTGTGCTGGAGGGACTTGGCTAAATCCCCTTAGCTGGCCCAGCCCTGATACCTCAAAATTGCTGAACTCAGAGCAGACTCTTCCAATCATTTTCTGGCTAGAGGGAGAGAGGGTTAACCCTTTCCCAGCAAAATTCTAGATCTGGACACAACAGGTACACCTGTGTGTCAATTAGAGCAGTGGGATACTCAATTATTTCTATTCAAAAGCATTTGTGTGAGGCTTGAAAATCTGAGTTGGGTTTGGGAGTTCTAACAAGACCTGAAAGCAGGCCAATTGCCCCTGGTTGTAAGATATGTAACAGAAGTTTCATTACTAAGACTGAAAGGAAGGATGGTTGTGTCATAAAGGCAGTGGCCTAGCACTAAGAAGAGTGATGTTTAGTTGCTGACTCTGCTAGAGGCTTCCTGAATGACCTAAGTTAGGTATGTAGTCTTCCTGTGTCTCAGTTCCCCATTTGCAAAATAGGGGATGGTGACGATCATCCTCACCCATCTTGTTTAATTAGACTGAAACTTATCAGTGGCAGGGAAAGTCTCTTCCCATGTATTCGTCCAATGCCCATCACAGTGGGGACCTTGGGTCTCTAGATGCTACCAGAAGAATACTTATGCTCTAATGCTAATTTTTTTTCTCACATTTAAATGTAGTATTTTATCTCTTCAGTAGATCATGCCCAGGAACCACATAAACTACAAATATATAGTTGTGCAGGTTATACATGGTAAAAAAAAGAGTTCTAAACAAACACACACATGCGGATAGTTGGCCCAGACACTAAATTTTGTATCAACAATAATTAAAAGTGTAACAATAATGCTGTAATATTGCCTGCAGTGGCTCGAAAGCATGAGTAACAGCTTCAGGGTAGAATGTTAGGAAACAGGGCACAAACCCCGAACTGGTTATGGGTTTTATATTTAGATTTCACTAACCAGTTATGAAGGATAAACCCCTCAGGCACTATAACAGCCTTAACATGGAGTGACAGACAGTCACCTCGGGTATGCTGATCTATCTTGACACCCAGGTGAGCATATCTCTGTGATAGATGATCCTTTACACCAATAATCTCAGCAATATTCAGGTTACTTCCAGTTCCAAAGGACCAGTCACTTACCCCAAGTCAGTTGCAGCGTATATCTCACACCAAAGACAATGCTTGTAGCCAAACCTATAATAAACCATCTACAGATTTGTTAAACAGGAAAAGGAAACCAGAGGGTCATTTACAAAGGTTAAATCAGGTAAACATAGATACACAAATGAGTTATAATCGTAAGTTTCAAAAGATAATAGAACCTTCTAAAATCTGCAAACTTTATATGTCAGTTAGGACTAACCCAGGCTAAGAAGCTGGGGATTTCTTGCCTATGCCTAGAAACACTTTTTGTTCCCCAGAGTCCAAACAGCATTGAGATACCAAGTTCTTTTTTGTTTGGGGTTTTTATCCCCCTTCTGTCATGTGCTCTGAGCTGAAAACTTAGCTGAAAGGAGGAATCCACTTGCATGACTCATCTTCATGGGAGGAAAGCAAGACAATGAAAGTCTTTTGTCCTTCGGTTGATGGTGCATAGGGAAATGCAAATTGCAACATGCTGCATTAGTTGTATAGATGGACCTTTCCTTTTGGGAAGGGCATAATGCCTTCTGTTGAAGACCAGCCCTTCACACTAATAAATGTCTTTCTCCTGTCTGGTGATTTACATAGTCACAGAGGCTCACAATACAACTGCTCTAATATTACCTTACAGTATGGGATACTAATGTGAAAAGTGAGATTAATGCATGCAGCAACTCACAAGCATTCAATGAAGTCTAAATTCTAAACACATTCTGATAATTTTAGTATCTATTTTAACAATGCTAACACACAGGTGAGCCACACTGATTTCAATCATGTACTGTTAGTGTTCAGCTGAGACATGGGGATCTTGGCATGAGTTGGCACCTGTCTGTTGCAATCAGACTGCTGGCATCATTGCTGACATGTACTTTTAATGTTTTAAATAATAAAGGATAATTCTAATATAATTTGGTGAGCCTACCACTTGGATGAATTTGAGGTGGGGTTTTCAAATCACTCTGGTCTCTCTGAAGTCAGTGGTAAAGCTTCCAATGACTTCAGTGTGCCCAGTCGTAGGCTGAAGAGTAATGGATTTACACACTCCATTCTTGAATTTGTTTTGATCCCACAACATAAGAACATAAGAACAGCCATACTTCGTTGACCAGTGGTCCATCTAGCCCAGTGTCCTGTCTTCCAACAATGGCCAATGCCAGGTGCTCAAAAGGGAATGAACAGAACAGGTAATCATAAAGTGATCCATCCCCTGTTGCCCACACCCAGCTTCTGGTAAACAAAGGCTAGGGACACTCAGAGAATGGAACTGCATTCCTTCTCATCCTGGCTAATAGCCATTGATAGACATATCCTCCATGAACTTATCTAGTTCTTTTTTGAACCCTGTTATAGTTTGGGCTTTCACAGCATCACCTGAAAAAGAGTTCCACAGGTTGACTGTGTGAGTCAACATTTTTTCTTTCTCTCTGAGGTCTCTTAGATATTCTTGAAAAATATGTTAGTTTTAAATTTGTTTATGGGAAAAATTATAGTGTTCCGCTTTTTGACCCAAGTCTTTAGCCAAAATTTGGGGTCTTGTGGGTTCTTTCCATTAGGAGAAATTGATGCTGGAGTCAGGTATTTCTTTGATGTAATCCTTTGATGTAATTATTTAGCATTTACATAAAGTCTTGTTTCACTGAACTCAGTAGGAATCAAACAGCAGGAGATAGTTTTCTTGCTCACAGTTCCAAACCTCTTTCCAACTAGCACTTTGCCCCAAAAGCTCTCTCTCTCTTAGCTTTATCTCACAGTCATGCTACGAGTCCACCTCTGGTTGTCCTTAGATTTTCGCGACCTTCTCTGTGTGTTTCAGTGGTGCTTCTCTCTCCCATGCACACAGTTGCAATCCAATCAATCCCCTACTTCTGCCTTTGGTATTCAACCCCTGGGAAATCTTTGGGCCACAATTCTCAACTCCAGACTTTCATGTGGCTTGTTAATTGGGTCATGGTTCTATGAATTCAGCTATCTATTACATAAAAGGAGCTCAATTTCTTTTTACCTTTGTCCTGCATGAAGAGCAGCTGGTATACCCACCAGCTTGAACCAGGTTTTCTCCAACCCTTAATATCACATTATGATATGATAACAAACCAGATAAACTCTTCCCTCAACCTCTGTGGCCTGTCTGTAGCAGAACCAACGTGGTTACACTATCCACGAGGGAATGGTATGTAGTGACCTTGACAGGGGGCATATATGGTGAGGGGGGAGGACTTTCTTCATCTCTCTATAACTATATGGATCTACCTGTTAGCCAATCTTTCCCTGAATGTGTGTGGAGGGCAGGAGACAACAGTGGTCTTGGAGGCTACTGAGAAGAAGATCTGGCTAATTTTACAGTTTGCATTAAATCCAACACTCATTTGCTGCTCCTGTTGTCATCCTAGTCATAGTTTTAACAAACTGAAAGGTTAATTGCTGATTTCAAATTACTATAAATTGGGAACACAACTGGTCAAAAGGCTGTACTCAAAGAGTAGTTATCAATGGTTCCCTGTCAAACTGGGAGGACCTATCTAATGGAGTCCTGCAGGGGTCAGTGCCGGGACCAGTATTTTTCAACATTTTTATAAATGAGTTGAAGCGGAGAGCATGATTACAAAACTTGCAGATGATGCCAAAATGGGAGGGGTTGCAAGTGTTTTGGAGGACAGGATTAGAATTCAAAATGATCTTGACAAATTGGAGAATTGGTCTGAAAACAACAAGATAAAATTGAATAAAGACAAGTGCAAAGCACTTCACTTAGGAAGGAAAAGTCAAATGCACAACTACAAAATGAGGACTAACTGGCTAGATGGTGATATTGCTGAAAAGGATCTGGGGGTTTATAGTGGATCACAATGTGAGCAATTACTAAAAAAAGGCTAATATCATTCTGGGATGTATTAACAGAAATGTCATATGTAAGACATGAGAGGCAATTGTCCCACTCTGCTCAGTACTGGTGAGGCCTCAGCTGGAGTACCATGTCCAATTTTGGGTGCCACACTTTAGGAAAGATGCAGAGAAATTGGAGAGAGTCCAGATAAGAGAAACAAAAATGATAAAAGATTTAGAATACCTGACCTATGAGGAAATGTTAAAGAACTGGGCAGGTTTAGTCTTGAGAAATGAAGACTGAGGCGGGACCTGATACATTTTCAAATATGTTAAGGCTGTGGTGGGCAGCAGAATCCGCTAGTGGGCCGCAAGACAGTTTGTTTACATCGACCGTCCGCAGGAACATCGCCCACAGCTCCCAGTGGCTGCGGTTCTGTAGCAAGTACTTTTATGAGGTATTCCTAGGTTTTCTGCTGTTGCCACAACCATTTATCAATAAAGTCTGATAAGCAGATATTAATTCTCACCTCAGCATTCATTTGATGCATTGAAAGCTAGCACTCTCTTTCTCGCTTTCTCTCCAGTTCCTTGTTCCTTTTGGTTTCCTTAATTCTCTGCCCAATATTTTTGTCTTCTCCCCTTTCCTTTTCCTCTCCTTTTTATTTGTCTCCGTTCCATCTTTCTGTTCCTTATTGAACTTGATTCTTTCCTCTTTCCAGATCTTCCTGTCATAGTCAAAAAAAGGGCACTTATGACTCTTTTGTCCCCCCTGCCATATACATTTAAAGAAGTATCTTCATTCCTTGTATTTTTGCAGTACTGCAACACCTTGGTTTTGCTCCTGAGATTTTGGAGAGATATTTTACCACTCTGACAGGGACTTCAGGGTTCATATCACTGAATCAGAAATATAGCTAGTATGGACTCATAAATCAGTATTACTAAGGTGTATCTCAAGAACTGAAACATTTTTATTGCAAACATCAGTGATAATATGGGCCTCAGGATTCCCCTGGAATATGGATGAGTACAAACCATTTAGGAGCAAATATTCTGGCTGATAACTGACAGCCAGCCAAAAGCAGCCCCTGATAAAGATAAATAACCTGTACTCAGGGAAATTTTTTGCATCATTAAACATGGTGAGCTCATTAGCTAGCAGGGGGTGGAGCTGAATCCCTAAAGAGATAAATCTAAATTATGTGCGCTGTAGTGATCATAACAGTAATGCACCATCTTGGCTAACTAACTGACATCAACGGGGAAGGGAATTTCAGATTTAAATGAACCAAACTACTGAGCATTGCAGTGCACATACAGATTAATTGGAACATATTCATGAACTTTTTATACTTATTCTACCTCTTATTTTGATTTGTGCCAAACACTAAGGCTTGGTCTACACTACAGTATTAGGTTGATGTAAGGTAGCTTATGTTGACCTAATTATGTCAGTGTTAATTATAATAATATATGGAGATATACCTATCTCATAGAACTGGAAGGGACCCTGAAAAGTCATTGTGTCTAGCCCCCTGCCTTCACCAGCAGGACCAAGTACTGTTTTTGTCCCAGACCCCTAAGTGGCTCCCTCAAGGATTGACTTCATAACCCTGAGTTTGGCAAGCCAATGCTCAAACCACTGGGCTATTCCCCCCATACTACAGACCTGCTCCCTCCAATGTAAGTTCCCTACTACATTGACCTAACCACCTCTGTGAGAGGCATAGGGCTTATGTTGGTGTAGTTAGGGTGATGCAGTGTCTGTGTAGACACTACTGTGTTACTTACATCAGTTGTTGGCTGGCGTGGAACCATGAAATTGACAGGAAAGCTGGGCTATCACCCCAGGGCAGGTGAAGGGCTCCAGATAAAGTCTAGCTGCCTCCCCTCAGGTTGCCCCTGGGTTTTGGCTCCCCCAGTCCTGCTGTTGCCTGGGCTCCCCACCCCCAGCTCTGAACCAGGCTACACCTGTCTGGCTTCCCATTCCCAGCTGCACTGGGCTCCTGGTTCTCCGCAGGCAGCCTGGGTGCTGCCTGGAGGCTCCTGGCTCCCTGCCAGGAGCTGCCCAAACTCTGGATACAGAACTTCTGGCTGGAAGCCTGGCTGTGGCAGGGAGCTGAGAGCTTGGGGGAGAAGGGGCAGCTGGGCCCCTGGAGGCAGGGAGTGGGGGGACCCAACAGCCCAGAGGGCAGCTGGGTTCCTGGCAGGAAGCTGTGTGTGGACCTGAAAGCCCAGGTTGTCAGCCCCCAACACTGCTTCTCTTAAATCAGTGGAAGTGCATCTGATGCGGACGCGCACCACCAACAGAAGGAGTGTAGTGTGGACATGAACCACTGCAGTAATTACTGCAGTGACTGTAAATCAATCTAACATAGATTGACTTCAGTTTCTAGCGTACACATGCCCTGAGTGCTTAGAATTATCCCAGGAGTACCTGCATCCTTTTTTCTTTTTCACTTGATTTGACTAGTCCTCAACTTGCTTCCCATTAACCACCCTTCACCACAGTTGCATCAGCTCTTGGATTAGGGTTTTAGATAGATAGTGTACATTTAGTGGCACTTAAAAACAAACAACCCCCCCAAAAAAGTTTAGATCGTGGTCACTCATTTAATATTTCAAAAAGGCAGAAGAATTTTGAAATCAGAGTAGCAAAAACATTTAGTCACATAGTTCACTGTCATTTGAAGTTCTGGCAAGAGCAACAATAACAAGGAGAAACTTTAAATTGGATCCCTCCCCCTTTTCTTTTTACTTAAAGTAAATCAAATACCTTTTTAAAAACATTCTCCAGGGGAGTATTGTCTTGACTAGAAAAATAATTGCCAGCCTTTGAACCCCATTTTTAATTGTTTTGAAAACAAAACAAAAAAGTTAAATATGTTGAAAAATATAAAGGACATAAATAAATAAAAATAACAAATGTTGGCAAGGTAGTGTTTGTGCAAGTATCTTTTTAATATTCATAGATTCCTTTGATATGCTGGGTGACTATGATAAATAAGGAAGTAAATTTCTAACAGTCCAAATTTTCAAATAAGCCTTTAAAATACATTCATTTGCATCAGTTTACATTATTAAGATTACATTTGCAAGTCTTTTTGCTCATATAAAACCATGTACACATGTTTTTAACTAGTAATTGGTCTTCCAGTGTGCAGTATGCATGCAGAAATGCCCATGTAGGTGGGGAAAAAATCTAGTCTTTCAGCATATGCAAAAAGATGAACTTGCAAATTTTGTAGGAATGTTTGACAATATGGCCCTAAAGGCTTAGTCATAGCCTTTTGTGTGAAAGACAGAGACATCCTTTAGGAAAGGATGTAGAAATGTAAATGTAAAGGAGAATCTCAGTTTTGGTTCTTATTATTTTTAAAGTAAGTTTCTGGCCTCTTTCCTTGCAAAGACAGCATTAAAAATGTAACCCAGTCATTACGGATGGAAAGAAGAAGCAGCTGGACTCCACTTCTGCAGCATGAGGCTCCAGGGACAGTGGGAACCTAAACCCTCCCTCCCCAATGTCTCACATACACAGCTTTAATATAAAATTAACTAGTGGACTAGGGGACTATTCCTAAGAAAAGTGTCACTGCCCTCCCCAAAATTCTTAGGCTGGTGCTGTACAGAGCATAGTGACACCAATGGACAGGAATCACTAACATGGACATTAACAAAGAATGGCTTTGCATGCCCATCAAGAAATGCCAATGCATATTGTGAGTGCACTTTGTTGCATGCAAGTGCAGTAGCTGTATGCCCAAAATATGCTGCTTAGATAGGTCTTTGCAAGACAAGAAGCTTTTAAAGTTTTAACAGTGTCTGAGAGGACTGGTCCCTCAGAGAAGCAAATAAAACATGGAGGCAAGGATTTTATAGCTTGGTTGGACCCTGTGGGGATACAGCATTTCAAAGTGGTGGCACTGTATCTCACAATACTTATCCAAAAAGGAGATTTATCAAGATTATGATGGAGTCAATAGCTGGACAAGTCCTAGTCACATACTCACCTGGAAAAATAATGCTGGAGTGCAACTGTATAAATATGTACCAAATCTGCTTAACAGATTTCAGATAGCAGGGCATTTTACAAAGTGGGTGTAGTAGAAGAGATATTCTAGCAGCCATGAAATTTCAGTGTAATGTCCTGTTTCTGCAAAGCACTTAAACTTGTTCTTAGCTTTAAATATGTGCCCAAGTCCCACTGATAGTGCTTAAAGTTAAAGATATACTTAAGTGATGTGCTGAATACACACCACAATGAGGAAATAGCTAGCAAGAACTCTTTATCAGGATATCTCAAGACGCGTTTATGTGTGTGAGGAGGGAAGATACATGAGAAAGGAGAGCATGTCTCTGTGTTGCTGATTTTTTAAGCTTAGAAAAAAAAACTCTCTGCTAATCATTTTTATTTTAAAGAAACCCTACCCGTCTAGACAAAATAGTTGATTTTAAATTTTTATGAATTGTCGTAAAGTAATTATTAATTCTTTAAAAGTGATCTAAATTCAGAATTTCTTCCCAAACAAAATTCTGGTATTTTTACATTTGTATTCATCCCAAATCATGATAAAAATAAAAAATATCAATAATTTGTGCTCAACAAAAGTTTGAAAGATTTCAATTCAGAACTCTCAGGATGTTTTAATTGGGCTCCATTTAATTCTGGCTGCCATGGTGTTGTAGTTTGTGTGCATCATGATATATGGGCCAGGTTCTTTATTTGGACTACATGTCCCAAAATGCTCTCTGATTATGGATTTTCATGCCACACTGTCACGTTCAACCAGAGGAGAAACTATAGTGCATCATGGGAGATATGATTCGGCAAGAGCGCCTGAGCAATAGGAGAGAACGGAAGCATGCAGCACCTGAACTACAAGTTCTATTTGGCTTTAGGACAATTTAGGCAGATACAGATTAATGTTGAACTTACCTAAAATGAAAAGAGAAACCAACATGTTTTGATGTGGGATCATGCAATTTGAAACCAGTTTTTCTGTTAAACACATTCTGATGGAAAATTCCTGACCAGTGCTATGATCCATACATATAAAATGCAAGGGTCAGTTTTCATCTCATGGATTTGTACATGCATGTCCATGTACTCACACTTACAAACATGCAATATACAGTCAAATACAAATGCAGAGGTGAAAATAAGCTGGTCTGGTCCGGCGTACCGGCAAGAAAGTGCCAACCGTACTGGCAGGGCCGCTGATGAGGGAAGGGGGCAAAAGGGGCCCTGCCTCGGGCCCCAGCAATTTAAAAGGGCCCTGGATTCCTGGTAGCGGTGGGAGCCCTAGGGCTCCGGTGGCGATTTAAAGGGCCTGGGGCTCCCAGCCACCGCTGCCGCTACCACAGCAGTGGCTGGATTCCCCGGGGATGATGCCACTGCTACCCTGGGGCTACAGCGGCCATTTAAAGGGCCTGTGGTTCTGGCTGCCATTGCTGCTATTGCGCCTGTTGCCGGAACCCCAGTTCCTTTAAATCATTGCTGAAGCCCCGGGTGGCGTGGGCTGGGCAGTGCTGAAGAGCTGACTGGGGTATTTTGTCCCCAGCCCTGCCCCTTCCAGGGGCCCAGAGCTGCCCCTCCCCATCCCTCCCACCTTGCCTAGGACACCTGCTGCCCTGTGTACTGGTAAGTCATTTACTTTCTCTCCTGTACAAATGTAATAATAACTGAGTCCAGAATAAAAGGTCTTCAACAGTCTCTGACTGCTGAATCACACTGAATGTGCATTTATCCATTAAAAGCCACCTAACTTTTTAATTTGACATTTTTCCTTTAAAAAAAAGGCAGAGCAATTATGCTGTACTAATGCTAATAATCTGAAAAATGTTTTTCAAATTCAAGTCTTCGTTTCCTACATCCCCTTTTCTCAGAGGCCCTGCTTCATTCATGTACCCAAGTCTGCATGTAACTGCATGTTGCATTTGAAGAAGTGGGTTTTTACCCATGAAAGGTTATGCCCAAATAAATCTGTTAGTCTTTAAGGTGCCACTGGATTCCTCATGGTTTTTGTGGATACAGACTAACATGGCTACCCCTCTGATACTTTGTAACTAGTTTAAACATTTGAATAGCCCTGTAGACTTCAATGGTCAAACTCATCACTTGCTTAAAGTTACCTGCTTGCTTAAGTACTGTGCTGAATCAGGGCCATGGTCCATTCTTCTCTGTTCATTTGGACTTTTCACATTCTCCTTGCCTCTCTTCTGCCTCCTGTCTTTGTTTTCTTTATTTCTCATTCTGTTCTCTTTTCTGTTTGACCTACCCTCTCCTCTCCCTTCCTCAATTCCCTGGCTTATTTTAAATATGTCTGAAGGCCAGACCATTCCTCCCTCTCTGCCCCCAAGTGAATATCTGCTTTGTGGTAGCAGGAAAGAGCATTTTACTGAGGGGACTAATCTAAAACCTTCTGAAGTCAATGGGTTGTCTATACTGCAATAAAAGATCTGCAGCATGTCCGTGACTGGCTCAGGTTCATGGGCTCAGGCAGTGGGGTTATACAATTGCAGTGTAGGTGTTCGGGCTTGGTTGGAGCCTGGGCTTGGAGACCCTCTAAATGCTTACACTGCATTTTTATAACCCATTCAGTGGGTTTTGAATCAGGCCCTAGATGGAGAGTTTTCTGACGTGCCTACTTAGTCTGGGAAAAGAGTGCTGCTGTTCCTGCTGTGCATTCTAACAGTGACACTCCAACTGCATAGAAAAAGCGGGAAAGAACAAAAATATTGCAATCTACAAGTTTACGGAGCCCATACTTTTGCACTAGTTTTTATCGTACAGCATGCAGGGCTGAGAAATTACTTATACCTACCTTCCTGCCTTCTGACATCTGGTTATTCCTCAATTAGATATACAATTTTTTTTAATCATGACACAATGCTGAATAAACAGTTCCATGAAAGCCATGCTTTGTTTCTAGTTGCAAAAACATTCTAGTTCCTTTCCATCACCTTTATTCAAAAATTTTAGTAATCACCAGTAGATGTTAGTAAATCATATTGACCCTTCATAGATAGTTAATTTCTGTGTGTTTATTTTGAGCTATCTGGTTACCTTTACTGCTGTATTCTGCACACAAGTATATACCAGGTCAGCCTAGGGAGCCATTGATAATGCTTGCCAACCAGTTTATACTTGAGAACCTTGACCCTTTTATAATGTGTGTCTTCAAAGGAATACACCACAAAGGGCTGTTAGTTACAATCAATGGAAAATTGGCAAATCTGTGGTGTTTTTCATAAGCAAGTGTTTTGGAGGGTTCTTTGTTAAGATCCACTTTCAACACAAGTGAAAAATAAATCGATCACATTTTAAACTCGATTCCATGAGGATTTTTTGTGTTACGTAAATGAAATTATTGGGATTCAGGGGAAATACTAAAACATCCCAGAGTGTAAAGCTTAACTGTTTTTCATAATTTTTACCAACTTCTTAATTGACCCTTTAACAACACACTTTTGTTCTTTTTCTTAGATACAATATTTTCAAAGTATTTCTGTTCCTGAAAACGTCATTTTTGCTAAACCCACAGCTTCAAGGATACATGAGTAAGATCATGTGCAAGCAATAGACTTTTCAGCCATTATAATAATCAATGCAATATAAGCAAATCAACAGATGTTAGCATCTTACATTTGAGCTATCAATATGCATGGTTCAGAGAGGGAAAAACAACTCTAAAGGTGAATACAAAGCAGGCATCATAAAGCACGGCAAAAACTTAATCTAGCATGCTTTAAAGCCAATTATATTTTTAATACACTTTATCCTCAGTAGGCCCTCAAGAGGCATACACATAATGTTGGAACTTTCATTAGGATTCAAAAAATGACTTTAAATCTTTCAGCGGCAAATATTTCTAATCATTTGTAAATTTAATTAGTGAGCACCCATGTTTGATTAGCATATTTCTGAATATGATCATACACTAAACCCAGCACCTCAGCGCTTTGTCAGATGAACTCTAACCTCTCCTTGATTCTCAACACAGGTGTGCCTGCAAATGAAAGTTCATGTGTGGAACATCACAATATATTTCTCTCTACATTACTGGAAATTCATATGCTTTAGATTTTCTCTGTTTTATTTCCTGCCTGCTCACATTCTGACATGCTTCTGCATAAAAAAGATGTGACTAGTCACAAATCATATAATTTAATCATATAATCACATATCTGAAAAAACACTGATTTAGTAAGTGGTGCTCCATACTTATTTCATGGTGTCCCATCTAATTGTACAGCAGCTTTATCTCATTAATTACAAGCTCATCAAAACACTTATTGATTGCTGTTGAAGTAAATATCAAGATTTATTGATTCAAAGGGTTAAAAGACTGACCAAGGTGATAAGACAATGGGCACAATAACAAGTGTGACATTGGTATATGTATAAATTCAGAATGCTTTTATCTACGCTATTTGGAAATCTCTTCATCTAAAGTCATTTAACATATTCAGTTTCCATCAATTCTCTCTTTAAATTAACACTCTAAAGAGGAGATGAAGATGGAGATCCAGAAAAAGCTGATATTCACCTCTTTTGAGTCTATCAAGAAGCAAAAATGTGTATAAGCTATCTGATTGGCTCATCAGAATTAAATAGTAGTTTTCAAAGAGTTCAGAGACAGGTAATCAGGATAAACTCATTTACCTATATTGTTCCGTTCCTTGGGAAGAAGTGAAGGATAAAAACATGATTACACATCAGATGACTGTTTTTGGCCTATCATGAGCCTAGATTTTTTTTTCCTGCATGTAATAATTTTCATTGTTACTTTTTGATATATCAATCTTGTGTATTGTTCATAACAAAATGTGAACACAACCAAGATAGATATTCTTTAGAATAAATGCATAAGTAGTGAAGTAGGATTTATTAGTAACAGCTAATAATTAAAAAACATAAACCTAGATTATTTTAATTTTAACAGATTATAACTATTATATTACTAAATGTCTTGTGCTATCCACTTAATTTTGTTCTAGTTTCATCCAGGATACAGTTGGATGTCATAAACAAATTGTTGACATTGAAGACCATGACATCTCACAACCGCTTCAGGTTGTATCACATAAATATAAGTAAAAGGGGAAACAGGGTGTATCCTTTTGGGACTTTTGAGATGCAAGATGTTGGCAGATGTCACATGTTGTTAGAGCTGAGTTGTCTGCTATTTTCTCAATGGTTTTGCCTTTGGATGGGAAACTGGAGAAAGGGCAATAGCTGGAGAGATTTTTTGCACTACATGTTGGCTTTCTGAGGATTGCCTGGACTATTACACTCTTCAGTGAGGATAGCAGGTTCATTTCTCTGAATTAGACCTTCATTATTGGATTTCAGTCAGTTAAAGGATCATGGATCTGTTTCAAAATTAGTGACTTAAATATTCCTCAGTGTTTCAGCCTTCAGTTTATGTAATAGGGCCAAACTAAGTCAGGATAGCAGGGAAATTAATGCCATGTGGTCTGGCTTAGAGTATTCTACATAGAGTTCAAATCATGTTCAGTTGATCTTTTGTGCCAAGCAGATGAGAGCTCTTAAAGCATAAAGAACATAAGAATGCCATTCTGGGTCAGGTCAGTGGTCCATCAGTCCAGCATCTTGTCTTCTGACAGTGGCTGGTGCCAGATGCTTTAGAGGGAATGAACAGAACAAGACAATTACTGAATGATCCACCTACTGTCTTCTAGTCCCAGCTTCTGGCATTCAGAGGTTTAAGGATATCCAGACATCCAGACAACTTGGCTAATAGACATTGATGGGTCTACCGTGATGGGTTGGACCACAGAAACCCCCTTGGGGCTGCCAACTATGTGCCTAGGATACTTTTGCCCCTGCTTTCTCTATCAGCTTGGGACTCCAGCACCCTGTCTTGTTGAGCTGGACATGCCAGTCTGCTCCAACACAGACCCTGGGTCTGGACCACGTGCCCACAAAGCTGCAGACTTAACTGAAAGCAACTAAAGAAGTGTTCCTGTCTTTAACACTCAGATGTTCAACTCCCAATGGGGTCCAAACCCAAATAAATCTGTTTTACCCTGTATAAAGCTTTATTCGCCCTCTATAACACTGATAGAGAGAGATGATGGCTGTTTGCCACCCCCCCTACCCCCTGGTATTAATACATACTCTGGGTTAATTAATAAGTAACAAATGATTTTATTAAATACAGAAAGTAGGATTTAAGTGGTCCCAAGTAATAGCAGACAGAACAAAGTGAATTACCAAGCAAAATAAAATAAAACATGCAACTCTAAACCTAATACAGTAAGAAAACTGAATACAGATAAAATCTCACCCCCAGAGATGTTTCAATAAGCTTCATTCACAAACTGGACACCTTCCTACTCCGGGCACACTCCTTTCCCCTGGTACAGTCCTTGTTCAAGCTCAGGTGGTAGCTCATGATTGCAGCCTCTTTTGTTCCGTTCCACCCACTTATATATCTTTTGCATTAGGCGGGAGTCATTTGTCCCTCTCTGGGTTCCCGTCCCTCCTTCTCAATGGAAAAGCACCAGGTTAAAGATGGATTCCAGTTCAGGTGACATGATCACATGTCACTGTAAGACTTCATTACCTACTTGCCATCACATGCTATACAGGAAGACTTACAGGTAAAACAGAGTCATCTACAGTCAATTGTCCTGGTTAATGGGAGCCATCAAGATTCCAAACCACCATTAACAGCCCACACTTTGCATAATTACAATAGGCCCTCAGAGTTATATTTCATATTTCTAGTTTCAGATACAAGAGTGATACATTTATACAAATAGGATGATCATACTCCGTAGATTACAAGCTTTGTAATGATACCTTATAAGAGACCTTTTGCATGAAGCATATTTTAGTTACATTATGTTCACACTCATCAGCATACTTTCATAACATCATATAGAATGCAACGTCACACCTACCCTCCATGAATTTACCTAATTATTTTTTGTACCTGATTATACTTTTGGCTTTCACAACATTCCCTGGCAATGAGCTCCACAGATTGACTGTGCATTATGTGAAGAAGTACTTCCCTATGTTGGTTTTAAACCTACTGCCTATTAACTTAATTGGTTTAACCCAGGTTCTTGTGTTATAGGAAGAGGCAAATAACACTTCCCTATTCACTCTCTCCACACCTTCATGATTTTATAGACCCCCTTAGTCAGCTCTTTTCTAAGATAAACAGTCCCCTTCTTTTTAATCTCTCCTCACATGGAACCTGTTCCACAACCCTAATATTTTATGTTGCCCATCTCTGTACTTTTTCCAATTCTAATATATATTTTTTGGAGATGAGACAACCAGAAATGCATGTAGAACTCAAGGGGTGGGCATACCATGGATTTAGATAGAGGCACTAGCATATCTTCTGTTTTATTATCTATCCCTTACCTAATGGTTCCTAACATTCTATTAGCTTTTTTTTAAAGGTTGTTATACACTGAGTGGATGTTTTCAGAAAATTATCCAAAATGACTCCAGAATAGTCAGAATTATGTTTTCTAATGTACATTACTTTACATTTATCAACACTGAATTTCATCTGCCAGTTTCCTTGTCTAGTCACCCAGTTTTGCGAGATCCTTTTGTAACTCTTCACAGTCAGCTTTGGACTTGACTGCCTTGAATAATTTTGTATCATCTGCAAATTTTGCCACATCATTGTTAACCCCCTTTTCCCACTCACTTATGAATGTGTTGAACAGCACTGGTCCCAGTACAGATCTTTGGGGGATCCCAGTATGTATTTCTCTCCATTGTGAAAACTGAATACTTATTCCTACCATTTGTTTCCTATTTTTTAAATAGTTACTGAACCATGAGAGGATCTTCCCTCTTATCCCATTACAGCTTACTTTGCTTAAGAGCCTTTGGAGAGAAACCGTGTCAAAGGCTTTCTGAAAGTTCAAGTATACTATATCCACTGGTTCAATCTTGGCCAGACATTTGTTGACCCCCTCAAAGAATTCTAATAGATTGGTGAGGCATGGTTTTCCTTTACAAAAGCTGTGTTGACTCTTTCTCAAAATATTGTGTTCATTTACCCATTGGTCCCCTGAACCTATAAACCAAGCCACATCCAAAACCTTTCTGTTTAAAGCAGAGCAGAGCGGTCAGGGAGCTGCAGATGGGAATTTGAGAGAGTTTGACATAGGGAGGCTTACGATGGTGAGGAGGATCCGCAACACCTGTGGCAGCACTGCTTCTGTCTCCTCCACCTGCGCCTGTAGCCAGACAGAGCACCAAAGCATGGATGCTTTTACCCAGATTCTGGTGTGGGCTTGCAAAGACTGTAACTTGCAATTTCCACTTACTGATATCCAGGCTGGGGGTGGCATCCAATGTGAAAGGGCCTACTGGTGGAATCTCTCAGGCAGCAGGTGGGAGAGCTACAGGAGGAGGTGGCTAGGCTGAGGAACATCCGTATCCATGAGCAATTCCTGGACAGTATCCATGTGGAGACAGCTGACATAGCTGTCCTAGTTCACAGGACTACTGACACACCAGTGGAGGAGGAGATGGCCCAGGGTGGACACTGGCAGCTGGTTACTTCTGGCAGCAGGCAGTGCTCAACCCCTGCTGCGAACCCTCCTGCTGTGGTAATAGATAACCGTTATGCTCTTCTTGATACAGGAGAGAAGGAATGACCCCCAACAGTTAAGGAGGGGAAGCCTCGTACCCCTAAGGCTGGGAGGTCTGCTGCCACCACTGATAAGAAACGTAGGGTAGTGGTGGTTGGAGACTCTCTGCTGAGGGGGACGGAGACACTCATCTGTCGCCCTGACCGTTCATCCCGGGAGGTATGCTGCCTGCCAGGGGCCCGTATCCGAGATGTTACAGAGGCATTGTGGAGGATTATCCGGCCTTCTGACTACTACCCCATGCTACTCATCCATGTGGGCACAAATGATACTGTGAGGTGTGACACTGAGCAGATCAAGAGTGACTACAGGGCTCTGGGAGTATGGGTGAAGGAGTTTGGAGCGCAGGTGGTATTCTCTTCGATTCTTCCTGTCGAAGGTAGGGGCCCGGGCAGAGACAGATGCATCATGGAGGTGAATGCCTGGCTGCGAAAATTGTGTCACCAGGATGGCTTTGGCTTCCTCGACCACGGGATGCTATTTGAGGAAGGACTGCTAGGCACAGATGGCGTTCACCTTTCGAGGAGGGGAAAGGCCTTATTTGCGCACAGATTGGCTAACCTAGTAAGGAGGGCTTTAAACTAGGTTCGACGGGGACAGGTGAGCAAACCCCACAGGTAAGTGGGGAACAAGACCTGGGAGATGAGTTGGAAACAGGAGGAAGCACGGGCTATAATGGCAGAGAGAAAGGAGGGTCAGGGCAAAGCTGGGAGGCAAGATCAAACCAGTATCTTAGATGCCTATATACAAATGCAAGAAGTATGGGTAATAAGCAGGAAGAACTGGAAGTGCTAATAAATAAATACAACTATGACATTTTTGGCATTACTGAAACTTGGTGGGATAATACACACGACTGGAATGTTGGTGTGGATGGGTATAGTTTGCTCAGGAAGGATAGACAGGGGAAAAAGGGAGAAGGTGTTGCCTTATATATTAAAAATGTACACACTTGGATTGAGGTGGAGATGGACATAGGAGATGGAAGTGTTGAGAGTCTCTGGGTTAGGCTAAAAGGGGTAAAGAACATGGGTGATGTCCTGCTGGGAATCTACTACAGGCCACCTAATCAGGTGGAAGAGGTGGATGAGGCTTTTTTCAAACAACTAACAAAATAATCCAAAGCCCAAGATTTGGTGGTGATGGGGGACTTCAACTATCCAGATATATGTTGGGAAAATAACACCGCGGGGCACAGACTATCCAATAAGTTCCTGGACTGCATTGCAGACAACTTTTTATTTCAGAAAGTTGAAAAAGCTACTAGGGGGGAAGCTGTTCTAGACTTGATTTTAACAAGTATTGGAGAACTCGTTGAGAATTTGAAAGTAGAAGGAAGCTTGGGTGAAAGTGATCATGAAATCATAGAGTTTGCAATTCTAAGGAAGGGTAGAAGGGAGTACAGCAAAATAGAGACAATGGATTTCAGGAAGGCGGATTTTGGTAAGCTCAGAGAGCTGATAGGTAAGGTCCCATGGGAATCAAGACTGAGGGGAAAAACAACTGAGGAGAGTTGGCAGTTTTTCAAAGGGACACTATTAAGGGCCCAAAAGCAAGCTATTCCGATGGTTAGGAAAGATAGAAAATGTGGCAAAAGACCACCTTGGCTTAACCATGAGATCTTGCGTGACCTACAAAATAAAAAGGTGTCATATAAAAAATGGAAACTAGGTCAGATTACAAAGGACGAATATAGGCAAATAACACAAGAATGCAGAGGCAAGATTAGAAAGGCAAAGGCACAAAATGAGCTCAAATTAGCTATGAGAATAAAGGGAAACAAGAAGACTTTTTATCAATACATTAGAAGCAAGAGGAAGACCAAGGACAGGGTAGGCCCACTGCTCAGTAAGGAGGGGGAAACAGTAACGGGAGACTTGGAAATGGCAGACATGCTTAATGACTTCTTTGTTTCGGTCTTTACTGAGAAGTCTGAAGGAATGTCTAGTATAGTGAATGCTTATGGGAAGAGGGTAGGTTTAGAAGATAAAATAAAAAAAGAGCAAGTAAAAAATCACTTAGAAAAGTTAGATGCCTGCAAGTCACCAGGCCCTGATGAAATGCATCCTAGAATACTCAAGGAGTTAATAGAGGAGGTATCTGAGCCTCTAGCTATTATCTTTGGGAAATCATGGGAGACGGGGGAGATTCCAGAAGACTGGAAGGGGGCAAATATAGTGCCCATCTATAAAAAGGGAAATAAAAACAATCCAGGAAACTACAGACCAGTTAATTTAACTTCTGTGCCAGGGAAGATAATGGAGCAGGTAATTAAAGAAATCATCTGCAAACACTTGGAAGGTGGTAAGGTGATAGGGAATAGCCAGCATGGATTTGTAAAGAACAAATCATGTCAAACTAATCTGATAGCATTCTTTGATAGGATAACGAGTCTTGTGGATAAGGGAGAAGTGGTGGATGTGATATACCTAGACTTTAGTAAGGCATTTGATACGGTCTCGCATGATATTCTTATAGATAAACTAGGAAAGTACAATTTAGATGGGGCTACTATAAGGTGGGTGCATAACTGGCTGGATAACCGTACTCAGAGAGTAGTTATTAATGGCTCCCAATCCTGCTGGAAAGGTATAACAAGTGGGGTTCCGCAGGGGTCTGTTTTGGGACCGGCTCTGTTCAATATCTTCATCAACGATTTAGATGTTGGCATAGAAAGTACGCTTATTAAGTTTGCGGACGATACCAAACTGGGAGGGATTGCAACTGCTTTGGAGGACAGGGTCAAAATTCAAAATGATCTGGATAAATTGGAGAAATGGTCTGAGGTAAACAGGATGAAGTTCAATAAAGATAAATGCAAAGTGCTCCACTTAGGAAGGAACAATCAGTTTCACACATATAGAATGGGAAGAGATTGTCTAGGAAGGAGTATGGCAGAAAGAGATCTAGGGGTCATAGTGGACCACAAGCTTAATATGAGTCAACAGTGTGATACTGTTGCAAAAAAAGCAAACGTGATTCTGGGATGCATTAACAGGTGTGTTGTAAACAAGACACGAGAAGTCATTCTTCTGCTTTACTCTGCGCTGGTTAGGCCTCAACTGGAGTATTGTGTCCAGTTCTGGGCACCGCATTTCAAGAAAGATGTGGAGAAATTGGAGAGGGTCCAGAGAAGAGCAACAAGAATGATTAAAGGTCTTGAGAATATGACCTATGAAGGAAGGCTGAAGGAATTGGGTTTGTTTAGTTTGGAAAAGAGAAGACTGAGAGGGGACATGATAGCAGTTTTCAGGTATCTAAAAGGGTGTCATCAGGAGGAGGGAGAAAACTTGTTCACCTTAGCCTCCAACGATAGAACAAGAAGCAATGGGCTTAAACTGCAGCAAGGGAGATTTAGGTTGGACATTAGGAAAAAGTTTCTAACTGTCAGGGTAGTTAAACACTGGAATAGATTGCCTAGGGAAGTTGTGGAATCTCCATCTCTGGAGATATTTAAGAGTAGGTTAGATAAATGTCTATTAGGGATGGTCTAGACAGTATTTGGTCCTGCCATGAGGGCAGGGGACTGGACTCGATAACCTCTCGAGGTCCCTTCCAGTCCTACAGTCTATGAGTCATTTATGCATCTGATAATTTTGTTCTTTACTATAGTTTCAACCAGCTTGACTGGAACTGAAGCTGGGCTTCCTAGCTTGTAATTGCCAGGATTGCCTCTGGAGCTGTTTTTTTTTTTTTTTTAATCAACATTATGTGAGCTATCCTCCAGTCATCTGGATGAGAGGCTGACTTAAGCAATAAGTTACATACCACAGTTAGTAGTTCTGCAATTGCATGTCTGAGTTCCTTCAGAATTCTTGGGTGAATACCATCTGGCCCTGGTGACTTATTACTGTTTAATTTATCAATTTGTTCAAAAGCCTCCTCTACTAACACCTCAATCTGGGACAGCTCCTCAGATTTGTCACCTGAAAAGAATGGCTGAAACTCCCTCACATCTTCTGCAGTGACGACCAATGCACAGAATTCATTTAGTTTTTCAGCAATGGTCTTTAAATGCTCCTTTAGCACCTCAATCGTCCAGCGATACCATTGATTGTTTGCAGGTTTCCTGCTTCTGATGTACTCAAAATATTTTGCTATTAGTTTTTGTCTCTTTTGCTAGTTGCTCTTCAGATTTCATAGAATCATAGAATATTAGGGTTGAAGGGACCTCAGGAGGTCATCTAGTCCAACCCCCTGCTTAAAGCAGGACCAATCCCCAACTAAATACCCCCATCCAGGGCTTTGTCAAGCCTGATCTTAAAAACCTCTAAGGAAGGCGATTCCACCACCTCCCTACATAACCCATTCCAATGCTTCACCTCCCTCCTAGTGAAAAAGTTTTTCCTAATATCCAACTTAAACCTCCCCCACTGAAACTTGAGTCCATTACTCCTTGTTCTGTCATCTGCTACCACTGAGAACAATCTAGATCCATCCTCTGTGGAACCCCCTTTCAGGTTGTTGAACGCAGTTATCAAATCCCCTCTCATTCTTCTTTTCTGCAGACTAAATAATCCCAGTTCCCTCAGCCTCTCCTTATATGTCATGTGCTCCAGCCCTCTAATCTTTTTTGTTGCCCTCTGCTGGTCCTCTTACTGCTTTTTTTATTTGGGGTACATATGTAGTTTGAGACTCTACAACGGTGTTTTTAAAAAGTTTCCATGCAGCTTGCAGGCATTTCACTCTTGTGACTGTTCCTTTTAATTTCTATTTAACTAACCTCCTAATTTTTGTGTAGTTCTCCTTTCTGGAGTTAAATCCTAATGTGGTGAGTTTCTTTGGTATCCCCCCCACCACACACAAAGATGTTAATTTAATTACATCCTGATCACCATTACAAAATGGTTCAGCTACATTCACCACTTAGACCAGATCCTGTGCGCTCCTCTTGTGAGTTTTTGGATTTGCTGCTCCAAGAAACAGTCATTAATGGTGTATAGAAAAGCAGCTGATGCTTTAGTTTGATGTCCTCTTCAAATTTATTACCTGATTGCTCTTAGCTTTATTAAATTTTTAATTAGGATGAGTAACCATACGTATAGTTGTACTACTAAGAAGCCTTCTGTCTCAATGAGTTGACAGTTTCTTGGATGTTCTTATACAGTGAAGTTATTATTTTTATTCTAAAGATTCATTAAAACTTCTGTTTTCTCTCATTTTGCTGGACATTTGAAGATGGCTCCAAGATTATGTGACTTTAAAAAGGACGGTGAGATCTCTTGCACATATGGATTGCACTGTACTTTCTTTTTTCACATAGTAATTGTCATGAAAATGGGTTCATACTGTGATATTTCACAGACTTGTTAAAATTATCAGAACAAAAATGAGGAAGCACAAGAAGAATACTGCTACATATATTCTTGGGAAGGTCTATGACTTTGACCTATTCAATGTTTCGCAATTTGGTATGCTAGCCATTTTCATTCCCCTTTATTTTAAGCCTCAGTACCCTAGGAGGGGGATATAAAATGGCCAGTCCATCAATACATATAATAATGAGAAGGTGAAAGCTTTCAGGGAAGAGGGAGAATATTTTGTGGAAAAGGTGCTCGCCTTAACATGTGCTTCTGCTCTGAAAAGTGTCTCTGTAAATGGCACGTGGATCTTTACACTTATTGTCGCTCAGTGGCTTCCAATGATTGAATAGGACTGTTCATGTGCCTAAAATTAAGCATGTATGTTTTCAGGATTATGCCTCAGTTCACAATTCCATTAAGGATGCACAAACCACAGTAGACTCCAGCTGACTTGTGTTGGCTCTGAAGTGCAATGGGAATAAAAGATTAGTAGAATAAATCAATTTTACTGAAGTTAGCAAACAGAACTACTCAAAAGACCCACAGAGTACATCTAATGAGTAAAATAGTACCACGTTTATTTAGTAATTTTCAGAGAAGAAATGTGCTTTAATCACTCATTTGTTTTTATTTATCTGCAAGCACTCGAGTCCCAATAGTGAATACTTCTGAGCACCACATTAAAGCCTTGAAAGACCTTATTCGCTGTGTCCATGACATCATTCCCAGAAGTACTTTGCCTTCCTTTTCACAGACTACAATGAACTAGTTGAACTGTGATGTCTCATCCTTATGGAAAAGACAGCAGTGAGAACAAAAAAGTGACTCCACATGAATCCATTCTCATGACAATCATTCTCGTGAGATTGGGAAAACCGTGATCTTGTTACAGTCCTACAACTCTGACCTCATAGCCCCCTCTGCATGCTTTATTCTGGATTGTTGTTCTGCCATACTGATTTTCTTAAACTAGCTCCTGACAAAAACTAGAGTATTCCATTACAAATGTGTTAAAATGCAATGACAGGGCACACCCTGAAATGCCATTGAAGGGACTGTACTGATGTGTTTTCATAGATGCTAAAATTCTGAGATGGAAATGAAACTTTTTCTTTTATGTCAGAGAGCCAGGGAGAGAATAAACATCATTCTGCAGAAGAATCCTTAACATGCTGAATATCAAGGGATTAAGATGATAAAGGCACTCAACACAGTTGTTGATTCTATTTGTTTAATCCTGTTTAGCAGTTCTTTCAATGCTAAATATTAAAGATACATAACAGTATCTTTTCTTATTCATATTTGCCATGATATAAAGACCATAATCTTTTAAATATCTCTTCATATGGAAATTTTTCTCCACTTCTAAGTATTTCCATCTCTGTCCCTTATTTCTGTTATCAGGTGACCCAAAATGAACAAGATATTTCAAGTGAGAGTGGCATTATAATATTTTCAGCATTAGCTCCATCCTATCCTTATGTATTACAACATTATATCTGGATCTCTACTTTTGGCAATCTCAATTGATAACACTATGTCAACTCTATTACCTGAAAAGAACTAGTCCAGGTTAGGTATCTCCCTAATACCCTTTGTGGTGAAGACTGATGAAAAAAAATTAGACTCCTTAATTTCTCCCATTATTCCTTTGTAGTCCAGTGGACCTACCCAGTCTTCTGCAGGCTTCCTGCCACTGATATACATAAAGACTTCCTTATTTTATTTTATATCTTTGACTATTTGCTCTTCAAATTCTGTTGTAACCCTCCTAATTCCTATTTTACATATTATCTGCTATTGTTTATGCTCCTTTATATTGGCTTCACTAGGATTGGATTTTCACTTTCTGTTTGGCTCTCATAACTCCAGGGCCCTTGCTGTTCAGCTGTTGATGTTTATTTCTTGCGTTTCTGTTCCGTTTTATGTGCAGAGGTATGCTTGCCTTCTGTGACTCTGTTAAGGTATATTTACGAAACCTCCATGTTATATCTAAGAATTTTTATTTCCTTACTTTTGACTCCAGCTCTCACTTTGACTAGCCTCTGCATTTTTTAGGAGTCCTATTTTCTAATGTTTATTGTCACCAGGCATTTTTTGGATACGTTTCCTTCCTCCAAGATATTGAACTTAATTACATTGTGAGCACGGTAACATAGTGGCTCAACTATAGTTTCTTCTTGAACCTTATTATATCTGTTACTCAGGACTAGGTTGCAAATTTGAAGTAAATCCTGCATGATGTAAAAATTCAGTCTCAGACACGGTTTGAATGCAAAATACCTGGGCTTCAGGATAATACAATTACCTCTGCACAACTGCCTCTAAAGCAGGCTGTGAGACAGAAGCAGCAGGAAGGAGACTGCTGGAATGGTGTGGAGAAGGAAGCAGATTCCAAGCCTTTCACTCAGAACTCTTACACTTATTTGACATTTAACTTCCTTATTCCTCTTTTAATTTTATTCTGTTTTAATCTTGCTTTTGCTATCTTATGTATTTTATGTATCTTTAATACTTATATCTTCTTGATTTTGCTATCCTATATCTTCAGAAATGTTATCTAACAGTTCCTGGAAAGGAAGAAGGCAAACAAGAAGGAAAAGAAAGCACTTCCTTGGAAAACCAGTCTATAAACATTCCACAGGAAATAATCAATATTAATAATCAGTGCTAAGAGGTCGCTGGTGGCAGCCATATTGGTTTGTGCCACTAGTGGTATAGGGGACTTATATAAAAGACTGTGAATAACACTGCCACATGATTTGATATATCGCATTAAATCTTTCCAGGATTTGGTACTTTCAGGAAGATGTCCAAACTTCAAGAGAAAGTGGGCTTTTTCTGGGGGGGACAAATACTTTGATGGAATTAAGCAGAGGAAACTCCATAACATGAAGGCTCCCAGACTCTTCCTATGTAGCTTTTTCCATGGAAGGGCAGGATTGGGCCCAGAATACTTAAATTGCTCTATTGTGCAAATGTTCTAACAAGTCAGTATTATTTATCTCGTCAACATTTTCTTCTTCTGCTTTAAAAAATACAGCTATAGATGCGCACCCAGTGCCCTGGTGCCACTCCCAAAAATTAAAAATTGCACCATAAATAAATGGCTGCCCACAAAAGTATCTAGCGCAGCTCACACTCTCCTCAACAGCCTTAGAAAAGAATGAAAAAAGCTGGCCTTTTCAGCATGCCCATAAGATTGCCTAATCAGGGCTCTGGAGAATGAAGATGGCATTAAGCCATCACATGGGTCTCTGTTGGCCTGGGTTTAATTTTCCCATGAACTGCTGTCTTTAGGGTCACTGAGTTACAAGTAGCTTCTATGATTGTCCTGCCATTTCAACATGGAAAAATTCTTAGTTATTTCTTTCACTTTCAAATTGTAGGAATAGTTCTAACTGTGAAAAGCCCTGCCTCTACAAACTTATGGTTAACAATGGGGTAATTGCTAAGGTCCAGGGGCTAAGCAGGGTGTAGTCATTTCAGTAGACTACTACTTTGAAGAATGTAGTAATGACACCCTAAGTCCTGCCACAGCTCCATCCCAGTTCTGCACAGTTCGTGTATTCACACCTCTATATTAAGGGATGTCACTCCCTTGGCAAGGTACAGCAGTTTGGGAGGAAGTATAGCAAGATGGGCAAAGTTGCATACTGGCATCTAGAGTCTGTCCCAGTCAAGTTGCGGGGTAGTGCCAGGGTAAAACTAGTTTTGTGTCACCTTTGCAGACCTCTGATCTTGGCAGCAGCTGAGGCCTTCATTAAGTTGCCAACATCCCGCAGAAGCTATTCCAGCAGAGAGGAGGGGGTATCATTAGAGCACAGTGACCCTCTAGTCACATCCTTTCCCTCACAGGAATGCCCTCTGCATCATGGGCTTGCAGAGAGACTGCTATACTGGCTTTCCACCTCAAGATTCTCCCACTGTAGAGAGCTGTATCTGTTGAGTTTCTTGATCCTTTATGCCAGCAGTATGTTGCAAAGCAGCCAGAGAAAACATGAGAGTCAGGCCCACCATCTCAGGCCTTGCCACAGAGGGAGGTCAATTGAGTGTCTTCATAAGGGGCTCAGACATGTTTGCATTGGCCCTGATTATTAGAATGCCTCTCGGTTCCAAACTGCAATATCTCTTTCTTCCCACATACCTCCACTACTATTCCAGTTTGGGGCTGCCCTTGAAGAGATCCTGACAATTGTGCTGAAGTGTGAGACAATTTTGACATATTTACTATTGGGAATTATGAAGAGAATACCCAACTCATTTCCACTTGAAACCTAAGACAGGATGTACATGTGTTTCAGGTCTTGGGTTTCATGTGCAGGCACTGGATAGTATTGGTAGCTTTGATGTAAGAAGGTCAGATGATCTAGTTGTGCCTTCTGGCTTTAAACTTTATGACTCCATATAATTCAAATAGAGAATAGCCTACAAAGAACACACTAGAAGCAAGTATTTCTGAAGTAATAGCTTTGGTAAACGCTCATCTAGAAGTTTTTAAAATGAACTGCTGAGTGATTATAAATCTCTTATCTTAGAAGATCTTAAGAAGCAAGAGTCTGGTAATTCAAGTATCAGAGGGGTAGCCGTGTTAGTCTGGATCTGCAAAAGCAGCAAAGAATCCTGTGGCACCTTATAGACTAACAGACGTTTTGGAGCATGAGCTTTCGTGGGTGAATGCATGTCATGCATCTGACGAAGTGGGTATTCACCCACGAAAGCTCATGCTCCAAAATGTCTGTTAGTCTATAAGGTGCCACAGGATTCTTTGCTGCTCTTGTAATTCAGTTATTTAGATGGTACTATTTTAAGACAGCATGAGAAAAGGGCCACAACTAAATTAGAAATAGAAAATATAACAGAAAGGTCAAATACATGCTACTTCTCTGACCAAGCCTTGAGAAATATGCTAATTAAGATAAATGGAGAAAGCAAAAAGACAGAGTGATCTAGTCTATGTTACACACCTTTCTTTGGTGGATGAAGAACATTACAGACAAAAGAAATGGTTTGAAATCTTTACTTTAGCTTCAGGAGATAATCACGAACAGTACATTTTAGATCTTTTAAGGCCATGTAAGGCAGACAAAAGAGAACCGCTCTCAATAAAGTGATAAATCTTCACAATGTGTACTACACAGCTGAAAGATACACCTCAGATTTCAAGCTGTGCCCTGGCTCTTTCAAGTCATGAACTTAATCTCAGGAGGTCTCTAGGAAGACGTGATAGGCTGGACCATCACACAGAGATGTATCATCCACATCACTAATTGTAACAGTTTTCTAGGTATGTGCACTCATGCAGATGCCCCAAAGAATAAGCAGCTTTGAGAAGTCTGTGTTTGATTAAGACTGAATTATGGTAAGGTAGGTAGGTGTTTTTATCCATTATAAAATGGCACAAACATTAGTCACTAAAATGGATGGACATGTCAACTATAGAACAATTGCCTATCTGTTTAACATCATCAGTGAAAACTTGCAGAATTAATAGAGCTCTCAGAATTTCAGCTCTTTGGGGATTATAAGTGTGACCCGGCATCTGGGATGGACCACACTGAGAATGCCACATCCAGGGAAAACTGCAAGGAATAGGGCAGACAATCCCCCTAAATTGGTCATTTATTCAATAATTAGATTCACCAAGCCAGTAAGAAAAGACTCTCTGTAGTACCACACTGGTTAACAAGAAGCCAACCACAATCCCCCTTAGGCATTTCAACCTTTGGCTCCCATCCAGACAAACTGATCTAATAGAGAAAGAGGTTATTGAAAAGCCTATTTGCCGTATTTAAAATTCTACCAATCCCAAAGGATCAGACACTTACCTTCAGGTCAATATATGTCTCAGATCTTACCCAAATATCACACTGTCAGCCAATCCTTAGTAAACCAACTAAAAATGTATTAAGAAAAGAGGAGAGTTATTGAGTGGTTAAAAGATTATATACAGTACATTACAAATGCTTACAAGGTTCTTACATTAGATTTGTTGCAGCAATGGATGAGTCTGCTGGCTTGCAAAAGTCCCTCTGGAACCATCCTAAAAGGTCAGATTCCAAATGCAGCTTAGATGTAAAGTCTGTTAATATCTTTCCATGCATTTTCCTGGGTATTCCAAACAACTACTTGGAAGATTTCAGTCCCATGGCTTAAACTTTCCTTGTTTAAAGTTCAGCAGACTAGAGATACTGGATCAGGGCCAAGGTTTCACTTTTATGGCCGAAGCAGGCTATTAAGTGTTTTGAGGATTTTTCTTCTTTGTTGAGCACACACTGCCCACCACTTTGAAGTTAACATTCAATTTCCTATGCATACAAAGGTAATCTAGTTATACTTATTTGCACAAATCTATTAGCTGGTTCTTCATTATAACAGAGATAGATAAGCTGAAGACAATGTAGACAATATTATTAGTTTCTGGCAGTATCTCACATTTTGATCTTAAAGTTAACTGATCACAGTCACATACATAATGTAAGGCAATTAAAACATGAAAAGGATTTAGCATCTAAAATCTAATCCAGTTCGGTAAACTCCTAACCGGATACAGATACACAGACTAACACATTTAGCATCTACCCTTGATTTCTATTACTACAAATGAATGGGTTAATAATTGCTGGACTAGTACATCTCTTTGATATTCATATACAATTATCCTGATACAATTGTAATGCCTCTTATTAAATTGTTATGGGTCATATACAGGTTGGCTGGTCTGCCAGTGTCACAATTATTATTCAGATTGGTTAAATAAAGATATCTGAAGGGATTCTGACGTACTTCAGAATTATATATGTGAATTTCCAATGAAGTGCAACCTGAAGTTTGTACCAGTACAGGATAGTGAGACACGGCTGAACAAACAGAGAAAATAAGGCTATCTAGCACAACTTGATTTTGAAATTTAAAACTGTAGGTTTTTGGTGGTGTTAAAGCATATGTGTGTGTGTGTGTGTTAAAAAAGGGCTAACCAAGAATTACAAACATGGCATAAACATGTAAAACCTGAGCATTAAACATAATGTTAGGGGAATGTAAGTTTCTCTTTCAGTATAAGAATGATGTATTGCTCTTATGGCAATATATTATTACACTATCGTTTTGATTATTGTAAGTCAAGACTTCTTTCTTAACTGCCAGTGCCTATGAGGCTTGTAACTCAGGCTGAACCAAACATTACATGCATTCTCTATGGACCAAATGTAACCCCAAACCAGCGCAGGTATGTTTCTATATTTATGGAGTTAAGGGTCAGTTTCTGTTTCTGTTACATATTATATTTAAAGATTTGTATCTTGGATTTTGCTTTTAGTTTGTGTTTTCTTTTCAGTTTTCAATACTTAAAATATTTACTGCATCGAAGTCTTATGTATATATAAAAATAAAATGTATGTCAAAGAGCAATCTGTAATACAAATTTAAAGGATAAGATTTTCCACTGCCGGGAAAACAATACCTCTTCCCATGGGTAACAGTCCAAAGAAAACAAGCAGCTGGTCCCCAAAAGAGCTCCTGGGAAAAGCTTAACATTATCAGAACTCCAGTGAGGTAATAATGATGAGGATGGTGTAAAAGAAAATAAATACAAAACATTTTAGCCTGAGTTACATGCAATATAAAGTAAGAGAACTCAGAATCACAGTATATCTTACACATCACATCAGAAATTTATCAGTTGGCTAAGTAATAAATTCCACTGTGTACAGATTATTCCCTGTAAACCAATCCACTCCCTTCCTTTTGCCAATGTGTGTTAACCTTGATACAGATGTAGTGACAAAAACTGGTGCATGACCAGCAATACAGATGACAGAAGGCAACATCATATTACCAAAGTTTGAAATATAGTGAGCTATGTAGTCACCCAAATAAAAGAATGTTCTAGCAGTCATCCATGCCCAAGCAATCATTACAAAATTATTGAATATCAGATTTTGAAGGAGCCTTAAGTCAATGGAAACCATTCAGTAATTTGTGTCTGAATTAGGATTGTCTGGATGTGTTCAAATAAAATTAAAAATCATCATAAACCCAACCTAAACTTTTTTGAGGTTAAAGAGAGTTTTGAAACTTTTCTTTAATCCTTTCATTCATTTTAGTGGTTCCAGAGGAGACAAGCAGCAACAGGAGAGATCACACTTCCTATGAAGTTTCCAGATCACTTTTAGTGACTCAGATGCATAAGATTTGGAGAAGCATCCAAATTTGAATAAAAGCAAATATTTCAATGGGTAAAATCTTTGTCTCCTGTATTCTTGCTCATAATTAACCTGATATTAGGAATTTTGTAATATAAGGACAGAGTTCCCTTTATTTTTCACTGTAAATTACCAATTAGCAGTACAAGTTGCTACTATATATTGGAGACATTTGCATGTACAGGAGAGTTTTGCCTTGCTTGTGAGATTTTTTGACTTTGTTTCAAGTCAAGCCAGATTTTTTGTTAAATTATTTTTTAAAAATTTATAATAGTAAAATTATACCTATCCCATTGTCTTTGGATGGATATGTATCTTATGCATAAATTAATAATAAAATTAAATCACATTAACTGCATCATTGTCAACCAATATTAATATGATCAAAACTCACTCCTGCTGTCAGCTATAAACAAAGATGCATCCCACCATGTTGATCAGCTAAAAGCCTGAGCTTTACCAAGTGCACTAAAGGTCAAAGAGCCAGTCCTCACCCAGTGTGAATTGTCCTCACTCCATGGACCTCAGTGGAGTGAGGACAATTCACTTCAGCTGAGGATCTACACAAAAGAACTCAAGCTCTCTCAAACCAAGTATACAAGTTCCAGAGTCTAGGGCTGTCCACTAGAAAAATACTACTCCTGCCACCAAATGACCAAATCTAGGGTCTGAGGCCCGGTCTCCATACTTAGGGCTGTGCAAAATGTTGCACCCTGTGTGATGTTGTTAGGTCGACCTTATTCCCAGTGTAGATGCAGCTAGGTTGATAGAAATTTATTTTCCATTGACCTAGCTACCACTTCTTAGGTAGGCAGATTAACTACATAAATGTAAATAAACTCTTTCATTGATGTGGGAAGCAGCTGCACTATGGCACTAGATCGGCATAGCTGCCATGCCATAGTTGTGCCACTATAACGGCAGTAGTGTAGACATACTCTGGGTGAGAGCACATTAGCTAATCTCAACAGTTATTGCTGTAATGTGAATATTTCTACTGACCTCCATGGGCTTTAGATAAGACCTATCATAGTGATTAAGAATTGTTACTGAATCACTGCAATTTGGATTGTCACACCATGGCCACATATGCAGTGACAGACCACAAGCATTTGCATGTCTCCAATACAAATTATAATTTTGGCCTGAACCACGTGAATAGTTTTTAAGCCCTTAATTTTAAGCAAGAAGGGACCCAATGTGTATATTGCTCCCCTACTGCTCTTTTCCCCTGAGTTAGATGAGGGAAAGGAACCAAAGCCAATTCCAATGTAGCTTTGTGCTTTAGAATGAAATGTACTGGTGGTCCAACATGTAAAATAAGAATTTATCAGTTAAAAAAAAACAAAAAAACCCAAACAAACATGTAACAGAAGAATAATGTTTAGGGGGTACAGAGGCAGGAAATTGCTTGTGACAAATGTAAAACATTGAATATTTCTTTTAAAACTATATGATGCCAATTTAGTGTTTAAAGCTGCTCAGTGGCTGGGATAGAAACTTCTTGTGAAATATATTAGGTGTTTAGAGTCACTTAGTGGCTAGTAAAAACCCTCCTAATGAAACAATCTATTAATTGCTCAGGGCCACTCAAAGCAAGAGTATAAAGTATTTAAATGGCTAGAGATGCTCAGAGGCTTGGTAATCAACTTTTAATAAAGTAGATTCTGTATTTAGAGTTGATCAGTGGCTAGGAAAGCAACCCTTGCTCAGCAACAGTCATGCAGGCTAATAAAATGCAGCGCTGTTCAGTGGCTGTCGTGAGGTTTTTTAAGTGATACTAACATTAGAGAGACTGAATTAAGCAATGACAGTCAAGGCATAGGGTATTTCTATAGGATTAAGGACGAGTTGAGAGGAGTTGATGGCCCATGGCTGCACTTCAGGCCATTAACCCCAGTTAATCATTAGTTCCCAGGAAATGCCATGCACTGAGGTCATTATTGTTATTGTAAACAGCTAAAAAGAAAGGTGTATGGATTTTTGTAAAAGGTAAAGGCAGTTTTATATTTGTATTTATATTGGTTTTCTATAGAATTATTGCAATACCTTGTAGTTAATAAGAGTCCAGGAATGTCTACTTCCCATTCCATTCAGGACACAAATTAGAATCAAAGATACAATGCAGTGCACATCTCAGTTGGTGCTTGCTTGCCACCTTTAAAGAAGAGAAGAGGGGTGTCTGTTAGGGCACTTAATATAATCTAGCGTAATTTAATTGAGCCCTGGAACAGCTGCAAGCACAGGTACAGGGTTGAAATGTTACTCTCTGTCTAACTTACCCACCTTCCTCTTCACTGCCCCTCACCCTTTTATGTATAACAGAGCGGCATCTTCACTATTACATCTAAAGAAATCCTTACCCAGAGTGATGTGTAAGTACTTTACATCATGTATATTGAGATTGCTGTATTCACTGTTGAAATACAGCCATCTCTGGAATGATAGCAGACATTCTGGGCAAGCCACATGGCACATTCTGAACCACAGTGTTTTAGCAGGGGGAAGTAAAGAATAAAAGTTAATTGAAACAACAGGGGAAATTTAGGTAGGCAGAATGTAAACACCTGGAATTTGGAATTTGGCCAGGATTAGCATCTGAGCTAATTCTGAGTAATTCTGCAGTATGTTCTGACACATAGTCCAGTAACTGAATCAGTTCATAATGTCATGGTGTCATGGATTTAGCACTTACCTTAGTTTTCCTCCATTTAGTTACTTAGGAAGCAGAAGGTGGTCATCACACTAACTATTACCATATTGCAAAACAAACTAAGTGGCTGATTCTATCCAATATGTATAGAAGGTTATAAAAATCTTTGTTTCTTTTAGGACCAAAGATAGAAACTGCAGAGGGCATTAAGCAAA
Source organism: Gopherus flavomarginatus (assembly GCF_025201925.1). Lineage (NCBI taxonomy): Eukaryota > Metazoa > Chordata > Testudines > Testudinidae > Gopherus > Gopherus flavomarginatus. Next base: position 146,861,118 of record NC_066620.1, on the reverse strand, counting down.
TAGCTAGCTGAAACAAAATAGGGCAAGACAGAAGTGACGATGATTAGTGGGGAAGCACAATGGAATACTCATCCCTATTGCAATGCCACCATCCATAAAGGACATCTGCTGTGACAGACCCAGAGCAGCGGGGTACAGGAGTCTGAGTGACCAGAGCCGGGGCTGCACTAGAGTAATCAGGAACCTGCTAGAACAAATAAAGGCAGACAGGCTGATTAGAACACCTGCAGCCAATCAAGGCAGGCTAATCAGGGCACCTGGGTTTAAAAAGGAGCTCACTCCAGTCAGGCAAGGGGGAGCCAGAGGAGAGGAAGTGCATGTGAGGAGCTGGGAGCAAGAGGCACAAGGAGCTGAGAGTGAGAGGCTGTGCTGCTGGAGGACTAAGGAGTACAAGCATTATCAGACACCAGGAGGAAGGTCCTGTGGTGAGGATAAAGAAGGTGTTTGGAGGAGGCCATGGGGAAGTAGCCCAGGGAGGTGTAGCTGTCATGCAGCTGTTACAAGAGGCACTATAGACAGCTGCAATCCACAAGGCCCTGTGCTGGAACCCAGAGTAGAGGGTGGGCCCGGGTTCCCCCCAAACCTCCCAACTCCTGATCAGACACAGGAGAAGTTGACCCAACTATGGGGAAGATCACTGAGGTGAGGAAATCTGCCAATAAATGCAGGACCCACCAAGGTAGAGGAGGAACTTTGTCACACTACCTTCAGATCCTTAAGATGGTGTGCAGTTTAGGAGTGATCCTTCTGGACTTTGCACTGCTATTGGATATACAATTATAGCTCTAGCTGTGAAAAATGCTCTCTTCTTCCTTCAGCTCACCAGCAGACTCAGCCCTATCTCTTTGGATTCAGATCTGGCCCTGTTAATCCACATATATGACCTCCAAACTTGATTGCCTAGAGTTAGGCACCTACCTCTGTAGTGAAGCATCCCAAAATCCTCTTTAGCTGCCAAAGTGCTGGTTTTGATGTCTATAATGGGTAGCTGAATTTGGATTTAGTTTCTTAACTTTTGACCTCTAAGTTGGTGTAAATGCCACTGCTAGTTTTACCAGATATTTTAGGTCACCTTTTTGAAATGTAGAACTGAGAAATTCAGCCCAGTTTTGCAGCTCTGTGATGCAACAGCACAGTTGATTATAACATTGCATGTAGCATGAGCAATGCTTTCAATGCTATTAACATCAGATGAATTTGTCATGTGACATTTCAAAAGGCTTCCTCCAGGAGAATGATCTCATGCAAAATTATGTGCCTCTGCTCTAAACCATAGCTATGGGGACATGGTTTGTTTCTGAAGCAGCCTACCAAAAGAAAAACCCTACCATATTCTTAGTAATATGTTAACAATTTTTTTGAAAGAAAGGCAGCTAAAGTGATATAAGGACTTGAGAGGTTGATGTGCAGTAGAAAGAAGTGCATTAGTTTAGCTTGACAGCGTCAGGGTTTCTCTTTACAACGTCTGAATGAAGAAGGCAGGTATTTATATTCAGCTATGTTTCTCTCAAACTTTATCCTCATTTAGTCTGAAATCCTTGTCAAACTCAGCTGGACAATTAGGGCTAGAGTATAGCATTTAAGCTCCCCTCCCCTCCCACACTGACACATGGATGCAAGAACTAGATATAATTAGGCTTTTAGCAGGGGACATTCACAAACCCTTCAGATCTCAGCAGTACAGAAACTGTTCTACTTTGGTGTCTGGAGAATCAGGTAACCCTAGTCATTGACCTTCAGCCTGTTCAAACTGAGAGGCTGAGTAGTTTTCTCTTAAACTGCACACAGGATCACAGTGATACAAGCCATTAAAGTTAACTGCTGATGAACCTGATCCATTACTTGTAATAACATTATATCTGTGTTTATCTGCTTAGTGCAATGATAAGTTAGTGAAGGAGAATTAATTCTACATATTATCCACATAAATGATGTTGAGTGAAATCAGTTTCCTCTACACATGCAGTGAAAAGTTTAATTAAATTTGGGCATGAGCCAATTGACTTCAGAACGGTCACTAGCTTTCTGGCTGACACTGGAAAAAGACTTGTGAATACCCAAGAAAATCTGCAAGCAAAATACTACCAATTGAAGCAAATCCTCAAAACGATGAGGAGTAAGGAAGGTAAGAGCTGCACAGCATGCTTATTTGTAAGCCTTCCTTATTAACCTTGTGCTCTATGCTGACTTTAACCAGCTATGAAGATGTGCTTAGTATTAGCCAGTGCGGCAGGAACAATATTGCTCAATCTAGACCTTCAAATGCTGGTGGCATTGCTGCATATTACATTAAAGGGAAAGTTGCCTACAAATCAGGACTCTGTATACAACCTTTCAGACTATTTAGGAGATAAGGCAAGATTACTTTGTCAGCCAGGTGGTATGTACTCATAGTAAAGCTACTGGCACCTGAAAGGTCCTGTATATGCTGCCAGTGAAGTCAATGATAAAACTTTCATTGACATCAATGAAAGCAGATTTGAATCCACAGTTTGACTAGAAAAGATGTTCATGAACATCACAGTAAACTTTGTCAAGATAAATAGATAGAGCTCCTTGAGCCTATCGCTATAAGGCATGTTTTCTAATCCTGTGAGCATTCTTGTGGCTCTTCTCTGAACCCTCTCCAATTTATCAACATCCTTCTTTAACTGTGGGCACCAGAACTGGACACAGTGTTCCAGCGGCTGCTGTATCAAAGCCAAAAACAGAGGTAAAATAACATCTCTACTCCTGCTTTTTCCTTGATGTATATATTTACATTTAGCAGTATTAAAACATTATTTTCTTGTGTCCGTTTACCAAGTGACCCAGATCTCTCTGATAAACATATTAAATAGCTTAGGGCCATCAACTGATCTCTGCAGGACCTCACTGGAAGCACACTCCTTCAGTGACGATTCCCCATCTATAGTTATATTTTGAGACCAGTCAGCTAGTTTTTAAGCGATTTAATGTGTGTTATATTAATTTTATAATGTTCTATTTTTTTAATCAAAATGTATGGTACCAGGTAAAATGCCTTGGAGAAATCTAAGTATATTAAGTCAACACAGTTACTTTTTATCAATCAAAGTGGTAATCTAGTAAAAAAATATCAGGTTAGTTCGACAGGATCTATAATCTTGCCTGAAACTGATGCCAGGATGGTAGGCCTATAATTACCCAGCTCATCCTGTTTATCCTTTGTAAAAATTGGGACAACATTAGCTTTCTTCCAGAAATTTCTCCAGTGCTCCGAGACTCAGTGAATATCAACATTAATAGTCCAGCTAGCTCCTCAGCCAGCTTTTTTTAAAAATATTGGATGCACGTTATCTAGACCTGCTGATTTAGCTTATTATTTTCAAACAATTTTTGTGACCATTAAGTTGAAAAAATGGAGTGGTTATTTGTTTATTTTAGATCATATTGATTTGTCATTTGGTAGAACTCGGGATTTTGAAAAAAAAAAGATGTACTGCATTCCCATTGTGAAATATGAAGGAACCAAATTTCAAATGATATGACAATGCTAATGTGGACTAATCCAAAACTCATTGAAGTTAAGGGGGTAGGCTCCATCGATTTTAATGGACTTTGGATCAAGGTACCAGATAGAAGCAGACTTGTATGAAGAGCTAGTTACATTGAATTATGAACTCACAATGAGGCTTCTAAGAAAAGAAACAGAAGAGTGGAGAAATGTGTGTGAGTGTCAATATAACAAAAAAGCAGGCATAGTTTTGCCCCCACTTTAATCTAAAGGAATTTTGTCATTGACTTAAGTGGGAGCAGGATCAAGTTGTGAATCATCTATGTGTGCTGAACTTTGTCAGGATTTGCTTCCTAAGTCTTTCCTTGAAAGAGTAAACCCGGAATTAGTCTGAGGGCTTTAGTGCTTTTCTTTGACGAAAGCAAGCTTGCAGCCCTAATGCTGGATTATTAGTGGGCTGTGGAGTTGCAGGATGCAGGAGACTGGGTAAAAGGAATGAGTGGAAGAGTGAATTAATTCGTTAAAGTGGCATTAAATAGTTACTGTTTATAAAAAAAAATTGTCATCAAGATATTATCAATTGCTCTATCAGTGGTTTGTAAGTATAGCCACACTGTATGGGAAAGTGAATGAGATATATTTAACCTCCAACTGTAACAGAAGATATGTCATCCTGCATAGCTGATTTGACACATTCACCAATGTATACGTTCACGCAACATATTAGATCAGCGTAGTCCTGCCCTACCCAGCACATCCTATGCACCAAGATAAGAGAATACTTGGAATACAGTCTATATCTGTCTTCCTCAGCTCCTGAGCCAGAGGAGTTCTCCTCAGATGTACAGGATTGGAACAGCATTGAAAATCTCAACCAGTATAACTACTATATCAAAAAACCTATGTTAAAAGAATGTTAAGAATGCAAAGTCAAGCACTAAAAAGGGAATTCCAGAAAGGCTACCTATGCAAATTTAATTTGGCCCTCTTATGCATATAGATTATCATATAGTAATTACATGATTACATAAGATTTCCATAGCTTGGCTCCTGCAGCCCTGGGATGATGCATATTCAGTTCTGGTCAGTCCTTGTAGTTCCAGGATGGGGTATGTACAGTCATTCTGTGGGAATGGTGCATGCACATTGCAATCAGTACACAGGAGCTGTGAAGAACTGGAGCATGCTCGGTGCAGTCAGAAACTTCAGAGAATTAGCTGTCAAACTCTCACAAGTTGCTATTAAGCACATGTGGAATGACATTTTTCAAGACTCGGAATTTGAATTTTGGCAAAGTTATAGTCCACTGAAAAAGGGAAGTATGTCTGGCAAATTTACCGATATACTATGGATTTTTTGTATGGACACGACTGAGTTCTAAAGTGTGTAATTGCTTACATATACAGAAAGCTAACACAAAGGGCCTATATTTAAAAAGGAAAAATATAAACTTTGAACATTAGAGAGAGGCCTGTCCAAACTTCTCTGATTTTTATACCATGAAAATTTGGAGAGGTTTGACATTTGAACCTGGATCCACATTATCATAGAATCATAGAACTGGAAGGGACCTTGAGAGGTCATCTAGTCCAAACCCCTGCACTCGTGGCAGAACTAATTATCTAGACCATTCCTGACAGCTGTTTGCCTAACCTGCTCTGAAAAATCTCCAGTGAGGGAGATTCCACAACTTCCCTAGGCAATTTATTCCAGTGTTTAACCACCCTGACAGTTAGGAAATTTTTCCTAATATCCAGCCTAAAACTCCCTTTCTGCAATTGAAGCCCATTGCTTCTTGTCCTATCCTCAGAGGTTACAGAGAACAATTTTTCTTCCTCCTCCATGTAACAACCTTTTATGTACTTGAAAACTGTTATCATGTTCCCTCTCAGTCTTCTCTTTTCCAGACTAAACAAACTCAGTTTTTTCAATTTTCCCTCATAAGTCATGTTTTTCTAGACCTTAAATCATTTTTGTTGCTCTTCTTCGGACTCTTTCCAATTTGTCCACATCCCTCCTGAAATGTGGCACCCAGAACTGGACACAATACTCTAGCTGAGGCCTAATCAGTGCAGAGTAGAGCGGAAGAATTATTTCTCATGTCTTGCTTACAACACTCCTGCTAATACATCCCAGAATGATGTTCGGTTTTTTTTTTGCAACAGCATTATACTCTTGACTCATATTTAGCTTGTGGTCCACAGTGACCCCCAGATCCCTTTCCGCAGTAGTTATGAAGTTAATTGCATCTCTACAATGGCCAGAACCAAAACACCAGACCTGAACACTTTCTTTTGGGCATTGGTTCTAAATATATACTGTTTCAGCTCGTGCCTCTCTATTAAACAGAGAAGATAAATCATAATGCTTATCTATGCAGAATTAGTCATGTATTGTAAAAGCAGTTAAAACACTTAGGATAGTAAGAGAATAGTGCTTCGGAGATACAATTTTATTCAAAAAATTAACATTTCAAATATTGCTATCAACTTTCAGGATTCCAGAGTGGTTCAGCTCCCACCCCTAAAACATTCTTTTTCTGATTACCCTAGTGTGTTGTTTAATCTATAGAGCTACAAAGCCTGCTATCTCTCATTCTATGGTTATCTTTCATTGTACAGTACATGATGCTGCTAGTTGTGCTGATAACAAAGAGCACACACAGAGAATGTGGCACTGCATTGTTTGTTATCTCCTTCCCAACTAAACATACCTCTTTCTCTCTTGGCTCCTATTAATGCAAAAATTCTGAAAACAAGTTACTTTTAGTGTTAACACTGCATATGCCACTCAGATGCTGCTGTGACATTTTGTGTTTCTCTACATTACATCAAAGATTTTCAGTGGCTTTAAAAGGGCAAAGCATTCTTGTATCTAAAGTAGCAATCAGCCACCCTATATGGCTAACTATGCGTTGGTCATTCAGAAAGTGTAAGGCAGTCAGATTGACCCTAAAGCTGTTCTTGGTTGACCTCAGATCTGAAAAAAGAAAGTAATCCAGTTCTATCCTTTTTCATTTCCTACAATACATGAAAGCTGATAAGCTTTGGTCTCTCTTGCAGCAATACAAAACCAGTTAAATTGAACCTTCACTTCAGTTAGAGAACAATCTATTGGTTTCCGTTCTCACAGATCTGCCACTCACAGAGAATGAAAGCTCCTTCCTCAGTAAAAGACTGTCTTTTGTGTCTTTTCTGAGATATGTTGATGGGTGTTTGTCCAGCTGATTTGCTCTCCAGAATTCTGGGTGTTTCCCAGATGTATGGGGAATTGCTATATTTTACAGACAAACAGTATAAAGGAAAATTCTTTTTGAAATTTTTCTTGGTTCTTTCAAATGTTATATTTTGGTTGATCATTTAAAAAATCCTAAACATGATTACTAGAAATATGAGAAATGTCTCAATCAATTTTGTTTGATTTCAAAGGGACACTTACAAAACCTAGTGAAATCAAACTGCACAAGCTATTTTTCTTAACCACGTTCTTTCTAGCTCTGCTTTTGGACCTCAATTCTTAAAAAAATATGTGATTCAGAAAAAATAGCTTAATATATATATATTGTGACAGACCCAGAGCAGAGGGGTACAGGAGTCTGATAGAGGGCAAATATACTGGCCACTGGATGAATAGTTTTCTGTTCACTGAGTGACCGGAGCAGGGGCTGTGCTAGAGTAATTAGGAACCTGCTAGAACCAATTAAGACAGACAGGCTGATTAGATCGCGTGCAGCCAGTCAAGGCAGGCTAATGAGGGCACCTAGGTTTAAAAAGGAGTTTACTCCAGTCAGGTGGAGAGGAGGTGCGTGTGAGGAGCTGGGAGCAAGAGGCACAAGGAGCTGAGAGTGAGAGGGTGTGCTGCTGGTGGACTAAGCAGTACAAACGTTATTAGACACCAGGAGGAAGATCCTGTGGGGAGGATAAAGAAGGTGTTTGGAGGAGGTCATGGGGAAGTAGTCCAGGGAGTTGTAGCTGTCATGCAGCTGTTACAAGAGACACTATAGACAGCTGCAATCCACAGGGCCCTGGGCTGGAACCCGGAGTAGAGGGCGGGCCCAGATTCCCCCAAAACCTCCCAACTCCTGATCAGACACAGGAGAAGCTGATCCAGACTGTGGGGAAGATCACTGAGGTAAGCAAATCTGCCAATAAGTGCAGGACTCACCAAGGTAGAGGAGGAACTTTGTCACAATATATATAAAATTTTATACTTCAGATAAAACAGTTATATTGTATTATGCACATTATATAATATAACTTTTAGCAGAAGTATAACATTTTGCAAATATAACATTTTTTAAAACTATCATTCTAGTACGTATATTGTCTTTGATAAGATTCAGTAACCAATGAAGTACCTTATTCCCTGCGTTGGAGCAATTTCAGAATTTGTCATTTGTTGGCAGTTACTTTGCTGTTGTGAAATTTTAGATAAGAGAGAACCTTACAGTTGTGGCTTATGTCTTGCCTGATAACATAGCCAGTGACAATAATATGTCTTACCAAAGGAGTCCAAAGCTTTGCATAGTATTTATGATGTGTTGATAACCAGAGCTTAATTTGTAATGAAAGAGGTGCCAGGGCTCAAGGAATTTATTTCATTTCATAACTGACGTGGCAAGCCTAGAGGTGCCGGGACTCAGCCCTGGCAAGCCCTTGCTCAAATTAAGCACTGTTGATAACCATGTAGTTTACCTCTAGCATTGGGAAATATTACGTAACTTCCTTTAAACGTGTTTGCTTCAAGTGTGTTGATACCATGCTTGAGTTTTCTTTCTGCAAATATCCACCAAATGAGGTTAACTGGTGTGAAAATTTGCGATAAGGAAATTTACTCCCAAATGCTCCAATATGCACTGAAAGCAGATGTTGGATTTTATATTAGACTGTCAAATTTGAAATTCTTCTTGCTGCTATGCTGATAATTTATATAAATCATCCAATCAGGGAACATAAATAATATCACTTGACTTACATAGCTAACCACTCCCAAAATAGAATCCAAATGTTCACAACTAACTGAACAAGCTGACTACAAATTATTCATTTTATAAATATGTGAATAATGAGAACTGCAATTGGGACAACTTGCAATTGAAAAAATAGGTAAATTGCATTTAATGTGTTGTATTACAGATTATCCCTCAGCAATATTTACATCTGTGGAGAGAGATTAATGCAACTTTCTGCAAGGATCCAGAGGACTATAATGCAGGTCTGTGGAACTGATGTTACTTGCAACTATGGCAGAGCTATGACTCATGCACTATAAACTTTAGGGAACTAAGCACCACAGGAACTACCACGAATAGAATATCCAATTGGCAGCCCTCATCCATGACCTCTGATTGGTCCAGGCACACTATTTAAGCATGGAGAGAGTTCCAGGAAGCTGCAACTCAGCAGTCCTGGTCTGGTGCTCCAACAGACCCACTCTCATTCCCTGCTTCAGATTCTGGCTGTGATTCCTGGCTTGACCCTTGACTTGACTCCTGATCCCTGATTCCGGTTCCAACTTTAGGCCTGCTTCCCGGTTATTGACTCTGTCTCTGACCCCTGGCTTGACTCCCAGCTCCGTCTCCTACTCTAACCACCAGGCTCTACTCCTGTGCTGACCACTAGGCCTGTTCCTATCCACTAAACCAGGCCATCGATGTGCTGCTCATGACACTCTCCTTCTGAAAAGGCTGAAATAAAGTTGCACAGGCAACCTTAATACTGATATTTCCTAACATTTGAGTGCATGACTTTGCAACCTTAAAGATTTTTTTAAAATAGTATTTTTATGTGCAGTAATTTGAAGTGCAGTAAGTACTCCTGATCAAACTAAATGAATAAAGTGTCCAAACACCAATAAACAGGACTCTCATCTCATGGTATAAGAACAAAACAGTTCCTTCTATCAAAGTCTCCTGCTGAAGAATGATTTTTACATGTGTACAGCATACGTATGGATTTGATATGTATCTACGTAAGAAAAAATAAATAATGGTGTTGTGCACAAATTTTGGGCCAGATACTTAGCTGGTGTAAATATGCATAGATCTATATATTTCAAAAGAGCTATGATGATTTACACTAGCTGAGGATCTATCTGGCCCTGTAATGGCACAAGTTGCTTATATATTACACATGAGTGGTGTACCCAAAAGTGTGTTATATAGACCGTTCCAAACCTTTATACCACATGTTGTGTAGTTCATTCATGCCACAAATTTTGTAGAAAAAATATTTTAGAAATGCTTTAGGGAGATCTAAGATTTCTTATTGATGCGATTTTTGCACTTCTTTCTCCATGTGAAGACAGATTGACATAGTACCATAAGTGCAACTGTACAAGTCTCAAAATAAGAGAAATATTAGAACCAAAACAATTTTGAACCCTCTAAAATGATCTTAAGTGTCTTGTCTTTAAATCGCAATATAACACTTTTAAGATATGGAATATGACTACATAACTGGGCTAGACACATACTATGTCCCATTGGAAAGTGCCGATTACTACTGCAACAAAGCAGGTGTCACTAATCCCCCATACCTGAAGAAGAGCTCTGTGTTAGCTCAAAAGCTTTTCTCTTTCACCAAGACAAGTTGTTCCAATAAAAGATATCACCTCACCCACCTTGTGTCTCTAATATCCTGGCACCAACACAGCTACAACAACACTGCAAACGTCAATAGAAGATATTGAATTTTGCCATATGTGTTGCAGCCCTAAGCCTATGCTCAAACCTGGCATCTGTATGGCCAATTGTCAGTCAAAAGGTCACATTGGTACCGTGTACAACACCGTAGTGCGGTGTGCTACATTATAGTGCCGTGTGCATCTTCCCGCCTTTTTACCTGGTCACCTAGGGGTCAGGCTAGTGCCTTGTGCAAAAATACCAGCGTGTCGTGTGCATAAAGGTAGTGTTCCATGTGCAGATCCTATTTATGTGGAGGGCTCCAGCTCAGAACTTGGAAGGCGAAGGAGCTAGGGACCAATCAGATGCTGACACGAGTAAGAGAGCTTTCAAATAAAACCATGTCTCACGCCAAAATCTGCAGGAGTATCCATATGTTAGCTGGAAGACTTGGATACTCCTTCCAGCTAGAAGGGTCTCCTGCGGATTTAGCCGGCTCATGACAGGTGGGATTAATTCCCATCAATTCGTCACGCTCTCGGTGTCTGTACTGCTGGTCAGCTGCGCCTGGAGTGCGGTATTTGTATTCTGTAACATTCTGTTTGCTTAGCCTCTTCCTTTTTTTTTCCCTCCCTTACTTGGTACTAAGTTGTGTATATAGTATATGAAAGTTAAATTGTTGTATTGATTGCTATTGTGGTTAATTGTTGTACTTTACAATATTTGGTTAATGTATATAGTTTACTCAGTTTGGTGTATCTGCTCTAATTTCTGGTGAGCAGTTAATCACAGATCGTTTGGTTTCCTGTTGTTGGTTGTAAATAGATTGTTTCAAGTTGTGTAAATATTCTTGTTCTAATAGTATTGTTAGTTGGCAAAAGCGCTCCTCTCCAGCCCAAGTTGCAACTTATCCCCCATCAATAAACGGCCACGTGGTTTTGAACTTTCAATCTGTTTTTCGTTTTGATTTTCCTCACTCGATCAAAAACTTACTCGAACCTGTATTGGTTTCGGACAATATGAAATGTAAAGTCTATAACATGAAGAAAAGAGAAAGTCAAACTTAACAGTGACATCTACTTCCTGAGCAAATGCAAGAAACAAAGCATCATCCTCTGAGGATTCACTATCTATAGCCCTCTGGATGCTATTTACAACTCTGATGTACTCCTTATGCTACAGTATCTGTTTCACCTTGTAGTTAGTTGTGAGTGTGACACTTTCTTTCCCATTCCAGAAGAAGAGCTTGGTGTAAACTCAAAAGCTTGCCTTTTTCACCAACAAAAGTCAGTCCAATAAAAGATATCATTTCACCTATCGCTCAGCCTGATGACATGCAAGAAGATATTGAACCTGATATCGCTCAGCCTGATGACATGCAAGAAGATATTGAACCTTCAGCCTCTTACTGGTCTAGAACAGAATACTGTCCATCCTGCACCTCTGAGTGGTGTAATTTGGAGGAGAAATTCCATATGGGGAGAGTGGAGGGAGGAAAGAAAAATATTTTTGTAGCAAAATGATTGGTTTTTTTTTTAAAGCAGATAGTTAAAAGCTGTTCAAAGGTTTGGAATGTTGGAATGAATCCTGGCAGAGATAGATTAATAGGTAGAGTGCAAGTGAGGCAGTCAAAAATGCATAATAAATACAAGTTATCACATGGCTCTGCAAATTATCACATAGCTATTAACCCCAGCAGTTTGTATAACTAATCTAATGTAGCTAGGCTGCCCTCTATATTTTTAATATGATTAGTTAAATAGTCATGATATCTTCCTCTGAAACAGCCACCAGTGGAGAAGGGAGCATTTATTAAGGAAAATAGACAGCAATAGATCTGACGATGTCTAATGTGGTTTCCGGCAAATGGATGTCCTGTCAGCCACAATGGCATTTTTGTTTAGAAATTCACAGACTCTGAAGGCACCCACCTACTTATTTCATGGCTATGAAACCTATGCCCCATGGCTCCATGCTCAAGGTGCCAGTCGCAGTAGCTGCAGTACTCACTTCTTTTTGTCTTAATCATTTTGAATTATGGTGTAGAGGCCTCAGCTGAGATCAGGGCCCTACTGTTGTAGACACTGTACGGACCCACAGTCAGAGATGGTCACTGCTCCAAAGATCTTAGTCTAAATAGACAGAGCAGAAGAAGAGTGGGAAAAAGAAAGTATGAACATCTCTATAAAGTGTCTTGCTCAACAGCACACAAGAAGCCTGGAATTCAGTGCACATCTCTAGTACCTTACGTATGAATCAATCCTTCTTATCAAGCTGGTGATGGTAAGAAGCTGGCACCAGCTTAGAAAATATGATTTGCAATTTTTTCCACTCTGCCAACTATGAGGATGTTGTGGAAGCAGGCACTATATATCTCTTAATAACACTCATGTCAGGAAGATGGAGGTGAGTCCATTGAGATGGGACAAGGAGGCAAGAAAAGAGAGGATCTGAAGAGAAGTAGTGGAAACAAAGAAGGGGCTGGTATGGCAAGGCATCCAAGAAAGAAGGGTTTGTGGAGATAGACGGGAAGAAAGAAAAGTGTCTGAAAAGGAGGATGCTAAAAAAAAAAATCAAGCAAGATAATAAAGGGGGCAGAGAGGAGCAAATGGGGGGTAGGGTTTTGGTGGGAAGAGACAGCGTGAGGGCAGGGTCTTGGAGAGAAGGGACAATGTAAGGGCCACAGTTCGGCCGCTAGTGGCCCTCCCACACTTTTAGGGAGTTTCTGTCAGTCCTGATCACATTAATAATATGTTGTGCTCCCATCTAAGTAGGGTGACCAGAAAGCAAGTGTGAAAAATCAGGACGGGGGTATGGGGTAATAGGAGCCCATATTAAAAAAAAGTCCCAAATATCAGGACTGTCCCTATAAAATTGGGACATCTGGTCATCCTACATCTAAGTGTCTCATATCACCTTACAAACTGCAATCAGGTATCTTTCCCTGTCTACTCTAAAGCATAAGTGATACAGTCAAAAATGCACCCCATTCCAGGGACCTGCCTTTATCAACAAACACATTCAGAATAGAATGAGCTAACCTTATACTCGAGTTTGCACCTCAGGCTTGGTTGTTCTCAGGATTGCTCAGTGTACATCCTAGATTAGACATATTCTCTTTCTCTCGTGAGGGACCCAACCACCACAGTAGAGTAGTGAGCCAACTACCTCAATGAGTTCTTATAACCCATTAAATGTTTTCCCATCAGGATTCAGTATCTCACAATAAGGTGAGGGGTTCCAATAAAACAAGAACAGTCAATCACATATATATGAATGTACATGAAAACTACCATACAGGGAAGTTCATTTGGGAGTGGTATGTGCTCATTCACTCTGATGATCAGACTACTTTTATTTATGTGTCTAAATATGATTTTAAGTACCCAACTTGAAGCACTCACAGTTGAAAATTTTAGCCAATGTTTCTTGCTCAAGGTCAAGTGGTGCTGGAGCAATTTGTATAGTGGGGGTGCTGAGAACTATTGAATCAAACTCTAAACCCTGTATATGATGGAAACCACTTCAAGCGAGGGGGTGCAGCAGGACCCCCAGCATCCCTAGTTCCAGCACCTATGTCAAGGTCACACAGGAAGTTTGTGACACAGTGATTCATTCAAATCCAATACCCTGATGTCGAGTCCTGTCCTTTAGCCACAAGGCTATCTTTCCCCTCATAGAGTTGCTCAGCATGGCAATCATTTTTCTCTCTTACCATTTTCTGTAATTTATTATTATTTATTTTTATTATTTTGGTTAGTTTGGCTAAGAAAATGTTTTATTTTTGATAACCTAAAAAATGTAATAAAAAAGGCTTAGAACAGTGAAATTTGCAGGCCCTTAGCCCTTGATTCTGAAAACGTTTTTCCACATGCTTATATTTATGCATGTAAATAGTCCCACATAAGTCAATGCAATGACTCTCACATGTAACATTAAGCGTATGCATAAAAGTTTGCAGGTTCAGGGGCTCAATTTGGATATTCCCTCCTTCCTCCCCCTAAAAATCAGCGGTCATCAAAAATGCTGATATTTAGCATTAATGCAGGGTTACCAGTATTCCCTATATATAATATCAGCACAGTATTACAGGTTTCCCTATATGATATGATGTAAACACCTTTAATGTGGCAAAAATGTAGGTTAGGAAATACCTGCAATATTGTGACGATGGTAATTAATGGTAATTATTTTCATCTGGGAAATATTAACATTTTAATGATGACCACTCTATAGTAAATATAAAAAGATTGAACTATTGAAGTCCAGATAAGCTTTTATTAAACATTATTCTATAGGTAGTCAGTGTAGGTCATCAGTAGTGCACAATGACAATATTTGGTGAATCATGTGTTTGAAATGTTCTTATTTCTTTCGCAGCGGAATTAGACAGTGAAAGAGGATTTATATATTAGCAATTAATGGAAACATTTATTTTGGACATCTGCTAATCAACTGAAATTTCATTATGAAACTCTCCTTGAAACAGGTCATCTAATTATAGCACATTTTTCGTTAACTGGCCATACACAGTAGGGGATGTAACATTAATATAACGCAGCTTTAACTGTGTGTTGGCTCTAAAATGTAGGCTCAACAGTGATGCTCTGCATATACTCATATGTATTGCAAAGATATTTTATCAAGGGCCTCTGAACCATGAGACAGGATAAAGCAAAGCAAAGACTAATGTTTTGACCTTGAAGTGCTTATGCATATGTTTAACTTTATGTATGTGACTGAGTTGGTCAAAGCTTTTCCATCTATTTTTTACTGAAAAAATATCCTTTTTTTTAATGAAAATGTATGTGGAAAGTTTTCATTTAATTAAAAATGTTACTGAAAAACCAAAATTTGTCGGTTCTTTTGAAATGTTTTGCTCTAAGGACTTACTGCTTTCTGACCAGCTTTAATGTGAGTACTTCCAAAGGCTTGAATAAGACTACTCATGTGAGCAGTTGCATGCTTTCAGATTCACGAATTTGGGGCCTAATCTGACAAATATCAGTGCCCTGATTCTTAAAAGACTTACATATGTACTTAACTTTATGGAGTAGTTTCACTGATTTCAATTGAACTATTCACAGTGTGTAATGTTTAGTAAGCACTTAAGTCTTTATAGGATATGGGTCTAAAGCACATGATTTACTTTAATTACATGAGTAAAGTAACTCATCTATTTAAATGTTTCCTGGACTGGGCCCTTATTACATTATAGTGGGCGTATATAGGTTTTTTTTCATAAGAGTTAGGTTTAAGTTACAAAATTCGGATCCAGAGATTTATTTTCTATTTCTATCTTGTTTCGATAATATATAGTGAAACATGCCTGAGTCTACCCTTTTGACAGTGTTGAAACTTGTTTGGAGGAAAAGGGAAGAACCGATTTTCTCTGCTTTTCTTCAGGAACACAGGACTTTGAGATGTCCAATATTTTTTTCATTAAGTCAAGGAGAACTGTTTTCTACAACTTTGTTTAAATACTGATTTTTACTCTGAAGGCATAATTTTCCTAAAAATAAAGATTCAAAATAAAAATAAATAGCTAAATAATTAAAACCAGGTACCCTAACTATAATATACCTCTACCCTGTTATAACGCCACCTAATATAACATGAATTCGGACATAATGCAGTAAAGCAGCGCTCCTGGAGGGCGGGGCTTTGTGCTGCAGTGGATCAAATCAAGTTCAATATAACACGGTTTCACCTATAACATAGTAAGCTATTTTGGCTCCTGAGGACAGCGTTATATCGAGGTATAGGTGTATATGGAAAAATCAAAAGGTTAATACATCAGACAACTGTATACTGCCTAAAATTATTTTGAAAAAAAAAAAAGTTTTTTCTCTTTCTTGATCAAATAAGGTTGGCTAAAGGGGAAAGAAAAACACAACAAAAATACACCCAAGGCATCTCCAGTCAAGCCTGGTTCTGATGACTTGTATGATCTTTTGTATTTGTGAGGCGGTGATACAAAGGGAAAGAAGAAACAGAAAAACAGCCCCAGGATAATGAGCTTTGTGTGACTCAGAAAATTATATTCTTTGAGGGTCATTTTCCTTGAGTTACGGGCTCAAGAAGGTAGGAGTCATAGATTGTATCTGTGAGGGACAGTCTCTATTCAGTTGCGTGGCATAATTCCACCTTAAAAAACTATGAAAGCAGACATTTTAAGGCAGAGTTTTTTCTGATAAGCACTCTTGTTATAGGCATGCAGATGGAAGCATATATATTCTGTATCTAAATTTGTCATATTTTTAAACCTTACCATTTAATGCGGCAAGGAAACAGTTTTACATAATTGTAATGGTTGTGATTCAAGAAGAAGCAGGAATCAGTGAGCACACTGGGTAAGTGATCATGGCCTGTCTACGAGGAATTCAGGAAATACAACTCTAAAATAAGTCTGCAGTTTTGCTTGTTCAGTGTGTTTGTGATGTCTAGCCAGGTATTGAAACATTCTCTGTTCTAAATTTGTTTTTTAAAGGAATAGTAATATTTGCCCACTAGGTGGAGCCTGAATTCTTTGATCTTTCCAGGTTCAATCAGTTCCCCTGTATTATAGCAGAGCTCGGGTTCTGTTAAAGTTGAGAACCCTTTTCTGTTTAAAGATCAACTCTTCAAAGGGATCTAAAATCCACATGGTGATTTGGATTCTCTTGAAATTTGCTGTGCATCCTAGGGGATCAGGATAGGGCTAGTGACCCATATTTAGTATGATTTGAACAAGGGGTTCTTGAGATACAACTCCCTGAAAGCATTTCATAAAGTCCACAGATTTTACTAAATTTTTTTGTGCACAGATGGGGGTCAAACCACAGCTCAGATCATAGACTCATAGACTCATAGATTCTAGGGTCAGAAGGGACCAATGTGATCATCTAGTCCGACCCCCTGCACAAAGCAGGCCACAGAACCCTACCCATCCACTTCTATAACAACCCCCTAACCTATGTTTGAGTTATTGAAGTCTTCAAATTGTGGTCTGAAGACCTCAAGCTGCAAAGAATCCACTGCAAGTGACCCATGCTTATTTCAGTTGTTCAACATTTAACTCAGCAGGTGCCTGGCATCCACTGCTCTTTGGGAAACTAATATTGAAAATTATTAAAAGAAGAGTTAAGCTCTCTGGATTAGTGCCTACAAGACACTCATGCACCCAATTGAAGGCCATGGTGTATGTGCAGAAAAACTTTGCCCAGGTCTACAATACAGACCTGTATCGATATAATTACATCGCTCAGGGGTCTGAAAAATCCACACCCTGAGTGTCGTAGTTATACCAAACTAACCCCCCATGTAGACAGCACTATGTCAACTTAAGAGCTTCTCCTGCCAACATAGCTATCACCTCTTGGGGAGGTGGCTTAACTACACCGATGGCAGAAACTCTCCTGTCGGCATAGTAGTGTCTTCAGTGAAGAGCTACAGTGGCCCAGCTGCATCAGTGTAGCTGCACCATTGTAGTGCTGTACATGAAAACGAGCCTTTGGTAAGGGGCTTTCCAGACTTCTGGCTTCACATGAGCTTGGAAGCCTAAGGGGACATGCTGTGGCCATTGAACCTGAGCTACATCCATGCACTAGAAGTTCACAACCAACCCTTAGAAGAACTCTGAGAATGATCTTTAGCTGTGCTGTTGCTGTCCAACTCTGTCAAGGGGATTGCTTACTTTTGCAAAATGCTGAGTGTACAGCTTGGCCTTCATAACCAAGGAGGTGTGACACACTCTAGTAAGCTGAAGTCTGTGATATGTGTATGCAAGACCAGAGTATGCTGCACTACGAGAAGCATGTATTTATGCGCTAACAGTTTCTAAAGTGCTAATGGATTAATAGGATGGGAAGGGTTAGCTGGAAATGTACCAAGGGGCTACATATTGTGGAGGAGGGTGGTGGAAGGGGATGAAGAAGGAGGAAGACACACCAGCCTTCTCGCATTTGTATAAAGTTACTGTAAAAAATGTGGAATAAAGCTGTCAAGATTTTAGGACACAATGTCTTTAATTTCTCTCCCTGCCCTGTCAGCAGCGCCATACTCCAAACATTTCAAAGCATGATCATAATCCCCATTTCACTGTAATAAAGAACATGGGATAGACTAGGAACCACTTAGGAATCCAATAGCATCCTTCACTATTAGTGGCCTCAATGATCCTCCAAAACACCTCTTTTTATATAAAACAAAAATAAAAAATAAATGAACACCCGAAGTAACCAAATAATACTTGTTAACACAGAACTAAGATTGCTTGGTGATTTCTCATGGCTTACCAGAATGTTGTGTTCAGCAAAAATCAAACCTCTGAAAACCAGGAAATAAAGAGTTAAGGTAACTAAAATTTAAACTTCTGAAAATCAGAAAATGCAGAGTTCAAATATATACCAATGCAGCCCTTCATTCTGCCCTCACGGGGTGTGGGGGGACAAACTTCCCAAAATTAGTTTGCATAATTCTTACCCTAATATTTCAGCTCCCATGCAGTTTGCACTTGTTGTCCAAAGTCCCTGGAACAATTTAGCAACAATTATACTAGTTGCTTGTTATTTTCACAAACCTCAGAAGAATACTATCTTGTCCTTGACTATTTTTGAATATACCAAGAAGAAAAGCTGACACACCATTTTAAATGTATTTCACTGTAGAAGATGATAGGAAGCTTATTTTATTATAAGTATAGATCCTCCTAGAAATACATAATATTGGCTAAATATTTTTGGGTAGCAATAGTAACTGCAGAAGGGTATTACAGGCCTGATTTGCACCTCTCTTTTATGTATAAAATTTTGCCTCCACAATGTACAGTAGGATAGATACAATTCACTGTTGAGTGCAAGATTATGTCTGCAAAGATAGAGGTGGCTTTGAAAATCTGGCTACATATATATCACTGCTTCTAAATGTCCTTCATTTGGTAGATAAAACCTGTAATTTCAGCTGACAACAGACTAGCCTGAAGTGTTTCAAAACCTGCACACTAGTCATGTATCGAAGAGGTGGCATCTTCTTTCTCAAACTAATAGTTGTGCTCCTTTTGTGTGTGCTGAACTATAAAAGCAGGCCAGAGAACCACAATTTTGTTTCGTGTTTTATGACAACTTTTCTTTCATTCCACACTGGAACAAAACCAAAATCTTTCAAATGTTTTTTGGAGAAAGGAATGATGTCAAAATGTCCGGCTTTTGATTCGGGTCTCTTTCTCTCTCTCTTTTTGGGAGTGACTGCAGAGTCCACCCTGAACCTCAGAGACCTTCCTGTTGAAAATCTTTGTCAAAATAGTTTTGACCAAACGTTTTTGATGAAACAGCATCTTTCTGGAGAAAAATGTTTCACGGAAAATGTGCTGACCAGCTTTAATAAGCAGTCTTACTCACTATTTTGTGGCTGACTTGCAAAAGCAGCAGATCTGTTTATCGTAGGTATCGCCACTGCAGTAGTGGAGGTCCTTGTGATCTTTAATGTTTTGAGCCTCACAATATCCCAGGGAAGTAATATCAACTCCATTTTGTAGACTGGCAACTAAGGAGAGAGACTAATGGATTTATGTACTGTCACAAAACAAGTCTGGGGTAAGAAATTGAACCCAGGTCTCCCAAATCCTACACTGGTGTCTTAATCACTGGACTGTCCTGGCTCTCTCCTTCAACCTAGATCAGCTGGGTCTAATGCTGGAAAGAAAGGGGAGTGACTTGACATGCTCCCCACACAAGAGAAATCCAGGCGTATAGGAGGGCTGGGTCCACTGGGTGCACCATCTGTTGTCCAACTGAACAAAAAGACAGCATCTATTTCCCCACTTCCTTTATTTAATGTTTTTATTACTTTAAAGACATTCAGTAAGAAACCTGATTGCTGTGTTCTTGTACTCTCATTCAGTATTGCCCCTCTTTATTTCTTGCTCTCTCTTGTTGTGTCAGGTTGGTTGCAAGCTCCTTAGTGCAGGGAATGAGTCTCCTTTATTTACTTGTGAGGCACTTAGCCTCCTGGGGGCATGATATGAGTAATAACCTAAGGTTGAAAGAGAGAGAGAGAAAATGAAACAGAAATGCCACATTTGGAGGAATGGAGAAAAGACCACAATTTCTCTCCCCTCAGGAGGGGAGAGTAATATCATTGTATAGCAAAGGATCCCTGATTATACATAGCAAGAAATGAAAATAATATCTTCTCAAACTGTTTGTATGGCTTGACCCTTTTATATACTACACCGTCCAGAGCTGTTAGTCCACATAGTTACTTGCACCAGTCTCTTACGCGTAGGGATTGTGACAGATCCAAACCAGTAGGGTACAGGAGTCTGGTAGAGGGCAAATATACTGGTCACTAGGTGAGTAGTTTTCTGTTCCCTGAGTGACCAGAGCAGGGGCTGCACTAGAGTAATCAAGAACTTGCTAGAACCAATTAAGGCAGACAGGCTGATTAGATCACCTGCAGCCAGTCAAGGCAGGCTAATCAGGGCACCTAGGTTTAAAAAGGAGTTTACTCCAGTCAGGTGGAGAGGAAGTGCGTGTGAGGAGCTGGAAGCGAGAGGCACAAGGAGCTGAGAGTGAGAGTGAGAGTGAGAGTGAGAGGCTGTGCTGCTGGAGGACTAAGGAGAACAAGTGTTATCAGACACCAGGAGGAAGGTCCTGTGGTGAGGATAAAGAAGGTGTTTGGAGGAGGCCATGGGGAAGTAGCCCAGGCAGTTGTAGCTGTCATGCAGCTGTTATAAGAGGCACTATAGACAGCTGCAATCCACAGGGCCCTGGGCTGGAACCCGGAGTAGAGGGCAGGCCTGGGTCCCCACAAACCTCCTAACTCCTGATCAGACACAGGAGGAGTTGATCCAGACTGTGGGGAAGATCACTGAGGTGAGCAAATCTGCTAATAAGCGCAGGACCCACCAAGGTAGAGGAGGAATTTTATCACAGGATGTTGATACTTTCCAGCAGTCCCGGGTTCCAGAGTAGAGGCTGGGTGTAAAAGAGAGAGGGGCAAATAGAATGTGGGGGCCAAGAACAGAGATTACAATAGTCACCACACCAGGGAACACTAACACTGCATAAAAAGAGTTCCAACACAGCAAATCGGATTCTTTAGACATGGATCTACTCTCAAAAAGTGACTCTGTAAAAATGGCATTGTGGGGATCTGGTCTACCTACCTTGCCTCTAGCCCCATCACCTTACAACCTGAGCACCTCCAAAACTTTTGTAAATAGAGAAACAAACAACTTCTTTGTCTTTTACTTGCTTTCCTGCTTGTGGGAGAAACAGCTTAATTAGTTCACAAGCTTTCTGATTGTTTACATCTTCTTTTGTATTTAAGGCTGAGTGGGTGTGATTTGCATGTATGTAAAGAACTTACTGAGGGAAAGTTAAGTCTCAAATGTGATTTGCATTTAGCTCTGAACTGGTGAGATTAGCCATCATTCTTGTCTGTGGAGGAAGTGAATCGTATAGTCTAGGTCCTACTCTTATGAAGGTTGTGTTTCTTGAATATATAATTTCACTATACCAGTGAAACATCATTGTTGTAGAAAGTCATGATCCTGGAGGCAGTGTCGAGCTCTCAGGTAGCTATGATCAGTTCCAGGGATTGAAGATCAGGGTTGAGCCCTTGAACTGGACTCTACATTCAGTGTAGAGTCAGTGAAGAGACTGGAACACCAGAGTGATGGATTCCTGGTGGCCTGCGTTGCTAAGCTGCTGGTATATTGCATTTTGTACTAGTTGGAATTTGTCAGAGTGTTTGGCTTCATTGATAAATATAGCAAGATGTAAATTACTGTGGCCAGGTCTGAGTGTAATAGGTTCCGGTGCTATCTACCAGCCAGACCCATATGGAAACAGGTGATTTTGTGACCAACAGTATTGAGTGTTCAAAAGGACCCCAAGGCTATGGACCATTTTAATGGCACAAGGGCAGATGTTTTAATAGTGAGGGATGTTATAGAGGATGCGAGTTTGTTAAAGTACTTCCCTCCTCCTAAGGTCTAGCTGATTTGGTTAGGCAATGGGAAAGTTGAAAAGTCACTGTTCATGCAGAAGAGATGTACAGCTGAAGATTGTCCATGTATTGCTGGCACTTCAGTTCCTGTTTTCTCACCAGTTCTACTAATGGCTTCCTGTGAAAGCTGAATGTTCTAGGGGAAAGGATTGAGCCTTGTGGTACTCTATCGGTGAGGACTTTGGAAATGGAGAGCAGCTTCACATAACAATGCCTTAGATTTGGTCTGGGAGGAAGGATCTGACCCATGCCAGGGCATTTCTGTTTACATCTGCAGAGAACTTTTCACCTCTTAAGGGTTAGCAATGTGCATGTGGTAGACTATGTGCTTACAGATATACATGCCAGATTGAAAGTGTCAGATCAGACAAGGGGTAAGTTTTAAATGAAAATGGAATTCTAATATCTATTTTTACTACAGGACGCCTTAATAATTTTAGCTTTGCTACTATTTGGGAATAATTTTTAAATTATTCCATGTGATGTTGTTGGGAAAACTAAAGTTAATTCACACACCAAGAACATCCTTCATCACTTCTTGTCAGAAAAATAATTCCCCTTCTCTGGAAACATATGCCAGACATTTCCCTGCTGGCCTAGCTTTCCATTGCCTTGGAACATCAAAATGCTGAACTTGCAGTCTGTAGACAGAAGTTTCTTCCCAGAAAACATGAAAGTCATCCTGAGGTTTTGTTTTTTTTTTATTCTGCACTTGTAATATAATATGCACCCTTCCCCTTTCCTTTCCTTTCCTGATATAATTGTCTCTAAAAAGATTTGGATACACTTTCTTGGCATCAGATTTGCAGCTGTGATGTGTTCATGGTTCAGCTGGGCCACTTCAGCAAAAAAAAAAAAAAAAAAAAGTGCAAATAAGCTTTTAAAAAAACCCTCCTGATAATTTTCTCTTTGGCATTATCTTTGTGTATCTGTGCAAGTTCAGGTGAATGTTCACCAGAAAGTCTGGAAGCAAATGCTTTCAAAAAATATTACAAATAAATACTTCCAAAAATATTCATATAATAAGCTCTCTCAAGGTCATTTTTTGCAAAGCACTTCTTATATTATTGGCTTAATAGGTCTATCCAAAGAGTGATGAATGTTTGCAGATAACCTGAGAATAGGAATAAGACTCAAGGAAAAGAAACTATCTGTTGTGATTTAGGTGGCCAATTGTACGGTGCAGAGTGACAACTAATGAATACTCATTTGAGTTTGTGAATAAACCCTACGGTGAGATTTGCTCATACAAACCATTTTGTTGAGCAATAGCAGAAAAAAAAAGTGATTAATAAGAACAAGTCCAAGACAGGGAGCCCTAGTAAGTGGCACAGGAAGTAAGGGGTGGTGTTAGTGTTGTAGTGGGAGCAAATAGGAAATTCTGGAATAAAATCATAAATGAGATAATTTTTGATAAAGTTTGTGATTTTGTCAAAGCTTCCTAGGCCTGATTTTTCTCTACAATACATCAGCTTTATCCTGATGTAAATTTCATTAAAGCCAGTGATGCTATAGCAGATTAAAATTGATGTAACATATAATTTCTGCCAAATGTTCCAATACGAAACAGCTGCAGCCCTAGTTATGATGTCTTGAAAATTCTCAAGATATGTTGCACATGCCATTCAAAACAAGGAATTATGAGGTGGCATCTTATTGTATCTTTTGACATGATATCGCTCAGAAGTTTTAATAAATAAATAAATAATGCCTATGTTTTATATAGCACTTGTCGTCAGTATATCTCAAAGTGCATTACAATATCATTATGCTCACTTTACAGATAGAAAAACTGAGGAACAGGGTAGTGAAGTGACTTACTCTAGCTCGTGCTGCAGGCTAGTAGCAGACAGGGCCGGCTTTAGGAAGTGCAGGGCCCAATTCGAACATTTTCGACGGGGCCCTGACAGGGATGACTAAAAAAAAAAAATGTAAAAAAAAGCCTTTCATTTCTTCCATGTATCATTTACTTTCCATAACTATATAAATAATACAATTATATATTATGTACATTGCATCATATATGCTGTTGATTGCTTATTAATGACCACCATTTCACATGTGTGGGTCCCTGCCACTCCCTGCAGGTGTGCACATGTGTGGGTCCCAGCTGCTCCCTGTCCCCCTCATTGAAGCAGGTGTGCAGGGTTACTGCCCTGGGAACTGCAGGGGAGCAGTGGACATGGGGCTGGCTGGAGGCAGAGCAGGGGCTGACTGGACATAGGGTCTAGCTGCAGGCAGGGCAAGGGGTGCAGGGCTGGCTGGAGACGGGGGTGTGGGGTGGGCTGGCTTCAGGCAGGGCCGCAGGGGGATGCAGCAGTGATTCAGAGGGCTGGAGACAGAGGAGTGCAGAATTGGCTGGCTTCAGGCAGGGGAGTGCAGCGGGGTTGGCTGGAGATAGGGCAGGGGGGTTGGGACTGGGTGTGGGCAGGGTGTGCAGGGCTGGTGCGGGCAGGGGTATGTGGGGGCTGGCTGGCTTTGGGCAGGCCACAGGGGTGTGTGGCAGGTGGTGGCTGGAGACAGGGCAGGGGGTTTGGCAGAGGCTGGCTGTGGGCACGGAGTGCAGAGCTGGCTGGGGGCAGGGCAGGGGGTGCAGCAGAGACAGCTGGAGCCCCGGCCCTTTAAATGGCCCCCAAGCCTCCCGCTATCCCAGGGCTCTGGGGGTTATTTAAAGGGCCCAGGGCTCCCCTGCTTTTACCCTGCCCCAGACCTTTTAAATAGCGGCGAGAGCCCTAGAGAATACATGGGGGTGGCGGGGCTCCGGCTGCTATTTAAAGGATGGCGTGGCAGAGATAGCTGGAGCCCCGGCCCTTTAAATAGCCCCCGGATCCCCCCGCTATCCCAGGGCTATGGGGGCTGTTTAAAGGGCCCAGAGTTCCAGCAGGGAGAGCGGGGCTGCGGGGCAGCTTGCCGCTCTCTGGCTGCGGCTCCGGCTGGGAGAGCAGGGCTGCAGGGCGGCTTGTCACGCTCCAGCCGGGGCTCTGGCCAGGAGAGCGGGGAGGCTTGCTGCGCTCCGACCGGGAGAGCGGGGCTGCGGGGCGGCTTGACGCGCTCCGGCCGGGGCTCTGGCCGGGAAAGCGGGGCTGCAGGGTGGCTTGCTGCGCTCCGGCCGGGGCTCCGGCTCTCGGCGCGGGACCCTCTTAGGCGCGGGGCCCGATTCCTGGGAATCGGTTGAATCAGCCTAAAGCCGGCCCTGGTAGCAGAGCTGGGAATAGAACTAAGGTCTCCAAGTCTACAGCATAAGCCACTAACTCACACTGCTCTGAACTGAAACTAGCCTACCTGGGATGTGATCTTGTATGTCTCTCAGCTACTGTTAGGTATACAAAATTATCTTCTACATGCTCATCCAAAAGGAAAAGAAGAGAATGGACCACACTAGCAAGGTTTATATAGAAACTTAACAGGCAGAATCATTGGATTAAGAATGTTTATCCTTTCCAGATATTTCTGTTTACTATATTTAACTGGCATCCCATTCAGGCTCCTTAGACATCAACTTGACTTCTTAGTATCGGAGAACCTCCCATGACTCCAAGATCACTTGATGCACTATAATGGCATCTCTTGAACTGGAGAGAGGAATGCAAAACTGACAGCTTCTGACTTTAGGCTCTATTAATGGACAGTGATACAGCAGGCTGGCTCATGTTGGACCTTGAGACAAAATATTTTCATTTGCTGATTTTGTCAGCTTTGGGAACATACCGCCTCTCAGCTAAAAGTAAGGAACTTCAAGGATAAGGTAACAGAACTTTCACCACTGGGTTGCTGGTTCAAATTCAGCCTATATTAGCAGTGGGCTAATGGGTGTTTAGTAAACTATGTAAAATGAGTTAGTGAGATCAGTGCTGTTCCCAGTGGGCAGGTGTCCACATCACAAATAACTGGCACCCTTGTTGGCAATCTCAGCAGATGGGCCAAATAGGCATAGAAAAGGAACTGGACTTCCTATCTGTAGCATTGTTCCATATTACAGGGAAGTTTACCTGTGGCTACTTGTGCTGTAGCAATCTGGTGGATAAATAGAATACTTTAGTTCTAGTACTAGGTCCATCAGTCTGGCCTCTTCTTCTACCTAGATACATCATTCACACTGTCTGAATATCTTCCCAGTAGTTTTGAAATAAAGCCTCATAACTCCTGTGCGAGGCAGAAAAATGTTGTGTCCATTTGACTAATGGAGAAATAAAGATTAAAGGTGAGATTTTCAAAAGCACTCAGAGCTGGCCTATTTCTGCTCTCATTAAAGTCAATGATAAAACTACCATTGACTTAAATGGGAATAGAGATAAACCAAGAGTCAGCGCTTGAGGAAATCCCATCTTAAATCCATACACAGGGTCATAAAGGAAGTCAGTGGCAGAGCTAGGAAGTGACCATTTCTGTAACCACAAGACCATCCATCCCCTCTTCTAGATAATTAAATTCTCACATTTTTACCCTCAAAAGCAGTTGGAAGTGCTTCATTTACCTCAGCCATTTGAACATTTGCCCATTTCCCAGACAAGATTTCAATCTTTAACTTTTTCATTTAGTAAACTTAGGTGTCACAAGGAGCTTTTGTGGGGGAAGGACGAACAGTTGAGTGAAGTTCAATTTTAGTACCATTTTCAATCCTTACCTTTGCCTGGCCCCTGCCTCCCCACCTTCTATAATGTGGACCATTATTACCCTTAATCCTTTAGCTCTCCTTTGAAACAGAATTGCTTTGCTATCTAGAGTCTGTGCAAAGTTCTCATCAAATCTGGTCTGTAAACATTCTTGGGGCACTTGGAGGGAAAAGGGCTTTTATATCTGGAAATACATTACAAAACAGTCTAGTTCCTGTAGCTTAATAGAAACTTAGGTCAATGTCGTATAAAGAATTTATTTGTCACTGTCATATTGATAAATAATTTTCACCTAATCCTATGTGAGGTGCTAAACCACCCCTCAACTCTCTCTGACTTTTCTTGCCTGGGAATCTAAGTGCTCTGCACCTCACAGGATTGGATCCTGTTAGAGTTGATGTAAAACAAAAGGATCCTTCATGCATATGTATTTGACATATCCATTGGTGTAAAAGTTGTGGTTGGATTTGACCTTGCTTATGTAGAATATTTCAGGTAATGTGTTGAATAATTAATGGTTTAATCATTCATTGATGGCAGCCAAGAGTGTAATTGCTTGGTTCTGGAAAAGAGCGAGGATCCTATTTCAGAAGAGTAGTTCTAGAAAGTGTAGAAAATTGGCTCTAGGGAGAAATTTGAAGGTGAATAATAGTTAATGCAGGTTCTCTTAAAAAAAGAAAAAAACTTGTCCCAATAGTTGCATGATTCTGCGTGTCTTTTTTGCATTTTTACTTCACACATATTGAAATCTTTTTTAAGAAATGTGGTTGGACTGTCACTCAAAGTCAAGCATACAAGGCCCTGGACATCTTGCAAAATAAAAGTAACAGCTATCAATAATCCTTCCACTTACACATAAGGGCTCAAGTGGCTTATGTTATCAGCTTATTAAATTCAAAGGCATCTATTGTCCTCACTAATTAATCCAACTTGGTGTTGAGGGATGTGAACCTCTTCTGAAGGGTTGGCTTGTAAATTTCAAATATATATTATAAAAATAAACATAGGATTCATATATTTTCCCACCTTTTCTACCATACTAATAACACAATTTACATGGGATAGTTTTCAACTGACATAGTAGTTTACCCAACCCTGCTGCACTCACTCCTATCATTGCATTTTACCAAGGCTCACACTTGGGTTGTATTGGGAGTTTGGGCCACTTTGAAAAAAAAGTACATGTGATAATAGTGAGTAATGAGAGACACCATAGCTCCTGTCAGGCTAGCAGCCAGTTGAGAGGGCACCAGACTGGGCTTCTGAAGACTTGGGATCTATTCCTGCTGTTGACCTGCTGTGAGGTTTTGAAGAAGTCTTTTCATCTTGGCTTCCACTCACATAGTTGTCTGTCTTCTCTGTTTAGACAGCAAGTTCTTAGGAGAAGGGATGTTCCTTATTATATGTTTCTACAGTGCCTACAACACTGGGGCCCAAGTCTTGTTTGGGGCCTACAGATACTACGGTAATTCAGTAATGATTAATAAGAACATAAGAATACAAGAATGGCCATACTGGGTCAGACCAAAGGACTATCTAGCCCAGTATCCTGTCTTCCGACAGTGGCTAATGCCAGGTGCCCCAGAGGGAATAAATAGAACAGGTAATCAGCAAGTGATCCATCTCCTGTCGCCCATTCCCAGCTTCTGGAAAACAGAGGCTAGGGACACCATCCCTGTCTTTCCTGGCTAATAGCCATTGATGGAACTATCCTCCATTTACTTATCTAGTTCTTTTTTGAATCCTTCACAACATCCTCTAGCAATGAGTTCCACAGATTGATTGTGTTTTATGTGAAAAAATACTTCCTATTTTTTGGTTTAAGTTTGCTGCCTATTAATTTAATTTGGTGACCCCTAGTTTTTGTGTTATGAGGAGGAGTAAATAACACTTCCTTATTTACTTTCTCTACGCCCAATCATAGGTCTTCAGAAGGCTGCAGGTGCATTTCTTGTTTTAGTAGCTGTCAACTCTGTAGTTTCCTTGGATGTTTATGAATTTACTAGAACTGGTTGAAAAATTGGGGAAGATTTTTGCATAGTCCTTCCCTTTCCCCAGAAAATTTCTGAATTTGAATGTTTTTGCCCAATTCTAAAGCATATTTTCTGTTATGGTTATTATTTGTTATGCAATACATACTACTGCGAGTATGTTCACATGTTCTTTATTATTTTGCTACAAAATTCATGTTAAGAAAAAACATTTTTAATTGCCTGACTTATTCTCCATTCTTAGGTGTTTTGCTTAATGAGTCTTATTTCAAAATGAGTGATGTTTAATTAAATATAACCTCCCTGGTGGCTCCTAGGACAATGGCAGTATGAAGAGAGATTAAACTAGTGTCTTATGGACACAAACGGGGATATTATAGAGATATTAAGTCTTTCCATGTTTAGGGAGATGCAGTGTCTAGTGAGAATGAGTGCAATGTGTGCAATATACAAATTGATATAACTATGCAAGAAATATAGGACAGTACAGCATACAGGAGATTGAATAGGCAACTTGATTCTGGTCTCCAGGTAGAGGGATTTCTTTGCATATGAGATCAAAAGGACAGATTCTGACACCCGTTATTCATGCTGAATAGGCAGTGTCCTACTCTGAGTCGTTCCATTTTCTTCACTGGCACTGCTTGCAGAGCATGGTGGCTAAATGAGTGCTTGGCTCTCATATTTGGCTGAAAATTTCCTACTGCTGAATTGTAGGCCCTTAGATTTCCAGTGGTTATTAGCATCATTCATTAGCATATCCGAATATATCCATTTGGGGCATATCCTGACAGCCAGGATATTTGTTTGGGTGTTTTTAAACATTCCACTGAGTATGGAACACTCAGGTCTCTGTTCCCCACT
Source organism: Gopherus flavomarginatus (assembly GCF_025201925.1). Lineage (NCBI taxonomy): Eukaryota > Metazoa > Chordata > Testudines > Testudinidae > Gopherus > Gopherus flavomarginatus. Next base: position 146,831,562 of record NC_066620.1, on the reverse strand, counting down.
GCTATTCCTCTTTGACCAAGACTGTGTCTGTGCCCTGTACTCAGGTCATTCATTGGCCAGCCCAACTCATATCAAAGGGTAACAAAAGCAGCACAAAGAACAGGAGTACTTGTGGCACCTTAGAGACTAACAAATTTATTTGAGCATAAGCTTTCGTGGGCTACAGCCCACTTCTTCGGATGCATGGAATGGAACATATATTAAGGAGATATATATACACATACAGAGAGCATGAAAAGGTGGGAGTTGTCTTACCAACTCTGAGAGGCCAGTTAAGTAAGGAAAAAACACTTTTGAAGTTATAATCAAAATAGCCCAGTACAGACAGTTTGATCAGAAGTGTGAGAATACTTACAAGGGGAGATAGATTCAATGTTTGTAATGGCTCAGCCATTCCCAGTCCCTATTCAAACCTAAGGTGATTGTATCTAGTTTGCATATCAATTCCAGCTCAGCAGTTTCTCTTTGGAGTCTGTTTTTGAAGCTTTTCTGTTGCTAAATTGCCACCTGCAGGTCTGTCATAGAATGACCACACAGGTTAAAGTGTTCTCCTACTGGTTTTTGTGTGTTATGATTCCTGACGTCAGACTTGTGTCCATTAATTCTTTTGTGTAGAGATTGTCCGGTTTGGCCAATGTACATGGCAGAGGGGCATTGCTGGCACATGATGGCATATATCACATTGGTAGATTGGTAGGTGAATGAGCCCCCTGATGGTATGGCTGATGTGATTAGGTCCTATGATGATGTCACTTGAATAGATATGTGGACAGAGTTGGCATCGGGCTTTGTTGCAAGGGTGGGTTCGTGGGTTAGTGTTTTTGTTAAGTGATGTGTGGTTGCTGGTAAGTATTTGCTTCAGGTTGGGGGGTTGTCTGTAAGCGAGGACAGGTCTGTCCCTCAAGTCCACGAAAGCTTATGCTCAAATAAATTTGTTAGTCTCTAAGGTGCCACAAGTACTCCTGTTCTTTTTGCGGATACAGACTAACATGGCTGCTACTCTAAAAGCAGCACAGAAGTTTTACTTTGCTTACCATGCTTTATCTAACCCTGCCTGCCTCTCTACTATGGGATCAGAAGGGTTGACGACGCCTTCCCTCACTACTGCTGAGAGCCTCAGATATTGGGAGGGTGGCTTTTGTGACCATGAATGGAGGCTATACTTTGGGAAAATAGCAGACATTCAGTTTCTCTGGATCTGCAGGCCTGCTATTTAGAATAGTTTGCATGTAGCTGCTGGGAAAGCAGGCCTCAGGCTATGTCTACCCTACAGGTTATGGCAGCATAACTTATGTCACTCAAGGGTGTGAATAAGCCCTCCCCCTGCCAGTGACATAAGTTACACTGACCTAAGCACCAGAATGAACAGTACTACATCTGTGGGAGAGCTTCTCTCACCGACATAGCTACTGACACTTATTGGGGGTGGATGAATTAAGTCTCTGCTGTAAGCTCTCTGTTTGCACCAATAAGTGCATGGAAGAATCTGTAATGTAGGCTTTTCTTTTTCCTTTGCCTCCCACTGCAATCTGTTTCTGGGTCTGGACACAGAATTCAATCCCCATCGCAGGCTCCTTAGTGAAACACAGATAGGAGAGGTTTTGGAGAGTACAAAGTTTAATGATTTATTGGTGCATCTAGAGTCTGTGAGCAATATCAGCATTCCATCCTAGCTGCTGCCCAGCGACAGGTGCTGGGAAGGAGAATGACGTGCTGGCATTGGGGGAGAGTACACAGTCACATTTAGCCTCTCAAAGTTTGTTGATTCTTGCTCTAATCTTGGATCAATCATATTAGATGAGATAAACAAATGTTTTCTATGGCCAGATAGTCGAGTAGGTGAGCTGGCAAAGCCACACAACCTCTGTGTCACAGTAAGTTGCTGCAGAGAGCCATTGTGGGTGTGGGGGACATGCTTTTGAATGATTCAGCAAACATTGATAACTCCTCCCACATGCTGTACTTGGAATTTTGTGAGCTTTCAGGAGGGTTGTATAGGGATGTCCTCTAAGGCTGATGGGATACTCACCCTTCTGTGTAACAAGAGAATGTGTCCATCCAAATCTTTCCCACTAAGTAAGCAGTTACAAATTTAAATAAAGAGCCCTTATCATACAGGAACAGGCTGCTGGTCCCAACACACTCCAGTGAATGTCCCTTTAATATGTAAATGACAAAGGATGATTCATGACATTTACAGATGGTTTTATTCATTTTTTATCCATCAGGGTTATAGTGAAAAGAAACTGCCCCTTATCTCCTCCTCATTCCTCTTTCATAACATCACTGTAGAAACTGTCAAAAGCATCTCCTATATCTATGCTACAAAACAGATGCAAAAGTGGTCCCCCATACTCTGATTCCCATATAGGTAGGTCTTTGTGCTGTTACAATAGTTTGCACACCTCTCATATGTTTTTTTACAGGAGTGTCTTGAGTGACCTTGGATATTGGTGCTCACCAATATTTGCAGCACCCCCCAATTTAGCATCAGCTCTGAATTTTATTAACATGTTGTTTGTCGACTTCTAGATCATTAATGAAGATGTTAAAGAGGATTGATGTTTTGTCCAGTCTCTAACTTTGGATTCAGAATGAATAGGTTCTTCTCTGTAGTTTTTTTTATTAGAGATTACTTAAAAGACAGCATCAGAAATGGATGCTTAACAAAAACAGAGAAGGAAAAATGTTTTGGGTAAGAGCAACTGTGCATTTTTTATTGGTTAAAAAGTATAAAGAAATTGGAAAAACATATGGTTTTCCTCTTTGCATTTCTGTGAGCACAAAACCAAGACAAAAATAGATAGGCAACCATGCATAACAGGACAATTATTCTACCGAAGGATTCTGTGACAGAGTATGTCATGTTACCAGAACCCGGAGATGGATAAGACTGCATTGTTATACATGGTCGCTTAGTTGTGTTATTATTATTTTTTTTACAATATATGCAAGTGAATAAGAAAAATGTCCTTCCCTGCTGTTATGGATTTCTGGCTGTGGCACTACTGTGATTTTCAAAAGTACTTCCCAATAATATGTGGAATTATACCTTAGAAGTCTTTTTTCTTATGAAAGACAAAGTTTATAACCAATGTAGATTATTTAAAACAACATAGGCTAGTACAATAGTGAATCTATCCATATACCTTCTTTTCCACCTAGGTACTTATCTTGTCTCCATCAAGTGTTAGGACAATTGTGGCCAGCCATTTCAAAAAAAAAAAGGAGGATAGAGAATTAGACTGAGAATATCTTATTGCCCTTATATAAATCCATTGTGCACCCACATCTTGAATACTGCATACAGATGTGGTCTCCTCACCTCAAAAAAGATACTTGCACTAGAAAAGGTTCAGAAAAGGGCAACTACAATGATTAGGGGTTTGGAACGTGTCCCATATAAGGAGAGATTAAAGAGGCTAGGACTTTTCAGTTTGGAAAAGAGGAGACTAAGGGGGGATATGATAGAGGTATATAAAATCATGAGTGGTGTGGAGAAAGTGGATAAGGAAAAGTTATTTACTTCTTCCCATAATACAAGAACTAGGGGCCACCAAATAAAATTAATGGGCAGCAGGTTTAAAACAAATACAAGGAAGTTCTTCTTCACGCAGAGCACAGTCAACTTGTGGAACTCCTTACCTGAGGAGGTTGTGAAGGCTAGGACTATAACAGCGTTTAAAAGAGAACTGGATAAATTCATGGAAGTTAAGTCCATTAATGACTATTAGCCAGGATGGGTAAGGAATGTTGTCCCTAGCCTCTGTTCGTCAGAGGGCGGAGATGGATAGCAGGAGAGAGATCACTTGATCATTGCCTGTTAGGTCCACTCCCTCTGGGGCACCTGGCATTGGCCACGGTCGGCTGACAGGATACTGGGCAAGATGGACCTTTGGTCTGACTTGGTACGGCTGTTCTTATGTTCACATGAGCACTTACCACACACTTACTCCTCAGTTGGTGTAAATCAGCATAGTTCAGTAGAACTAACAATTGAAGATCTGTCCTTATTTTTAATATAATGTTACCCACTGGTCTGACATCAGTGTATGTTATGGAAATTTCTTGACAGTCGAGTTTCGTTAATATAGGAATCTAAGACTACCCAAAGTGCTCATCATTGACCTTACTCTCTTTCAGCTGAAGTCAATGGGAACTTTACCAGTGACTTCACTGAAAGCAAAGTTAGATCAATACTGCTGAGTGCTTTTAAAAGTCTCTACCCTGATTTTTTTCCATCTACAGCACGTTTAAATTATATGTATTGATCCTTTCATGCATGTGGTGCTTCACAAAGACACTGAAAAGGAGTATCAACCGGAAAAAGACCACACCCAACCCATAAGCTTATTTAGGGCTAAATTCTGCCTATGCCTTAGACAGTTGTGGAACCATAGAGTGAGGGAACAAGAGGCCCCTTCTTTCTTGGTGTAGCCTGCAGAATTGTTCAGGAGCATAAAAACTGCTCCCTTGGGAATGGAGAGTGCTAGGATGAGAGCATAGGAGAACTATGGCTCTGCCACTTAGAATCATATCAATTAAACATGAAAAAGCCTAGTTAGGTAATTTAAACCCATCTCCCTCCCTGTGCAAGATTGTTCCTTATAATACTTTGCCTAGGACTTTTTTTTAAGTTTAGAATGGACAAAATAAAATTATAGCTATTGTAAAGTAGCAGAAACTTTTTTGTTAATCTATGAGAAACTACTCACTCTAAGCAAATTATCCATATTGTTTTATCTCCTAGTATTTTGTATGTGCTTGCATAAGACAACAATGAGGATAAGAAGAAAAGAATGACAATTTAACTAGACTGATGGATTCTGGTGAGAAGCTCCATTCCTTGTTATAACAACTAACCTGTGATCCTTGAAATTCTGCTTTTTTGTTCCATTTCTAGTATGATGCTTGATTGTAAACCTCTTTCTCCCTAGGGATAATCTATGAGAACTCTCATCTAACTGAAGCCTGATAAACTGAAAGTTCAAGATAGTTTGGTCAGTGTCAGCTGTTCTTTCCTCATTAACAGCAGAACTGGTTCTTGTAAGAAACTTCCTGTGTCATGAGCTTCTTCAATGGTTCCAGAGAAATGTCGTTTTACAGGCTTCACTCACGTGCCTTTTCTTACCCTAAAGGTCTCACTGACCTCACTTAAGACACTTAGACATTGTTCTCATCCACTAAGTAGTCCTCAACATTTTGGAAGCTATAGCATTTTCGTCTTGAATATCCAGCTTGGATCCCAACCCTACTCAGAGGTACTGGAACAATTTTTATAGTGGGGGTTCTGAGAGCTGTTGAATCAAACTGTAAACCATGTATATAATGGAAACCACTTCAAACCAGGGGATGTGGCAGAACTCCCAACATCCCTGGTTCCAGCACCTATGCTGCCCTTCCCTCCCCGTAATGCCTTGATATGAAAATGCTGCTGCTATGATAATGCATTGTTGATTAGACAAGTCACTGAAGGTATCTAAATTGCCCAGTTACAATTAATTTTCAACTGTAAAAATGAGATTTCTCTGTCTAGATTCCCATTTACAGGGGAATTAGCACTCTTTGCTGCTACTTAATACTTTTTAGCAACAGAATAAGATGATCATATCTTCTGTTTTATTTTCAGTGGATTATTTTTATTTTTTTCATGTTTTGGCTGATATGGTTTTCATTTTGCTGAAGTGTGTTACTGAAGGGCTGCCTTCTGTGTGCTGGCCTCAAATAAAGTTTTGCAAAACTGCTCTGCTTCCCTCCAGAGTCTGATACAAAGTCTTCAAAGTAAAAGCAGAGGTTGTTTATTTATTTAGATTTATACAGAACCTTACACATTTTTTTTTGAGAGACCCCCACAGGGAACATTTGATATTTAGGACAAGAATCAGGAAAGCAATGTATCATTCACCAAACAGAGTGATGAAGTCAGTAGTAAAGTAGATAAAACACTTGCGCAGAGCCACTTGGTTTACAATAGTTTACTTGTTTTTGAGCCTGAGTGAAATGATGTCATCCTTATTTATCAGAACGTTTGAGAGACAATGAAAGATTTGATAATTACTCTGACCACCGTGCTTACTTTAAGTAGATTGTATATATTTTATGCTAAATAAAATAGATCAAACTAGTATAAGTTAGCTGCAATTCTCTCTGTAGATTCCTCTAGAATTTGGAGTCTCCACTTCATTATCTGGCATTAATGAATGCATGACACACAAGGTTCAGTTAAGGGGAACAGTGAAGAAATAATGGCACAAACTAAAACACTGATGAAATGATCTTCTGAAGAAAAAAGTTACATGATTCACCATATCACCAAAGAGACAGGAATAATTAGTTATATGGATCATAGTTCCTGCTGAGAAATATCAGAATATCAAGCACATGCACACACATCTCTGCAGTGAGCAGGATTGGGAGATTTCCCAGCACCTGATTAAATAGTAGGGTGACAAAATGCTTTGGAATATCCAGAACAGGTAAATTAGAAGACACTATATGCAAAACAATGTGGGAAAGTGTGTAAAATTTTGAAGGCAAATATATTCTCTTTCTTCTTTCACCACCCACTGAACTATTAGACTAGTGTGAAGGTGGGAATGATACCACCCTCAATTTCAGAGGCTAGGTGGATGAGGGAACATCTTTCATGGAGCTCAAAAGTTTCTCTCTCTCATCAACAGAAGTTGATCCAGTAAAAGCTATCACCGCACCCACCTTGTCTCACTAATATCCTGACACCAACATGGCTACAAGAACACTGCCTACCGTAAATTTCAGTCATGCTCAGTGAATAATATGCACTAGAATCATTAGGAGTATGGTCTTCTATTTTATAGGCATTAGCAATGCAATTGGCCCCATTAAGGCTTCATTAGTCTCGTGTGGTTTCAATAGTTTGTTTAAAATATTTCTTTGCAATTTCCTCTCACAAATATCTGAAACCTGTTAGATACTGAATCTGAAAGGAAGATGGCATATCCAGCCAAACACAATAGAAATCCCAGCCTAAGTTTAGAAGAGATGGTTGATTTTAACTAAACGTCTCATCAAGGATGCTATTACATTTCACAGAAAACTATCAGCTTTCCTTTGTAAGCAAGTGAGAAAGTAAATGGATCACATTTTTACAACAGCCATATAATCATTGCAGCAGAAAGTAGCCATTTCATTAGCACACATGAGCCTTTTGAAAAACCAGTAAATGGCTCATTATCAAGTTATGTAGCACTTATGTGGGTTTGCATGAGACTAGAAAAATGCTTCAAACATTAGCAGAGGCCATACTTTTCTTATTCATTAAATTCTTCTTCATCTATGCTGTAATGGTGAGCCCTCATCCCTGTGTGAAAACCAAAAAGATGGATCTGCCAAATAAGATTTAATTTTAACCCCTTTCCTTCTGGGCTCCATCCATGTCCATTATTTTCGTGGCATAGGAAATAGCGAAGAGAAAACATCTATTCAGAGGATGGTGGAACGATTGCTTAAGCATTATAATTGATGCATTCACAGACCCTCAAGTGGCTAAACAACATTTGCATATATTTATTTTGTATTTGATCAAACAAAGGGTGTATGCTTGTAGGGGGAGAGGGGGTATGGTGGAGGGTGTTGTGAAATGTTTCAGAATAAGGCAACCTTAGTATGTACTTGCTTTATTTTGTACACAGGATTGCAATCCAGCTACTTTACTTCAGCTAAAAGATCATGAAGGTTGGCTACAGAATGCTTACACTGTAGTAGTCGTATTTCCCCACCCAGTGTTTGTTTTCATAATAGCCCATGATGAACTGTGGAGCAATGAGGAAAGGTCAGTAGGAAAGAAAGTTCATGATGAAGCAGAGAATTAATCAGGTTTGTCAAAACTCTGTGCAGTATATTTCCCTTGTGTTGCTGCTTCTTCCTTTCTGGTTTGGAATAACAATGTGGCAACATATCTTATGTAAAAGAAAACACAAAAAGAACTCAGAATTTGATGCATTCATATTCTTCAATTTGATGCACCTTGCAGGGAAAATTCACCCCTTCATTTCCACATGAGTCATATTCTCATAGCTCTGTATCACTTATTTTATATATTGGTCACCATCAGAAAGTTACCTTTGCCCACAGCTAGCACTCCAGGGCATTGGAGAGATCACAGTATTCCTCGGTACTTAAAATGTGGGAAATTGGCAGCTCAGATACCACAGAGTGGTTTCTTTGGGTAAATGATAGTGACTACTCTGGCCTGATTTAATTCTAGAGCTCCTTGTATCTTTTTCTTTCTAATTTATATTCAGCTCTTGTACGCAGTTTGTTTAGAAGCACTACATAATTTAGTATAGGTAAGAAGACACCATACTGGGTTTATACAGGCTAAAGCTCTCACTGGTGCTTGGCTTTTTTTTTTTTACAGGAGAAAAGAAAAAGTAGGGAAGATAAGATGGGTAGACAGTCATGTACTTTCAGCCATTCATTTCATCTCTCTCATCGTAAATATGTTGTTTTCCTCATGACATCTGTAAACTGGCATTACCACTTGATGGCAAGTGAGCTGACATCTCTAAAAATAAAACACTTTTACAAATTGTTTAGCAATGACTGCGTGCAGCCATCAGGCAAAGGCAATGACGAGGATGACAGGATTTCAATATGGAATGTGCGAGTCTTAAAATAATCTGTGGATTGACTAGAAAGAAAGGCTTGATTAAATTTTCTTGATAGCCTCTGAGGCAAAAATGGAACCAGAAGCCTATATATCTATATTTATTACTGGAAGCCTCTGTTCATTTTCTCTGGCTACTGTAGTAGAGGGGGAATGTTGGCTCCTCTTGGGACCTGAAAGTCTCAGCCTGGAATATACTGTCATTGTTCTGCTCTTCAGTGTCAATCTGTTTTTAAAGGAAAATGGGTAAAATGAGCTCAACCTTTGCCTGACTGTAAAAATGAGACTTACAAACTATTTTTTTCTTCCTTTGCTGGAATTAGAAGTGCTGAAATACTGCAAGAGAGGCAATTCTCATAATACTTCTGAAGTACTGACCCAGCAATCCCATGAGAGCCTCTGTTCATGAAGTATTGTCTGATTCCAGAACAAAGAGAACTGAGTACATTCAGGTAAGTATCTACCTTTTAGCATTCATATCTAAATTAAAGCAAACTCGTTGAGGTTCACCCATCACTAATTCTCAGCACACCTCATGTAACAGGGTAGCACATGCTGTGCTCTGTAATGTCTGATAGTAGTGTGTATAGTGCATTTTGTTATTTCATTTCCATGTCCAAAACCCATCAACTTGATTCCAAAGATGGACAAAAAATGGAGCCTCAAATCTGAACCTATTTAAAATTTTGGCTGGGGATGGGATGACTGACGCTTCCCGGGGATACCCAGGGCTGTGAGGCATCTCCCTATCGTCTGCCTTTAGCGTGATGAAGTGTCTGCCAGAGGTCAGTTCCGCAACTCCACCAACACAAGCACTCCCCTCTAGGCTTCACAGGCCCCACTCTCTTTACAGGTTAATGATAGGCACACACCAAGCCTGGAGTCCTCAGTGTACCCCTGAAGTGCCCAACCCCGGACCCACCTGACACTCACAGAATCCCAGATGCTCTGCTCTCGAAGGAGCAATACTCCTTAGATGGCCAATTATGCTATAAGGCACAGCTCCACCTAACACACAGTACTTACATACATTCATAGTAAACAGAAGAAATTTGTTTAACAGAGAGCAGAGATTCAAGTGGTAGCGAGTAGAAGTATTTGAAACAAAAGCTTATCTATAAATTAAAATTATAACATGCAGTCTAGAACCTAGGCTTACTTAACTAGACACCCCTTGTCTAATAATATTTAGCTCACCCAGAGTCTCTCCAGAATTCTTCAGCCAAGCCTGGCTATGATCCTTTTTTCATTGGAGGTGGGGGTGGGGATGGGGGCGGAAACTTAAACTGTAAACTTACTACTTAGGTGAAAGATTTAGAGTCCCTTTACCTGTAGTCACAGTCCAGAAATCCATTTTCTTCACTTCTAAACAGGACTCCTTCCTGTTGGTTTACCTTCCCCTGTAAATTCCCTCCCATAAAGATTTTACAAGCTTTTCATTAACATTGGGTTCAGACTGTATATATGTATCCATTGTGAATCATACAATAGAATAATCAGTTTATATATAGTCAGATAGATAGACAAACATCTCTTGTCTGAAAAAAACCCAAAAAACCTTGTTTATCCCCTTCTGGTGAGCAGCCCCAATTCACAGACCCGAAGAACATATTTTTTACTATATATCTAACATATTACCTATACATACCTTTCACAATGATTAGGATGACTGTCATAAACAGACAGTAAATGGATAAGAATGTTTCATCCAAGAAGAAGGGAAGAGTCCGTTGTTCAATCTGCCCATTAAGTTTTGTGTCGGAGAGAAAAGATCCTGGAATCAGCCTCCTATCAGAGTAGTGACTATTAGAGAAGAAATAAATAGGTTTATGTTTATTTTCTTTTGTGTCTTGTCTTGTGCATTAGAGGGATAATCAAAATGGGATTTCTTTTGTGTAACTAAGGTTTTGCCCAGGGGAACATCCTCTATGTTTTGAATCTGTTGTCTGTGAGAGAAGCTTGTATGCTCTCTCCCAGAAGTTTTCCTTTCACCTTTCTTTCTGTAATTAAAAGTCTTCTTTTTAAGAACCTGATTGATTTTTCCTTGTTTTAGGATCCAAGGGGGTTGGATCTGGTTTCACCAGAAATTGGTGGGGAAAGGAGGGGGGACGGTTAACTTCTCCTTGTTTTAAGATCCAAGGGTTTGGATCAGTGTTCACCAGGAACTTGGTGGAGAAGTCTCTCAATTCAACCCAGGGAAGGTTTATAGTACTTGGGAGGGAGATATTTTGAGGGGGAAGATGGAGTTTCCAAATGTCTCATAAACGATTTGGTGGTGGCAGCAACTGGATCTAAGATGATAATTAAGCTTAGGGGTTCTCATGCAGGTCCCCACATCTGTACCCTAAAGTTCAGAGTGGGGGTGAAACCTATGACAATGACTAATGTGACACAGGCTTTCAGTAGAAACCTTGCATGACACCCTTTGGCCAACTAGTATGAAGATACCAGACTCAGGAGACTCCTATAACCTTCATGCACCCTTGTGTCCTCTTTCAGTTGGAAGCAAGAGGTCACAGAGACAGGGAGGTGGAAAATGAGATCTGAATCTCTAGATCTGAACCTGAGCCCATGCTTTCCAGACACAGAGCTGGAGCAGGGTCTATTTCAGAGCTGCAGTGTGGATTAGGGTGGCAACCTGAGATACAGAAATACAGGCCATGGCCTCCCCCCCCATCCTGACCCTCCTCTTCCTCTCTCAGGAGTCCTCATCCCACCACTTGCAGTCTCACTCGCCTCAGACACCCTTATGCAGGAAGTGGTGTGGGTGAGGGGTTGGGGGAGGCTCAAGGCCTCTTTGCTATTATCTTTTCCACCCACATTGTGCTCTCTGGCTCAGAAAGAAGGTGGCTCTGGACCTGTCATACCCACAAGCATCCAATAGGGAAGGTGGCCCCACAATAACCACCTCACCTGTCCCCTTCCTCCTACTAGAATGGTGGCTAGAAAGTTTGGATTACCCTGCAGTGTGCTGGGAAGGAGGTGAATATAGCCAAGTCTTTCAAAGAAGGCCCAGCTCTTAAAGGATCAGGACCCATGACAAGTCTCTACTGAGCATTTCCTCTACTCCCCCTTCACCTTCAGGGTGGGGGGCCAGGGAGAGGACAAACAACCTCCTTCCCCACCACTGGCACATTACAAATTTTAACTAGCAAGGCCATCTGGGTTGGTTCAAAACCCTAGTCTGGATATGGTGAAAATCTTGTGAGAACAGTTGCTCTTACAAGAGTTTGTTATTTGGGGCCAAAATCTCATGAGAAAACTTGCAAGATTTCAACACCATCAGAATTAATTCTCAAACCAAAACCTTGTCCTGATTCAGCCTGGTGGTGTATTTCACTGCAAAATGTTTTGTCTTTCTTTTTATGTATTGAAATTTTAAAACTGTGAAGACTATCGTAGAGACAGGCAACCATATTGTTTTCAATACAGTGCAGACTGTCAGAGAAAACTTGTTTTCTCAGTCTTGGATGCTTTACTATTTATTTTTTCTTGTTTTCTTAGTCTCAAAGTAAAAACAACCAAAAATACTCCATTCTGACCAAAAATGTTTGCTCTTTCCAAAATAAGAAGAATCCAAGAGATTTTGGAAGAGATTTTTAATTTTTTACAAAAATGGGAAAAATTATTCAAGAACAGTTTCACAAAAAATGTGTTCCATTTTCCAGCCACATCCATTGTAATGATAACAGAGTTCAGAAAAAACAAACAGCTCTCCCCCCAAAAAAAGGCAAAAAGCCCCCCAAACAAACAACCCAGCAGTGACATATCCTTTGTGAAAAAGAACATCATAAAAGATAAAATAGCTACTTACAGAAAGAGATTATGAACCTTACAGTTAATGAAAAAAAATAGAAAATATGTACAAAAACAAAGTATTTGCTTAGAGTCACTGCACCCAGCCTCATCCTAATTTGGGTCTGGACCTGGATATTAAAAAAAAACCAACAGATTTTCCAGCCTTCAAAAATGTAGAGATTTCATTTTTTTGGTTGCAAATTTGGATGGAAAGACAACATTCTGAATGTTGTTAAATGAAATTCTGAATATGTTTGTTTGAAACAGTTGAAACGTTTCATTTTGAATTTGATCATTCACAAAACTAACTAAATAAATAAAATGTAACTTTTTTGTGGGGGAGGGAACAAAAACAAACAAAAAACAACCCAGGTGGGCTGAAGTGGAGCCACAAGCCTGAAAGCCCTGGCTGAGCTGGGAGCCTCAGAGCTTGAGAAGTGGCACTCCCAGGGCTTTCAGGCTCCCTGTCCAGACAGGCTGTTAAGGACCCAGAGCTTTCTGAGCTTTCAGGCTAGCCAGCAGCCTATCCAGTAGGCTGCCTTAGAGCTGGGGAGACCATGGAAGCTGAGGACTGAAACTGAGATAATTCTTATCAGTTTCACTGCTGCCCAGGATGAATAGCATCAGGGTCCAGAAAGTGATCAGACTTGTAAATTTGACTAGAGTCTGGTCAGTTTCATGCTGCTATTCAATTGTGGGCAGCAGTGAAACTAACAAGAATGATGTTAATTTTAGTAAGCAGCTTCCAGGGCTTCCAGGTCCCCTGCTTCTTGGTCAGTCAGGAATCCAAGGAACGTGTGGTAGTTCCATTCTGTGAAAAATTGAGGTTTTGACTTTTCATACTTATTTGGGATGTTAGTTTTAGTCAATTTTAGAAAATTCTATTTTCTGTTCAGCTCTAATATCCACAAAAACCTTGATGAAATGGTGAGTGGGGCCAACTCCAGTCTCTCTGGAACTTTATGGTGCTCATGTGTTGCTTCACAGAGTAACTACACAACAGTGGTTATTTCTGTCTTTTTATATGAAGCTGGGCACTACTTCCCAATATCCTTTACAAATTACATACATAGAGAGCTCACTTTATCCACCATTGAAATGCAGTCACCTGGAAGAAGAAACACAGCGACTGTTTAGCATCGAAGAGCAAAATTACATAATAGAAGTGAGCAGTGTTTTATCTAATTGAAAGTTCAGGGAAAAATGTAGAAGCAGATGTCCTACTTAGAAATTGGCCAGGACCCTACTTTTGTATAAAATGTCATGGAATTGTCAAAGACCAAAGTGGTCAGGATCTCAGGTTTACATCTCCGTCATCAACACACAGCAGCACTACCAGAAACACAAAGCCCATTATCATCATGCTGGGGCTTTGTTTCGGTACTGAGCCAGAAGGAAGATTGCCACCTACTGGCTCAGCAACAACACTTCCTGCAACACTGAGTTTTCCTTGGAGGCCTGCCAGCCAGTTTCTCATCCTCCCCACCTGACCCTAGTCTGCCGATAAGCTTACGGTTTTGAAGGGCATGGCTGATTGGCTTATTTCCCCTTTTTACTTCTGTTCACTTTCTCCTCCTTGATTTATGGAGGTCTCCAACACCCTTTTACAGGTCCTTCTCTAACTTTACTGATAAGGGATTTCTCTATGTCCAATTAGTATGGTTAATGTAGTAGGCTGGAACCAGATAATTAAGAGAATGAAAACAGACAGAATGACCTTGATTCAGAGGCCTCCATGGGTAATTTATAAAACTTTTAAGACTTCAAGAAAAATGTGTTTCGTGCTATTTTACCCCTTGTTCACCAGAAAAAAAGTGATCTTATAACTTCAAGGCCTTTCTAAAATCAAGAGACAGGTGACTTTCTTTTTTAAAATGTCCCCCGAAATACTGTACATTTCTAGAACAAAATGCATTTTAAAGTTCCAAAATGAATGGTTACTTTCACTGTATTTTATTTTAGAGCATATTTTTCATTATCACTAGATAGCAATCTATCATGTCTTGTCTGTTAGCCAAAAATACTGTGAGAATCATGGTATATCCAGGATAACAGAAATCACAAAGAACGTAACATTTCATGAGATTTGAAGCCTCATTCTATTGCATGTGCTTGCAGGTTTTCATTTTGAAGGGGGAAAGCTAAAGGAGGAGGGCTGATGTAAAAATGTTGCAATTTTGGTAGCCTTTGACTGGCTGGTTCAAGCAGCTTATGTAATAGAGTTTTTATGAGCGTAGCGCAGAAGAAAAGCTTGGTCTAGAGAGGTGCTGCTGAATATCTGCTGAGCAGATGCAACTCTGTGTTCACTGGAATTTACGGATGCTCTGCACTTTTCAGGATCAGCTCATAGTTAGATGGAACTATGTTTTCAGAAACAGAAAAGTATTGAAGTTGAGAGATACTCGAGTCTGAGAAAACTGCTTTGAGTGACATTGACTGGGGTACAGACAAAGGAGTGAAATCATTGAATTTCACTGTCGAAGAGCATTTCTATACTGGCTGAATTTTTGTTCAGTTCAAGGGTGAGGCAAATGGAATATTCATTCACTGTCTTTTCCTACTTGTCCCTAGCCCTGACTTGCGAGGTGCTTGCTTACAAGCTCTAAGTTAGCCAGTGTAATAACAGAAAATAGATTAACCTTGTTTTAGCTGAGTTTTCCCATTAGGGGACATGTGATTGCAGGGCCAGGCAATAGTTCTACTTTCCTGTGTAAGCTCACGAAGTGTAAACCCACAAAATACAGCTGGTGAAAATATTCTTTGGGGGTATGGGGGCTGAATAAAACTGTGAGGCTGTGCTCTCCGGTGCGTAAGTCACAATCAAAAGTGAATATGAGATGACGAGGGTAAAAGGGTGAGGGGGCCCTGGAGGGGGTTCCTGGGTCAGCCCTGGGGACTGGAGCAATTGAAGAAGGGAGAGAGGGGCTTGTGCAGCCGGGAGTTCAGGACATTTGGTCTGATCTATACGGTAGATGGATTTGGGTGTTAGGGGCAGCAGAAGGGCTCTGGGTGGTGGGGTCAGGGGTGGTGGAGTGGCAGGGGGGTGAGGGAGATTGGGGGATTAGGGACTAGAAGAATTTTTAAGAGGTGCATTTATTGGGGAATGGAGCTCCTTGGGGGAATGGTGAGCAATAGCAGGAGAAGGTTTGGGGGTGGGGCCATGGGGCTTTGGGGATTGGAGGAAGGGTTTTGGCAGGGTGATGTTTAAAACTTTTGGGGGGTATATATTTGGGGGAGCTGTGCAATGGTGTTGGGTTTATTTGGAGTGATGGAGGTTGGTGGGGAGGTTGGATGGATGGGGACTGTGACAGGAGGAGGTTTTGTGAGGCTTGGGTTTATTTGGGGGGTGGGAGTGGGTTGGTGTGTGTTTATTTGGGGATGAAGTAGCAGGTGATTGGATAGATTTAAGCAGGGACTAGTTGGAAGGTTGGGGGTTATTTTGGCGTTAGATGAGGGCTGTGGGAGGCAGGTTGAGAAGAGGTTGGTGGGAGCTATGAGCAGGGCAGGTTGGGGGGCTATGGTGGAGGATTCTACCTCCCTCATTGGCTTCAGCTCTGCTTTCAGGCATTGGGGAGCAACAGTCTGACTCCAGTGACTAGGGACGGGTCTGGCTAGCTGGGTGCTGGCTGCATTCAGGACAGACTTTGCCTGCAGCACCATGTGAACTCTTTCACTGCCTTCCAGCAGGCCCCAGGGACTCTCTGCTTGTCCTGATACTTGGCAGCCGGGCGGCTTGGCGTCCTGGTGTCACCAGAGGCCAGGCAGCAAGGTGGCTCAGAGTCAGTTTTGGAAGGGCTAAGCCCCTTCTAGCCCTAGCTACCAGCCATCTATGAGCTCATATTCCATTTACTGTCTTCCAGAGGTGAAGAGACCACCTTCACTTATATGAACAAACTGATGATTTATGTTTGTCACCCCACATTTATGTGGAAATTTAAAATATTTTTTAAACTTCTTTAGAGGCCTGATTTTAATTTTTTCTTAATAGGTTAATTTAATACAGATACAAAATAAGTAATAGAAACAAAAATGCTCAGTGGTAGATCATTGTGTCCAGATACACAGACCTAATATTTCTGGTTAAAAACAAAACAAAACAAAGAAGGATTATTCTTGCTCAAGTTGCTTCCTTGGTATTTTTGATTTGCATTTTAAGTACGTCCAGTTGTTAGAGTGGACTATTCTCTCTCTTTCTGAGTCTGTTTGTCCATTTATCTACATCTATTGTAATTTTTTTGGGTGTTCATCACCAAAATAACTAAGTGCCAAATATAGTAATTAAAATGCACAGAGTTGTTAATATTGAACTTCACAGTTAACCCTTCTTTTCACCTAATTTCTTAGCTTGCTGGTTTGTTGTTTCTGTGTATGGATGGTTTCTTTTCCGCATTCATTGTAGATAGGTGTGACAGGATCTCCGAGGTGCAGCCTGTAACTGTGGGATTGCTGTGCCCCCTTAACTCTCCAGCCTGGGCTGTCTCTCACAATGCTTTGCTAGTGACAAGCTGCAAACCCCTCCAGGCACTATCACTCAGCACAACCCCATGTGGAGCCCCAGACCCACCTAGATTCCATGAATGCTCCGAGAGCCACTCATGAATCACAAAAAGAAAGGCATCAGTCAAATCCCCCCAGCTCCCAGCCTTGTACCTGAGGAATATAGCATCTTGTTTATTAATTGGTTCATCACTTCATCAATGGAAAGTGGATATACACCAGCCTTTGTATACCTGAGCAGATTTACCAAACACTTCAGGAAAACTCACTGGTAAAAAGAAACAGTAAAACAAATTTGACTACAAAAGATAGATTTTAAGTGATTATAAGTGATAGCCAAAAAGTCAGAATTATTTACCAAAAGAAAAGAAAATATAAGCACGCAGTCTAAACTCTCAACCCTATTAGACTCTGTAACATCTAGATTAAGCAGTTTTCCTCAGCCTACTGGATATTGCAGTTCATGGTATACAGGTTTCACCCTTGAAACCTGGGCCAGTCTCCTCGGTTGGAGTCTTCAGTCTTTTGAAGTTCCTTGTTGCTTGCAGCATAGGTGCAGGGAAGGGAAAAGGCAAAGCATGGGGCCCTTGCATTCTATTTTTACCATTAATCCATATGTTTGGAGAACATAAATCCAGGCATGTCTGGTGGGCATTGCTGAGTCAACAGGCAAGATTGAGAAATTCCCCTGGTGTGGCCTTGTGCAAATGAGTCCTGGAATTGTAACTCCCTTGCAGGACAATGGCTGTTGATGGCTGTTCGACACCTGCCCAGATGTGGGTTAGCTCCCTTGTCCTTGTCTGTGGAAATCTAATATCTGGGCAATTCCCCAACTCACAGCATATTTTAATGACAACCAAACAACACAATCTCATAACTTCATATGCACTAATGATATCCATACGTAGATAAAACAATGAGTTTCTGCAGATCATAACCTTTCCTATGATACCTCACACGGCATGCTTTACATGCAATAACACAGTTATATACAAATGAGGAATATGGGGGTTACAGGGCACACCCCTGAGGTGCAGAGTGTCACAGAAGAAGGTTGGTGTAAAAGGGTGGTTCTTCCAAGGAGGTCTGCAAATGGAGACGTATAGGCTCCATCTTATCTCCACAGCAAAAGCTTATAATAGTGATTGCCTCATCTCTGGCTCTTCCCTCTGGGTATTGTTAGCTATGTGGAGTTACACCCACTTCCACAAGGAATGAATTTGGGGCAATGCCAAGAAAAGTGCCTAACCTACAAAAACAATACCCTTCATGTTTATTCCCTTCATTTCTCAGAGGCTCCACAACATAGATAGGATTGGAAATATGCCTTGGAAGTAAACACTATTTAAGCTACTCAAATAAAAGTTTGATATAGCATTCCCTAGATGTGTAAGTCTGGTAACTAGTGGCAATGCAGTCTCAGAGCAGAGATTTCCAAAGAACCTTTCTCTAATGGGAATGTGTGTTTCAAGAGAGCACAGATTTCCAAAATCTATGTACATAAGCATTTAAGGAGGTAGAAATGCATGGTGAGAGTCTCAGATCTTGTGCATCAAACATGACTTTAGTAGAGGGAATAACTCTATTACCAGGCAATGGTAATGTTAACTACTTGCAAACAGTAAAATTTCAACACCTTACTTGCAGCCACTGTTTAAGGGCCCTCTTAAAACACAGTGACACACTTTAAAAGTTTGCCCTAAAGCCACTGCTGTTTCTAAATCTTCGCTACAGCTCTCATTTTTTTCCCCCTGCAGGCTCTTCTTCCTTCACTGTGTGTCTCCTTCTCTCCATGCAGTTTTTGCTAGTTTTGAAATAAGCCCACTAATTTACTCTGAATCTGTCTGCTATTAGCACTCAATTATTAGACTACTTCAAAACTAAGTCATTCCAGCATATTGAGGATTTACTAGATAGTGCTTACTTAACTCTTTCCTTACACACTTGTTATATATGCTAAAGTCCTCAGAGGCTGTCTTTATAGTTCTTATTCTTTTGTAATGCTAATCAATGTTAGTGGATATTCCCTAAATGCCAACCTATTTTCAATTCATCCACAACAAATTCACCAGGATAAAGATGCACCAGCATAAGTGTATATATTTGGATTCCTCACACATTTCTATTCTGTAGATGTAAGGTGTCATAAACAGATAAGTAAGAGTTAATAGAACAGAAGTACTTCATATCTCTTTTGCCTGTAAAGGGTTAACAAGATCAGTGAGCCTGGCTGTCACCTGACCAGAGGACCGATCAGAGGACAGGATACTTTCAAATCTTGAGGAAGGGAAGTTTTTGTGTGTGCTATTAGATTTTGGTTGTTGTTCTCTCTGGGTTCTCAGAGTGACCAGACATGCAACCAGGTTTCTCTCCAATCTCCCTGATACAGGTTCTTATAGATTCAAAATAGTAAGTACTGTGTGATAAGGTGAGTTAGGCTTATGTTTGTTTTCTTTATTTGCAAGTGTGTATTTGGCTGGGAGGAGTTCAAATTTGTATTTTGCTGAAAGGATTTTAATTTGTACTTGAATACTTAGGCTGGGAGGGTATTCCCAGTGTCTATAGCTGAAAGACCCTGTAACATATTCCATCTTAAATTTACAAAGATAATTTTACTGTTTTTTTTCTTTAATTAAAAGCTTTTCTTGTTTAAGAACCTGATTGTGTTTTTATTCTGGTGAGACACCAGGGGACTGGGTCTGGATCCACCAGGGAATTGGAAGGGAGAGAGAGAGGTTAATTTTCTCTCTGTGTTAGGATTACTTTCTCTCTCAGGGAGAGTCTGGGAGGGGGAGAGAGAAGAAGAGGGGAAGGTGAATTTTCCTCTCTGTTTTGAGATTCAAGGAGTTTGAATCACAGTAATCTTCCAGGGTAACCCAGGGAGGGGAAGCCTGGGAGAGGCAACGGTGAGGGAAAGGGTTTACTTTCCTTGTCTTAAGATCCAGAGAGTCTAGGTCTTGGGGGTCCCCGGGCAAGGTTTTGGGGGGACCAGAGTGTACTGGGCACTGGAATTCCTGGTTGGTGGCAGTGCTACAAGTACTAAGCTGGTAATTGAGCTTAGAGGAATTCATGCTGGTACCCCATCTTTTGGACGCTAAGGTTCAGAGTGGGGAATTATACCATGACATAAGGAAACTCTAGAGAAACAAGATCGGTGAGGTAATATCTTTTATTGAACCAACTAAAATAAAATATATTACATCACCCACTTTGTCTCTCTAATATCCTGGGACCAACTCCGCTACAACTACTCTGCATACAGTTACAAGACCAAATTTATGCTTATCAGTCAGCATCTCTCATAGAGACTGAGCTGAACCAAAACGCCTGCACCAAATACTTTGAACCTTTGGCTTCAGAAAATATCTGGATATGAAATTTGTGATTAGGACCCACATATACTTTCAAAGCTATAATCAGAGGACCAGGATACTAGAAAGATGGGCCAAATTTCTGAAAGGAATAACAGGTGGATTTTTGTTTGTTTTAAATGATTTTTGTACAGTTCCTACTGTTATAAATTCTGTGTAACTAAATGTATAAGCACTTGATCCTGGAGAAATGTTCATTGATAGTTGGGTACAGACAGTGCTTTTTAGACGATGAGCATAACACCAGAAAATGGAACTGGTAGAATTTTTTCAATATTTGTTTTCCTTGCTGAAATATGGGGTTTCATTGAAATAAATGGTTTTCCCAAATGTAGGTTAACACATTTTGTTGATTTTTAAGGAAAGTTCAAAGTGAAGTTTGTGTGTTTTTTAAATTGACATTTAGAAATGAAACCTCAATGACAAAAATGTTGACTTTCAAAATGTCAGTGTTTCACATAAAAAGTTTAATTTTGCTGAAAAAGGTTAAAGATTTTTGGAGTTTTTCATTGCACAATTTTTTTCAACATTTTAACTTTTTTTTGTCCCATTTCAAGAAGAAAACAAACATTGATATATTGGAATTTTTGTAGGATGGAAATTATGTTTTCTGAACTGTTCTCTAGTAATTTTTTTCTCTTCCTGTGCCTCTCAGACTGGAATAATATCTCAGATATTGAGCTGCATTCTGCAAGTTGTACCCACAGAAATAAAAAACTTTTCAACGGTTCAAAAACATTATACTTTATTGAACTTCTTGCATAGGGTGACCAGACAGCAAGGGTGAAAAATCGGGATGGGGGTGGGGGGTGATAGGAGCCTATATAAGAAAAAGACCCCAAAATCAGGACTCTTCCTATAAAATTGGGACATCTGGTCACCTTATCCTTGCACCTTCTTGTGACTACTGTCTATCCTTGGATGGCATGAGATAATTTTTGGAGGCTGTCAACAATATTTATTTAGCTTCTGAAGGTATTTATGTTGAGCAACCTAAGACTCCCCTCTCTGCCCATCCCCCTGTTGCATGATTTGAATTATATCTTTTGCTGGCTGCTATTGTTAAGGCTACAAAATAGTCTCCAATAGGCTTCCTGTTAGGTTGACCCAAAACCAAACCAAACAAACCCAAACAAATCAAAGCACTTAACAAAGCCTCCTTGTTAGGGTTGCTGACAAGGGTTTACCTAATAATAGTAACATTAACTTTTGCATTTACTGCAACTTCAACTTGAATTTTACATTAATATAAGCCAAATCATACCCTCCCACAGAAGTACCAAGTGTGGTATAGCAACTGATCTAGGAAACCATGTGATATTTATCTTTTGGAATTTGTAAACTGTCCCTCCCAGGGAGAGGAGTGTTTGAGCCAGGCCATAGAGGAGACAGGGGATATGACCACCCAACTCATATCTCTGGAATCTCTGGCCTGGCGGTGGGTTGTACCCTGCTTATACTTTCTTTAGCCCACTTTTCCTCTACAGGAGCTGAGCTGCCATTGGCCATGCCTGCACAAAGCCCTCTTCTCTCGCTAGTGTGAGGGTGTGGAACCTAAGTTAAATCCAGATGTATTCTGGGGTATGTACTGCCATTTGAGGGGATACACACCACCATGCTAACCCTCAAAGTGAATGGAACCCAATTGCCACATTTCCCTCCTTGGAAGATTTTCTCCTCCTTGAACCATGCCCTTTTGTTTCCCTCAGGAGAGATTCACTATAATAGGGGCCCTTCTGTCCTTAAAAGTTGAGGGTGTGGCTGAGGGCATAGTTTTATAACAATCTCACTGACTCTACTAATGGAAAATGATAATAAAATAATAGGAGATATACCTCTCTCCTAGAACTGGAAGGGACCTTGTGTCCAGCCCTCTGTCTTCACTAGCAGGACCAAGTACTGATTTTTGTCCCACATCACTAAGTGGCCCCCTCAAGGATTAAACTTCACAACCCTGCGTTTAGCAGGCCAATGCTCAAACCACTGAGCTATCCCTCTCCCCTTTTCCATCTCTGTTTCCTATGATCTCCTAGCAAGTTACAGCATTCAATCAGGGGTGGCTTTAGGTATTTTGCCACCCCAAGCACGGATGGCAGGCAGGTCGCTTGCCTGCAGGAGGTCCTCGGTCCTGCAGATTTGGCGGCACGCCTGCAGGAGGTCCGCCAAAGCCGAGGGACCAGTGGACCCTCTGCAGACATGCCACCGAAGGCAACCTGCCTGCCGCCCCTGCAGCAACCAGCAGAGCGCCCCCCGTGGCTTGCTGCCCCAGGCACGTGCTTGGTGTGCTGGTGCCTGGAGCCGCCCCTGCATTCAATAGTTGATCAACTGACAATACATTTCTGTATTTTGCTCTACACCTAATGTTTTGGCACCTCATGCCAAATAGAGGGCATATATTTTATCTGCTTTGGTGTAGATCTTTTATTTTTTGTTGAAGCTGTTCCTACTGAGACAGTCTCAGCCTGTAATTACTGTGTTCTAAGCAGCAAATGTGGTAGCTAAAATAGAACAGAATCAATATGATTAATTTATGAAAATTAACTCCTGACAGCTCCACAGCTACTCCCTCTGGATTGGTGTAAGAAAGGAATGGGGTACATTCATCTAACAGTACACTGAATTTTCAATATAAGATATTTGTACCTAGATGGAGTGACTCCAGAGGGGCAAAAACACGTCCTCCTTATGGGAAGGAAACAAAAGCATTTTTTCTTATTAATATATTTATGAAAAAGAACGCAGTTCAAATATTTTCCCTTATGTGTGTGAAGAGATGGAGCCACAGCCATCAGCCAAAAATCAAGGTTTGGGGCATTAAGTCTGTGCTGAAAACTCTGAGTTTACATTAAAATGTTTGACATAATGTTGGCACAGTGTGAAGTGCCCAGGCGACGCAAGGCAGTAAGCTTAGAAATTCTCAGGAAGGGCTCACCCAAAGGCTATAGATACTGTGAGAGAAGCCTTAGTTCTATTGATTCAACCAAGCCTCAAGGTGGAATTTACTAACAACCCAATATTTTACTACTAGAGCTGGGCAGAGAATGAGCATTCCATTTCATGAAGGATTTGGTTATTACATAATCTGGTTTCATTCTAATTCAGAACAAACCCCCAACATTTCAAAATTCTCCATGAAAGGAAATGCAGACCCAGCCTTGGGACTCTGTTTAAGGGACTGGGGTGGTTGTAGTTGGGCTGCAGTCTGCTCACCAGGGGCGGGAGTCGCCAGGCCAGAGTTAGAGGAATTGCAAGGCCAGGTTCCGTAAATAAGAGCATGGGTGGCGGGTATAATAGGCTGCCACTGCACCTCTGGTTGTGTGGTTTTGAGGGGAAGTTTTTGTTTTATTATGCCCCATGCAGATTCTGGGGTGGCTGAGGAGGCGGTATGTGCTATTCACCTTCCTGGGTTCATCAGTAATCTCTCTGGACTCCAGAGAGATTACTGATGAACCTAGGAAACTCAGCAGGAAATACTGCCTCCTCAGCTGCCACAGAATCTGCATGAGGCGTATCCAAAACTTCTTTGGATGAGAGTGAGAGGCTTTTCCCCACAGCTGCTTGAGGGTCGGGGAGGGGAGGAGTGACGTGGCTGCAGCTGGCCCAGGGCTCCTCTGGGCAGGTGTGGGGGGTTTCTTGGAGCACCTCTGGGCTGGTGTGAGGGGAGGCTCGGGGCTTCAGCAAGCCTGGGATTCCTCCGGCTGAGGGGGGAACACATGGCTCCAGCCATGGGAGAGGGGCAAGGGATCTTGGGATGTGCAGGTGGATGGGGTGGACCCTCCCCTACAGGGAGCTCCCCCACTGCCCATGAATAAGAGACAGAGAAAGAATCAGACAGGGTCAGAGACCGGAGATCAGAGGCAGTAGCATGTTAGAACTGAGAGGCAGGAATGAGGTTCGAAGTCAGACTGGAGCCAGAGACCAGGAGACAAGGCAAAGTCTGGCATTGTCAGGGAGCTCTACTACGAAGTCCAGGGTGATTGAAGTCCAAGTCTTAGATGGAGGGGCTTAGCATGTGGTGTCTTAGTGCATGCACACAAGTCGCAAGAGTCAACTTAGTCCTGGACCTTGTGTGACGATGCAGTTCTGGCGGGACCCAACTGAGAGTGCCAATTCAGGACCAATTGCTCAGACAGGGCAGTCACAGCCCAAGGCTGGGGTTTTTCCACCTCTAGGGCAAACCAAACCAGCCAGACAAAAATGACTTCAGTTTCACCCCGCTGGCTAACCACAAGTCACACAAGCAATTTCCTTAGACACTCCAGTCTCCTAGTATCACCACCAGTGCCACTCGTCCTGGGGATGAATGGTTATGAAAACCAACACCCCAGTAAAAGAAAAATGGTTCTCTTGATCCCAAAGGACCAAGCCCCAGACTCAGGTCAATATACACATTAGATCTTACCCACAAATCACGCTGTTGCCAATCCTTTACAATCTAAAATCTAAAGGTTTATTCATAAAGGGAAAAAGGTAGAGGCGAGAGCTAGAATTGGTTAAATGGAATCAATTACATACAGTAATAGCAAAGATCTTAGTTCAGGCTTATAGAAGTGATGGAGTAAACTGCAGGTTCAAATCAAGTCTCTGGAGAACATCCCCCGCTGGGATGGGTCATCAGTCCCTTGTGTAGAGCTTCAGCTTGTAGCAAAGTCCTTCCAGAGGTAAGAAGCAGGATTGAAGACAAGATGGAGATGAGGCATCAGCCTTATATAGGCTCTTCCAGGTGTAAGAACCTCTTTGTTCTTACTGTGGAAAATTGCAGCAAAATGGAGTCTGGAGTCACATGGGCAAGTCCCTGCATACTTTGCTGAGTTACAAGGCGTATCTGCCTCCTCTCAATGGGTCAGTTGTGTAGCTGATGGTCCTTAATGGGCCATCAAGCAGGCTAAGCAGAGCTAACACCAACTTGTCTGGGGTGTCACCCAGAACTACAGCACCAATTTGAAATACAGACAGTATACAGCCAATACTTATAATTTCAACTACAAAATGATACAGACATACAGACAGCATAATCATAACCAGCAACCCATAACCTGGTCTTAGACACCTTATATGACCCCCTTTACATTAGATTTGGTGCCCCTACAGGACCTTGGTTGCAACCCATGTTCTATATGGTCCCAGTTTATATCAATAACGTCACACTGTGGCTCACATATGAGGCCACCAGAAGAAATGGGAAGCCATGCAGAAGGTCTTGAGGCAGCCAAAGTGGCCTACCAATGGACTGTCATGGCAGAGATGAAGTGCTTCTAGCCAGGGATGCTCTGGTGGAACATATATGCTCACGGGGGGACGGATTCTTCCTAAAAGTGAGGGGGCCCTCTGTGGCCCTGTCCCTTCTTGCCCCCCTGAGTCCCTGCCCCCCCGGCCAAGCTGGAAGCTGGATCCCAGACCCCTCCACTTGCCTGGGGTTGGGCGTGGGGCTGAGAGAAGCCCCCATGGTAGGTGGAGGGTCTGCAGCTCCTCACAGCTGCCTGCGTGGCTCTTACCCTGACCCAGCTCCGGCTTCTGGCCTGGCCTGGGGGCAGCCTAGAAGAGCTGCCGCCAGGCCATAGTAAGATGGTGCCAATCACTGAAGGCCAATGTAATTGCAAGTAGTTCCTTTTTCAGTATTCCGTAATTACATTCAGTCTGGGTGAGATTTCAGGAAAAGTAGGTGCAGAGCTGCAGTGCTTGCTGTTGGCCATACCTCTGGGAGAGGATTGCCCCTATGACTACATTGGAGGCATCAGCTTCCACTATGAGTTCTTGAGCCAGATCGGGGTGTGCTTGAATGTGGGCAGTGGTGAAAGCAGTCTTGAGTTGTTCAAAAGTAAGGTGAGCTCTGGATGTCCAAACAAATTTGGTTGTCTTGCGGAGGAGGTTGGTCATAGGGGTATTTGTACTGAATAGCCTGGAATGAATTACTGGTAAAAGCTGGCAAATCCCATCAAGTGCTGTCACTCCTGGAGGGACCTGGGCACAGTCCAGCTACAGATGGCCTCCATCTTCTGGGGGTCTATCTTAAGACCCTAAGAGGAGAGGATGTAACCCAGGAATTCTGTAGAGGACTGGTCAAAGGTGCATTTTTCCAACATCGTGAACAGGTCATGTTTTTATAGTCTTTCCAGGATGGTAACAGTGCTCTTTAAGAGTGTCTGAGAATGCAAGTATGCAAGTATGTCATCAAGATAGATGACTACACACTTGTCCAGGATGTCTCTAAATACATCACTCATCAAGTGTTGAAAGGTCATAGGGGCATTGGTCAGACTGAAGGGCATTACTAAATATTTAAAGTGTCCAATAGTGGGTTTGAAATGCAGTCTTCCATTTATCCCCTGCCCAGATGTGCACTAGGCTGTAAGCTCCTCAGAGGTCCAGTTCGGTGAAGATTCTAGCAGATCGCACATGATCTAATAACTGCAGAATCAGAGGTAGAGGATACCCATTCCAGATCATTACCTGGTTTAGGGCCTGATAGTCCATGCAAAGGCATAGAGTTACATTCTTTTGCTTGACAAATAGGACTGAAGCCCCTACTGGGGAGGTGGAGGGACAGATGAAGTCTTTGGCTAGGTTTTCCTGGATGTATTCACAAAGGGTTGCCAGTTCAGGTTTGGACATCACATAGATCTGTCCATAAGGAATGTTCACTCCGGGTTGCAGATCTATGGGGCAGTCATAGTTTTGGTGTGGAGATAGTGTGTCCACATTCTTCTTCTCAAAAACACCCACATGGTCCCAATATTTTTCAGGGAGATGGGGCCTCAGGCTTGGGACAGGTTTCTCTCAAGGGCTGGGAGGTAGTTCTAGAGTATAGCACCTGGGTGGTGCCCATGCTGGTTCTCCGTATACGGCCTGGATTCACTCATTTCCCTGATTCCTTGAGAGCAGAGGTTCTCAATGGGCACATGGCAAGGACATGTCCTGGTGCTCTACAATAAAAACAGAATATCAATCGCCCCTCCTTTTCTTCCAGGGTCTAGTATCAGTGACCTAGATCAACCTCCATTGGTTTGTGGTTGGGCCCTGGGGTTTTAGGCATAGGATTTAGGTGGTGTGGTAGCAGGGTGCCCCACCTCTCCTCCTTCTGCTCATGCAGCTGGTTGTCAAAGCAGAGTGAGAGGTCAGTAAATGCCTCCAAGCAGATTGGGGTCCCCACACGGGCTAGTTAGTTTTTTACTTCCTCACTAAGCCCATGCTGAAAATGATGCAGTTGGGCTGCCTTGTTCCACTTGACATCAGCTGCAAGTTGCTGGAACTGCGCAGCATATGAGGCTGTGAACAAAGGAGTGAACAAAGATATGATGGAACTATTTCTGAGTATACAGAGTTGGTAATACAAAATCTGTTTATTTAAACTAATAATGTTATAGAACAGGGATCGGCACCCTTTGGCCCGTGGCCGGCCAGGGTAAGCACCCTGGTGGGCCGGGCTGGTTTGCTTACGCGTCCACAGGTTCAGCCGATTGCAACTCCCACTGGCCATGGTTTGCCGCTCCAGGCCAATGGGGGCGGCTGGAAGCAGTGGCCAGCATATCCCTCGGCGTACACTGCTTCCCGCCGCCCCCATTGGCCTGGAGTGGCGAACTGCGGCCAGTGGGAGCCGCAGTTGGCCAAACCTGTGGACGTGGAAAGTAAACAAACTGACCCGGCCCATCAGGGTGCTTACCCTGGCGGGCCATGGGCCAAAGGTTGCCAATCTCTTTTCTATAACATTATTAGTTTAAAAAAACAGATTTTGTATTACCAGTATAGAAATATGTATATATAAGCAGGGAATGGTCCTGCTATTGTGGGGAACTTTCCTGGCTTCTGCACTACTCCAGTGAAATGGGCTAGCGGAAGGATCTGAGTCCTCACTCCCACTTCCTTTACCCAGAGGCCTCCCTGCCCTCGAGGACTCCCCTTGCAGTCTTCTGTCTGGCAGAGTCCTCGTAACCCCAACAAGGCTGGGTCCAGGATTCCTGGAGGGGGCTGGATCTCCAACCTTGCTGTGGTCACCCAGGTCAGGGGCTAGAGTGCCCCCACTCCAGAGTACTCTCTCTGCACTGGATGCTTTCCTGACTCACTGATCATTACATATGATTTAAAGCAATACAGTTTATTTAATTAACAATAAGTTTTAAAAGGAATAAGGAAAAATGGGAAAGGTTGAAGGAAACACATCACCCCACTCTGAGGCAGGGAACATCACAAACAGTGTGTCTGGAATGTTAGGGCAGTTCACAGTCTGTTTCTTGTAGGTCTCAGGCCTCCCTTTCAGGCCCTGGCTGTGCCGCAGGGATGCTGTGGGTTGGACATTTGCTCTGGCAGTGGCCACACGCTCTCAGGTTCTAGGTGGCAGGACCCTTCTTCCCAGCATCACCCCTGCCCTGTCAGGTTTACAGTCCCCCTCCAAGTCTCGCCTGCAGAGCCTCTTGGCTGAGGCATCTCCCTGTGCTGGGCCCACTGCCCAGGGTCCCCCTCTGGACTGCTCCTCTCTGCCTCAGCACGGCTGCTGCTGCTGCTCTGCCTCCAGCTCCCTGGGCTGCTTCTCTGGCCCCTCTGGCTCTGGT
Source organism: Gopherus flavomarginatus (assembly GCF_025201925.1). NCBI lineage: Eukaryota > Metazoa > Chordata > Testudines > Testudinidae > Gopherus > Gopherus flavomarginatus. The sequence continues at coordinate 146,802,703 of NC_066620.1, read as the reverse complement.
TGCTGCAGCTCTGCTCCCAGGGCAGGTCTGGTCTCTCTGGGCTGTGCTCTGGCTTTGGGGCTGCTGCTCTGCTCCCAGCAGCTTAGCTTGGGCCCCTGCTCTCTCCTTAGCTCAGCCCCACTCTGTCTGACCCAGGCAATTCCAGCTCACATGGAGGACGGGACCCCCCTGGCCTCCTGACTCCATGATTAAACTGCCCATCCTGTCAGTCAGGCTGAACCGGAGCTTTGGCCTCTCCCCATTGCCCTGAGGACTGTCAATCTCAGGGTCCTCATTTCCCATCGACCCTTCCCTTTTTGGTACTGGGAGCTAGCCAACCAAAGCACCCCCACTGAATGTTAGTAAGGAGATAACAGTCCCCTTACATATAGCAAAGATTTGTTTGTTTGTTAAATTAATAGCATAAACTAGATTGTCACTTTTAGAACTTGTTGTAAATGAAAAGAAAATCAGCAAACATTTTCATTGAAAATTGTTTCTATTTTTCAGCAAAATTAAAATACTGAAATGTTAGAAACACCTCCTCTCTCTGCCCCTTTCCCCCCCGCCCCGCCCCCCCGGACAAACAGGGAACTCAAGAAAGATCCTACTCTAGCTAAGGCTGAAAAAGAAATGATTGCTCCAACATGCCATGCCATTGATACCAACACATATGCTGCTCATAGCTACAGCAAAATCATTCTTCCTTGCCTGAAGAGAAATTGGACTTTTCTCATTTGCCCACATATCTGTTACAATACATCCCTTAAAAAAGGCTGAGAATATTCTCTCTTTTCCACTCTTTAGTTTTTCCAGTCTACTTACTTTTTCATTTGTGGTTCTTTTAATTAAGAAAAGGACTCTTCTTCTCTTGTCTGTTATCTCTTTGAAAGAATGATTTATTTCTGAACTATATATTTATTTGCCTATTTATTTCTGTGGTGCGAATCACTTTTTCATATGGTTATCTCTAAAATGATGAAAGCATTGTCATGCAGTCTCTGAATACATTTATTATGACGCAATCTCAAGAGACAAAATATGGAGATTACTATATTCTCCTCTCGGATTTCTGATGTGTTCCCAGTTCCAACCCTCTACCACATCCAGCACCAACTCTCAGTTTCCAGTGATACAACTTCCATCAGATACAAATTCTTAAAACTACACAAATTGTCATCTGAAAGTCCCTGGCAATTTCCAGAATAAAAGAATAACTGTTAAGTAACATCTGTTTTAACACCTTATTTCAGTATCGTGATAACAAAGCTTTGCCTAAATTGAGCCTGTTATTGCTATAACTGACAATAACTGAAGGAAATATCATGCTGTATAAGCTGGCTTTTGGCTGGTTTTATAGTGCTGTAAAAATTGTAAAATTGCACTGTATTGTATGACCTCATTTTCTGATTTGCTCTTAATAGGTAATAATCAAAGTGGAATTTAGTTTACTAGGTGGGTGGAGTTGGGAGTCATGTACCTTGGGCTCCATCAAATGCTAATTAATTTGGGTTTTACTTTAGGAAAACTCAGACTTCTCCTAAAAATTTTCAAAGTTACTAAGCTTTTGGTTAACTTAGATTCCACTAATAGTCTCTGTGGTTTATCCCTCACTACATACTGCTCCAGCTACACAAATCAGTGTTGGACATTGATATGAAGGGGGGAGGGATAGCTCAGTGGTTTGAGCATTGGTCTCCTAAACCTAGGGTTAGCAATCTGGGGCAAAAATCAGTACTTGGTCCTGCTAGTGAAGGCAGGGGGCTGGACTCAATGACCTTTGAAAGCCCCTTCCGGTTCTAGGAGACAGGTATATCTCCAATTGTTAAAGAGACTCTGGCCCAAGGTTTCCCTACTCCTCTACAGAAAACACATAGCAAATTAATTATTGTAACAGAATCACATTTTTCCCCTGGATTCAAGGATGTTGCTCTTGCAAGTTATTATTAAAGATGATACTTGCTAACAAATATTTCATTACATTATTTCATGTTGTACAATTCTTTGTATCACAAAGCAAAGGGAGTCAGAAAAGAGCCCAATGATGTGCGAATGGACTTCAGAATTCTCACAGTGTGCCCCCAATGAATTTACAATTGGAGATACATAACAAGACTTTTGAAATATATGGACTCTCTAGTTGCATTAATATAAAATGTATGATTCCTTTCATATGCCCCATGGCCCTTATCCATCAAACACTTAAACATGTACTTGTTTATACATGTGCATAATTCCATTAAAGTAGATGGGGCTAGTCATGTGTGTAAAGCTATGCATGTTTGAAGAACTGAAGTCCTATAAGTCTGTTACAAACAGACTAATAGGCATTTTAGAGATAGACTTTGATGGGCTTTGGATGAGGCTATAAGACCCTAATCCAGTCGATCATTTAAGCATGTACTTAATTTAAGCATATGAGTAGCCACTGAAGCTAGAGTTAAGCATATGGTTACCTGCTTCTTTGGATCAGGGCCTAACACAGTAAGATTGAAGTCCTACTAGATATTTCAGACATCACATATATTCCTTGTACAATTTTTTAAATATAGAAGTGTTTAATATATATATACAAATTAATGAGTAAAATTTGATAGCATCCAGCCACCTCACTAGCGCATGTTGCCCTGTCAGAGGCTTCCAACTCTATGTGCAGTTACATGGGCCCCATAGGCTCCATCCAGCTTGTGCTTTGCCTGAAAAATATTACTTCAAGCCAATCAGCCTCCGATCAATATCCTATGCCATATTCAGTCTATCTTCCTTTAACAAAAAAGAAAAAAAGTGCTCAGAAGATTTCTATTCCACTTACGGGCAATAAAAATATTATGAAAAGCAACTGAGCATTTAATGCTCATGCAAAAAAACTGCATTTCAAAGCTCGTTATTTGATTCTTGGCTGCTGTATTTTTTTTTTAGTTTATTTTACTCATCACCTCCAAACAAGAAAGTTTATTTACATTGTGGGTAGCAAAATGTATATCTGGAAAAAAAGTGAGGCCATTTTTGAGTTATGGACTGAAAAAAAAGTATCACAACCATAAAAGCCGTTCTTTTTGGTTTACTATAACTCTGGGGGGGGAAAACACGAGCTGAAATCTTGTCGACTATTGTTTCAACTTCAAGTGAAGTGGTACAGATGCTCAGAAGATATAGAAGCTCAAAAAGGTATAGAGGCTCAAAATAGGTTTTATAATGGAAAAACTGGCAGACCCTTGACTTCAGCAGTGCAAACGGACTGTTCTAATGAAAGGAGAGAAGAGGCATTCGAAAGACCCATTGGAAAGCAGCTTTTGTTCCTCTGAAGGCATAGCAACTGTGGAGGGTTTTCGTCTTTTCTATTTCCCTTGCTTTATGATATCTAACTGGCTGATTAATTAATTACACCTGGTAGCCAATTAACTACTACGAGAATGGCTCTGAAAGAGAATCTAGTTCAAAAAACTATTGGGGAAATGCAATAGGTGAATTGTAAAGTGTATGAGAAAGGTTGAGAAAGTAAAAATCAATTCTCTCTGATACATTTCCTTTGAGCATAAGTAGGCATTTCATGACCTAAAAGTGCAGTCTTACTAATTGCAATGATTAAAAAATTGAAAAGTTTTGAGTTGCTATCCAGCAGACAGAAAAATTAAATTAAAGTTGTAGAATGATTGTGGCTGTTGTCACAACATGGATGTGTTTTTAAATCAGGGTATCAAGAGAAGTATTAGATCCAAGCAAATAATTCACAATGAATAATTTGTCCAACAAATTTAGCCTCTTCTTCTGCTTAAGTCACGATTTGTGATTTTCTCAAGTGTGGTCTTTATTCAGAATTATTTTGTGATACTTTTGTGACTTCTTTAACTCTATGGATTGATCCCAAACAGCTTTCTCTGAGTATTTAGTATGCATTCTTTGCTGGCCAATTTTGATTAGTTAGGTACGTTATGTGATAGTATTATTTCTGTTTCCTGATTAGATAAGGGCACAATCACGTCTAGTCTGATAGTCACAGGTTCACATCTAAAATTTGCTTCCATTCAAATATTCAGCCATGTAACTCTACAGGTGGCTTTTTGTGTATGTTTGTGCCAGTTAAACTCAGTTGCACAAATGTCTGACCACATCAGGCTCTTTTTCAAGTCCCCAGCACTGGCTCCCCTTCAGTTTCAGATGCTAGTTTAAGACCTTAGTCCTAATCTTCAAAATACTTATTGGATCAAGTTGCAGTTACAATAAAGACAATTTCAATCTATGATGTATTGAGGCAGCTGCACTCCTTTGTGACAATGCAGATCACAAAACCAAGGATGAAATGTACAAGAACTGGGCACAAAGCATTCTTGAACAAAGGGATTCACCTCTGGCATGAACTTCAGAAGACACTGGGCAAATCCAGAATCTGACCATTGTTAAGAAACACTACAAAACCTTCTTCTTTTTGATAGATTGGCTCAAATTCCCACTCCTTTGCCTTGGAGTGAAGACCCCACCATCTACAACTTTTGAGGAGGCAGGAATTTATCCATAAATGACTTCAATATACAGATATCTCCTACACTTTTATCACCATGGACAGTCCCACACTGTAATCGAAAGGTGTTATTACAGCTTGAGCAGACACATCCAAGCGATCTTTAATCTAGTTAGCTTGGGTCCCAGAGCAGTGAAACTGCAGCAGTGTATACTGCAGCATGGGCTGTACAAGTCTGCCTGGAACCATGCGTAATTACCTGTGGGACTAGCTCATGCTGAAACATGTGCTGTCATGTGTCAGTGCTCACAGATCCACGCAAGCTAGATTGAACTAAATGACCAAGGTTATTCACTGGCATTAGGGTTCTCATGTTAAGAACCTGGAGTTGATTACATTGTTGAAAGGCACAGCTAATGCCACAATGATTACAATATAGACATAGCCTATGTGTCTATTAACTGTGCCTTTCAACAGTATAAAACCCCAGATACTTAGCACAAAGAACTTTAACACAAAGGAACAAGGGGTCCAAACTGCCTCTTCACCCTTGGTCATTTAGTTCAACATTAGGCACCTCCTTCCCTTTGGAATTCATGATTCATGTGGTGCAAGGTAGCCACACATTTGTGTTGTTCCTTGGATAAAGCAAGAGAGCTACAAGCAAATCCCTGTGCCTATCTCCCAGCCCTGTGATGAAGCTGCTTTTGGGCTTGCAGTGTCCCATCAGCAGTAGTGACTTTCCCCTACCTGTGACTTATGGCCCGTGGGCTTCTCCTCAGTGGCAGGTCCATCTTCCAATGAGAGGAGAGCTGGCAGTGGTATGCAAGGGGAGAGATTTCTTGCCAACTCTCTAATCAATTGGCACTCTGAAGGGTAGAGAGCCCACTGGGGCTGTATAGCAGTATTTGCCCATCTTGAGTTTCAGGTAAAGACTCTGGTGGATAAGAATCCCCAGAGACTACTGTAAGAGAAAAGTTGGGTCCTTAAGGTACATTCTGATCTATATAGTCTGTTGTATTATGTAGGTCTGTATAGTACGTAATCTAATTTTTACCTTCTTTCAACAGCTCTGGATAGCTGCCTTTTTAGATATCTTTTACTTAAAATGATGTACTTCTTCACTTTCATATAAAATATCTTGTAATAGTTGCACAACAGATATAATTCATTTTGAGTACCCATAACTCCAGTACAAATGTGAAATGTTCCCTCATGCAGGGATTACAATATTGTTAAGAAGAGTCTTGTTATGGTCTCTTAATACAAAGTGCTGCTTTGGGTAGTAGTTAGGAACTCCTAGAGGACACAGCTATAGTGTTCTCCTAGTGCTTCTAGTTATCAGCAAAAAACATCTGGGGAGTAATTTCCCTAATCCATTTCTCTGAGGTGAAAAAAGGTTGTATAGAATGTTTAACTAGAAAAAGATCAGATGATGTTAAATGAACCAGGCAGCAGCAACTTTCATTGATCCTTCAAAACTCTTTTGCTCAGCTCTGCTTCCAAAAAAATGAAGCTTCACACCCCAATTCCAGATATGATATGCTCACACAATACTATGGTAATAGTTGCCATTACTATTAGTTACTTAGTCTTTAAAAATTAAAAATCAGCTGATCATAAGAAAGAGACCTCTGGGTCAAGAGAATTTTAAAACTGAAACTATAGCATAGGCTACTATATATTTTAACTCTTGGTATTATTTTGAGCATCAGAAATTAAAGTTTGCTGACTCACTTATATTTCATTTCAGTATAAAATAATAAAATCATAGGACTGGAAGGAACTTTGAGAGGTCATCTAGTCTAGTCCCCTGAACTCATGGCAGGACTAAGTATTACCTTAGACCATCCCTGACAGGTGTTTGTCTAACCTGCTTTTAAAAATCTCCAATGATGCATGAGATTCCACAACTTTTCTAGGCAATTTATTCCAGTGATTAAGCACCCTGACAGTTAGGGTGGACATTTTTCCCAATATCGAATCTAAACTGCCCTTGCTATAATTTAAGCCTATCACTTCTTGTCCTATCCTCAGAGGTTAAGGAGAAAATTTTTTCTCCTTCCTCCTTGTAAAAACCTTTTATGTAGTTGAAAACTGTTATCATGTCTCCCCTCAGTCTCCTCTTCTCCAGACTAAACAAACCCGTCTTTTTCAGTCTTTCCTCCTAGGGCATGTTTTCTAGATATTTAATAATTTTTGTTGCTCTCCTTTGGACTTTCTCCAGTTTGTCCACATCTTTCCTGAAACATAGTGCCCAGAACTGGACACTCCAGTTGGGGCCTAATAAGTGTGGAATAGAGCAGAAGAATTACTTCTTGTGTCTTGCTTGCAACACTCCTGCTAATATATCCCAAAATGATGTTTGGTTTTTTTTGTTTTTCTTTTGCATCAGTGTTGCTGAGTGTTACACAGTGTATAAACTCCTTTATTTATTTTTAACCAATCTGGCTGTTTAAAAATTGGTGACATGACCAACATGAGACTTATTTTTTTTCCTATCCTAAATAAGCAATAACATGCATTAGAACACAGGAATGGCCATGCTGGCTCAAACTCAGAGATCTGTCTAGTTCAATATCTTATTTCTAACAGTGGTCAGTACCAGATGCTTTAGAGGAAGGTGCAAGAAGCTCTTCAGAAGACAGTTATGAAATATCCTGCACACGGAGGAAGTTTCTTCTTTTCCACCATGAGTTATAAGCATGAGGGTTTCTATTCCTCCTAAAAAAATAATTCTCTCTAATGTAACTCATGTTCCCCAAGGACACCTGCACAACTGGGTGGGTAGCTCCTTTGTGTCTCCTGCAAACAGAGCCAGCCATCTCCCCACCTTCCCCCATGGTGAGAGGAGTTGAACAGCTGTCCTAAACTCTCCCACCAAAAAGAGTAGCCAACCGTCAGCCTGAATGGCCTCCTGAATGTGACTCCAGTATATGCAAAATGCATCCAAGACGAGTCGATAATAAAACAAATGGTCACTTCCTCCAGGGACAAAAACAGATAGATTGTCCTAGGATAAAAATAGTTCATTGTATTGTGTAAAATGATAGAACTACTTTAGCCTTGAGTAATATTACATTGCTTTTCCCCCCAAACAAGTAACCATTTATATAACAGTTTATCTTCCTCATTTTTACATTTGGTCTTTGCTCTTGCACTGCATTGTTTATTTTTGCCTGAGTGATGAAGTAAAAAGTCACCATTTATCTAAATGTTTTCCAGGTGGATGTAATGTTGTGAAAGGAGCTGGCCTGACAGCATTGGAGATTGAAGCCCCTTGCTTATCTACAGAACAGATACTGCCCAGTTCTCAGCAATGCAGGCCTCTTGACATTGTCCCACCCATGTGCCTCAACAACCAATCAAGAGACGTGATGATCTATAGAAGTCAGATGGTAGTTCAGATAGTCTCCTTTCTAAATTAATGACCAACTGGTGCCAGCTGTGCTCTTTTTTGTGTGATGAGAACAATCATCTACGTAACTTAGGACCAGACTGTGCGCTAGAACCCAACAGGCACACTGAAGGGGCTGCAGCGTAGATGGAGTTTTGACTTGATCAGAATTCTTCCTTCGGTCTCCCATCTAGCTCTGTTGCTTGGTGCAGAAAGGGTAAGGAGATAAGCCACCCTCCTTTTCATATCCCTCCACAGTCCCTTTCAGACATCTAGCATTTGTATAGGTACTGCTATAGAGAAAGAACTATGCTCCCCAAGTGGGAACCTGACTCTTTCTTGCATGGGAATGCAATAAAGAGAAGAGGGAACTTCTTGTGCCTTCCACAACTCCTCTGTGCACCAGATCAAGGGCTGGCTGGAATCTGTCTCCTACTTGTTACATAACAGTGGACAAACTAGAGGTATTCTCCTCTTCCTGGGATAGAGCAAAGTTCATCATTCGGCACTTGTATTCCCAATGCCTATTTGTTCTTTTACAAATTATTTTCCTTTTCCTTTGAAGGGCCTTATAACGCTGTGGGAAGAACATCAGAATTTAGCTGGAGTGAAGAGTGATGTTAAACCTGTTCTTTCAATAGAAGCATTTCCATTGACTCTATTAGTTTCAAAACTGAAGAGACAAAAAAAAGTGATGAAAAGCAAAGTGATGCACTGAGCTGACTTTAATACACTGTAGGTTTCCATGGATTTTACTGCTCTTCTTTATAGATTTTTTTTTTTACTTTGAAACCTGCAAAGACTTGACTTCAAATATATTTATGGTGGCCCCTCTGCTGACCCTGAGTAGGTTAATCGGGTGATGCATATTGTATAATGTGATTACAGAAGGTAAAACCAGGTGAATAAGGTACAGTATCTGGAGTTCTTTAGCAGCTTTGATGTGTATCTCTCAATTTTCTGTCTTGCTTTAAAAAAAAATGGTGCCAGCAGTGCCTATAGTACTTGATTAACACTGCCATGTTACTCTAGGCAGACATCGACTGTACCTGTCTTGTTTCTCACAGTCATGCCCCTTTGGTCTTTACAGAGTTATGAATACTTGAAACGCTCCTACAAATGACTGTGCTGATTAAAAAAGCTTGATCATATTGTCTTTTAGCTTTTAAATGTGCTGTCAAACAATAGAATCAGAAATATGGGGCTGTGGCAGTTATTTCATATTAATGCTCTGAGTTCAAACAAAGTGTCAAGATGACTAAGTGCAAGGGATTTTCAGAATGCTTTAATGTTGCCTCATTTCAAATCACTTCATAAGCAGCTTGGTAATGAGCTCAATAAATTCTGTTGGAAAAAAAAATACACTAGCTACAAAAAAAAAAGGATGTTATTTTATAATTAGCCCTCTGGGTTTGTGGGAGGGAGTCTTATTTCCTGTTTGAAATCCACTTTGTTAGTGCTGTGATGTGTAGCTGGCTAAATGAATATGAAATATTGTAATTAAGTACATCACAAGCTGTTTATCTTATCAGCAGTGTTTTTCTTTAAAGGCTGGCTTGTTGACCACCGGTGTATGATCCCCATTTTACTGTGCCTTGCCAGCTGTAATAGACAAAGGAATCCCAAACACTGTAGGGGGTGGAGATAGAGAAAGAAGACAACAAACAAATACAATATGAAACCTAGTAGTGGCTTTCTTTTCCATGGAGCAGGTATTCTTTTCATTAGCTCTGAGCTGTATATTCACTAAGCAAAATGAGTTTACAAAAGCTCTCCTGGGCTTAATGAAAGAATGTGATACATATAGGTCTGGGTCTGGCTGTATGTTGCCTCGTAGGGTATCCTGCTGAGCAGATTGTTTTTGTTCATGACAGAGGCAGAAAACCAATCTGACTGTTGGGAAAATGAGAACTGGTTTATTATTGATTGGGAGTCGAGTGACTGGTCTTCTTCTAAATCTCCACTATTATTCTAAAGATTTGGCGTTATGATAATCTTTTGACCGCCTAGATTTCTTACTTTAGTTCAGTTATGTAGGATAGCTGTAGCCTGTGACAAACTCATCTAGTATGCTTTGCACTAGGAGTTGTTGAAAAGTTTGCCTTAAGGCCAAATCCTGTTCACCTGAGTCAGTGAAGTAGCTGTATTGACTTTAGTGGGACTTCTTGTGTGATTAAAGTGTGCAGAATTGGGCTCTGTCGTTGCAAATATTGTAAACTGTGTGTCTGTGCATAGTGATTATATAAATGAGAAATTCACAGCATTTTTTAGTATTTAACTTAATTTCCCACAGCCATCTCAATAGCCTCTCTCCTAACTTCTTCTATAAAAGAAGTGCAACATCTGAAATCTCTTCACATTTCAGCCTTAGGACAAAATAAAACCATCTTCATATTATATTATTATTCTTCCTTCTGACACAGATCAACACAGAAAAGTGTGCTTGTCTGGGCACCTTTAACATTATTCACAAATTAACAGAGTTTAAGGCCAGAAGGGATCATTACATCATGTAGTCTAGCCTCCTGATATTACACAACATGCAGTTTTAGCCTTTTGCACCTGTAGTGAGCCCAATGACTTGTGTTTGACTAAAGCATATCTTCTAGAAAGGCATCCAATCTTGATTTAAAGACATCAAGATATGGAGAATCTGCCACATGTCAGTTTGTTCCAATGGTTAACCACTCTCACTGTTAAAAATGTGTGCCTAATCTCACATTTGAATTTGTCTAGCTTCAACATCCAGCCATTGGTTCTTGTTCTGCCAGTCTCAGATTAAATAGTTCTTTAGCACACAGTATTTTCTCCCCTGGAAGATAATTTCACATTATAATCAAGTCACCTCTCAATATTCTTTATGATTAATATATCATATTGAGCATTCTTTCCAGCCCTCTAATCATTTGGGTGTCTCTTTTCTGCACCCTCTCGAAGTTAAAGTACAGTGTGACCAAAACAAAACCAGCAGCAAGCCCCTAAATAAAACTTCACCTCCTACACAACAAAACAGGTGGAATTTCTTTCATTGCCAAAATTCTCTCCCACAAACATTGATGTAAGGAGGCCCTACCCTTTTTAGATACCCAGGCAATAGGATAGGCCTTGCAAATAGGCACCAAAGATCGACAGTCTATTCCACAACTCAGGACCCGTCGTGGGGAATACTCCATCATCAGTCCCACTCTCTGTTACACCAAGGGGACTCCAACGCTGAGCTGAACAAAACTGGGGCAGTATTTATCTATTTATTGAATATAATTGTATTTGCTTTTGAAGATTTTTGATCATTAGCAGAATTTCTATTTACTTTATCACAAAAGACTTAACTACATAATCAAATCACCCTTTCATAAAAATAAACTTTTTCCATTGGAACACACAAGAGGATTTGCCATACTATAACAGAACATTGGTCGATCAAATACAGTATCTGGACTGAATAGAGTCACTGGATTTATGGTTTATTAGAACAATCTATAATCCATTTAAACTCTGCATACCCAGATTGTTTCTCCCTTTCCCTCTTGTAACTGGAGGAGGTGTTAATGGGCCACTTCACCTTGAACGGCCTCTTGAAATATGTATTAACTATTTATGCTAAACAATATGTTCCGCATTCTATTTAGCTGTGACACTCTGGGCACGGCTACAGTTGCAAATGTAAAGCACTGTGAGTTAAACCAGCCCTTGGAGAGCACAGTAGAGAAAGCGCTGCAGTGTGTTTACACTGTCAGCTGCAAGCACAGTGGCATGGCCTCATTTGCAGCACTTGCAGGAGCATTGGGAGCGGTGAATTATGGGCAGTTATCCCACAGAGCACCTCTTCCCATTCTGGCACTGTGGCTTGTGGGAAAGAGGTGGGGGAGGGGGTGTGGGGCATTCTGAGTCCTGTCCCAATGGCCTGTGATGTATCGCTTCGCATCCCAGCAATCCCTGTGCTTCCATCCACATTTGGAGCCACCTCTCAACGTTTATTGTACTGCACGTTCTGTCTTCCCTTTCGGTCTGCAGTAATGGATCCCAAAGTGCTGAGGAATATGCTGATGAGTCTTGGCAGCACGTTCCAAATGGCAGTCGAGTTACTCCTTAAGCTACAAACTGACAGTGAGGAGTCCGACGATGATGTAGACTTGCATAACGCATCTGACATATAACAAGATTGCTTGTGGCATTCACGGATATGTTCACCACAGTGGAATGCTGCTTCTGGGCTCGGGAAACAAGCATTGGTTGGTGAGATCACATCATCATACAAGTCTGGGATAATGAGCAGTGGCTGCAGAACTTTTGGATGAGAAAAGCCACTTTCATGGGACTGTGTGATGAGCTTGCCCCCGCACTGCAGTATAAGGCCATGCCATGCTGGTGGAGAAGCGGGTGGCTATTGCACTCTGGAAGCTGGCAACTCCAGACAGCTACCGATCAGTCGCTAACCAGTTTGGAGTGGGAAGGTTGACCATTGGAATTATGTTGATACGAGTTTGCAGGGCCATTAATGGCATCCTGCTCAGAAGAACCATGACTCTGGGTAACATGCATGACATTGTGGATGGATTTGCACAAATGGGTTTCCCTAAGTGTGGAGGGGCAATAGATGGGACGCATATTCCAATTCTGGCACCAGCTCACCTAGCCTCCGAGTACATTAAACTCAAGGGGTATTTCTTTATGGTTCTCCAGAAGCTTGTGGATCACTGTAGGCATTTCATTGACATTAAAGCAGGCTGGTCCAGAAAAAGGTGCATGACGCATACATCTTTCGGAACACTGGCCTGCTCAGGAAGCTTCAAGCTGGGACTTTCTTCCCAGACCAGAAGATCGCCATAGAGGAAGTCAAAATGCCCACTGTGATCCTTGGAGACCCCGTTTACCCTTTAATACTGTGGCTCATGAAACCCTACACAGGAAGCCCTGACAGCAGCAAGGAGCAGTTCAACAACAGGCTGAGTAGATGCAGAATGACTGTGGAGTGTGCTTTTGGCTGTTTAAAGGGCCGCTGGCACTGTCTGTATGGGAAGCTGGACCTGGCCGATGACAACATCCCTGGGGTTATATCCGTGTGCTGTACCCTCCATAACATTTGTGAAGGGAAAGGTGAAAGATTCACGCAGGCATAGACTTTGGAGGTTCAACACCTGGAGGCTGAACTTGAACAGCCAGAGAGCAGGGCTAGTAGAGGGGCTCAGCAAGGGGCTGAAAGGATTAGGGTTGCCTTGAGGGAGCAATTTGAGGCTGAAAGCTACCAGTAATGTTTGGTGCCCTGCACGGGACTGAAGTGCAGTGGTTCCAGTGATAGTAGGAATCTGAGTTTGCTACATTGACTTGCCCGTTGCTTTCTTGGTCTAAGGTATCTTTTACTTAATGCAATAATAAAGAATGTTTTCAAAGCCAAAAAATCCATTTATTGAAAAGAAAATCCATTCATTGAAAAGAAACACAACTGCTTGGGAAACAGAAAGGCCAAAGGGGTGGGGTGGGGCATTGTACAATCACAGATTTGCATATGTCCTGTTATCATCCTCAGCCTTCCTGTCTGGAGTGCTGTGCAATGAGTGCTGCACTTCTAGCTGGCTAAAATGCATAGTGACGGGGGTTGAGAGTAGAGGCTCTGGGTCATAGTTTTCAGGGCTGGGTGGTGAAGCTACAGGTGTTGGAGGCAGCTGGTGGCGATAAGAACTCAGATGTTGGAGAAAATGGGTTGGAGGTGACATGGGGGCACAAGGGAAAGAGTTTTGGGACAAGGGCTGTGGGAGGGGGGGAGGGGAAGGAGTGGGTGTGGAAGTGCTCCACCTGTGTTGCTACAAGCGCCTGTACCGAGTCCACTTGGCACGCCATTATGCTTAGCAGCTGCTCTATGATGCTTATCAGCCGCTTCGTGCTTTTGGTGCCGGCGATCTGCTTTCTTCTGGAGTACTCTCCTTTCACTCTCCTACCACTCCTGTGTTTTTTGATTTTCATTAAGGGACTGCTGCATGACTTCATGCAGCATGTCCTGTTTACTTCTAAGTGGCCGCTTCCTAATTCTTTGGAGTCTTTCAGCCTTTGATAACAAGGATGGCTGGGATCTCAAGGTTGCATCTGTAAAGCCAAAATGCATCACTTAACAGAGGCAGCATTGTTCACACCAGACAGTGCAATGATTCTCCCGTACTTAAAGACAAGCACAGTCTACACAATAGCAGAAATTGACCTTCCCAAAGTGAGCGCACATAACCCTCAGGAGCCCCAAAATGGTGAGTAAGCACAGAGGCAAAGGGGACTGAATGTTTCACGCCCTCTGGGATTCTATGCCTTGGGGAGAGCCAACAGGTGAAGTAACTCCTCACTTAACGTTGTAGTTATGTTCCTGAAAAATGCAACTTAAAGCAAAATGGTGTTAAACGAACCCAGTTTTCCCACAAGAATTAATGTAAATGGGGTGGTTAGGTTCCAGGGACATTTTTATAACTATATAAGTTTTAAACAAGCAATTTAATACTGTACACAGGAATGATGATTGTGAAGCTTGGTTGAGGTGGTGAAGTCAGAGGGTAGGATATTTCCCAGGGAATGCCTTACTGCTAAATGATGAACTAGCAGTTGGCTGAGCCCTCAAGGGTTAACACATTGTTGTTAGTGTAGCCTCACACTCTACAAGGCAGCATGAATGAAGGGAGGGGAGACAGCATGGCAGACAGAGACAGAGACGCACACCCTGTGCGTGGGGGAGAGAGATGTGCATTTCCCCTTTAAATAAGCTGACTCAACTCTGAGTACCTTGCCTTTAAAAAAATCAGGAAGTTGAGACAGCAGCTGTGGCCAACAAGCTCTCTCCATCCTGAGACCTGTCCTGTCCCCTCCCTGCTCTAAATGGAAAAGGGGTAAGCAGGGGACATGATTAAGGGGAAGGGGAATACTTTGACATTAGCTTCGCCTCTAAGTATTGCATCCAGCTCTTTGTAGAAACAGCAGGTCACGGGGACAGCACTGGAGCGGCGGTTTGCCTTGCGCACTTTGTGGTAGGCATTACACAATTCCTTCACTTTAACCCTGCACTGCAGTGCATCCCAGTCATGGGCCCTTTCCATCATGTCCCTTGATATCTGCCTGAAAGTATCATAATTCCTATAGCTGGAGCGCACAGCTGGGACTCAACAGCTTCCTCCCAGCAAACACTGATGAGGTCCAGCACCTCACCATTGCTCCATATTGGGGATCACGTGGTGCATGGAGGCCTGGTCACCTGGAAAGAATTGCTGAGAGCACTCACACCTTGCTGACCAAACCGGAAGGGGATTTTCAAAATTCTCAGAGAATTTAAAGGTCGAGTCTGATGGTTATTCACCTGAGAGCAGGGTGGTAGAGTTTAAAGTGATGACCAGAGTGACTAGAACAGGCATTGTGGGAAACTTCTGGAGATATTAATAGACCAGGGCACCCACACTTGCGCCCAGGCACTCCAGCCGGGGCGCATCAAGTTTTATGCTTCTCATTGAGATGGATTACCAGGAGCGCTCCAGCCACGGAGTCCGGGCACTCTGCATGCCTTGCCAGTGTGGACACGTCATGAGTTAGGAGGCCCAGGGCTGCTTTAATGCACTCTAACTTGCACGTGTAGCCTTGCCCTCTGAGTATATTTCCCAGACCTGAAGAAGAGCTCTGTGTAAGCTCCAAAGCTTATACCTCTCACCAACAGAAGTTGGTCCAATAAAAGACATTAACTTAACCTCACCCACCTTGCTTTCTACCTGGCCTCTGGCAGTTTCATTAACTGATTCTTCAGAGAAGAGCCAAACCTACCATAATGCACTTAGCCAACTGTGTAATTCTGCACATTGTGAGAAAAAAATCCTTCCTGACTGCAGGTGATCAGTTTATGCCCTGAAGCATGAGATTAAATTGTACTCTTGTCTTAGCTTTTATAACTACAAATGTTATTACTGGTCATAAAATTACCCAACCATTTAAACTCCAGTCACACAATATTTTGATGATGACTTTCTGTAGTAGTAAATTCCAGTAGTTGATTATAAGCTATGTGAAGCAGCATTTCTTTTATTGCTTGTATATTCACTTGCCATTAGTTTAATCGATTGACCTCCCCCACAGTCTGATATTATAGGACAAGGTAAAAAGAAAGGGCTGAACAGTTTTCACTGTATCCATCAACATTTTGAACATCTCAGATACCCTCTTTTTACCAGACTTTTTGCAGTCTTAGCTTTTTGCAGTCTCATTTTATTATATATACAGATATATATATACATACACACACAAAGTTGCACCTTGCCTCAAATTATATTTGTTGCCTTTCTGTGGATCTTTTCGGTCTCAGTTCTGGGTCATATTCTCTTTTATGACTGCATTGCAGAGGGGTGGGCATGGGCATCAGACAACTGACTATGACTCTCTGATACTCAAAACTAGCTCCAGTTCTGCCACCAGAGATGCAGATAGTCAATTCTAAGTTGTGCCGCATAGAAAGGTCCTTAGTGAACCCTATCCCAGTGAAGGATAATATAGTAGCATAGAAAACTCCACCCAGTCCCCTCCTGCAATATGCCCCTGTGACATTATCTGATTAAAATATGACCATACAGATCATTATTGCAACCACTATTATATATTTGCAGCAAATATTGTACAAAGGTTGCTGAGTGAGGTGTCTATGAAAAGGTTATGATTTGCTGGTTCTGATTATGCTATCTGTATGCATGTATCATTTTTGTATGTGAAGTATTGGCTCTATACTTGGATTTCAAATGTTTGCTCCTGGGGTAACGCCCACAAAGTAATCAGCCAGCACATCTTGGATGGACTATTCAAATTGAGTAGCCCATCAAAAGAACATTTAACTGACAATGGACCATGGGAGACGCCTAGCTACACTTAATGAAATTTCCTGCTGTGACTAGGTGAAATGCATGGACATTTGACTTGCCCATGTGACTCCAAACTCTATCTTGTTGCTGTGATTTTCTACAGTAAGAACAATGGGATGCTCTCCACATGGCAAAAGCTATAAAAGGCTCTGAAAACACTTCCATTTTGTCTTCAATCCTGCCATTAGTGGATGTAATTGATTCCTTTAACCAATTTTAACTCTCATTGAAGAGTCTGGCCATGTATCTTTTTAAAGATAAAGAGGACAAAACTGCAATTAGCCAAATGAGGCCATACCATTATTCAATACCATGTGACACAAATACTTTCTTTATTGCACCCCTTTTATAATGTACCCTCCAATTAACTATTTCATTTAATGCTGCACTCTGGACAAATAGCCCCACTGAGCTATCCTATGAATCATTTTGTTTCTCAGAGGACTTGTACGTTCAGAGCCCATCAGCACATACGGGTTGCTTAGACTATGTCTGTCAATATGCATTAACTTACACTTATTCATTCACTTTTTCACTTCCCTTATCTTGCTCAGTGTGTTTGAGCCCATCTAGAGTTTCGTACAAAACTTAACATCAACTTATTTGCACAATCACTCATACACTAGCAACCGGGTATTTAGGCTTACAGAGACAGTGTCTTGGACGTGGCTGATGTCCCCTTCTAACTAGTGTGGAAGATCCACAGGTCGAGGAAACTCTATCTTCAGATTGCAAGCGGGCATTACATGTAAAGTTTAGAAATAAGGAATAAGGTGCAGATCCTCCAGGCATGGAATGTGAATAAAAGAAAGATCAATGAATAAAACAGTACTGTTGTCCTTGCAGTTCAGACTGTGTTCATGACATTTAAATCATGCTCAGTTATACACCTGACCTTCTGCCCTGGGGTGATAGTTTTCCAATTCTAGTATTGAGCACAAATGGCAGAGCAGACCACTGTAATCAATTACAAAATACTCTATAAGAACAAGCACACTGCCAACATGTCCAAAACACAATTATTGAGTCACCTTGCCACCAGTAGTCATTACTGTAAAACACCACCACCCATTAGTTGGGGATTGGGCCTTGCTTTGAGCAACGGGTTGGACTAGATGACCTCCTGAGGTTCTTTCCCTTCTATGATTCTATGGTAACAGATTCTGCCACCTTTACTCACGAGAGCTACCTTACTCTACAAATAGTACCACTGGAATCAATGTGGCTACTCATGGAGTAAGGTATTAATCAACATTCATAAGACTGGCAGAATCTAGCCCCGGGAAATTTATGTTGGCTCCTCTTGCAAAGAACCCAAAGAATTTACTTTTAAAAAACTAATCAGTTCTAAACAGCAAAATACCAGTCTGCCAGGTCTTGAAAATCAATAATGAACTCTCTTCTCCATACGAGAAACAACTCAGAGCCACATCTTCAGATGGTGCTACAAAGGTATTTTATACAAATATTTTACCAAACAGATTAGTTTTATTTTACAACATGATGCTCATTAACCTTAGGCACTTGCTGAACCAACTGGAGGAAACAAATTCCATAGGCCTTCCTTGAGAATGCTCTGTCCATGGCATGAAAAGTTTAATTCCAAGTACCAATAGTGAGCATATCCCAGTGATTTGTCTCAGGACATGGAAAAAAGGAAAGAAGCAATCTCTCAGCTAAATGGGTCCCAAATGATTTATGGCTATACAGAGCATAACCAGCATCCTGACTCTCACTCAGATGCAAATAGGTAGCCAATCAAGAGTGAAGATCACTAGTGTTATTTGCTTATGATAGTTCACCCACACTAGAGGTGGATTTTTGTATTCTGCCATAGCTGATGGTTCTGGATATTTCTTTGGGCACACTAAGGTGCAGTGTGTTGTATTAAATTACTCTGAAGATTATAAAGACCTAGATTGCTATGATAGGACCTACCTCAGAGAGAAGTATTTACAGCTTCTGAGTCACTGTTTCCACTGAAGCATCCAGGAACCATGATGCATCCAATATGATATACAAACTTAATCATATTGGAAAGGACAGATATACACCTTCAACACAAGATTTACTTATTACCCTTGCTCATTCCTTTAGGTTCTTGCCTTTACCTATCAGCATCACGATTGTTTGTCTGATTGAGCCTGAGCTAATTCACTTCCCTTCAGTTTATCTTCCCACATCTGTAAAGCACTGCAAAGCATGGAAATTGCTGCATGTGAGTTTAATAAAAAGCAGATGTAGGTTTGAGTGTTATTTGTATATTGATAACACTAAACAGTAAAATATCTCATTGTTTCCTCCAGAGGCCATCTATTTGTTTACTGCATCTGTCTATTATCAGTGTAGGTACTTATATCCCCATCCCCATAGCCACAAATTAAAAACAAGGCAGGTGAGAAATTGGCAGTCTGCAGAGCTCACACATGAGTACCCTCAGGGATGAAGATCAAGTGCACCTTACCTCTGAGAGGAAAGGACGATCTATGGAAGTGCTTCCTCAATCACTTCTTCAAGACTCCCCAGACAGTCAACAAAACTACATGGTTGATGGTATCAATGGGTGTTGACAGGTCAAACAAAATCAGCTGGGTCTCTTTAACTGTGTCCTTCACAAGAGTGAAATTATAAACCATAGATTACAGCTCATTCTCCATACTATACTCTGGCATATAGTACAGTGGAATGGGAATTATAATTTGAAGAGAAAAAGCTATCTTGTCCTGACTTGCCAGTTTTGTTTCTTCTGATTCAAAATTTGTTTCTTTTGTATCCTGAATCCTTGTTCCCATAAAAAGTCTCTTTGTCCTTTGTAAAAGCTGAATTTAATTATTTAGATTTATAAAAGTGTCCATCCAGCAGTCTTACTTTTGTTTCCCTGGGACTTCACTAAAGGCAAGGATGTCTTGGTTTCTGTCCACAGGCTCAGCTACCACTTTCTAATATCTTTTCAAACAAATTTCCTCTTTTGAACTTGGCAGATGATAAAATTTGTTTAGATTCCAAGTCTCTTCACATTCCAAGGACAGAGACAGATGTTTATCCTAGCAACAGTGTCTTTCCTGTGGCAAATCTCTGAAAGATTCATAGAAGAGGTATTTTCTTAATGAAGAACGTGAATATCTTATTCTTCGAGATTCTCATTTCTTTTTGCTCACCACAGCAAGCAAATGCCACTGTTGAAGCATGTGATGGAAAGAGATGTCAGAACAGTACCAGGGAGGCAGCCACAAAATACCTTCTAAGGGAGCTCTTAATCTTCATGTCAACTTAGTCTTTAGGGAAGAAATCTCTCAGAATAATTAGAATCAATGATCTTTTGCTAGGGATGTAACTTCAGCACCATTGTTTACCTTTGGGATTGGAACCATATTGCACTTAGATGGTTAAAATTTTGTAAAATTTCATTATCTGACAGTTTAGCCATTTGCCCTCATCCAGATGCTCCAATTCTCCTAGAATGATCAGTCACTGAATGAAGAGTATAAAGAAAAAATAGTCTTCAGAATCCATTTATTGTAAAGGAATTTCTGTTTTGATTTCTTTGCTATATCTGCCTTGTTTTTTGTGAATGTTGTGGGTGTTTATTAATTGCTTGAATATTTTGTCAAAAATTCCATCAGGAACAATCTTTTCTGTTTATTCAGGTCAGAGCTTGCAGGTTCTGAACCATTAATTCTGCTTCTCCTATAGAGGTTCTGCTGTCCTGTTTCCATGTTGGATGAATGCTTCTTTTTAGACTTGGTCATAAACAATATATCTATCTATATCTATATACTTAAATAAGTTGAATTCTTTTAAGGCTGTCTTTTAAAAGGATTTAGAATATTACTTCTTCCTTAAACAGGGGCAGCTCTAGACATTTCGCCGCCCCAAGCACAGCAGCAAGCCGCAGGGGGTGCTCTGCCGGTCGCCGGTCCCGCGGCTCTGGTGGACTTCCTGCAGGTGTGCCTGTGGAGGGCCTGCTGGTCCCACCACCACAGGACCAGCGGACCCTCCACATGCACGCCTGCAGGAGGTCCACCGGAGCCACCTGCCACCCTCCTGGCGACCAGCAGAGTGCCACACGCGGCATGCCACCCCAAGTACGCACTTGGTGTGCTGGGGCCTGGTGCCGCCCCTGTCCTTAAAGCATCCTCAGCTTTTACTACATCAAGAAAACATCAGACTGTTCCTTGGAAAAGTGATTGTTCTTATTCAAAATGTTATACTGCCTCTTAGAGTCCAAATAGTTGATACCTTACTCTTTTCCAGCATTGCTGTGGATCTGACCCATTTATTTACTAACAAAGGAATCTTGCATTTAGAAATTGTATAAAGAACTTGCCCACTGCCCTTTCTCCATTTGGCTAAACCTCTCACAAAAGAAGGAAGTCCCTGAAGTGGTTAAGGATATCTGGCCTTGAGATGTAGCAGAGGTGCTACCTAGGCAACAGAAGGGAAGCCAAAGCCATACACAGCTTTGATGTGACGACCTATTTCTTCTGTTCAGACTCAGAGTTTCTTATTCACTTCAGACCTTCTGTCTGCAAGCTAAGCATAGCCACCTTCAGTGCAAGGCCGGATGGTGACTTTGTATGGAAGGTTCCACCAGGATTTAGAGTTATATGCCACTGCATAATTGCCTCAGAGATGCAGATGGCAGCTCAAGAGGTACTACAAGTGGTTTGGGGTGTGAAAAATGTATCCAACAATTTTAGCCACAAACAGAGAAAGGAAAGGAGGGAATGAATTTAAAGAACATACAGTATCTAGGTTTTTTCCCATTCTGTACTTAACTGAAGCTATTATTTGTGAAAGTGGGAGAGGGTTGAACTACTGAAGAGGCACAACATCTAGATGTAAATGGGATTATCTATCTCTCTAGGTACTTGCAACTTGCATGGTTCTCATCACTGCAGTATCTGAGTAGCTCCCAAAGTATTTATAAATAAAACTGGCTGAGTGTTTCTTCCTTCCCAGACTGTAGAAGAAATAACTTGAATCATATATAATTGTTTGCTTATTTATGATTGTGTGTGAGTGAATGGGTCTGTTGTCTGTGTGTATAATCATTGGATTCCCCCCTCTAGAATCCAGGATTGACCTGTCCTGAACTGTCACCAGGATGAGTTGAAAAAAGCCCAGTAATGTTGGATAGCAGATATATTGATGAAGGAGAAAGATTCAAGTACATTTTCCACCAGCAAAATTAACTGAGATACAGATGGGGTGAGAGTTCACTTGGCAAAATTTAGTCAGTGGACATCACGGTGCTCTTCCAAACAAAGAGAGATAGTAAAACTAAACTATTAGACAGAGGAGGTTACCACTAGAGGGAGAGGCACTCTGAAGATGGCCTCCAAGGAAATAAATAAAAACAGATGTATTTTTGATCCATTTCTGGCAAATCATTAAATTAACATAACAGCACATTAAAAAGATAGGTTTTAATTATGAACAAGAGACTTGGCTGGTTGCTTACATGGAAATGCACTGGGACGCACTGACCATGTACTATCTATTTCTGTGTCTGATTCCCAGAGAGCTGAATTATAGCTCATTTTTGCAACTTTTAGCCTGCTTTTGTTTGCTAAAGCATGCTGAAGTGAATTGCCTTGCAGACTCATAGTAAATGCTCATCTATAGAGAAATCTCGAAACATAAACCCAATGATTTTTCTGTAAGTAGGATGAACCCATGGCTCTTTTTGGCTCCCTCTGTGTCCCTTTCCATTCTGACACTGTAACTCGCCCCTAAATAGGCAGATCTAGGAAATGAGCGGAGTAAAGAGTAAGATTTCTAGGGCAGCTGAGGGAAAAAGGAGGCACAGGTACAAAACGTATCCCTGCACTGTATAACCAAAGGAACCTGTTTTCGGAGTTGCTGTGTTCTAGGTTTCATGGTGGCTAAAGAGGTTGACTCTTAACACTCTGGGTGTGGGATGACAGAAGGCCAAAAAGTGAAATTGAACAGCTCTATTACAGTTCTCAATGTCCTGCAAACATGCTTGCACTTGACTTTACTGTGTTCAGTGGGACTACTTACATGCATAAAGTTAAACATGTGCATTGGATGTTTGCAGGATCAGGGCTCAGGTGACCTCAGAACAATGTATATTATAAAGCACAATGATAAAGGAAAAGAAATAACATTATAACAAAAAATAAAACTCTTACCATAAACATCCTTTTCTTTTACTGTGCAGTAGACTGCCACTGAGCCAGGACAACCCAAAAGGTTCAAATCAGCAAGATGAGGCACCTTCTTTTGCAGTGTACAAAGGCCAGAATTCTAGGATTCTGATTGGCTGGACATCCTAAAATGTTTCATAGCAGGTGTCAAAGCTAATTCCCTACTCTGGCACTTTGAGTGCAGAAGGTGAGGGCCTGCAAGGATTATAAAAACAAGTACTGGCCACTCCAGGCCAGTATTAAACTCCCAAAGTTACAGCTTTTCTCTGACCTTGTATTGGTAGATGCTGCCACCACCCGAGTGCAGAACCTCTTTGAGAGCCGGACGCTGGGGCACATGACTTATGAGGAGAGGCTGAGGGAACTGGGGTTATTCAGTCTGCAGAAGAGAAGAGTGAGGGGGGATTTGATAGCAGCCTTCAGCTATCTGAAAGGGGGTTCCTAAGAAGATGGAAGTAGGCTGTTCTCAGTGGTGACAGATGACAGAACAAGAAGCAATGGTATCACGTTGCAGTGGCAGAGGTCTAGGTTGGATATTACAAAACACTATTTCACTAGGAGGGTTGTGAAGCAATGGACTGGGTTACCTAGGGAGGTGGTGGAATCTCCATTCTTAGAGGTTTTTAAGGTCCAGCTTATCAAAGCCTTGGATGGGATGATTTAGTTGGTGCTGGTCCTGCTTTGAGCAGGGGATTGGACTAGATGATCTCCTGAGGTCTCTTCCAACCCTAATATTATATGAGTCTATGATTCTATGACTTGGGAATTCCTTCCTGTGGGGTACCCTCAAGCCCTTCAATGCCCCCCCCCACTTCCCAGGGAAGAGCTGAGAAGAAAAAAAAAAGAAAATCAACTGTTGCCACCAGCTAACTAAACAACATGTGCACAAACCTTTTAAGACCCAAAACCCCACTTCTGTTCTTAAAAAAGGCAAATTTTATTAATTAAAAAAAAAGAAAGAAAATGCATCTGGGAACTCAGGCTATTGCTAGATAGTAAAAGAGCAACTACAAGGATTAAGCATCAATAATATCTTTCTTCATGTCCAGCTTAAAGGTTACAAGCAAAACCAAAGCACCTGGGGTTAGCACAGAGGAATCCACAAGCCATAACGAAATAATAAAAGGGATAAGCCTAATTGCGTCTTTCTAGACGTTTCCTGATCTACTTTCATATCTGGAGTTTTAAATGAGTAGTTTCTAGGTATGATACTGATGATTTTTCATACCTGTCTCAAGCTTCTTACAGCATAGCTGCTGCCCTGTCTGCCTCTCCTCAGGAGAACAACAACAGACAGGTAAAAGGGGAGGTTTTTTCAATTTTAAAAGTTCTAGCCTTCCCATTGGCTCTTTTGGCCAGGTGCCCACTCACTTCCTTTTACCTATGCATAGCAGTGTGACGTTTTAACACTATACAGGTAGAGCAATTAGAGAACAGCTACTAAGAGGGATATTATAGCTACTGGCTGGTTGAGTGTCCATAAAAGGGAGTTTTCCCCCACCCCCTTCATTTATCACAGCAGGGAATAGATTTTAGAAAAAAAAATATTATCTTTCTGTGGCAGGCTTACGGCCCTCAGCTATGATATTTCTTGGTGGATCCTTTAAATTTCCTGGCACTACCTACACCTGGTCTGACTGTCCAAGTCTTTCAAAATAAAAATTACTTTAAACTCAAACACTGATCGCAAAAGTCCTTCCACCCAGCATTCCTTTTGGAGGGAGTGGTTCCATAAGGGACATTCAGCCCACCCCTTTTCCTTCCAGGGGATCAAGCGTTACCTGACAGAGAAGTCTCTTCTTCTACTCCTTCCCTCAGGGCTTTGTCTTGATTCCTCAGAGGGCCTTGATTCGGAGAGATGAGAGCCTTGCCACTACAAGGCTTCTAGCCCTTAGAGAAACAGTTGTTTCTTCTCATTGACACTCAGTTTTACTCTGGAGTCACTTTGTCTCTCCCCATGTTTGCCCTTGCTGTGCCCAGGGCTTTTGTGTGTCTGTGGCTACTTGGGGTATCCTAGATCCCATTCTGCCTTTTTAACTTAAAGGATCAGATAGCCTGTTACACTTTCCCTTAGGGGAATTCCCACAGTTGCTCAGTAGGGCTTGCTTTGAGGTTTCAGGACTAGCTGGAAGGAAGTACCCTCAGCATTAGCTGAAAGGCTGTGAAATACGCATGTTTTACTTGACCCTCAAAGAACCTGAAATGAAAACAGCTCTAATACTAACAACACCCCAGTTGTTCCCTGCTTCCTGCCTTTTTCTCCCCTGTTCTCTCCTTTTCTTTTTTCAAATGGCTCATTTTTTAAATCTCTTCTGATTAAAGATCAAGTAAACAGGCCTTTCCTAAAGGGGACTCTGGGGCTTAAATGGAGTCTCTGAAGACTGTGACACTTCATCTCCCTATGTCCAGTGGTCACAACCTAACGCTCCTCCTGTTTTCCCCCAAACATTCTCTGTATTGTAGCAGCAGATTGGACCCCTATGGGAGCATGCAGTAGCAGAAGACTCCTTGCATTTGCTTAACTCCTGCCACCCCACACAGAGGATTCTAGGGTCATTCCAAAGCCTTTTAGGCCAAATCATTCTTATAGTCTATAGATCATCAGAGCATTTTACAAAACATGGTGGAGTCCTGCCCCAAGGAGGTTACAGTGTTAAGATCAGAACAGGAGGTAATGCCAACAGAGAGGAGAAGGTGGTAGCATGGGATAAAGATAAGAACAATATGAAGGGGTCTGATGGGGTGTGCATACCACACATTAGGCAGGAAAGGGTTAATCCCACACTATGGTGGCAGAAATCCCACCACTTAGTGTTCCAGAGGCTGCACTAGTGAAGAGGAACGCTGACCGTCAGGAGAAAAGGACGCTCAGTGGAGGCTCAAGCCTGGGAGTTGCTTCAACCCCTGACTATGGAGACCAGAATACCGGAGGCACAGACTGGAGACTGGTTGCTCAAAGCCAGTGAACTGAAGTCAGAGCCAAAGAGGTTGGAGACCCTGACGATGAACAGACTCCAGCTTCAGGACACACAGGGTCCATGCTTGCTGTGCTATGGCGTTTGCACAGTTCACCCAGGAAAAAAGGCGCGAAATGGTTGTCTGCTGCTTTCACGAAGGGAGGGGTGAGGCTGTACCCAGAACCACCTGCGACAATGATTTTTGCCCCATCAGACACTGGGCTCTCAACTCAGAATTCCAAGGGATGGGGGAGACTGCTGGAACTATGGGATAGCTACGGGATAGCTACCCACAGTGCAACGATCCAGAAATCGACGCTAGCCTCGGACCATGGACGCACACCGTCGAATTAATGTGCTTAGTGTGGCCGCGTGCACTCGACTTGATACAATCTGTTTTATAAAACCGGTTTATGTAAAATCGGAATAATCCTGTAGTGTAGACATACCCTTTCTCTCTGTTTCTTGGCTTCACCTTGCACTGTATCCCACTGCAGCACCGGTACTTCCAGCAGCGGGCTCTTTATTGTCAAATGCAATTTCTTCCTTCCAGATGACTTTTTCCTCACTCACTCTATTGTAGGTCATCATTAGCAGAGATTTCCTCTCTGTTGCAATTCCTTTATGCTGTCTTTAGTTTCTGATAAAGAGAGCTTGGCAGTGAATTTGGGATGAGATTAAATTAAAAATGCCAAAATATTTGATACAATCAACTTTTCAGTGATTATGGAAAGGAGAGACAGTGACTAATTCTCAAGCACAACTCTGCAGGGAATGTCTATATGTACTTCTAGCAAAACTATTGCAATTTTTAGTTAGCATTCGGCTTTTTCTGTCCTCAACCTTTTGTTTCTGGCTATCAACGTGAGTTTTGGTGTGACGTCTCCTAGGCAGTCCCTTGCTGCTGCAGATTTTTGAGGTCACAGCTTTGCAATTTCATAAAAAAGTGTCCCCATCTCTGCCACTGCAATCTGCTTCTATTGAACAAAAATTAGATTAGGGATATAGGGTGAATTGCACCGATATAGGATTAATGTGGCACACAAGTACAGTTCCCAGCACTACAGGGAGAAACATATTCATTAATTACATGAACAGACTTTTTAATCTGATTGCTAATGAAGTGGCGGCTTCATTTAATAAAGAATTTAATGTGTAGTGAATGCATAGTTCTGCTACAAGCTGCATTAAACAGGTGAAGAGCTCCACATGATAAGTCAGCTGTACCATACCTCTATACACAGTGGGGAAGGTGTCCTCATAAATTAAGCCAGTTTTGCTGAAGAATAGTGCTGGTATAGAAGCCTTTCTTTTTGTAAACTGTCTTCTCTTTCAAGGAAAAAATCTTAATGTACATAGTAATTTCCTAGAATCATAGATTATTAGGGTTGGAAGGGACCTCAGGAGATCACCTAGTCCAACCCCCTACACAAAGCAGGACCAATCCCCAAATGGCCCCCTTAAGGATTGAACTCACAACCCTGAGTTTAGCAAGCCAATGCTCAAACCACTGAGCTGTTTATTTTTTGGTAAAGAGCAGTTGCTGGATGATGTACAGGGTGGAAAATATGCAAGACATATCACCTTTGTTTTTCACACAAAAACTCCCATTTCCTGTACTTGGTGTAGGAATTTAGGAAGGATAATCTATCCCTTTATGTCCACACATGTTAATTGTTTGCAGCCAGTTTTGTCAATGTATTTCTGCTTGTTGGAATCCTGGCTTTGTAGGCCGAACCCTCTGCATGGCTGTGCCCCCTCAAGCATAAAAGAAAAGAAAACAAACAAACAAACTTCCTGGCTTTCAAGCAGCCAAAAGAAAAAAATGTGTCCTTTTAAAATCCTGAGGTCTGTGCTTCTGGTTCAAAATGACCCCTCCGCTCTGCCACCATGTCAAGGCTGATTCCCCATTCTGGCACTTCGAGTGCAGAAGGTAGGGGCCTGCAAGGATTCTAAAAATTTATACTGGCCACTCCAGGTTTGTATTAAACTCCCAAAATTAGAGCATCTCTCTGACCTTGGATGGGTAGATGCTGCCACCACCCAAATGCAAACCCCTTCGAAGCCAGGAAGGCGGACTTGGGAATTCCTTCCGATGGGGTACCTTCAAGCCCTTTCATCCCCCACCTCCCCCCGGGAAGAGCTGAGAAAGAAAGACAAAGGAAATCAGCTGTTGCCACCAGCTAATTAAACAACATACGCACAAACCTCTTAGGACACAAAAAATCCAATCCTGTTTTTAAAAAAGGTAAATTTTATTAAAAACAAAAAAAAAGAAAATACATTTGGACCTTAGGCTTTTCCTAGATTTTAAAAGAACAATTCCAAAAATTAGCATCCAAAATAGCTTTCTTGGGAGTTCAGCTTAAAGGTTACAAGCAAACAAAAGCATCTGGGGTTAGCACAGAGGAGTCCACTAGACATAAGAAACAGAAATAAACCTAATCACATCTTTCTAAACATTCCTGATCTACTTACATATTTGGGTTGTTAAAAGTAGTTCTAGATATGATCTGATGATTTTCATATCTGGCTCAAAGCTTCTCACAGCATAACTACTCCCTGCTCCCCTCCTTCCCAGAGAACAACAGAGACAAAGGGGAAGGTTTTTGTTTTTTTTTTTAATTTTAAAAATTTCTAGCCTTCCCATTGGCTCTTTTGGTCACATGCCCACTCCTTTTACTTTACCTGGGGGACTTTGTTAACCCTTTACAGGTAAAGCAAGCAGAGAACAGCCACTAAGGGGGACTGTATAGCTAACTGGCTGGCTGGGTGTCCATAAAAGGGACCTACCCCCCTTCATTTATTATCACACCACACCCAGAAGGTGTGTGGGTTACACATGCACAAAGTTTTGCTTTGTGTGTGCATAGCTGTGGTTTGCCAGAACACTTTAGGGATGAACACATATCTGGAATCAATTGCATACCCCTAATTTAGAAAATTGGCCCATGTCTATCAGCACATATGTTGTACTGTATGATGGTGTCCTCACACAATATAATTGTAATGATTTTTTATTAAATAGAGAAGTAGCTAGTATGTATGCAGCCTTTTGGCACCTACTTTTTTTTTCTTTACATATTCCAAATTCCCTAAAATTATTAAACTGCATTCTGCATTAATTTTGCTTGTTTTCAGATATAAAGAAATTAATATAATGTCCCATACTCTACAATTCAGTTTTTTTCCACACTAAATATAGCTTGAGTGTTTACAAAAAGCAAATAAACATTGTAAACAGTTTACTCAAGGCTGTGTGCTTGCATGTCAATATTGCCTGAGTATACAGTGAGAACATTGGCAGTTCTTAATAATTATGGAGCAATCAAGCATCACTAAAAGCAAATTCAATCAAGTGTGTGAGTATGATGAAGAGTTTTAGACAGAATGTTATTCTAACATCACCACCTTTGATTCCTGTCAAAATGGGATAGAGGCAGACTGTGGATTAGTGGTATGGGAACAGCAAAGTGATGCCGCTGTTGATGAGGGTTATCTACCAATTTCACAGAAAAAACTTCCCTTGCCACAAGACTACAGGGTATTGTGAGAGGCAGGAAGGACTAAGAAACAGTTATTCACACCCTGATGGAGAAAGAAGCCCATGTAGGGCTAGACCTTGCAAGGTGCTAAGCACTCTGTTCCTAATCTAGCCAGGAATTTAAGCATGTGAATAGTTGTATTGAAGTTAATGGGCCAGATCTTCAGCTGATGTACACTGACAGTTTCATTAACTTCAGCGGAGCTATGGCTATTTATATCAGCTGAGGATTTAGCCAAGAAGACTGCTCATGTGCTTAAATTTGATCACGCTTAAGTGGTTTTCTGAAGCAGGGCCAGAGGGCTCAGCATCTTGCAGGAATATACCCAGATTGCTATTTTTCAAGATAGTTCTGGAAATACCTTTGGCATAAATGTCAAATGGGATCATTTTAGGAAACTTTATAAAATCTAGAGGATGCCTAACAATAACAATAATAAAGTAATACCAGTTCCTGTTAAATACCATGGAAACTGATGGTCCTCAATGTGTTGTGGAAGGTATTGAACACCTTCAAGGATCCACCCATAGTAGTCTTCCTCTTCTTCGTGTCCTTGACACAAACTAAACGTTTTTCCCAAACAATACACAAGTGATGGTTCTTTCTGTTGCTGCAGCTAGGTCCTCCGTCATACAGATTGTCACTAATAACCCATAGGAGTTACAATATTTTATTAAAAGTATATTAAAATGGATTTCAGAAATTTAGGAAAAAAGAGAATTTTCTAAAGCAGCTTTGTTACTTAGGAGTTTGTCTAATTTGCAAAAGCAACTTAGGCATGTAAAAGCTCAAGTCTCACTGAAAATCAATGAGATTTGGGTTCTTAAGGTGAAATCCCTGCCCCATCAAAGTAGATAAAAAGACAGCAAGATGGTAGCCTCTACCTTTGAGGAACAATTTCTAATCTTTCTAGAGTTCCCTGGCCACACACCTGTAACAGTAACAGGCTTGCTGGTGTCAGAGAGATAAAGGAGTTATAATATTTACCTACCTGACAAAAGTGTTATGAGATTAAATTAAATAAAACGTGTGAAGTGCTAGATACTATGGTGATGAATGCTGTAAAAAAGCCCATTTTTAAAAGGTGAGATCTTCTGATGATGTGACTTACAAATAGTCCTTCAGGGTGAAGGTCACAGAGAGGTAATTATTGATGAAGTTCTGCCAGTGCCTGAAGTCCTTGAACATCTTTAATTTTTCCCTTCACCTAGGTCTGATATGGGACTGTTGTAATTCCATTGATCTACTTTTGGTGAAGGGCAAGAAGCAGATGCCCATGATAATTCTTTTAAATGTATCAGCTGAGTTGGAGGCTGCTGACCATGATGTGCTGCTGATGCAGTTGCAGACCCTGATAGGGATATACAAGAATTCACTCTTAAGTGGCTTCATTCTCTTTTCTCTTAAGAGGATACAAGTTTGTTCATCTGCTAGAACGTTCTGTTGAGAGGTCCTTGTGGGCTCTTTTCTTCTCCAGTTCAACATGTATGTGAAGATGGTGAGGGAGATAGTGCATCTGCATTGCCTCCAAAATGTGGATGACACATAGTTTTATGCTTCTATGTCATTAGACCTACTGATACAGTTACCCATCTCGTTTGGGATTAGGGATGGCCTTGCTGGGACCAAGATTTATTAGGTTGGGGAAAAGAAGTGGAAGAAACAGTGGAGGTGATATCAGCTCTCTTACTTGTGAGTATTTCCTCATCTTTTACTCCTCAGGTTTGCAACTTGGGCTGTTGTAGGATCATCAGCTGCTTCGGGATATCCAGATAGCAGCAGTGGCTGAGAAGAGGTGTTTTTTAAATCACCAGTCAGGAAGCTGCATTCTTTCCTTTCACACACAGAACTCACCACAGTGGAGTTTGTTACTTTCCAAGGAGATTACTACAGTGTGCCTGTGGTATGGTAAATTATTATAATAATTTACTATATTGCTACTACAGTAACATAATAGGGACAGTTAAGAGGTCTCACATTGTATAGCACCGTTCACCCATCAGGCAAGAAGGAAAATCTGGACTTGTCACCTGGGTTATTTCCAAGATATCTGCACAGGGCATTGGGACTAAGGATGTTTAGACACAGAAATACTACCATGGGTGCTAAAAATATACTTGTTATTGTCAGGCTGCATAATCTTTTAATTCTCCATGAAAACCTGGGTGACATATTTGCTACTGAAGTGAATAAAGTGGCAAATAGTATCAGGAATTCCAGAAGTAAAAGGTGGCTTGCCCATGGGATAAGAATCTTTTACGTGAGCTCATATGCTAGTGCTTGTGGCAAACATTTAGAACACAGTTGGCCTGGTATGAAATCAGCAACTCTCAAGTAAGAGAACCATAGCAGTAGCGTTTCAGTTTGGTCTAGCCCGCTTGTGAAGCACACATCTACGATCAGCTTAGCTGACCTTAGTGCCAAGTGCAAGAAGGATTTCATGCCCTGCACCAGATCATTAAAAAATGAATGTATGCAAACCAAGATTAACTTTTATTGGATTTGGACTGTTCATCAAAGAAATGTACTAACTGAGACTGATATGTATACATAAAAGGGAAACTAATTTGCTGTGTGTACATTTTAATACTCATGAAATAGAACCATATCACAACACAATATTTCTATGTCATCACCCCCCAAAGAATACAGTGAACTACAGTCAGTGAATAACAGGATTTAAATTCACAAGAGTCAGGGGTCAGATCCTCAGTGGGTGTAAATAGATGTGTCTCCACTAAATTCACCAAGCAGTTTCTACCTGCTGAGGCTCTGGCCCAAGGCATCTGAAAGAAGCAGAATTGCCTTAATTCATGTCTCAGAAGAGTGGTAGTGGAATACACAGCCCTTATCTGCTAATCATTGGTCCACATTCAGTCTAGATAAATGGTGACTGAAAGTTGTCACCACTGATGGCTTTCAGTGACCTACAGCAAGAGAAATATATTGGTGGTCTCTTTCTCGTTCAGATGGAAGAAGTGCGCACATCACAACTGGCAACAACAAAAATACCCTAAACAAACAAATAACTCCCACCCACCCCCACACTTTTAGTAGCATATAGGCCATTGGCAGAAGAAATAAGGTATTTTAAGGCATTTATTTTATTTTAAAGGTATTTACCTAAAAATGCTGATTTGTGGCTAGTGGGATTTTCAGTATCACCTGGGTGCCTAACTCCGATTGATTTCAATGTAGTTCTAATGTAATGTAATGCTTTCCTGTTGATTTCAATGTAGTTAATGTTTTCCTGTTGATTTCAGTGGGAGTTAGGCACCTAGGCACTTATGAAAATCCCACTAGATGCTTTTTTAGGCACTTAAATAACTTTGCAAATCTGGCCCACAGAAACAGAATTATTTTTTCACACTCAGTCCCTGTCTATCCTACCTTTCCAGCTCAGTTTGAGAGTCCTGTTTAAATTTGGTTTAAATGCAGTTCCAGACAAACTTCCTCTGATGCAGTTTGGCTGATCAATGTGGATGAAGACAAAGCAGGTTAGAACTACAGTTCATGGTGTATTTTAGCCTGTATCTCTCTTTTTGGGGCAACAGATTTAATAATGTTAGTCTAGTATTCCTATGTTTTATAATGTGGTTCTTACCAGCGCTAGAACAGGATGACCTGTCCACACAGACCACCCGAATTGCACTAGAAACTTCTCTATCCAGAGACCATGTTTAAACATGGTTTCTTGACTTGGTTTGAACCCTAATATTGGCAGGGCCTTATAGATAGACTGTGCAGACCAGGGGTCAGACATAGCATAGGATATTTTATAGTACAGTTAAAAGAAACAGCATTTTCCTTGGGAAATGACAGAATACAACACAAGATGTTTTACTTATTAAATAGATTAGTTCATGTCTTTTAGAAAAAAAACACGCTCAGACTCACAGCCTCCTTAGATGGAAGTATTTCCCAGGATTCATTCCTTCAACAATCTTTTCGGCCATGATTTTCTCACCTCAGACATCCCTGTTCTGTTTCCAGCACCTCCCACCTTCTTGTCTCTTCTGCCTCCCTTCATTTTTTTTTATGCCAGTCCACTCCACACCTTCCATCACCCTTGCTACTGTACCTTTTTTTGCCTGCTGTCATACTGAACAGCCCTTCGTTCTGATGTCTGATCTTTTTTCTCAAGAGCCCATTCTTAACGTTAAACCCTTATTCCACCGTCTCTCTGAAACTAGCTCACTGATTCCCTGCTGAATGATGTTTCTATTGCTCCTGAAAGAAGGAGAGATCTATCTATGCAGTATTTGCACACCTCGCTGTAAGAGTACAGGGATTCATCCCTCCCCAAAAGAGAAGGAAAGAGAAAGAGACGAAGAGAGAAATTTCATTTTCCTAACAAACAATCATTGAGAAATCATTTTAAGACTCTGACAATAATTTCCCAAAGGCTGGTTGTCTGGAAAAAAAGCAACAAGAAATAATTTTTCATACGTTACACCAACTAATTCCCTATGACAATGTGAATCAAGCACTTGGAATGCCAGTAGCCTACAAATTAAAGCTCGCTTATCCATTATGCTGTCTATCTTGATCAAGAAGGCTTGGGGATTCTTCCAAAAAAGAATAATAATTTTTAAAAAAGGTCTGAGTGTTTCATTACAATGTTTGTAACAGGAACACGGTACACTTATAATATAATGTTAATGTTCCACCAAAATTGGGTAAATCAGCGAATACTAGATATGCATCTACCAGTTAATCCCACAAAAGAGTAAAAGGAAAGGATATTAAGAATCCGTATCACAGCCTTACAAAATGGATCAGTTAGAAGCCTAATTTGTGGTTTAATCACGTGACACATCACATGTGAAGCAAATTGCCTAGGGTATTGCAACATGTAGTTTTAAGCCCCACTGCCTGTGGTTTCTGTTTTACATAAACATTTTTGCAGATGGTAATAAGTAACAACCTATATTGCAATGGACATTTTCGGCTGTCCCTTTTGATGAAGAATGTACTGGATTGTGTTATTAAAAGGATTCCACTATGAGAAGAGGTGCCTCAAACACCACACCGAACAAAATGTGAAAAAGAGAAGAAAAGAAAAGAAAAAATGTTCCTAACTGTGGGTGCTGCTGTATAAAGCTTGTATATTCTGTAAACATTTAAGTCACCTATGACTCACTCAGTTCCTTTAATTTTTGTTTGCTTTTTTAAATTTTCCAAGAAATTGGCAAAAGGTGATGGGCTTAAAGTACTGTATTGCAATATGAAATCCACAATATATGGTCCAGTACTTTGAAAGCATCTTGGGTTAGACTAGTATTGCCTGTCAGTATAGTGCCAAATCATAGACTGATACAATAATAACCAGTGAAAAGTGCAATCATTTCTGTAAGATCTTGCTTTGCAGGAAATGATAAAAATGACTATAAAGGAGATTTACGTAAGTCCCAGTAGAATTACAGAAGCCACTTTCCTCTGGTGCTTGGTATGATGCATTTAGTGCAAGAGTTTCCATGATTGCTTTTATGACACTGTTAAACAGAAAATAGCAAAATAACATGCAGGATTATTTATAATGAATAGCATCGACAAAGCACACATTAGTAGCTGCTGCCTTTTAAAAATCCTTTTTTTTTTGTCTGTTGAGCTGTCTGTAATCAGCAGAGTGGAAAATAACTATGAAATCTCCGTCTCAGAAAAAGGAGCTGTAAAGCTTTTATGAAGTGCAAGAACTTGCAGTCAATATAGCTTTTTAAAAAGGTTTTTAGGTTTTCAGGAATATGATAACTGCCCAGATTTGTTAGCCAGATATAATTTTTTAAAGAAAATATCTTTTCATGCAGATGCTCATCCTGCTATTTAAGTATATGACATACCAAAATTATACATGACATACCACTGTTGCTGCCTTAGAATGGAATCTGTTTCTTCAGTAACCTTAGTATGTGTATAGCAGCAATCTTGCCAGGTACATTTTCTGTATGAAAAAATGGCTTGCTCTGATTTGTTTTTCTTCAGTTTCCATTTATATCCATCATTCTGTAAAGTATGTTAGAAAATTCTATGTTAGCATTCTTTGTGGCATTTAAAGATTTTATACTTGTCAGTTTTAATCTTTTCCATCTCTTTTCTTTTATGCTATGAAGAGTTAGGTTATTTTTTCTTTCTATTTCTTTCTTTCTAATCAAAGGATTTGTAAACTTGCAGCCTCACAGTGTTCAAACTGAGACATTCCATGGTAATGGTTGCAAATGCTTTCCATTACAAAGTCCAGTTTAACCCCCAAAAACTTTGGCTTGGAATACTGGCTGGGCTTGAAGATTGCCATATTTACTTATACTGCACAAAAGAGTATTTCTGCCAGGTTTAAAGAAAATTTGTCAAACTGTTTAAGTCAGTGGTTTTCAACCTATGGTCCACAGACTGCTGGGGGTCACAGACTATGTCCAAGGTTTTCAAATGGGTCTGCACCTCCATTTGAAAATGTTTAGGGGTCCGCAAATAAAAAAGGTTGACAATCACTGGTTTAAGACACAGCTCATTAAATATTACTTTGACTAGAAAAAATTGCCATTTGTCTAACACTTGTTTGTCTCCATCTTGCTCAAAAATTGGTCTGTTATTCACCCAGTGCCAAACATATTTGAAGAACATAGATTGTATTTGAGCAATACTTCTCTGCAACTTTTTGTTGTTGTGGCCAATCTCATTTGTTGTCATTGACTTTAGTGGGAAGAAGACCAAGTACTATATATCTGAGTGATCATGCTACCTGGTAGCAGCTTTGAAAAGATTATGAGTCCATCTCATAAATAATGAAAACTCTTTCTTTAGTTTAAGTAATAAAAGCCAAAGGCTGCTTGTATGTATATAAATAGATTCTATGGACAGGTGACAGTCTCTCTGATTCTATACTAAGATGTATACTGAGCCCCTTCCCTGAACACAGACACCTTATTTCTGATATAAAATCAATCTGTAAATGATGAGACAGGCAACTTCCCTTTGTCACATTGCAACTTATTTTTTTTTAAATGGAGCATTTTGTGTGTGGAATAATGTATTACCTGTGTCATTTCTGAATGGGACCTTCTTGAGAATCAATAAGGAGTCAGCAAGTTACAAATTAATACTCATATACCCCATTGATACATGATGGAACTCAGAATGATTACAGTAGAAGATATGCATGGCTAGTGAGGATGACATGCTAGAGCTGGCTGGAAAACAACAATTCCATTGAGCAAATTTTGTTTTTCAAGTTTCAAAACTTGTTTTTATTCTTCATTTAGATGGAAAATGAGACCTTTTGAAATTTTTCACAAAAAAACACAGGAGAGAGAAAAGTGCCCACCCCATAATAGCAAGGGCCCTTACCTAGGATGTGTATAACCCAGGTACAGGTCTCTGATCTGCCTGATTTGGACCAGGGACTTGCACCTGGGTTTTCCATCTCTCATGTGAATGCCTTAAACACCAAACTACATAGTCAGTTCTGTACTTGCTGGCCCAGCTGAATATTTCATTTATACAAAGTGGATCAGCTTCAGTAGGAGAGATTGACTCTATAGCTCAGTGGTCAGGGTAGTCAGCGGGCATGTGGGAGACCCAGCTTCAAGTTCTTATACCAAGTGTGGCAGAGAAGGGACTTGAACCTGGGTCTCCAATACCATGTGCATGCCCTAACACTAGACTATTGTCTTTCTGGGTGTCTATTTGCTCTTGTTTTGACCAGTAATTTCAACCTGGTGAAGAGAAACCACTGAAGTCTAGCTCTAAACAGGGAGACTCCGAGTACAAACGGTTTTTGTTGAATCATTTCTGATCTTTCATCTGGCAGATTATATGGGCCATAATGACACAAAATTAGGTATAAAATAACAAGCGGGTTAAGTTGTGATTAACTGCTCAGTTGCTTTAGTTCTTTAAGTCCATTGACTGATGCTGGATTGCAATGGCATGCCAAACTACACCCTTCATAAGTGTGACACCCACAAATGAACTGAATATAATCAATGCTCTTCCAACGATGAACAAATTCATTCAAGATGACTAAACATTTAAAGGAAAGTGTTGTGATTTTTTTTCAGTAAAATTGAAAAACTGAGTTATTTTATGAGTCCTACTCCAATTATATGGGGTTTGCTTTTCTTAAATTGCAGTGGGATTCCTATGGAATTATGTGTGACATCCACATTAATACCAAGAGAGTTTATTCTGATTAATGTTATTACAACAAATGCTAAAGGGATTTATAAGGATTTGCTACTAGTTGCAATATGTTGAAGCCCTTGAGGCCCTGGCATTGAAGAACTCCAGGGTGGCCTCATCTTGTCAGATCTTTTGGATTAAAGATATTAAATAAAAACATCTGTAAACTGATACAAGATTTACATTCCTCTTCTCTGCTATAAATGACATTGCTAACTCTACTGCACTTCAGGGGCCCATTTAATTTAGCAGTTGCTTCAGAAAGCACTTCATAAAAACAATTATTGAATTAATTGTGATATTTCCAGTTGAATATTCATTTAAAACATCCTCACCACCTGTAACTCTTTTCCCACTTGCCTTGTAGAGGCAAAACTGGATAATTTTAGCGCTTATACATATATTGTTACAGTAAAAACCCTGGTAGGTCATTGTGCATCACCGTGTGGACCTGTCAAGACTGAAGTTCATTGCCCATTGATTTGTTCCTACCCACAACTGTTCCTCATTACCAGGGGCAGCTCATACTGTACACCAAAAATCACATCTCTCTCTCACTTGCTAATGATTTCCTATTGCCACGTTTTAACTATTGGAATGAGTTCATAGAAAACCAGCTGAATCATGGAACTCAGGTTAGTGAAATGTTAAAGAAATTTACTCCATATGGCTAGGCCATGGCATTTAGCCATAGCCCTTTGTTGTGGGTGGTACAAAGCTGCATCACCACAGGGCAAGCATCTGTCTGACAGGTATTCTGACTTAAAGAGGCACAATAGCTCCCAGAACTCACAGAGTTTGCTGTGGAGATAGCGAGCTGCAACTCTTCTTTAACAAGTGCAGCATATTTACTGATGTGTGTGTGTGTGAGCAGGGGAAAGAGGGGACAGAGTCATGGCTCTAGCTGCCCCTCACTGTCTTCTTTTGGGAGAGCAACTTGGTGGAAGCCTCTGTACTCCACAAGTGCAGCTGCTGTGATTCTGGCTCACTTATTCATGGGTTGTGCTGGTGGCGAAAGCTCATCCTTTCCCCCATTGACTGCCATAGTTGTGTATGGCGAGAGGGACACATTATGACTCAAGGTTTGTGCTTTGTGACCTGCATTATTTTCCTTCAGTAACTCATTTCAAGTCTTTGTCCCATAATGTGTCACACATTTAGGCACTGACAGATTGACAAGTATAACTCTGCTGAGCAGGATATGTGTCAAATTTGATTTACACTGCTTACTAGTA
The DNA here is from genome assembly GCF_025201925.1 of Gopherus flavomarginatus. NCBI lineage: Eukaryota > Metazoa > Chordata > Testudines > Testudinidae > Gopherus > Gopherus flavomarginatus. The sequence continues at coordinate 146,763,919 of NC_066620.1, read as the reverse complement.
TTGTTGAGAGGCTTTGAATAAAGAGATCAAGTTAAATGAAGGAAAATTTAGTATGGATATCAGGGGAAACTTGCTAATAATGAAACTTCTCAGACCAAGGACATAGCCACAGGTGGACCTTGGTGTGCCACCTCCCACCTAATTAGCACCCAGAGCTACCCAAATTTGATTCTGTGTGAATGTAGAAGCTGCTATCTTCATGGCTTTGGGTCAGGAACCCCTGGCTAAAGAGTGTGTGGCTCTTGGCTTGTCTGAGGAACGCCATGGCCAGCTGGAAGCAGAGCGGAGCAGTGCAGTTGGGCCAGCAATGCAATTGCTTCTGCTCAGCACTGCAAACTTCTCCTGGACCCAGACAACTTCATCGAGAGTCATTTAGAAACTTCATTTCCAAGCCCCACGCAGGTGCTGACAGCCCTCCCTCACCCTGGTTTTACTTGTGCTTGCCTGTGGGGCTGCAGAGATTGCCCCTCTACACTGGCCATCCCAGCTGCCAGGTTCTCTGAACTCAGATCTCTTCTCTGTACCCAGCTCCCCCTCTTACAATCCTGCCTTTGGCATTCAAATATAATTTGCAATGCTATTTAATATATAGTATAAATTACTTTTGGTGTCATCAGACCTTTGGTCATTTTCTGCTCACCATAAATTGGGGCCCACCAAATCTCCATACCTAACTATGGCACTGTCTTAGACACTCATGGAATGAGTTGTAATCCTGATCTCATTAAACTTTGTAAGATGAAATGAATGAACAAATTAGGTAAAAATATAAAGTAGTGAACAATCCTGCACTGAAAGGCAGGTGAGCTACAAGGATAGCTAGGTAAGCTGTGCACAAGCAAACAATACACATTGTACTATGGCCAAATGTAGAGTTATACACATAGTAAAAAAGTATGTAGGCCATATTTACAGGATGTGGGCTCTGTCATGAGAAGCAGCGACTCTGAAAGAGACTTGTGGCAATGGTAAATAATCAGCTGAACACGAACACCCAGTGAAATGCTATGGCCAGAAGGGCTAAAGTGATCCTTGGATGCATAAAGAGCAGAATCTCAAGCAGAAGTAGAGAGATTATATTACCAGTGTGGTTGGCACTGCTGGAATATTGTATCCAGTTCTGGTGTCCACAATTCAAAAAGGATGTTGATAAATTGGAGAGGGTTCAGAGAAGACCCATAAGAATGAATAAAGGATTAGAAAACATGCCTTATAGTGATAAAGTCAAGGAGCTCAAGCTCTTTAGTTTAACAAAGAGAAGGTTAAGGGGGACTGGATCAGTGCCTACATGGGGAACAAACAGTTGATAGTGGACTCTGCAGTCTAGCAGACATAGATATAACAAGATCCTATAGCTGGAAGTAGAAAATAGACAAATTCAGAGTAGCAAAACATTTTATCAGTGAGGGTAATTAACCATTGGCACAGTTTACCAAGGCTCATAGTGGATTCTCCATCACTGGAGATTTTCAAAGAAAGAGTGGATATTTTTCTAAAAGATTTATATCCTTGTTCAAACAGGAATTATTTCTGGGATGTTCTATGGCCTGTGCTATGCAGGAGGTCGGACTAGATGATCACTCTCCATTTTGGCCTTAGCATCTACAAATCTATAGTTTAATAGAGCTTTGTTGTCTTTCATGTCTTGTAATTCTATAGGCCAAATACAGAGATGCTATGTTACTTGATTTAAGACACATATTAGTGAGTGTAAAGGAAAGTAACTGAGCCTAAGGATCAAATCTGAGAGCCTAGTGTCAGTAGCAGCCCCAACATGCCCCGCTGCAGGGAACAGATGGGGAGGAGTGGTGGATCTGTAGAACTTATCCATACCGGTACAAAGCTGAACTTGAGAATGTGCAATAAATACTTCCACAAACCTGGAAGACAAACAAGTGACAACGATTACATATGATGAACAAATATGGCCTCTATGGCATTGTTAATGTGCCTTAAGTTCTATGGCTTTTAGTAGGAGGTTGTATAATGCTATAAACAATGTTTTATTCTAGGGGTGGGGTTGATGATACCTGACATTTTGTTACATCAGTTGTGCGGCTCTATTTAAAATAACTGTAGTGTGCAATCAGATTCCTAAGTCCAGCTCCTGATGCTTAACAGTATGAGTCATTTGTACAGTTCATTTTTAAAAGTATCACAGTCCCTTCACTGATTTATTGGTGGGGGACTCGCCCAGCATTAATTGTAATATGTATTGGAAGGCAGCTTAAAAGTGATTTATTGGGGACAGAAGCTGCAAGCACTAATTTATGGAACAGGGGTCTAGTACAAATGTATTTATTTGGGGAGTTGCCCAGCATCAAGGTATTGAGGGGCCAGCATTAATTGTTTGGGTGTGGGAAGGAGGTTCAGCATTAACCAACAGAAGAGAGTGAACTCTAGAGTCCGCCAGCCGAAGAGGAACCCCAGAAGTGGGAGACTGGGCTAAAGGGGCCTTGGCTTGGGAGGCAGTGTAGCTTGGATCACTGGTGTGTTTCAGGCCTGGTCCACACTAAGCAGTTAAATCGATTTAAACAGCGTTAAATCGATTTAACGCTGTACCCGTCCACACTACAATGCACTTTAAATCAATTTTAAGGGCTCTTAAAATCGATTTCTGTACTCCTCCCCAACGAGAGGAGTAACGCTAAAATCGATATTACTATATTGATTTAGGGTTAGTGTGGACGCAAATCGACATTATTGGCCTCATTCTTTTACAGTAGCTACCCACATTGCACCTCTCCAGAAATTGACGCTAGCCTAGGACCATGGACGCACACCGCCGAATTAATGTGCCCTAGTGTGGATGCGTAAAATCGACTTTATAATATCGGTATTATAAAACCAGTTTTAGTTAATTCGAAATTATGCTGTAGTGTAGACGTACCCTTAGACAGTCAAATAGGTGTCGTCTTTGGGTTAGAGTAGGTGTTGGGTAGATTGTTAAAGCCCTAGTGGTATATGCTTGTGATAAATGCCAGACCTTGGTTTAGAATTCCGAGGTTAGTGCACTATCATGTTACAACACCTCGCTCTCTCTGAATTAGTAATAATCTGTCACTACTAATAAAGGGGAGGATCTTATCACTGCCCCACCAAATAGCCATGTGTGGCCCGGTTTTTCAAAATTGTGAGTGGGTGGCTGCAACAATTGTGTGCGCAATAACGTATTTATCCATTAAGTTACTGAAACCGCACATGAAGTTGTAATAACTATGTGGCCAATTTTGAGAATCTGGGCCTTTTTGTAGGTAATCTGCCCATCTTGCAAATACTGTGATTCTGAATTATTCTCTGCTAATAAACGCTCATACCACAACAGCAGCTTTTAAAGAAAAAAAATTGCTCAGTCCTTTTTTCCTCTCAAACTCCTTGAATTTTGCTTCCACGATGAACAGAACAGGGAGCAGCCAGGCTTAGATAATGGAAGGATCAGCTGGATGGTGTTACTGAATCAGCTATCGATTATTATGTCACCTGCATTCAGTAATAGCCTGGAGACAGGTTCACATTGAAGTAGGGGAATTGGTGTGTTGCAACTGATGTGTAAACAGAGTGCAGTTCACATGTTACTGATGAGGAAAAACTGAATAATAGGAGAGAGCAGTGAAAGAAGCAATATCTACTGGAACTTTTCATTTCAAGTAAAGCAATTGACTGGCATATTCTATTAGATGTCATCTGATTCAAGTGCAGTCTGAGGAAGGTAACTTTTCCTCCCACTTCACAAATTTAATATCAGATTTGATGTATTTATCCACCTGAAATGGGTTCTGGCTATTTCTTTAAGAATTAAAGTAGAGAAGCCAAACAATATGAAAAAGTCAGCCAGAAACAAAGCTGTACCAGCAATGTTAGCAGTCACCTTGCTAAGAATTCAGTGGGATGAGTAGCAAATGCATTCACCTCCAATGGCACAAGTTTTGTTTACATACATTGGCTATAAAATGCTTATGGAGCTATTAGCACTCTCTGCAGGTGGGATTTCATAAAAGAAGACGGATACCGCACTTGGGGGCTTCAATCTCTCATAAAACACATTCTAGAGCATACACAGAGGTTAAGAAGGAGGAAGAACAGCAAAAGGGAAGATGGTGAATGCCTGTGGCTGAGGTTGGGGGAGAGAGGCAGAGAAGGAACTGAAGCAGAAAATTAAATGGTCCAATACTGACTGAATAATAGCTGTGGGTCACCCTGAATGTTACTGCACAGGAAGTGAACGCAGATTAACATTTCCCAGTTGTGATCAATTTTCAATGTACCAGGCATTTCTATATACACTGTTAGGTTAAGGGGAAGGGTCCGGTTACTTAGAAGGCTCTCTGATGATATGCTTACATTTTAGATTCCATGCAAAATTCACATGTCCTTCTCCTTTCATTAACTCCTCTTGGAAAAAAAATTGCCCTCTTGTGGGTCTTTCACTAGTCAGAATCTAATTATTATTGCCATCCATTTCAGTTTGGCTGCCGAGGTCTGGATGTCCAAGATGGTCACATGAGAACTCAGTCTTCCTGACATATCTGTTAGCATTGCCAGATACATCTAAAGTGGGAGTGTAACAATGTGTGGAGTCACCCCTGCGGCACCTCCTCTCTGGTCTCTCAGGGAATTAGCTTGATTTCCAGCCCAGAGTGCCCTCTGCAGGCCAGTGATCAGCCTGTCCTCTGGCCCTGTGTCCCTCCGAGACTCAGTGCCCCTTTACCTGAGTGCTGCCCCCCAGCAGTACCCCTTTCTCTTAGGGTCTCTCCTCCCCAAGAAACCCCCATCCACTATCCCCACCTTGCCTCAGTAGAAGGCTACTGCCAGTCATTGTCTAGCCTCTACACCCTGGGGCAGACTGCAGTATCAGCCTACTCATCGCTGGCAAGGTTGAGTTTGAACCTGCTGCCTCTGCCTACCCATGGGCTGCCCCTTTTGCAACCCCAGTACCCATTGGCCTTATGCTAGGCCACAGCCTAGGGCTTTTCAGGCTGGAGCTCCCCAGCTCCTCTGCCTTTCCCCAGCCCTGCTCCACTCAGGTACCCTGTCTCTAGCTCCCTGCCAGCAGGTCCATCTCTCTCAACAGATAGAGGGAGACTGACTGGGCTCCTGGCTCACTGCCTCTTATAGGGGCCAGCTGGGTCTGACTGGGGCCTGGTCACAGCTGAGCCTACTTTCCCCAATCAGCCCAGGCTTCTTGCCCCAGCCACAGCCCTTTCCTGGGCTATTTTCCACTCCAAAGGGCAGGAGCGGGTAACCACTCCGCTACAGGGATGCTTCCCTGCCCCTTGCTTTCTTTATCTCTTTTTTCTGTTTTCTTGCTGACCACTCATTCCATTCCCACCCCAGTGGGCTGAGGCAGCAAGATACCCAATATACAGGTTTTGAATCAGAGGAATTAGAGATGGAAAAGATCAGTTACAAATTTGTTCCCTGTGCCATAGTAGGATTATGTTCCATGTTATATTTTTCTTCTGTCTTATTCATTCGAATTGTAACATTCTCAAGGGGTGAAGCTTCCGCTGAACCACTTGAAAGCAATTCTTGCTGCCTCCTTACAGTTCGCACTCTTTAAATATTTCATCCTTTCACTTCAGATTTGGTACCCAACATCAATAAATAATGGACCATGGCATCTCTTCCATTGATTATATAAGAGAGATGAAGCGGGTGAGGTATTATCTTTTATTAGACCAATTTCTGTTGGTGAGAGAAACAATTGCTCCTCCTCCTCCTTTTTCTCCCATGCTCATTTGCCACTAGAATTAGCTGGGGAAAAAAAACCCCATACACATTTTGTTTTCCTCAGTATTTTTCCAACCAGTTTTATTTGCCAGCCATTCAGTGTCATGACAATAATTGGAGCCATTTTCCACCCACTCAGAACAATGGTCGTCCTACACAATTGTAGCAGTGGGCTCTTCCTCACGATATAAAATCAGCAGGAAGGATGAAAGAAATAACCTAGGAATGGACTGAATTAACAGCCAGGCAAGTGAGAGGTATACAGTATTATAGCCTTGAGCTAAACACATATTTTGATGAAGTAAAAAGGAAAATGATGCCCATTTGGTTTTCTTTCATGTGGAAAAAAACTAACTAGATTAGTCAAAATTTACAGGAGCTACACAGCTATTGCTGCAAGCATCTCAGATGTCCAGTATTTTGCATGCAATTACATGTATAAAAATCATGCCAGCAATTTGCGATAGATAAATAGATAGATAGATAAGGGCTGTTGATCAATCAGTTAATTCATGCAATTAACTCAAAAAATTAATCATGATTAATCATAGTTTTAATTGCACTGTTAAACAATAGAATAGCAATTGAAATTTATTAAATATTTTTGATGTTTTTCTACATTTTCAAATATATTGATTTCAGTTACAACACAGAATACAAAGTGTAGTGCTAGTTTTACATTATTTTTATTACAAATATTTGCACTGTAAAAATGATAAACAAATAAATAGTATTTTTCAATTCACAGCAAACAAATACTGTAGTGCGATTTCTTTATTGTGAAAGTGCAACTTGAAAATACAGATTTTTTTTGTTACATAACTGAACTCAAAAACAAAACAATGTAAAACTTTAGCATCTACAAGTCCACTCAGTCCTACTTCTTGTTCATCCAATTGTTAAGAGAAACAAGTTTGTTTACATTTACGGGAGATAATACTGCCCACTTCTTATTTACGTCACCTGAAAGTGAGAACAGATGACGGCACCTGGCACTTTTGTAGCTGGCATTCCAAGGCATTTATGTGCCAGATATGCTAAACATTTGTATGCCCTTTCATGCTTCAGCCACCATGCCAGAGGACATGCTTCCATGCTGATGATGTTTGTTAATTAAATTTGTGACTGAACTCCTCAGGGGAGAATTGTACATCTCCTGCTCTGTTTTACCCACATTCTGCCATATATTTTATGTTATAGCAGTCTCAAATGATGACCCAGCACATGTTGTTCATTTTAAGAACACTTTCACTGCAGATCTGACAAAATATAAAGAAGGTACCAATTTTGAGATTTCTAAAGATAGCTACAGCACACAACCCAAGGTTTAAGAATCTGAAGTGCCTTCCAAAATCTGTGAGGGATGAGGTGTGGAGCATGCTTTCAGAAGTCTTAAAAGAGCAACACTTTAATGCGGAAACTACAGAACCCGAACCACCAAAAGAGAAAATCAATTTTCTTCTGATGGCATCTGACTCAGATGATGAAAATGAACATGCATTGGGCCAGACTCTTTCTGATAGTTATCAAGCAGACCCCGTCAACAGTATGGATGCATGTCCTCTGGTATGGTGGTTGAAGCATGAAGGGACACACGAATCTTTAGTGCATCTGGCACATAAATATCTAGTGACGCCGGCTACAACAGTGCAATGAGACCATATGTTCTCACTTTCAGGTGACATTGTAAACAAGAAGCAGCAGCCTTATCTTCTGCAAATGTAATCAAACTTGTTTGTCTGAGCAATTGGCTGAACAATAAATAGGACTGAGTGGATTTGTAGGCTTTAAAGTTTTTCATAAGAACCGCCATACTGGGTCAGAGCAAAGGTCATTTAACTCAGTATCCTGTCTTCTGACAGTGGCCAATGCCAGGTTCCCCAGAAGGAATGGACAAAACAGGTAATCATCAATTGATCCATATCCTATTTTATTTTTAAATGCAGGGTTTTTTTTACATAATTCTATATTTTTAAGTTCAATTTTCATGATAAAGAGCTTGCACTACAGTACTTGTATTAGATGAATTGAAAAATAATATTTCTTTTGTAATCAAAAATAAAGATAAAGTGAGTACTGTACACTTTTTATTCTGTGTTGTAATTGAAATCAGTAAATTTGAAAATGTAGAAAATATCAAAACATATTTAAAGATATGTTAATCATGCAATTAATAACTATTTTTTTTAATCACTTGACAGCCCTAATATAGATATATATTTTGGTCCAATTCATAAGGGGCCTGATTCTCCACTGCCTTGCCCCGTGTGTAGGAATTAACCTGTGCAAAGTTAGGCCCCAATTCAGCAAACCAAGCAGAAGGTTGCTAAGCAAGTGCTGAATCATGGCTTCCATGACTAGTGCATGTAAAATACTATCAAGTCCAAATTTCCCTCAAAACATTTTTTTCAGAAAAATGGAAAAAATACACATTTTCTGAGCAGCTAAATTTGTCTTGAAAATATTTTTTCCACTGAAAATGGAGGAATGTTTCAGGCAAGCACATTTCCCATTTTTCAGATATCTCTAAAGTCAGACACCTACAAATCCACAGCAATCAGAAGGTATTTAATACCATGGTAATAAGAACATAAGAGTGGCCATACTGGGTCAGACCAAAGGTCCATCTAGCCCAGTATCATGTCTTCTAACAGTGGCCAATGCCAGGTATCCCAGAATAATGCCTTGCTAAAACTGCCACAGTGTTTGGTGCTGTAATGTTATTCTCAGAAGTGCTGTCTTGAGATTATTTTTTTTTTTATTCCAAAGAGATGATAGAGGGGAAATAGAGAGAATGCAAATGAGTATTTCTACATAGATAGCCATGCTGTCATTTGTCACTGCCAACACTCATCAGAATATGGTATCATGAGAGAGAACTATGAAAAGACTGAGGATTTTACTGGAACACTTAAGCAGGATATTGAAGTGAGGTTTGGAGCAATGCCCCTAAAGAAAACTAATGCTTACTCTATTAGTTACTGTGAAGCAACGAAATGTAGACAGGGAGGCATCATTCATCTTCTTTTTGCCTCCAGGGGCTCCTTCCACTGGCTTGCTTGGCATTTAAAATTTCCACTTCACTAGATAAAACTGCATACCTGCCAACAGTTCACTGAGCAAAAGAATTGTATAGCAGGAGCTCCCTTCCAAACTCCTGCCAGATTCCCAATAGAGAAGCCACTCCTTTAAGATTCCATCCTGCTCCCTCTGAAGGGTGGGGGAAAAGGGGGTAGGAAGTGGAGGGAGGAAAAGATGAAGGGAAGATTAGTTAGGCACCCACCTCGTGTTGACTGCCAGTTGGAGTTGGGTGCGTGTCATTTGAAGATCTCTTCTGAGATGATTAAAGAAATACATTGTGGTGAGGAGAGTGGATTTTCATCTGTCTCATCTAATCTAAGTTTACATTCCACAGAGGTATGGTTCTGAGGGCATATCTACACTGGAACTGGAGGTGTAATTTTCAGATGGGTTAGGCACACCTGCGCTAGCTGTCATTGAGCCTGCATGCTGAAAGTAACAGTGTTACCCCATGTTACCTCATGGGTGGTGGGATGCACAAGCTGCCCCAACTACATACCTAGGGTTTCAAACAGGATTGTACTGGGGACAGCTAGCCCATCCAACCACCCAGGTTGCTGTGGCTACACGGCTGTTTTTAGAGTGCACAGATATTTCTACTCAAGTTGGAAATGACACCTGCAGCTCCAGTGTGGTCACTCAGGGTATGTCCACAAGGTATTACGCCAGTAAGACATTATGCCTGTATGTTAGAGCTGCTTGGTGTAGCTCTGCTGATGCAAAACATCCCAAAATCTGGTCAAACTGGCCCCAGAAATATTCCACATGGGTAGGGTAATCCTCAGGGTATGTAAAGGCTTCTGCCACAGTCTTGGTTGAGCTCTCCCACTGAACTCTTACTAGGCTGCAGGGTTTAGACCCATATGATGGATCCATGTACTTCTGAGCTTCCTTGAGCCTGAGCAGGCTCAACACTAGCTCTGGCCTCAAGGACCATTCCATTGATGCAGAATCCGTGTTTGGTACCCCTTCTCAGCAGTAGTCCAGCTGTGCAAGACTAGGTATGACCTGTGTCCCTGCCCCCCATCCCAATTCTCCCCAATAGTTTAAGCACACCCTGTCCAGAGCTCCACTCTCATGAGTACTCTGGTTTACATCTTAATCCTTTGGGATACATGACAGTTGAAACCAGGACCTTAGATGCTTTGCAAAGTAACTTTTAAACATACACATTTTACTCATAGACAAATCACAAGAGATACAGAGATCTAGGCAAAATTACACACTTGCATGCAGTTCTCTCCCTTGGAGTTCTCACCACTCTTGAGCATTCCTTAGGATTTTCTCAGGGTCTTTTCAGGGTCCCAGGTCCCCTCTCTTGGATCTCATTCTTCTTTTCTTTATCATGGAGTTTCATCTCTGATCCTGCAGCAAGCTTCCTTCAGCTTGGGTTTGTCTGGCAGTCAAATGCTTCCCTTAGATCAGAATGCAAGACTTCTGTGTTCCTGAACATCCCAGCCTCTGAGTTTTTAGAAGCCAGTGGTAAACACCTCTGCCTTTGTTCTCCTGTCCTGATGGGGAATTTCCACTGCTTGAAGCAGACAAGTTGGGGATAACTGGCTTCCCCTAGGATAAAGTCATCCCACCTTTCTAAGGTACTTCCATTTGAATGGGAGACTATTTAGGTTAATGACTCCATTGACTGTGGTCTGGGAGAAATGTGACATCAGTCTTGGTAGCAGATGACTGATTCCATATCCACTGAGGCACTCAATGTTACAGCAATCTCATAAAATCAATTGGTATTTTTAAGTTGTACATAGACAGCTTTCTCAAGTCACCACATCATCTTTGTTGTCCAATCCTGGAGAGGAAGATAGGGATAATGGCACTTGCCTATTTCACAGCTAGGTGAATCTAAGCCAGCAAAGTGAAGTGAGTTGCTTAAGGCCACAGAGAGCATCAGTAGAAGAGACAGGATTAGAATTCAGGAGTACCTGTGTCCCATCACTGTGGCCATTCCTCCAGACTATACTGCAATATACTCTGATGTTTAATATCTATCTAGACGGGTAATTGTCCTATTCTACATTATTTGTTGTTGTCAAGGCTGATTCCCCACTCTGGCACTTTGACTTCAGAAGGTGGAGGCCCACAAGAATTCTAAAAATTAATACTGGCCACTCCAGGTTTGTATTAAACTCCCAAGGTTACAGCTTTTTTTTGACCTTGGATGGGTAGATGCTGCCACCACCAAAGTGCAAAAAACCCCCTGAGAACCCAGGAAGGTGCACTTGGGAATTCCTTCCAGTGAGGTACCCTCAAGCCCTTTCACTCACCTCCCCGGGGAAAGAGCTGAGAAAGAAAACAAAGGAAATCAGCTGTTGCCACCAGCTAATTAAACAACATATGCACAAACCTTTTAGGACACAAAAATTTAATCCTGTTCTTAAAAAAGTAAATTTTATTAAAAACAAAAAAGAAAGAAAATCTGGAAACTTAGGGTATTGCTAGATTTAAAAAAAAACCAAATACATAATTTAAGAATAAAGAATAGCTTTCTTGAGATCCAGCTTAAAGATTACAAGCAAAACAAAAGCACCTGGGGTTAGCACAGAGGGAATCCACAAGCCATAAAGAAATAAAAGAAATAACACTATTTGCGTCTTCCTATACATTTCCTGATTTACTTAAATATCTGGGGTTTTAAATGAGTAGTTTCTAGGTATGACCTGATGATTTTTCATACCTGGATGAAAGCTTCTTATAGCATCGCTGCTCTGTCCCTTCTCTCCAGGAGAACAACACAGATAGACAAAAGGGGAGTCTTGTTTCAATTTTTAAAAGTTCTAGCCTTCCCATTGGCTCTTTTAGCCATGTGCCCACTCACTTCCTTTTACCTATGCATGCAGTCAGACTTTTTAATCCTTTACAGGTAGAGTGATTAGAGAACAGCTACTAAGTGGGATTTTATAGCTACTGGCTGGCTGGATCCATAAAAGGGAGCTACCCACCCCCTTCATTTATCACAGTTGTTCTATTAAGGGACATGCGAGTATATAGGTAAAGGGCCCATATACTGATGAGCTGGAGCCCTGTAGGCTCTGATGTTCGTGTTGCACACCCTTAGCTACCACTGGTGTGAACATAAGTCATGCGATGTGATTATCAGCCCATCATAGGATCAGGTCTATACAGGGTTCAGAAAAACACAGTGTTCACAATGGAATTAAACAGTTCTTTTTTTCAGTGTGCTACCATGTGTTTATGATCGTGTTCAGCTTCATGGAGAACATTTAAAAGGCACAAGTATTAGGTAGGCTTATAATTTATTTCAACTTATTTGCCTATTCTTAATAATTTTATGCTATTGTGTCATTGAGAAAAAAAATAATCAAGACCAATAAAGAGAAGTTTGACAAATGTGGAGGGGACAAATGCTCTCGTTATTTTGTAAGTTCATACATTTGGTGTCAGCTTGAGGGGTGACATAAGTATTAATTTAAGAATGTGCAGTTTATCTTCCTTCAACAGTGTAGTAAAAACATTATGCAAATTAATAAATTACTTCACTGCTGCTTGACAACTTACATTACAAAATTCATGATCAAACTAGAGCACATTTTTCCAATAGCAGGGAAGGATCAATCAAGGTCAAAATGTTTCAAAAGAGTAGGGAAAGGAAAACATACATAAGGTAACTGTGTCTTTGCTGTTACCAGTAGCAAGGATACTCAGTAGACAGCCAAATGACTCAGTTTCCAATCTCAGTGTTTTTCAGCTTCTGCTCAGTAATTTCTTGAAGGCACTAAGCTTCTTTTCCCCGGGGACCCCCACAGTGATAGGTGGTTCATTGACAGGTAACCTTTTTGAAAAGATGGTGTGGAACAATCAAAGCCCAATCCTTGTTTCATACAAAGTGTTGAGCTGGTGTCTCCAACATACAAAACTTAGTCCAAACCCAGCAGGATGTAACCTCTATAACTTCTGCATTAGTATCTGTTTATTCTTTCTGCATTCTTATTTGATGCAAGTGCTGGAATTATTTATACAATTGAATACCCTCTGTGGTTCCCACTGACAGACTTTGGCTGAATTTACCTTGAAGACTTTTCGCTTCATATAAGCTTTACAACACATAAATGTTTTCTCTGCTCTTTGATATAATGCCTTTTGTGCCTTTGTTCATTATCTATTAATTGTGTTCATTAATCATCATTTTTTATTTACACATACTCACAAGACATTGTGGTTACAGTTTCCTTTCAGCAGAACTTCCTCTTAAACTGATCCTGGTCATTTCTGGAGAGCTTTAAATCTCATAATGTTCTTGACAATTTTATTCAATCCCTTTAGGCATTTAGATTTGATTTCCTGTTGAATGATTACATTATTTTTTGCACCATGTCACTAATGACAGTAATAAAGTACAATACCTTTAAACTGACATTGTCTCTTTACAAGAAAAAACTTTATTCCATTTTAGACAGTGACAGAAACAAGTGCACCAGCATGAGTGTGATTTGACCTGTTGATTCTTAGGCGCCACTAAGAGCATCTAATCTAAATGGGTGGGGACTGGCTTTAAGTAGTTTTGCCATTGATGAGCCTGGCCCAGCTACCATTGATATGTTGCCCCTCTCAACCTGATTACCTTCTTTAATGCCAATCTGCTTACAAGTTTTGATGGACAGGTCTGTTTTTTTCTGGATCCCTCCATTCACTTAACAGGGTGTATCTGCTTTATTTTTTCCTATGAATTTATTTGGTGGTGCCTCCACCCCCTTCGCCCCTTCCTGGCAGGGTCACCAGGGCAGCATGGAAGGAAAATTCTAACCACTGGGTAACCCCCACTTACTTGCCAGATAGTTGGAGACTTCCAAGAAACAACACAAATACATATAATGTATTCAACACAGTAATAATATTAAACAGGAGACAAATATAACATAACAGGATAAAACACTATTCTTAGGGTCACTGGTGCCATGCTGATAATATCTGTGACTTTCCCCACTCACAGGACCTGATGTAGCAAACGTAAGATTAGTGTCCCATTGGTACGTGTACTTTGTTGGAGCCGTTGATGACCTATGACCACGAGATCTTCTCTGCAGTGGTTTAGCAGTGGGGCTGACTGGGCTCAGTACAGCCCAAAGGACTCACAAGTGGGAGGAGGTGGTAAGTCCCTCCACATGTTTAATATGCAGCAAGTTATAAAATCCCCAACCTCTTGCTCCCTGGCTGAGGACACAGTTCAGGGAGTAGGGAGGGGGGTCCCTAAAACAATTTATCTGACCTACTAACTAAAAGATGGTGCACTCACAAACTTCATGAATGATTCTCAGGTTCAGAGATGACTTTGGACTCCTTGGTCACTGCTGAGGGGCTGATCTCTCCTGGCAGGGATCCTCTTCAGGCAGGAGTCAGGCTGTTTCTGGTCCCAGGATTTCCCCTCACCACAGAGGGGTGCAGGGCTCAAGGTGCAGATTACACAACTGTACTAAAATCCAAACTGTCATTTCCTAGCCCAACAGCCAGACACACTCACAGCAGGCAGCAGCCCTAGACTAGCAGCCAGAGCAGAGCTGACCATGTGGTGACTGGTCTCACCTACAGAGCTGGAGGGCTAACTCAGCCTGGCTAGGGACATTTCCCAGCAAAACTCTACAAACTGGTAGTCATCAGTGGAGAAGGAAAAGCCCAGCTGAGGGATCTTGCTTTCAGGTTCCTAGAGGCCAGTTCTCAGGGGGAACCCTGCATGCTGGCCTGGACGCACCAGCATCCAACACAACCAGTCCTAGCTTTGCCCTGCCTGGCTTCAGACTTTCTCAAAAAATGGCTTCTCCCCTTTCCTGAGCTCTCCTGGGAAGGGCATCTCACTCCCTATTGGTTGCCAGGCAGACACTGAGTTTTCCTTGGCTTCTCATTTCAGCCAGGGACGATGTGCATCTCCCTGAGCTGCCAGCAGACAGAGCTCTGGGAATCTAGGTAATCTCCTGGGGGGTTACAGAAATATATCAGTATTACTAAAATCCATATTTAATGATGTTGTCATCATGCTTTGTGACAATTTGAAGAGAGATTATTTCCCTTTTCCACCTACAATGGAGCATTTACACCAAACAGTGTATAATTTCTTAGTCTTGATGAAATCCTCAGATCAGTGCATGGAGAGTACCCTCTGTATGAAGATCACACTACTGCTTAGGCACCAGAGTGACAAGTCTTCCTTCCACAAGATGACATATGGGGTACACTACAGGTCCAAAGATGTTTGGCAGAGAGGGGACAGGGAGTGGTTCAGTAGTTGGTCTGGGGTTGGAGCAAGACTGGTGGGGATGGACACTGTTCCACTACTTGCCTTATGAGATTCAGGTCAGATACCATGTGACTGAAACAGTACAAGAATCTGTAGAGAGCAGAAAGATAATGTATTGATTCCACTCCATGGTGGGGATCCTTCTTTAATGGCAGGGCCAATGGGCAGCCATCCCTAACAGTGCAGTTCCCATGGAGTATGATACAGAGACATAAAGAACACACAGTTGGCACAGACATATCTGCAAATGGTTCTGGCCTCCTGCTTATTCTCTAAATCCTACACCCTCTCTGTTCACTGCAGGAACAGGGACAAATCTCTCTGAAGTAAACTTATTGGAGATTTCCTTCCTGTTAGCCCGCTCCTGCAGATTTTCCCTCAGGAGGGGCTAATTGAGCATTTAGCCTTATTATAATGTAGCTGGATCTTATAGGCAGATCTGATAGCACCACCTATTAAGTTTGTCTGCTTTGAAGACAGAATTACTGATTTCCTCATGAGCTTTTCTATGGCACTCATAATTTGTAGCATCTGGGTGTTTCATAACTATTATTTAAAATATATAATACCCCTGTGAGATGAGGGGGTATTATCTCATTTTACAGATGGGAAACTGTGGCAAAGACATATTAAGGTTGAAAGTATCCACTAAGTTTGGGTGCCCAATTTGAGACACATAAAACCTGATTTTTCAGAGCACTTAGCACTATATAGCATTATCTATGTTCACAGCTCCCATTAACTTTAGTTTCATTTGTGAGCACTCAGCAGTTCTGGAAATTACAACCCAGGAACTTAAGTCAATCAGCCATAAAGTGAGAAGCACAATTAGTGACCACCTGTGAAAAACTGGGGTTAAGCGATTTGATTAGCATCATATGGGAACTCTGTGGAAGAGGCAGAGATAGAATCTAGTTCCCCAAGGCAGTATTCAACTGCCTTAACCATGAGATTGTCCTTTTTCTTCCTGAGTCCCCCATCTCATTTACAACACATGTTCCAAGGCCAGCCTCCTGAAGATGATCCTGGAGTTTTTCTGGACATGACTGCACTGTGTCTCTGTGGTGATCCTGAGTCTCCCCCTGGAGGAGGGTGGCCAGGTCCACACCTTCCACCTTCAGACCCTGCAGAACTCCTTGACAGTGCAGGTAGTCCAGCATGGAGCATGCTGGCACTTGTCTTTTTCTGCTGCCCCGATACAATAGGCAGCTCTATTTCCTCCCTGCAAGACGTTGCCCCGACATCCCTCTGAGGTGCCAGTCTTTTACCTGGACCTGGAAGCTTGTTTCAGTGAGCAGGTCAGCAACAGTCTCTGAGGGCAAAGACCTCCTTACAGAGCCCCAGCTACACAAGCCACACCTTAGTGAGCAAGTGGCAGAGTCGACAGTGGTGTGCCAGAGGTGGGTCCTGGCTGGGTCACCAGACTTGGAGACCTCTTGGACTATGGTTAGAGGCACTGGGTGGACTTAGTGACACTTAGCCAGTGCATGGGGCTGTCCACTCCATGTGTCCTCCATCATGTCCTCCAGGAGGTGAGGGCAACCTTGACTCCTGCTTCTCTTGCTTTCCTCAAGCAAGCTCTGTGGGAGGGTGCTCCCGGTCTGCCTTTCAGCCCTGGCCCTCTGGATCTTGTCATTGGGCATCTGATCCAGGAGCCTCCCCAACATGCAACCTCAGTCATCTGAATGCCATCCAGCCTTTCTGCCTCTGAGCCGCACCCGAGAAACATCTGTATGTGTTCGTGCTCCACACTATTTACTTCCTCACCCTTGTGTCTCGTCTTCACACCAAGTGGTGGGACCTGTTGCCACCAAAGGAAGATGAGGAATTCCAATGGGTCAGTCTATACTCCACTCTGGTCCCACAGCCAGCTGGGGATATTAGCTGGAGGCTTCTATGAGTGTGTGCCTGGTACAGTTCACAAACTCCCTAACACTTGCTCCTTTTGTGGTGAGAATGAGACCCTAGCTCACATCTACATAGAAAGCATCAGATTGCAGACCCTCTTCCGGCCCCTCCAGAACCTCTTACTGAGGTTCTGTCTGCACTTCTCCCCACACCTCCTGATGCTGGCACACTCCATCCATGGCCCCACAAAGTTACGAGATCCTCATCAGCCTCCTTCTAGCACTGGCCAAGAAGGCCATCCATCACACTAGAAGGAGAAGATAAACAGGGTTGCAGGAGTGCTCTATGGTTGTGGAAGTAGTGGAGTCCCCCTTGGTGCACTGGGAGCTGGTCCTGATACATGCAATCAGAACTGAAGATCTCCTTGACTATGGGGGACTGGATGGACACGAGGGTGCTTGACCAGTGAATGGGGCTGCCCACATTGCATTTCCCCTGTTGTATGTTCAAAAAGATGAGACAGCCTTTCCTCCTGTTTCTCTCAAGTAGGTCCTATGCGAGTGTGTGACTAGACTTGCCTGTCCCAGTACTACAAATAGTGCACCACTTCGATTCAACCCCGGAACAGGTCCACTCCAAAATAATATGTGATCATGTACTTAAAGACTATCTTAATTCATATGCACAAGGGGGCCAAAGTACAGTTTTACAGGCAACCTTAATTCTGTCATTTCCTATGCTCTGAGTGCTTCTATTTGCAACCTTAATATGTTCTTTACATGTAGCACTTTTGTGTGTAATAGAAATTAAGTCATAACTCCTTTTTACTAGCATTAGCTAGTTGTATCACTATAGCTAAGGGTATGCCTACACTATGAAATTAGGTCAATTTAATAGAAGTCAATTTTTTAGAATTTTATACAGTCTATTGCGTATGTCCACAGTAAGCGCATTAAGTCATTGGAGTGTGTCCTCACTACTGCGGCTAGCATCGACTTACAGAGTGGTGCACTGTGGGTAGCTATCCCACAGTTCCTGAAGTCTCTGCTGCCCACTGGAATTCTGGGTTAAGCTCCCAATGCCTGATGGGGCAAAAACTTTGTCGCTGGTGGTTTTCGGTACATGTCGTCAGGCCCCCTACCTCCTTCCTTCTGTGAAAGCAGTAGCAGACAATCGTTTCGTGCCTTTTTTCCACAGTCCCATCCACCAGACCCGCTCAGCCTGCCTGGATGATTGGAACGCCAGACCAGTAGTGGGCTGAGCGGCTCAGCCCATTGCCAGTCTGGGGCTCCGTCCACCGGCTCCTGCCAGCCGGGGTCCTGCTCAGCCCCGCTCAACTGGCAGACCTTGGTGAAGTCGATCAGGAGTGCTTGGATAAACATGGCTATCCTCCTCTTAGAGCACCGAAGGGGAGTGACTCCAGGTCTTTCTCATCTCTAAGTTTCGTCTCATGGAGATTCAGTACTGCCTGGAATATCACGCAAGCTGGAGGCTTCTGCCTCAGGCTGCTCTCCCAGCCGGCAGCACCGAGTGGTCGCACCTACCCCAGCCTGCCCCTTGCTCCCATGGCTCATGAAGCCTGTACAGTAGTAAGAAGCAATTCAACTTGTGGAATGACAAATCCAGAATGAAGGATTGCACTCTATGGGCCACATTAAGATTATTTCAGAGTCCTAAACAGCATTTAGTCCATATAAAAGGCTTCATGAAAATTTTCCCCCGCCTCTAACAAAATGTTAATTTATCAGAGCAGCTGAAAGGGTAAGGAACCCAGGACTATAACTTAGAGAGAGCTTCCATATTATTTAACTCATAATTGATATAATTCAAAATAAAATTTCACAGTGCAGTCTATTCTAAGACTAAAAATGCAGGAGGGGAGTCAGAAAAAGGAATAGTGACCTGTTTCGAAGCAGGGATGTTTGGCATGTTAGGTGAACATGATCATCACTACACTATGGGACTGTTGTGTGTTAGATGAATGTGATAACCTCTACACTACGGGGCTTCTTTTTTTTTGCCACAGACTTTGCGGAATGCACAGGAATGTTTTCTCTAGCTACAGAAACTACCTAATGCAATGTCTATATCTATGGCCTTCCTGCTCACAAAGTGGTCATGCCCCCACCCAAGGCTGACACAGCGGGGAGTGCATGTGACATAGCGATCTGGCTTGGGCAGGATCACTAGCAAGGGATGATACTTTTGCCATTAAGCAAACACAGCAATTCTTTCCTGGCCTCTGCCACTGAATGCTTCCATGCATTATGCTGTGCCCTATCAGTGTGGGAGGACTGCATGAGCTCGTAAAACATGTCATTGCAAGTGTGGTTTTTTTTGCCTTCTAATCTGCGATAACCTCAGAGATGGAGATGATAGGGGGAGCGTAGAAACATTCTGGGGGGACTGCATGGTCACCTGTGCTGCTGAGTTTGCCACACTGGCCAAACAGGAAATGAAATTCAAAAGTTCCCTGGGCTTTTCCTTTGTACCTGGCTAGTGCATCTGAGTTTAAAAGTACTGTCCAGAGTGGTCACAATGGAGGACTCTGGGATAGCTCCTGGAGGCCAATACTGTTGAATTGCATCCATACTACCCCAAATTCGACCCGCTGATGTTGATTTCAGTGCGAATCCCCTCATTGGGGAGGAGTACAGAAATCGATTTTAAGTCAACAAAAATGGCTGTGTCATGTGGACAGGTGCAGGGTTAAATCAATCTGATGCGGCTAAATTCAACCTGAACTCATTGTGTAGACCAGGGCTAAGTGGCTTTCCTTATGTAAGAGATGAATTGTCCTTGAAATGTCACTTTCATTTTTGTTTTGGCACCTGTAATAGCTCTTCTGTGAGTTAGCAGTGATATGTCTGATAGAGAGAGAACCATGTCAGGAGTTAGACCCATGCAGAAATCAGCAACCTCCATCTCGTCTTACTTATTTGCATTATACCCACATAACTACGTTTTAATACTGGAGGCTTTTGGTAGATATTGAGAACTGTGATGAGGCAAAGAGGGAGCTTCCTGTGAAGTGAATTTCAAAGCATGACTCCTTACCAATACTATTTTTGTAACTCATATGCAAACCTTACGAAAGGTTCTCTAACTCCCACAGACAGACTGAGAACTCTCAGATTTGGACTTTTGAGACAGAAATGAGTGACTAGTAGACTTGTCAAAAATGTAAAAGCTTTTGTTAGGAACATTGCTCTGATCCAGGCTGAAATTTCTGTTGAAAAAGCACAGGGCTACACCTGCCCCACAATAGCCAAGTGATCAAAATATTCAGCTAGTATGGTAGAGACTTAAGTTCAAGGCTCTACACAGCATGATTTGGCTAGTCTCAGGCAAGTCTCTCTTTTTTTAATTAAAAACTTCAAAAGGTCTGTTGTTTTGTTTTGATATTTGTTCTGATCAAAAGTGAAACCAAATATCAAACCCGTGAAGTTTTTCAGGAGAAGGAATCTGTTATCTGCCAGCACTAGTGAATGATTCCTAACACTTTAGTCAAAGTAATTAATCTATTTCTGTTTGTTCATTGTCTAGAAGACTGCATTTTTTTTCAAATGTATTTGTTATTATTTGCAGAATAATTTCAACATAACAGCTAACCAAATAGAAACAAGTCAAGGTTCCTTACAGAATACTCAGAACTGCTTGTGAGCAATCTATAGAACAAGCATTATTCACTGAGGTCTCATTTGCCACTTCATTACTCCACTTTTATGCAGCTGTATCTCCACTGAAATCAATGAGGTTACTCCAGTGTAAAATGGAGTAACATACTTCCTGAGACAAATTTCCTCTCTTCTTGTTCTTCACTTTATTTCTCCTACTCTATGCATGTTTCTTCACTGCCACCTTGTTTCATTTCTTCAGCATGGTGTCTCACCATGTCTCTTCTCCTCCTCCTCTTTTGCCCTCCACTGCATTCCTCTCCACCTGGTCTCTCACTCTATGTTTCACTACTGCCCTAATCTTTCTTCTTTTTTCATTACTGACTTCCTTGTTTGTCTCTCCCATTATTACACCACTTCGTACATTTCCCATTTCACTACTTCTCTGTTCTCATCTCCCGACCCCAAACTCTCTACTTATCTTTCTCCCTCTTTCACTGCTCTATTTATTTAGTGTCCTCCCCATATTTCACCTGCTCCTTTCTTTATCAAGGATTAAACACCTTCAAGAGGAATGGAGGTGTTAGCATGCCTGATGTGCTAGGATAGCTCAGGAAGTGCTGCTGATCTGGAGTGGTGATTCAGTGTCCCAGTAACCTCACTCTTTACTTCTGACCCCTTCCAGGGTAGCCAATGACTGAACA
Organism: Gopherus flavomarginatus; assembly: GCF_025201925.1. NCBI lineage: Eukaryota > Metazoa > Chordata > Testudines > Testudinidae > Gopherus > Gopherus flavomarginatus. Next base: position 146,742,677 of record NC_066620.1, on the reverse strand, counting down.
AATTAGTGTCCCACAAATCAAAAGCAATAAACCCAAGATATCCCATCCTACCAATAAGCATAACAGAACATAAACTCTACAACCCTTCTTGAATTCAGTACAACTTAAGACTATTCAACCCCATCTTAGGCTCTGTAGACCTCCCCACTCTTTTTACAGAGCACTGACTCCCAGGGCTTTCTCTCTAGAGGCCCAGCTCCTCCCAAGTCACTGATCCTCAGTTCTTCTTCCATGTAATCATTTCCCTTTGTCTACCTCTTCCCATGGGAGAGCTTTACCCCATATGTCTGTTTGGGATTTAGACTTTTCCCTGGCTTCCTTCTCTCCAGCTGCCCTCTCCCTTCAAGGTCAAACAGTGAAGACACTCAACCTCTACCAGCCCCCCTCTCAACTCAGTCCCCTCCTGCAACTCTCTCTCAGCTGAGCTCTGTCCAGGCACTTAGGGAAGTTACCCAGCTTCTTCCCAGCTAAGCCTACTGATTGCCTGCCCTCCCAGGGTCCCAACCATCTAATTCCTGAATGATCAGGTTCAGGTGGGAAGTCATCTGATCCATTGAGCATGGCTGAGTCCAACTCCCTTAAAATGCTAGCCAACCTGGAACAGGGCTACTTATACAACTTACGCTTTTTCTTAGAGGGAGGAGGAGTAAATACAGTGGCTACAGGTACTGTATAACCCCCCCAATAAACAAAAGAAACTCAAAGCCCACACCTCTATGTTCCATTATTGCTATATTGTAATCAGTTGGGAGTCATTGCTTTTATCAAGTACTGAATAGTAATACAGCTTATCACTTTTTTATGAACTATTTCTTTACTGCTCATACCCAGTACAGGTAAATAAAGTCAATAACATTCTGTAACAGGAGGGCTGATGTGTACACTTCCTTTACATTGAACAATTCCTGGCCAGATTCTCCATTGTGCAATGCTTCTTTATATTACACCATAGATTCAATCAGACCCTATAAGATGGCACAGCAGGCCTTGGGAGGGTCATATTTATGTAGGAGGATCTTCCTACACTAATGGTATCCCTCTTCTAGCTATTGGTGTGGGAGGCATGGCAAAGGAAATGGACACATGGGGTTTCCCAGGTTGGGGCTTATGTGGTATCTACCCTTTGGGCTTCATGAAGCAGGCACAAGATAGAGCAGCCCTCAAGCTGCTCCAGGATCAAAGAATACAAAGATGGCTTTAAATATTCAGCTCTTCACTTTACCTTTATTAGTCCAGTTAGAGTCTGATAGAAAGCCCACTGAAGTCTGTAGATGGATCTCTCTTGACTTCAACCAGCTTTGGATCAGCACAGAATTCATTATAAATTGACAAGAATTCATCTGAAAATAAGAGTTCAAGCTAACTTTTGAGGTTCTGAAGTTTGTTTTTATTTGCCTTGTAACAAAAACAAAACCTTCACATTTTCATGAAACAGAATTTTGTCAAAATGTTTGTTTTTTTATCAAAAACCTAAGTTTTTTTATTCAGGTCTCTCTTATATAGTTAGATGTGATCAGGGAGAGCTGATCACAAAAATCCTTCCTGATGACTCTTGGTTGAAACTGATATGTCTCCACAAAATGTTTTGGCTTTGAAGAAAGGGTGTATTGTGAGGAAATTGCATTTTGTTAGAAATGTTCTGACCAACTTTAATAAGAAAGTTATTAACATTTGAATTCCAAAACCTTTTCATCTGTATCAGCACTAGGTTTTTAACAGAGGACGCTAGTAACTATTTTGAGTTGATGTCAAGATGTTATTTAATACATTATTACTTGTTTGTTTTATATAGATGTTGGCAATACACTTAGAATGTTATGGCAGGGATTTAGGAACCATGGAAAAAACCACTTACACTGATACCATTCAGTCTGTCTTAGTATTTTGTTTGTTGTTTTAGAAATATGTATAGTAAATTTAATTATAGTTTAACTATTATTTATTATTTATTAATATTATTTATTATTTATAAATATTGTTCTTGTCGCTTTGGTACCCTGAGCACCGTGCTGTATATTTTATTACATTATTAATATTATTAATTAAAGCCAACTTCTTTAAGGTGCACCTATTTTTGACATTACAGCCCTTTCTCTCTTTCTTCTTTCTCCCCTTTTACTCAAAACATCTTGACATGGGCTCTGATTCAGCAAACTACTTACACACTTACTTTAACTTTAAGAATGCATTTATGTCTCATTGGAACCAATGGGACTTATGCGTGTGCCTGAATCAGTGCCTAAAATTACAAGTAAATGTAAAGCCTCTTTTTAGTTTGTTTATTCCTTTTCTACTTTTTTGATGGAATAAAAGCAAAGCTAGTTGGGATCTGATTTGTTTTCCTTCAGTAATATATCAAAATTCACCTAGGACAATTTTAGAACTGGATCTTGACAACAAGTATGTGCATGAGTTACTTTATTCACCTGTGTAAGTGTTTGTAGGATCAGGGCCTTAACGTTACTATATTTATTAGCAAAGTGTGAATTGTATAATATTTGGATTAGGTTTGGCATTCTAGGGAGGAGGTCGGGGAATAATTCTGAAGTTGAGGTTAATGTTTAATATTCAAAAATTAATCCAAATAATCTGTTGAAGTAACCATAATCCATCTTTATGGGGGAGTAGGAAGCAATTCAATATCCATGAGATTTGAGCACCTAATTTCATTGGGCACTTTTGCAAACTCCACGCCATCTTTAAATAGATTTGTAGTTGTTGAAGCACAAAGTGCCTGCAATAACTAACAAATATTTCAGCTTCTACTCTATTTTAATTTAAAAACTGTCAGATTGAGAAAAAACATTTTTGTTGCTTTTTTTAAAGGAAAAAGATAAAATGCACTTGACTGAGATCTTATAAAACATGCTTCAGCACAAAGTAAATTCTTACTACTCAGCTATAAAACCTTGTACCTAAGGGTTTATGATGGAGACTCAAACACAACTTTAGCTGTATGGATGGTAACACTATAATAAGGCTCCTATGGGTGCAAATTGTATCTTTTAAGAGTACTTTAGTATTTGAAAAATATTTAAGTAATCACAGTTTCAGAGTTATCATCTGATAATGCCTGGGAATTGGTGACCCAAGGGACTAATTCCAAATATTACCAGAAAATGACATTGCTCTTGTCAGTGTGGAAGTGTCTTGGTGAATGTAAACTGTAATAGAAAAGTATTTGCAAGCAATTTGGCCATCTGCCGTTTCCTGTCTATATTTTATAAGAATATGCTCGAGCCAATGTGCCAGCACCTGAGGAAAAAATCTTTGGGATCTCAAGAGCATATCAACCTTGCTTTTTTCCCCCTGAAGGCACTAGGAGCCATAGTCCTTTGGTAGAAAGTGCCCCTGGATGGAGGTTTCCCCTTTCTCATTCTCCCCTATACATGCCTGACCTAGCCAATTAGGCTATCCACCATCTTTACATTCCCTACTATCTCCTCTCTCTCTGGCAGTGGGAGTTACAAGACTTCAATGGACACTCCATGGAGCAAGAGAGATACTGCAGGTTGAAGCAGGTCTGGTATTACACCAGAATTGTACTACACCAGTATATGGACCATATCCTGGCCCCTGCTGTGGCCACTTTGCATAGTCCAGTGGTGTTTAGCAGCTGTAAAAGCCATATTATTCAGCTGGTGAAAGTTTCTCTGGTGTGCACTTTAGTTAGCCAATCCTGAGTTTGGGCTGGAGCTGAAGTATCTCTCAGTCCCTTGCCTCAAAGTCCCCTAGTAGAGCCTCCACTCCAGGGCAATCTTACTGGTCCCAGTGAAAGGGCTCACTTTCAGGATTTTTCTAGAGCCCAATTTACAATCCTCTTGTCTCTAGCCCTTGGTGGCACTTCCCATGACCCCCACACAACAGTGACTGGAAGCAACTATCCAAAGCCTTCACTCATACTAAGCAAGTGTCCATTTACCTCAAAGGAAGGAAAAGGTTAGCAACGGCCTCAGGCTGTACTCCCCTTGTTAGTTGTGCTAACTAGCAGTCCCTGGCAGCTTCCCTGTTCCTGGAAAAAACTATCCTTCTCTTTGTGGCCAGCCACTCCTTTAAGTTCCACTTCCCCAGGTGGAGCTGGTTCTGCAGGTGCACATAATTGATGCTGCTCGACTGAAGGAATGCTCATTAGCCTTTCCACTAGTGGGGAAGGAGCATGTCCCATCACATGGAAGAATCTCTGAGGGCTTGGCTACACTGGAGAGTTGCAGCGCTGGTGAGGGGGTTACCGCGCTGCAACTCAGGATGTGGCCACACTTGCAAAGCACAGCCAGCACTGCAACTCCGGGTTGCAGCGCTGGCTGTACACCTGGTCTGCCTCGGGTGTAGCGATTCCAGCGCTGGTGATGCAGCGCTGGTCATCAGGTGTGGACACCAACAGCGCTTTTATTGGCCTCCGGGGTATAAGGAGGTACCCAGCATACCTTTGCAGCCACTCTGGTAATCGTTTCACACTCCACTGCCCGGGCTCAGCTGACCCCCCCTTTAAATGCCCCGGGAATTTTAAAAATCCCCTTCCTGTTTGCTCAGCCAGGTGTGGAGTGCAATCAATCAATCAATCAATCAGCGACCATGCCTCCATGCCCCAAACGAGCCCCAGCATGGAACAGTTCCGAGCTGCAGGACCTCATCAGTGTTTGGGGTGAGGAAGCTGTGCAATCATAGCTGCGCTCCAGTCGGAAAAATTATGATACCTATGGGCAGATATCAAAGTCCATGCTGCTAAGGGGCCATGAACGGGACGCTTTGCAGTGCAGGGTAAAAATAAAGGAGCTGAGCAGTGCCTATTGCAAAGCCTGTGAGGGAAATCGCTGCTTAGGAGCTGCCCCCATGACCTGCCGTTTTTACAAGGAGCTGGATGCCATACTTGAGTGTGACCCCACTGCCAATCCAAGGAGCATGATGGAGAGTTCAGAGCAGGGAGAAGTGGGGGAAGGTGTAGAGGAAGCGGAGAGTGAGGCTACTGGGGTGGAGGGAGACACCCCAGAGTCCCAGGAGGCATGCAGCCAGGAGCTCTTCTCAAGCCAGGAGGAGGCTAGCCAGTCGCAGCAGCTGGAAGTTGTTGGTGAGGAAGAAGCTGAGGAGCGTGTTCCGGATAAGCAGATTTTATGTTTTGTGAGAGGAGGGTTGGGGTTATGGCTGCCTGCATGCATGCCTAAATGTGGAATAGCCCATTGATTTGCTCTATCATGTCTCTGTAATCGGCCTCTGTAATCTCTTGAAAAGTTGCAGCCAGAGCTTGGGCAATGTGCTTTCGCAAGTTTATAGGGAGAGCCACCGTGGTCCTTGTCCTGGTCAGGCTAACTCGTCCGAGCCACTGTGCCGCGAGGGGTGGGGGGACCATTGCTGCACACAGGCTAGCTGCATAGGGACCAGGGCGGAATCCACATTGCTGTAGAAGACCCTCCCTCTCTTCCCAGGTAACACTCAGCAGTGATATATCTGGCAGTAGGAAACCCTGTTGAGAACGTAGGGATACTGCTCAGCGCAGGGTGCCAGGTTTGCGGTCCCCCCCCCACAGGTCGGCAGCTTCCCGGCCCCCCTCCCCCCTTGCAGGTCGGCAGCTTCGCGGTCCGCCCCCGCCTTGCAGGTCGCCAGCTTTGCGGTCCCCTCCCCTTGCAGGTCGCCAGCTTCCTGTTCCCTCCTGTCCCCTGTGCAGGCCCCCAGCTCCCTCCTCTACCCAGTGCAGAGAAACCCCAGTGAGCCATCAGGCAGTTCCCCTTCCCAGGTGAAGTTGGGGCAGAAACACTCACCCCATTGCTCGCCATGCCTATGCCTTCGCTGCCGTGGCCTCTCTGTGCTATGTTAGGTATGTGGGAATGATGCTACAAAAAGTCTACAAACTCCTTCACTGTGTGATAATAAACAATGTAGCCTCTGTGTATTACATGTTTCTATCTATGTTTTTTTAAATGACCTTGACTAATGCAGCCGGATCACCGCCTGCCCGTCGCTTGCAGAACTTGAGGAAAAATCCGCGAAAATCAAAAGAAGAATTGATCAAAGCAGTTATGAATCAGTACGTCAGAGAAAGTAGGAAGACGCAGGAATGGAGAGATAAAATGCATGAGTGGAGGCAAACACAAAGCAGGAGAAAGGAATTGGCTACCAGAAAAACCTTGAAGCAGTTGATAAGCCTCCTGGCTCGCCAAACTGACTCTTTCCAGTCTCTCGTAGCCATGCAGGCAGATCTGTACCGTGGTAACCCACACCCCTCCCAAAGCTCTCTTTCTTGTTCCCCAGTATTTGCACAAAACACCCTTCTCCAGCAGCCTGTTTCTTACTACCCCCAGCTGCCCCTAACACCTGTACGATCACCTACCAGCCCTGATAACTACAATCCTTACCCTGTGCATTCCACCCCCATGACGCTGCAGCATATTAATCCTGAAGTGCAGCAGACATTGAACAGCAATCCAAACAGGACATATTCAAACCTCTGAATGTACAGTCCACCACCCTACCTCCCTGCCCTTTTATGTACTGTATTTTGAATAAAGGATTTCATGGCTTTTACAATAGTTTTTATTATTGCAGAAAGTGGTAAATACTGTACCCCAAGGGAAAAACGAGCACAGCAAAGGCACCAAACATTACTGTTGGCTCTCAGCATCAAATTGCTCCCTTAAGGCATCCCTAATCCTTGAAGCCCTTTGCTGGGCCTCTCTAGTAGCCCTGCTCTCTGGCTGTGCAAATTCAGCCTCTAGGCGTCGAACCTCGGATGTCCATTCCTCACTGAATCTTTCACTCTTCCCTTCACAAATATTATGGAGGGTACAGCACGCGGATATAACAGTGGAGATGCTGCTTTCCCCCAAATCTAGCTTCCCATAAAGACAACGCCAGCGGGCTTTCAAACGGCCAAAAGCACACTCCACAGTCATTTGCACCGGCTCAGCCTGTAGTTGAACCGGTCCTTGCTCCTGTCAAGCTTCCCTGTATACGGTTTCATGAGCCATGGCATTAAGGGGTAAGCGGGGTCTCCAAGGATCACAGTGGGCATTTCGACGTCCCCTACTGTGATCTTGCTGTCTGGGAAAAAAGGCCCGGCCATCAGCTTCCTGAACAGGGCACTGTTCCGAAAGATGCGTGCATCATGCACCTTTCCAGGCCATCCTGAGTAAATGTCAGTGAAACGCCCACGGTGATCCACAAGCGCTTGGAGAACCACGGAGAAATACCCCTTGTGATTAATGTACTCTGATGCCAGGTGGGGTGGTGCCAGAATAGGAATATGTGTCCCATCTATTGCCCCTCCACAGTTAGGGAAACCCATTTGTGCAAAGCCATCCACAATGTCCTGCACATTCCCCAGAGTCACAGTTCTTCTTAGCAGGGTGCGATTAATGGCTGTGCAAACTTGCATCAGCACTATTCCAACGGTGGACTTTCTCACTCCAAACTGGTTCGCCACCGATCGGTAGCTGTCTGGAGTTGCCAGCTTCCAGATTGCAATAGCCACCCGCTTCTCCACTGGCAGGGCAGCTCTCAATCTCGTGTCCCTGCGCCGCGGGGTAGGGGCGAGCTCAGCACACAGTCCCATGAAAGTGGCTTTTCTCATCCGAAAGTTCTGCAGCCACTGCTCGTCATCCCAGGCTTGCAGGACGATGTGATCCCACCACTCAGTGCTCGTTTCCGAGCCCAAAGGCGCCGTTCCACGGTGCTGAGCACGTCTGTTACTGCCACAAGCAATTTACTGTCTTCAGCGTCAGACGAATCAATATCATCGTCTGACTCCTCACTGTCACTTTGCAGCTGAAGGAATATCTCCACTGCCATGCGTGATGTGCTGGCAACATTCATCAGCAAGGTCCTCAGCAGCTCGGGCTCCATTTGTAACAGAAATCGCGCTGCAGACTCACAATGCCGCCAAACTGCTCGGAATGTGTAGCAAAGCACCACGGGGCTTTGGAACAGGAAGCGGAAAGACCCGCACCCTTCCGTCCCCTTCCCACAAGCCACAGCGCCAAAATGGGACGAGGTGCTCTGTGGGATAGCTGCCCACAATGCACCACTCCCAACAGCGCTGCAAGTGCTGCAAATGTGGCCACACTGCAGCGCTGATAGCTGTCAGTGTGGCCACACTGCAGCGCTGGCCCTACACAGTTGTACGAACACAGCTGTAACTACCAGCGCTGCAGAACTGTAAGTGTAGCCATGGCCTGAGCAACATAAAATGGGCACAGAGATTCTGACATTGCCACCAGTAGCATAGGATGTATGGTCAGAGTACAGGGGGCAGGCAGAAACTGCCTCTGAGTTCCTGTGATCCCTGGCTGCAAGAATGGTTCTCTGGGTTCATGAACGGCAGCAGCAAATTAGAGGAGCCTCACTTCCTCTGCTGGAGTCCCTCGTACTCTTTAGAGAAGACATACCTGCCAGCTTTCTTGTAAGCCCTTGAGACTTGTTGAAGAGTCTACAGCCTATTTCCCCCCCCCAACCCCTGCCCCCCCCAAAAAAGTCACAGGAAAGATTACTTTTTGTTTATGTGGCTGCTCACGCCAGAGCTGAATTTAACTCTTTTAAGAGATATAAAGACTGCAAATGGGCCAAAAGGCAGACTGCACTGCACATTCAGTATTCCATACGTGGGCAAATTACACCTCTCATCAACAGGAGCTGCTACTTCACTAGAAAAGGAAACTACACATTGTAATGTGAGTTGTGGAAAACAAAAACCTCTTCTATACCACTGCTACTGGTAGTATCCCATTTTAGTACAGATAAAAAATAAAGGAAGATTGAAGGTGAAATCTTTGCCCTACTGAAGCCAATGGGAGTTTTGCTATTGACTTTAATGGGGACAGAATTTCAGTCTGAATCTCTGTCCTTTGTTGTGGAAAATGTGAGTGAAATTAATGTCTACATGGAAAAGCACTCAACTCCCAGTTGGCGAGGCCTATCCAGCTGTCTTCACACAACTGTGTGTGAAATCTGAACAATGAAATGCAACATACTTTAAATTAGAGATTTTGTTTTAATGTGCATTTCATGGTAAATTCAAAATTGGTCCCAGTTGTGTGAAGTTTCCATACTAAAATAACTCATGAGAAATGGCTTATTTCAAGCAAAATTGGTTTCACATAAAAACTTCATAATGTTGCATTTTTGGACCCCCCAGTCAAATAATTGTTTGCACCAAATTTTGCAAAAATGGGACATGAAAATGAGCAAACTTAAGCTGGAGAAAATTTCCCCCAGGTTTTAAGCCCAATATTTTCTTCAACTGCATTCCTCTTCTTTTATAAAGTCGCAGTTACTATCTTTCTGAACAGACAAGCACTTTACAGAATATAAACAATTCTAGAATATAAACAATTGAATTCTAGACCCCTCTCTTTCAATTTTTTATTTTGTGTTTTTCTCCAGCTCATTATTTGTCATTATTACACATTTGGTTAATGAGAAGTATACCAGGCATGGGCACAAATATCAAAATATGATATTACTGGGTGCATCCTATTCGTGATCCCAGTTATGTGCAAATACTGTAACACCAGTATAAGGTTGCTTTTTTTTCCCTCCTCCAAATACAACATGCTGTGTTTGGAGAATCATTCATGGCCCATTGGGAAAGGTTAGGTCTATAATTAGATCTTTTTCTCTAGACATTTCAGCAATAGAATGCATGAAGCTTAGCAACAGTTTCCCTTTAATTGCTCCCTGGTGATTTTAGCTTGTGCACTGGGGACCCACAACCCACCGGCTCCTTATGCTGACATTTGAAGTAATGATTAGAATGTCATTGCTTTCCAATACTTCATTGTCATTCGGGGAAATGTCTTACCACCTACTGCAATGAAACAGTCACACCACACTCAGAAATAATGTCTGTATTTCTTTACTGTTTGAGCAGCACAGGCTTTTGAAACTGGATTTGTTTTGAATACTCACTTCAGTCTCTTCACTCGCTTTTCTGCTCAGTGTCACTATCTTGTCTTTCATACTAATGGAAATAAAGCTAAACAATTCATTCTGTGCATAATAGTGGACCTCAAGGACAAAATGCCTAACAGTATGGAAAATAGCTATGTGAAACCAAAGAAATTGTAACTATCTTTTTTGCAAGCACAATAGCAGATGTTCCTCCTCCATGTCAATTCTCTCAGGTCTTTGAACATGAAACAGTGCAATTCCAGCTCCTGTCACATCCGTTATTAAAGATCTGAACTCAAAACTTTAACAGGTCCTGAGATCAGTGCAGTTAACGTGCTTGAGAGCTTGACTCAGGAAGCATCAAAGTGTAATTCCAGAAAAAAGAACTTTATGCTTTGCTATTGGACTATAAAGTTGCTACTTGACCTTTTTTTTTTTCTTAATTTTTAACGTGTAGGGCCAGATTCAGTCACCTGCACACATATATCCACTTTGAACAGCACCTTATTTTGTGAGTAGACTCACTGATCTTAATGGGACTAATTCTAGAAAAAGGTACAAATCAAATGTAAGGATAGTAGAATGTAGCCCTTTGCAATTTTATTTTTTCATCTCTCTGTTCACCTGAAAGCCAACTGAAGCTAAGCAGAAGCTGGATTTTTAAAATCTGTCTTCAATTAAAAACAATCATCCTCTCCCATATGAACTATATTAGAAAATGCCCCCGGATTACAAAACAATCTCAAATCTAAATCAATGTAAAGTACCCGGAACTTTCCATGAAAGTGTCAGGGTAAGGGAGTTCTCATCAGTGAGTGTACAGATGGACTCTAGTCACCACCTAAAAGCTGCCATTTTAAAAGGATAAATAACTGCCCTTTCCTCCCGCAAATAAGCTTCTGAAAAAATTCAGAGAATTATATTGGTTCAACTGACACACTGGGGAAAGTTTTTAAAAGTTCCCAAGGGTCAGATTTTCAACAGTATTTAGGCATTTAAAAGTTGCAGATTGGTACCTAAAGCAATTTTCAAAAATGCCTAAGCAGGTTAGGCACCTAACTCCCACTGAAACTGAAGTTGGACAGCTAACCTGCTAAATCACTTTTGAATATCCCACTACCTGCTTATCTGCATCTTTAGGTGCCTAAATGCCTTTGAAAATCTGGTCCCAAGTCATTTTTGAAAATGTACTTTAGTTTCTCAAGTCACTTAGGTACTTTTAAAAATTGTACCCATTGTCTGCACTTCTCCCTAACATTCTACGTACATGGAACCTTTGTGGACAAGTTCAACTTTAGGCATAATGATGAGAGGAACTGAGTACAATGTTAATCTTTTTTCTATTTTTATTTCACTAATAGTCAAATGCTACTAGTATTCAAGCTAAATTCTCCCATTCCACTGGTCCTGGCATTAGCAAATTATACAAAGAGGGGCCTTTCCAAAGAGACCTTGCAACAAAATGGCTCATCTGGTGGTATGATGCCTTCTGGCCAGGTGCAGCTTAGTAGGTTTTTTTCACTTCAGCCCCATGACCTTTGGGTCTTCTGGTCAGCTCTTTGGATCTTCTGGTGGTCCCACAGTTTGTCTTGTGAATTGTCTTTTCTTGTGACCTCCAGCCAGGTCACATTCAGTATCACCCCATTTGGGGTAAACCATGGCTCAACTCAACAAAAGTTCCACAATCTCAAGTCAAGTCATCAGCATGGGTTCTGGCCCAGTAGCCCTTCCAACTCTTGCATCTGGGGTTGTAACACTAGACTTCCCAGTGAGGTTTTAGGGGAGCCCGCTCTCTCCCTCTAACCTGGGTTCCAGCCCAGGACCCTGTAGAAAACAGTTAAGGTCTATTTCATAAGACTTCTTGTTTCATCCCTGGATTACTTTCTACATAAGTCTGCTTTCTTGTCAGGGTGATCACACTGCCAGTAGCGGCCTGCTCTGAGGCCAGTCCCCTGGTCCCAGTTCCAAGGGTGACAAAGGAAAGAACACTAAACAGAAATAAATACCAGCACCAGTGCTCCTATCTCAGAAGTGTCTTTAAGCCACGCTCATAGGAAACCTAAGGCAGCTTGGCTCTCTGCTTTCTGGAAGCTGAGAATAAGAGGCTTGTCCACCTGCCAGGGCCGGGGACCCCAGACCTGGACTTCTCTCTTTTAAGGGTCGTCCTTCTAGTCTGGCATGCTTCACAGGTGTGTGTGTGTGTGTATGTGTGGGTGGGGAGAGCGGGCTCAACTGAGCCCACTGCTGCTCTTTATCCCCTTCCTATCTTCTGTGTGGATTGTACAGCCTGTCACAGGCCTCCTGGAAATGCTCACTCACAGTGGAATCTCAAGAGGATTTCAACAGTACAGAGAGCCTCCCTGCAAAGTTAACAGACTCAGGAGGTATTCATTTTCAGGCAGATCCTCACTGCTTTCTTTGGAGTATTAGGCTAGATTCTCGCCTGCACCAAGATCTAGCTCCATGATTCTCAGGAGGGACCCAATGAAGTTTTAAGCTCTTGCTAGTCAGATCCTCAGGGACCCTAAGCTAGAGGAGGAGTGTTGTGGTGGAGCAGAGCTCTGCTATGGCATTACCTTATCCCTGGAATGCCCCTATTGTCCCTCAGCATACACCCAGTGCAAAGAAGTGGGTAAAGATGCACTATTGGGAAGTTTTTCTTTAAGAATGGAATTCTCTGTTGGACATTTACAAATGGATTGTGGCCCTTTGCACTACCAGAGTAGCTCAAACCCAGCTTGTGAATCTGGTCCATGTAATGAATAACACATCTTGACCTTTCCCACACGCATGTTCCACAGACAGATAGACAATGTCACAAAGCCAGCTGATCATGTTCCGCCCTTCCCCCCCACTTCAAGTTGTCAGAGTGAGATGTACATACAGGACACCAGAACCAATCCAGTTCAGTAATAATCATCTAGAGAGAACATACACTGTAGAATTGCCAGATTTTGCTCCCTGTGAAAAAATGATATAAAGGATAGAGAATAGGATAGCAAAGTTTGCTGAGAAATTGCACCCATTTCTGAACTATTAGGAAAACCTCAAGAGCATAGGAATGATTAGAAATATATGATGTGGTATGGGACAATCACTGAGTGAAGCATTTATTTGTTTGTTTTTAAAAAAGAATGTGTGTAGTTTTTAAGTAAAGCATTGAGCGCTGGGGAAATTTTATTACTAATTAAAAAAAACCCAGTACTCATCTCTATGCCCAGTGAGGGAAATAATCCATTCTGAATTTAGAGTAGGAAGGATACCAAAAAAGTTCCCTCTCTCCATTTGTATTGCTTTCTTACTTTTGAATGTATCCTGTTCTAGAAGCCTTATCCGTACAGACCCTCTACAAAAGTTAGGCCATTTCCAGGACCATCTATCTGCTCTTCCTTACTTGGGTTTGCCAGATCTTGCAAGTTGGATGGAGAAGAAAAAAACTTTGAAATAATGGGAAAGTCAAAACAATCTCAGTAATTTCATGTGCTTTCATTTAAATAGCTCAATTTAGCACCTTATTCTTATTCAGCAAAGAACTTAAGCCCATGCTTACCTTAGTATTTAAGCAAATGCTTCAGGTGAAATAAGTGCTTTATGCTTTGTTGAGGTAAGCATGCACAGATTTAAAAAAAAAAAGTATTTTGAGCCATCAAATCATAATCAGCCATAGATTAGGAATATTTAGTAACTACAGTCAGGATTCTGCTACCCTTACTTACTTTACTCCGTAAATAGTCCTATTGAAATCAACCTCAATTATATTTGGGATTGCTGAATTATCATGAGAAATTCTTTTCTAATCCAGCAACTGTAGTAGTATCACTTCATGTGTGATATCTAATAACTAGTGTCAGTGGTCTAATTAAAAAATAAAAAAAAGCTGCATATCAGGGACTGCAGCTCTTAAACCCCTGCTTTACAAGACTATGCACCACCAGGCAATTCCAACCTGCCACCCAATGGCCTGCTAACAACTGGTAGCATAGAAGGTGACCTTCTCAGAGAACTCAGGTCCTGGGCTCTGACTGGTAGAATGCTAAGAGCCCTGGTTGGTTCACAACCCTTATGAGTTTCCACAGCTTAAGACTGCTTCCCTTGCCCTACTTCCTGACACTGATCTCCTGGTAACATACCCATCTTGCCACCTGATTCTCAGTTTGCCCTCTGGCCTGTCTTGGATGCTGAAATTCTGATATTTGGCCTGACCTGACTCCAGACTCCTACTCTGACCACTACCTCAGACTGCTCACATCCCCAATCTTGACACTATGAAAGCATTTGCAAAATGTAAGAAACTGCTAACATCTGCAGATATTCTAGTTATCTAGGGTATGCCAATTCAAAACTACCAATTAGACAGTCCTGTGAGCAATCCATATGTCTTTGGACAGAGTTGGTCAATATTTTTCACAAGAAAACTAAGCATATTAACACCAACAGATTATTCTGTAAAATCAGCAAAGAATCCTGTGGCACCTTATAGACTAACAGACGTTTTGGAGCATGAGCTTTCATGGGTGAATACCCACTTCCTCAGATGCATGTAATGGAAATATCCAGGGGCAGGTATATATATGTGTGCTAGCAAGCAAGCTAGAGATAACGAGGTCAGTTCAATCAGGCAGGATGAGGCCCTGTTCTAGCAGTTGAGGTGTGAAAACCAAGAGAGGAGAAACTGGTTCTGTAATTGGCAAGCCATTCACAGTCTTTGTTCAATCCTGAGCTGATGGTGTCAAATTTGCAGATGAACTGAAGCTCAGCAGTTTCTCTTTGAAGTCTGGTCCTGAAGTTTTTTTGCTGCAGGATGGCTCAGGAATTGTACAGTGTGTCACTGTACAAAAGACAATTTACTCTTGACAAGTGGAGCAGAACTGTTTAATATATACCAAGTGCACAACAGAAGCAAGTTGTTAAGGTAGGGATACATTTCTGGTGCAAAAGGAATGTCAGTGCAATTGCTTTGGGGACCTTAAATTTGCTATTATAAACTGAGCATTCTTGAGGGTTCCCCCCCTGGGGGAGGGGGGCGGGAAGGCGGAGAGAGAGCAAAGATTTAATTCTAAAAAGGGTTGCAACAAACTAGAGATCTTGGTTGATATCTCTATTTCTCCTCATCCTTTGCAGCCAGGCATTGTTAGTAACTCACACACATGCATTAGCCTGCAGCATATGTAAAGGTGAAATGAAAACCATCTTTTCACACCACTCTAGTGTTTGTGCTCTGTGCACTTTGAACATATGAGGAGGAGATCTAGCCCTCCAAGTCTCTCCCCCAACACCTCTTGCACTTGGTAATGCCATAAAAATCTGAAGTTTCTTAACCTCCACCTCGTGAAACTCTCTTTTACCCAAAATAATTTGAACCCCCCACAAGCTGGTGATGCATTTACCTCCAACTGGCAGCAGAAAAAAACAAGCTAAACCAAAACAAACCCATCCCAATCTCCACTTGGACATAAAAAGCATTGGGATCTTAAATTAACCAATGACAATGATTAAGTTCTAATTCCTGGAGTGAACAAATCCCACAACTTCATCTTGCTTCCTCTATTTTAGCTAACCCAATCCAAAGAGATGCTATCAGTTCTACGTGGAAATTCAGAATTTAAAATTTTTGTTAGTTAATATCAGAAAGTGAATGTTAGATTTTTTTCCTCAGCTCTCTTTCTTCTTTTGAAAGTTATGCATTTAAAAATATCAGAAGATTATGTTTCAGAGAAATGTTTGCAACTGAAGTAATGGACCACACATAGTTTGGTACATATTTAGTACAGCTTAGTGAATAATGTGCAATTAATAATGTAATTTAAGAGTATAGCTTCACTTTTTATATTAAAATTATATCCACAAGAGATTTCCTGAATTGTATTGTGTATTTGTTATTTTTAATGTATTATTATTTTCTTTTTTAACTCTATCGATTGATCTCATACTGTTCTTTGTAAATAGTATTCCAGATTTAAAGTTTGGTATATAATTTCCACAGATTTGATATATAAGCATCTGGATATTCACATTTAAAGAATTAAAATTTGGTTTGCACAGTACAGTTGCTTCTGAAAGTTGCCTTCTGTGTGCATTCCTATCAGGGAAAGAATGATTTCTCAAATATTAATGGAAAGGAAAAAATGCACATACAAATGTAAGTGAGTATTTCTGGATTATTATTTTTTTTAACAGAACTCAGCTTGTTCTAGTACTTAGAAAGTATTTGAAGTGCCTAGGTCTTATCCAATAGACCATACAAATTCCTTCAGAGTCCTTACCAATAGGCAAATACATATTTTACTAATCTTTAGTATGTACCAAACTGTATATAATTTACACAGCCGATCACATAGACATTTATATTCAACTGTCAGTTCTCATTTGGAGACAATCTGTAGAATCTTTACTTTCATTAGTTGGATTATTGACACAATAGGCTATAATTACTGCATCATTCTTTTTTTTTTTTTAATGTGACTTTAATGCTAGTGAATATCATTAGATTGAAAGCTGGAAATGTCAGTCTTCTTAGTACCCACAACAGAGGTTCAGCACATGTGGCTGGTTCAACTGACTTCCCAACACTCACAGTCTCCCACCACAATACCAACATCTACTGACCACAAGTAATGGTGAAAGACTAGTTTAGCCTTCATAGTCAATTCAATTTTGGCCTTTCTAATGAGCCTGACACAACAAAGATGCCAGTGTTGGTTGTAGCAGTACAGTGATGGGATTTGCATTTGGAACTGGACTGCAAGTCCCAAACTCATTTCATGTAGGCAACTGAACAGCCAGGAGATGGTGACACCTTTCCATTGCTATCAATTTGGGCCGGTTTTAAAATTGCATCTTGGAGTTAAGAAGCACTGTCCAATAACAGTCACCTGATCCATCTGGTCTTCCACAGCTCCTCCGTCTTTCATGTCAAGACCTCCTTGGTTATTTCTTAGCATGACAATTTAGTATAAGACTCCTGGCCTGACATGAACAATTAACACCTGGAGAGAGGCCTCATTTCTTAGAGGATAGAATTAGGGAGGTAAACAGATCATTAGGTTGAAAAACACAGCATATCTGAGCCAGCTAAGATAAGATGGAGAACAGCCATGAAACTATTTACTAACAATGGAGAAAATAAGTTAAGAATGTAGAGGGGATGCAAAGATCAGGTTCTACATGAACGGCATATGGACAGAGCACTCTGTATAGGGATTTGTTCCTGCAAAGTAAACAAGCCATTCCCAAAATATGAGATGCAATGTATAGTAAAAGCAATGTAATGTGTAAATTTATATTAAGGAAGAGGTTTTCTGTGTAACTTGGATGTAGGGTATGCCCTATACCCATCCCTATGCTTGAGTCTGATCAACTCAGTGTAGCTTTGCTGTTTGCCAAATAAAGGCACTTGAGTGATGAAATCTGGAGTCAAAGTGAGTTTTTTTGGATCCCAGAGAACCACATAAAGTGTTCTCCCAGAACTGGACAAGGTGTTCTGGTTAAGACAAGAAGAAAAGGTCTCAGAGGCAATTTCAACAATTTTTTGATTTGATAGATAGAATGTAAGAAATGTGCAACCCTTTGGAATGATTCTGGTGTATCATGCCAATAAGGCTGCCATGCATACACACTGTATTATTAAATTTTTGATGAAAATTATTTTTGCACAGCAGGTGCTTTTCTAGATGAAATAACTCAGTTGGTTTAATACTAGCCCAACTCCCTCAAGGCAGTAGTGCATTATTGACTAATGACTAGAAATATTTCATTTAAAACCCCCACAAAAACAAAGCTGGTTTTTGGGTCTCGTGAACACTGGGACCTTCTAAATTTTTATTTTTATAGATTTCTGCTGTGTACATTAAAAATAACCAAGCTATTTTTTTCCCATTCAATTTTTATGCAATTGCTTCCAAGATGAAAACTTATTTAGAGTTCTTCTTATGAAAGAAAAGAAAAAATCCTGAAATTACATAAGATTAGAATGGGAAGCCACATACAACTTTAAGAATAAGGGTACAAATTGTACCACTACAATAGCACTACACTGGTCATTTGTTAAAAGTCATTATCTTTTAAACTATTAATCTCACACTGCTGATTAAAGTGATCAAATTAGTATAATTAGGTCTTTTCTCTGCTTCTGATAGGCAAAGAAGAAAAGAAAAAATAAATCAAATAACAAATACATCAACGTTGAAAAATTCTATTTACCCACTTACCCAAAATGAGTAATCTTTTCATGGGTGAGTCAAATACCCAGATTCTCCTCAAGACAACAGTCCACTAGTTTTTTTTCCCCTGAACTTTTACATTTTCATGATAGTTTTAGATGGTCCCATACCAGAACCCAAGAACCAACTTCCAGGTTGGATTAAAACCATATAAAGGACACTTTCCACTTCTATGGTTTCTGTTCAGTTCCAGTATGAGTAGGTGCATTACAGCCACTCGGGCTGAACTGTATATGTTTGGGGTGGAGAGGCAGGGCTGGCTATTGGCCCCCTGAAATCTCCTGCTGGATTAGGAAGAATGGCTTCCTGGGTGACCCTCCACTTAAGAGTGACTGTGGTGTGTGGCAAGCAGTGACTCTTGAAAAGGCTAGGAGGGATGTAGCTACCTGTGGATTTCTGCTTATGAACAGTGGATGAAAACTTCAAATTGATAATGCTGATGGAAATTGATGTAGTTGAGGGATCAGGCAGAATGGGCAAAAATGTATGAGACTAGCTGTTCTCACAAGATTTCTTCCCCTTTGCTTCATATGCCAGATGTGATATGGGATCAAAGGCTGTTGGGTTCAGCCAAAAACCCAAATCTTGAATTCTAACCTTGGTCATATCCACATCCAGACACCATCCATGAGTCCATGATATTTTTGACATCAGTACAACTTCCTTCATTTCCATGCTGGTCACGGGCACTTTTGCTCTGTTTGGATAGATAACTCCTTGATTAGGAACATTTACTACTTGACTTTTGAAGAATTTAATGGGTAGCAGCAGTTATTGTATTAGGTTTCACATATAAAAGAAGGCGCCTGAGTTGGAGGTATGAGTAATCGTACAGTTAGTCAGACCAATTATGTAGTGCTGGAGGCAATATTAACTGTGTATTTGTATATATCTAACTGGAGAGCTCTTATCAAAAAGTACTTTACTGAATCTGAAAATGTTAGGGAATTTTGGGGGCTTTATCATATACAGCTTCTTTATCTTGCCTTAGGTTGTTTCATTCATGTCCATAAAGGAGAAAGAAGCAATGAAAGGAAATAATTACAGTGCCCCTGCTAGTTTACAATATTGTGTATTTGATTGATCTAGCCTTTTTACTTTTATTCACAGTGGAAATCTTATCCAAGTGCTGATAATGGTCTCTGTGTTACAGATGTTGCCCTATCTGCCTAGGTTGCATTTTTCATATCTTTTTTTCCCATCTGTGAAGTTTAAGAAGAATTAGAGTCCTCCTAGAATCAAAATGTCAGCATCTCCTCCTTCCTAGATAAGTCTAGGTTTTTTTTTATTATGAGTATGCACTCAAGTGGAAACCTCATATTGACCAGATCAATGGGCCTGCTTAATGATTGCAGGATCTGCTCTATTATTTCTATCAGGTTTTTATTAAACAGCCTTATTTAATATAAGAATATTGGAATCATTTTTTTAAAATAAAATCTTGTCCATTTTCTGGGAGCCTTGAATGGTTTGGTGAATTGGCAATGAAATACTAGGTTTTTCAACTCTAAGTTACAGGCTTGAATCCAGTACAAGTCAGTTGTGGTCAAAAGATGTTAACATGATGTCTGTTTGGTGATGTTTGCCCAGTTTCTAGGGAATCAAGGCTGGGATTTTCAATGGGGTCCATGAGAGTTAGGTGCCTGAATTCTATTGGATTTCAGTGGGAGTAGTGCATCTAATTTCCTTAGGGTCTTTTAAATATCCCAGCCCAATTGTCTACCTCACAAAATATTTTTTTTTAAAAGGGCATGGAGAAAGGTCTTAATACAAAGTCTCATGATACATGAATAAGAGGTCAGCTGATGAATTTGAAAGCTAATACATTTTAAAGTGATACAAGGGAATACATTTTTGTATAGTGCACTATTGACCCGTGGAACTCAACTACCACAAGACATCACTGAGGCCAAGAGCTTAGTTAGAGTCAGAAAAGGATTTGATATTGAGGGCAAGATTTCTAGCTGTGTTCTGATCTCTTTTTACTTCCACGGTGGTGCCATGGGTTAGAAAGCAGTTGATCTGGCCTGCTCGGAATTCTCCAGGAGTGGAGAACCTCTCAGCAGGCACAGAGTGTGGATTGAGTATGGCTATGTTTAGCTTGCATGTGTTCTCTTATAGATTGTGAAGAGCTGGTGTAATTTAGAGCAGACTCTAGGTTGCTGTAAGGAAAGCGAAGGCTCCAAATGGCACAGGAGTTGAGGGCTGGGAGAGACTCTTAAAATCTCCATGTCTGGCTTCAATATACAGGAGAAAGAAAATCAGCTAAATGGAGATACAATAAGGGATAAAGCAGGCCAATGGGGGCTGCGGGAAGTGGCATGGGCAGAGAGATGTGCTGGCCACCGCTTCCTGCATCCCCCATTGGCCTGGGATGGCGAACCACGGGCAGTGGGAGCGATGATCGGAAAAACCTGCAGATGCGGCAGGTAAACACACCGGCCCGGTGCTTACCCTGGCTAGCCGCATGCCAAAGGTTGCCGATCCCTGGGATAAAGAAACACTGCAAGGTAAAAGTATGGGCAGCAAAGAGATATGACATACAAATATTGATCGTAGTAGCAGTCGGGTAGGCGTTACATTTAGTGAAAGGGCTATACCTAATCTAGCTAGAAGAACAGGTTGAGGTCCAGGGGAAACAACTGAAATGCTTATACATGAATGCAATGAATCTGGGCAATAAAATGGAGGAATTGGAACTACTAGTGCACAAGGTCAAACTGGATATCACAGCAATTACAGAAACAGTGGAATAGTATTTATGACTTGAATACAGGAATTGAAGGGAGATAGGAGAACTAGGAATAAAGGTAAATGTGGTGAGGTAGCATTGTACATTAACAAAGCCGGTAAGCTGTAAATAAATATGAAATGATAGTATGGACAAAACAGAATCTGTAGGTGAGGATTGTAAAAGAGGTTCTATTTGGATAGTATTAGAGATCCGCTGTAGACCCCAGGGTCAGACTTGTATATGCATGGAGATCTCTTTAATATTATTAGAAAGATAAATACTATTGGGAAATGTGTCATAATGGGAGATGTTTAACTTCCCAGATATAGATTAGAGTATAAATGTTCCTAATCCTGGTAGGGACCAGTTATTCCTGGGTGTGATTGATGACAGTTTTCTTCATCAAATTGTCATTGAACCAACAAGAGGTGATATAATTTTAGTCTTGCTTTTGGTAAGTAGTGAGGACATCACAGAAGAGCTGATCATAGGAAATAACCTCAGACCAAGTGATTGTGAGCTGATTCAGTTTAAATGAAATGGAAGAAAAATTAAAACCAGGTTGTCAACTATGCTTTTTATTTTAAAAGGGGAGACTTTGGACAATTAAGAGACTTAGTTAAACAGATTGACTGGACTCAAGGACTTAAATTGGAGGAAACTTGGCATTTCTTCAAGTCAACTATATTAAAAGTTACAGGGCCGGTGCAAGGATGTTTCACGCCCTAGGCGAAACTTCCACTTTGTGCTCCCACCCCCGCTCCTTCGCCCTGAGGTGCCCCCCCCATGGCAACTCCCCTCCCTCCACCCTGAGGCGGCCCCCTTGCAGCAGCTCTCCACCCCCCACCCTCCGCCCTGAGGCACCCCTCCGCCCCAGCTCACCTCTGCTCCGCCTCCTCCCCAAGCACTCTGTCGTTGCTTCACTTCTCCTGCCACCCAGGCTTGCGGCACCAATCAGCTTAGGCATCGCAATCCTGGGAGGCAGGAGAAGTGAAGCAGCCATGGCGTGCTTGGGAGGAGGCGGGGCAGGAGTGAGCTGGGGCGGAGACTTCCCCTGCGTGCTGCCCCTTCCTTACTTGCTGCAGGCTGCCCTCCCCACGCTCCCCTGCCCCAGATCCCTCCACCTAAATGCCAGCGGCAACCTGGGTGGCTGAAGATCCGGCAGCCGCGGTCGCTGCTGAAGAAAATGGTGCCCCCTAAATCCCAGCATCCTAGGTGAAAGCCTAGGTCGCCTAAATGGTTGCACTGGCCCTGAAAAGCTGTCTGAAATTTGTATCCCAAGCAAAAAAAAAACTTGTAGGGAAAGGCTCCAGACCCTGCTTGATAGATAGCCACCTCAAAAAAGGTTATTAGGAGCAAGCAGAGAGCCTATATGAAATGGAAAAATGGTTTGATCAACAAAGAAAGCTACATCTTGGAGGGTAGAAAATGTAGGAGTAAAGAGAGAATCGCTAAAAATCAAGCCAAACTGGTTCTTGTCAAGGAAATTAAAATAAATAAGAAAGGTGTTTTTGTTTTATTAAGATAAAGAGAATAAGGAAGGATGAGATTGGATCTCTCAGTAGTGTGGATGGGAAGGAGATTAAAGATAACCTAGTATGGTCCCAAAACTAAATGAATAATTTGGTTCCATTTTCAGTGAGAATGATCATTTGGAACTTGTGAATGAAGGCAAGAAGGAAATGAATGTATAGAAATGGAAATGACCACATCTGAGATGGAAGCAAAATGTAAAGAGATTAATGTGCTCAAATTGGGGGGACCAGCTAATTTCCATCCCAGAATATTGAAAGAACTGGCACATGAGATTGCTGGTCTGTAGCAAAGATTTGTAATAAATCTGTCTATTCGGGGTTCGTACCATACGACTGGAAAATAGCTAATGTCATCCCTATATTTAAGAAAGTGGCGATCCAGGCAATTACAGACCCTCAGTAATATGCAGTACTTCAGAACAAATTGTGAAGGAAAGAATAATTAAATTCATGGAGGGAAACAGTAAAGTGCAACCTGGATTTACCAAAGGTAGATCATGCCAGACTAATCTGATTTCCTTCTTTAAAAAAATAACTGATTTTTTGTATAAGGGGGAATGTAGTAGATCTGATGTACTTGGAGTTCAGTAAGTAATTTGACATGGTACCATATGGGAAATTGTTAGTTAAATTAGAGAAAATGGTGATTAGTTCAATAATTGTACAATGCATAAGAAACTGGCTAAAAGGGAGAAGGAAACAGGTTGTGCTGAAAAGTGGATTATAGGACTGAAGTTACTATTTGAATTTCTCAAGGATCGGTTTTGGGATCAGGCTTATTCAATATTTTTATTAATGACCTTGGCACAAAAGGTAGGAGTGTGCTAATGAAATGTGCTGATGATACAAAGTTGGGAGACATTATCTATACAGGGGAGGATCAGAACATTGTAGAGGAAGGTTGGGATTACCCTGAAGATGGGAGTGACAGAAATGGAATGAAATTCAATAGTACAATATGGAAAGTCATGCACTTAGGGTCTGATAATAAGAATTTCTGATACAAGTAGGAGGGCTCACTGGTTGGAAGCAACAGGGAAGGAGGGAGTGGGTCAATCACAGGATGACTGATGCAGCTGTGAAAAAGGGAAATGTGATCCTAGGATGGATCTGGTGAGGCATTTCTAGTGGAGACAGAGAAGTATTAATGTCATTGAATGAGACCCTGGTAAGACCTTGTTTGGAATACTGTGTACAATTCTAGTCACCCATGTTCATAAAAGATTAATTCAAACTGGAACAGGTTCAAAGAAGAGCTACTAGGATGATCAGTGGAATGGAGAGCCTGTCTTATGCAAGGCAACTGGAAAAGGTTTGCTTGTTTAAGCTAATAAAAACAGGTTGAGAGTGGATCTGACTGTTCTTAGAATCACCGAATATTAGGGTTGGAAGATACCTCAGGAGGTCATCTAGGCCAATCCCCTGCTCAAAGCATCCCAGCCAGGGCTTTGTATTTATTTCTCCATAAATATGTCAAGGAGTAAACACCAGGGGCAGTGAAGAGCTATTTAAGTTAAAGATAATGTCAGCACAAGAACGAGTGGGTATAAAATGGCCATGAACAAATTCTGGATGGCAATTAGAAGGTTTCTAACGATAAGAGGAATTAGGTTCTAGAACAGCCTCCCATTAGGAGTTGTGAAAAGGAACAACTTAATCAGTTTTAATAAACAGGACAACAAATTTATGACTGTGATTGTATTACGGGGTTGCTTGTGATCTTGGGGACAGGACGCTGCAGTTCTGGGGCTCACTTTCCAATTTATGTCTTATGTTCCTAAAAACTCATGCTTCAGGGTTTCAGCTGGCCACCTGCAGGGATCAGGAAGGGATTCTGGTTATTCTCCAGTACATTCTGGTTATTTTTTGTCTCCTTCCTTTGAAGTATCAAGAATGGCCACAGCTGGAGTGGGGACATGGGATGGAGAGGGCCAGAGCTATGAGGTGCCACCCAGCATTCTCTCACTCAGGTGCATGGTGGGCTAGTTCTTGCTCAGATGCTCTGGGTCTAACAAATCACCAAAGGTGAGGGTGGGAAGGAATTTTCCACCAGGTCAGATTGGTGGTTACCTTGGGTGTTTTCCGCCCCCCCCCCCACACCTTCCTCAGCAGTATGTGAGCGTGAGTCACTTGCCAGGATTATCTGAGTATATCTCATTTAATCATTTCCCTGGCACTGCAGGAGCCTCAGGTGCTGATGTGCCTCGGTCCCTCCTATGCTCTCTCCTGATGACACTTAATAGTCTAATCTCCTGTGAGCTGTAGGGCTTTAGTCTATGGCTACACTTGCAGATGTAGACTGCTGGGAATTAAACCAGCCCTGGGAGAGTGCAGAAGGGAAAGCGCTGCCATATGTTTACACTGTTAGCTGCAAGCACAGTGGCATGGCCACAATAGCAATTCTTGCAAAGCCACAGATAGCAGTGCATTATGGTAGCTATCCCAGTGTGCAAGTGACTGCAACACATGCTTTTCAAATGGGGGCGGGGATGGAGTGTGATAGAGTGTGTTGTGTGTATGTGGAGGGAAATACAGTGTGTTTTGGGGGACAGAGAGTGTGTTAGCATCCTGTCTTATACGTTCAGAAAGCGACAGGGGGAAACCCCAACATCAGTCCTCACCCCACCCCTGCCTCTCTCACACATGCACACACACCTGCCTCTGCAGCAGCAGCATTCCACAGTAATGGTTTGTTTTGTGTCCTGGAGCAGATAAGCATGCTGACTGTCAGAAACAGAGCTTTGAAAGGGAATATACACGTCTGCAGCTGAGTTCAAAACAATGACCAGAGTGGCCACTTGATTTCAAGGGATTATGGGATGTTTCCAGAGGCAATCATAAAGCAGTAATGCAATATGTCATCTACACTGACACCCAGGTGTTTCAGCCAGGGCGCAGCAAGCCGTATGCTTCTAATGGAGATGGATTACCAGGAGCACTCCAGCCATGGAGCCCAGGTGCTCTAAGTGCCTTGCCAGTGTCAACCAGTGTAGCCAAGCCCTCAGTCTCATTTCTATTGTTCGGTTTAGAGTGCAGGTTCAGGGAGTGGGGTTGGTTGCCTGTGATATACAGGAGGTCAGACTATGGTCCCTTCTGGTCTTAAACTCTATGACCCTATGAATCTATGAGATTTGTCCTGAGAATCTGGGAGCTGTAACAGGATCCTTGACAAATCCTTCTTGTAAACCCCAACCTGGATACTCAGTGCAGAAGAGAATCTGGGCCTTAAATGGATAATAATAATTAATAATAACTGGATAATGAGAACATTCACAGTTACATTTGATGGGAATAAAATAAAGAGTACCTATCATCCTTCAAGGCATAAGCCACCCACAAACTGATTAGAATTGAGAAGAATTTCCCCCCATGGATGGCTTATTGTATAATTTTCCATTACAGGGTTTCTACCACCTTCCTCTGAAGCATCTGGTACCACTCACTGTCAGGGAAGTATACTCAACTAGGTGGACCCACGGTCTGATCCAGTATGGCTATTCCTTTGTTCCACAAGGCACCCTTATTGGTAGTCTAAGCAAAGAAGCCAAACATTAGTGAGCAGGGCAAGATAATTAACCTTCCATCCCCAACATCAAAATTGAAGTATATTAGTAGGCAGCTTGCACTGCTGCTGCCTATGTTGCATTGTATCTGCTTTGTGGATAAATCAGGGATTTTTAAGGCTTCAGTCTGGTATCTTTCACATGAACTTAAATTCACACACAAACATTTAAAAACTTAAAAATAAACACAAAAACCTCACACTGAGTAGAAAATGAAGAAAATTATTCCTTACTAAACTAGTATATTGTGATGTATATCCAAAGAGAGATGCACCCAAGATACAAAATGTGGATCT
Source organism: Gopherus flavomarginatus (assembly GCF_025201925.1). NCBI lineage: Eukaryota > Metazoa > Chordata > Testudines > Testudinidae > Gopherus > Gopherus flavomarginatus. Next base: position 146,716,454 of record NC_066620.1, on the reverse strand, counting down.
ACATGTCATGTCCCTCAAAATTAAGGGGTTCACAGATTCAGAGATTTGGTTCAGCTCATTAAAGGGAAATAGACAAGACAAAAAGTTGGGTTCAAGTTCTAAGTTCCGATTCCAAATCTCTTAGACTTCATAAGTGTTCACATTTCAGATGTTGGTTTGTGCACCTCTGTCATTTAGAACCAAAATATGTGTCAAATGAAATATCTTCCTTATGTTTAAAACAGTAAATTAATATGGTCTAATAGATACAGTGATGTGGTAACTGATAGCAAATGTTGACCTTTCAATGGCAACCACTGTATATGTACATTATTCAGAAATAAATTGATGAGCACATTAGAATAAGTTCAGCTGTTTAAGAGAAAGCTGATGTTCTGTCTAGTGACTGAATCTAATCTACTCTCAGATATTAGTTGATTTCTAGACTATTGGGTTTGAATACTTCCCTTCTCTCTCCTTGGGTATATTAATTGTCATAAATAAGTACAAATAGCTGCAGTTTTTAAAATCCTTTAATCTATGATGTGGGAGTCTATTCTATTATAGATTCATGCACATAATTTTCATTAACATTAAAAGGCTTTACTAACACTCACTGAGTGGAGAATAGATTATGTAGTTGCTGAGTTGGTTACTCTTGATGTCTTAGAAGAGCATAAAACTTAATGAAAAGGCTCTTTAAACTGCTGAGTTAAGAACATATCAGGAGGATTGGTATTTTTTTATTAAAAGAAAGGTTGACATTTGATCTAATGCCTCATTTCCATCTGACCATAATGATTGCAATGCCACTGAACATATTTCTAAACAAGTCAAAGTCACAAGTTATTCATTTTTATAATCCATGTAGACCTCTAGGTGCTGCAGCACTTTCCAGATTTATGGATAATATAGGTTGAATATCCTAATGTTTAGGAAATTAATAGTCACAGTGATCTTAGGGGTGATGATTTTACTGATAATAATGATAAATGCATTGAGAAGTTGATGGATGCACTTAACCTAGTGGAGGTTAATGATGATGCTCCTACCTAACAGATTTGATTCCGTAGTGATAAATTAAAGGTGACCTGCAAAGGTAAAGTATCAAATTCCATTAACTTTACCAATGCCCTCAATGCTATAGGCAGGCTACGAGGTGCACTGAGAGCCTTATTACCTAAAAAGTAACTGTATTTTTCTTGTTTCCTGAGGTATTCATCTTTGCTGCAGTTGGCTGACTTCCACTCCAAAGTATCTCAGATTGAGAAATAACTGTACCTCAGATATGATTGTAATGTAGCTATTGGTAAATGTTAACTTTTTAATGACAACCACTGAATGTGCTTATGGGACCTGATCTAAAACCCATTGAATGAAACCAATAGGCTCTGTATCAGACCTATAGCTCTCTGTCTGTGCTAGGACTTTGCTGTTCAGTTTCATTTGTAGTTTAAGGATTTTATTACATAATCAGGTCTCTTATTCTAATAATTTAAAATGTTCTCTACACAAATGACTAAATTAAAAGGCAGAATAATTCCTGGTTAGCAACTGACCAGTTCCTGGTTTCTCAAATGATTTTGGCTCTCTCTGGCCCCTTAAACTATATAGTACTAAGTTGCTAAGAGCTATAATCATGTGAACAACTGTAAAGAAAAAGATGGAGAAACAACATGGCCAAATTTGTCCTTGGCTCCGTCAATGAGAAAATGATAGAGAAAAGTCATTTTTTAAAGATCCTGTCGCATGGCTCATGGGACTGGAAAGGTATTTCAACTCTAGATTACCACTTTAAATGCAGCCCATACTGGTAATTACTAAGAATTACTATTGGTTGGCTGTTTAGTGACCTATGCAAAATAAGTTACAGATTTCAATCTAGTGCCTCGTGGTCAAGCGTCCACATTGTAAAAACCCGCATCACTTTTGGCACCAGGGAGGCCAAAGATTAAATAAACTACTGAGACTGCAAGACCCTCTCACCTCTTCACCTGGTCCTCCCATCTCAGGACTGAGGAACTGATGGGGCAGTGTGCAGAAGCTTCCACTCTCATTATCCACATTATGACTGGCCCGTGGATAAACACAGGACTTCAGTCATTATAGCTTTCAATCTGACACCTTTCACAAACATTAAATTAGCTTAATTTTTTAACAAATTGTATCTATCCTTTGTGCCCTGCATATATACTAGTCCCATTAAGAATTTAACATCCTACAGTAAGCTAATAGTATATTGCTAATAACTATTATAGTATATTACTGTAATATTCATATAGTATGAGCTGATCATGCTTCAACTGTTTTGTTACTTTTTATTCAATCAGTTCCCATTACAATATATACCTATGACTCCATGTTATATATATTTTGTGTTTCTCATATGTTCATTTTTAATTGTTTTAGATAAAATATTATGTACCGGTAATATGTGTTCTGTTATCTGTGTATGTAATTTGAATTAAATGGTTCTCCATCCCATACTGTTACCCCTCTGCTGCAATCCCTGACAGGTTAAATATTATCTGTCTCTCCTAAATTAGTAAAGACATAAGGTCCAGAATTTTCCATTTAGTCATTTCTCTTTCTTCACCCCATTTTATTTTTTGGTCACATAGCCAATTTTGTCCTCCCTCCTTCCTTTACTCTCTTTCAACAAGTGATTATTAGTAGAAAGCATGAGTTCCAAATCCCAGTTCATTAGCCCTAGTATTTCTGGCATCAAAAGTTAAGGAATGCTTTGTAGGTGGTTGACTTTTCTTAAGTTCAGAAACATTGACTTTACCTTGAATACTACTGACCTGTACATGTGTGAAGGAAGATTATAAGGGGTACTGTTTGTTTCTGAGACGACGTATGCTGTTTTAACCTCAGCATAGTTCTTCAACTCATCATGGCTTATTCAACTCACATTCATTGAAACTGACACAAAAGTTACAGGAAAATGTCTCCCAAACTGAATACCACATTTGTTGTTGTAAATAATACTCAAACCAAGCATGAGAGAAACTGAGTTTATTAAAGTGGGAACTTCTTTAAGGAAAATCAAAATTCTGCTGCTAATCCCAGGATTTTCATATGCATACATTTTTAAAAATTTTGATCCTGGAAAGTGTTTATGCAGTAAGTCACATTACTATTTTTGAAAGACCATTTTATTTGTAGGGTACCATATGTAAGCTCTGCAGTTTTGGAAATTATCTTTAACCCATCTATTTAAAGTGCTGATGAATCTTCTCTCTCTAATCAAGAAGTGCAGCTAAACTAATTACCCGCATTCTTTGGATGCATTATGGAAGGAGGTAGCCAAAAATTCTAAAAGCCTGTCTACAAACAATCCATGAAGAAAGAACCTGGCTGTCGATTCTGCATCTTTGTATCACTTTATTAAATACTGCTTGAGAACATTTGTATGACTGATTTCAGAGTAGTAGCCATGTTAGTCTGTATCCGCAAAAAGAATAGGAGTACTTGTGGCACTTTAAAGACTAACAAATGTATTATGCTACAATACATTTGTTAGCCTCTAAGGTGCCGCAAGTACTCCTATTTTATTTGTACGACTGGAATTTTGTCTGTGTGAATGTCTATGAAAAGTAATTTTTATCATTACTACCTAACTGTGATCTATAATCAGGAAACAAAGTTTGGGTGGGAGTGGAAGTAATTTATAATGGCTAGATCATTCCATCAGGGAAAAGAAACAATTTTCTGAAATGTAGAGTACTATTTTGAATGTTCCAACTTTGAACTCCCAATTCATATTTCAGATATGTTTGGGAAAAAAATTGTGAAACAATTTTAAGAACTAAATAAATGTATTTAAATCCACTTTCTTTGCAGCTATTCTGTAAACAGTAAAAAGCTAAAGTAATCCAATAAATTGTTTGTAACAAATAATTGTGGCACATTGCTCAGAAAAGGAAATGCCGGTTGATATCAAGATATGTAGGTAACAAATACAGCTGGTTGGAATTTTTCTATTAAACATTTTTTTTCATCATTTCCAAAATGGTTTGTGAAGGAGGGTTGGTTTTGACTAATCTCCTGATGCAAGATTTTTTTAACAAGGTTTGAAATTGTTGAAATGCTTTATTTTGAGATTTTCAAAATGAAAAAATTCTGTATTTCCAACTTTTTGTATAGCAATGTAAGCTGATTAGACTAAAAAAGGTTAAGAATTAGAAAGACGGTCAAAACTGAAACTAAATGTTCCAAAACTATCAAAATGAAATGCTTTCATTGGCCTTAACTGACTTTTTTTTTGTTTGGTTTGCAATGTTTTTCAAGTTTTTGACTGTCCCGCTTAATGACAGGAAAAATGTTGAAACTCTCAGAAATAATCATTGGACAGAACTGTTTCCCACTCACTCTAGTAATAACTTAAACTGTATCACTAATGTAAAAAAATGACAGTATCAGTATATCTTCAAAGCAAACATTAAAAGCCATATTGTTCCTGGCACATTGTGGGTGTGCAAGAAAAGGGAGAGGGCACAAAGAGTCTTCTCTTCGCTTCCCACACCTTGTACTCCTGTGCAAGAACCTACCATACTAAGGCAGGAGAGGGCAAGCCAGAGCTGGTGCTAGGCAGAAGCAGACTAAGCAATTGTGTAAAGCCCTGAGCAGCTGAAGGGGGTCCTCTATTTGCATTTTATTATGTGTTGTGGGGGCAAGGGCAAAAATATTCCTGCTTAAGGCCCCCAGTGGGCTAGCACCACCTCTGAGGAAAGTAATAAGCATGGCTTTTCCTGTGAGATGGTTAGTCTTTCCAAATAAGGTAGGAGTATGTCCCTGTCTCCCACTAACCACCTCATTCAGAAGAAGTGGCAGGACATAGCAATGATCCATTTCAAGAGAGTGATGAGGTTCTGGCTGAAGAAGTTGTTCATGCAGAGACCTTCAAGGAGTTCTGACTGCATCAGCAAATATTTCCTCTGTTAATTGGCACTTCCACATTCTCTCCCTATCAGTATAGGGGTGTGCCTAAAAGATAGAACCTAACTCTAATTTATTGACATTCTCAGCACCCTGTACAATATATAAATATGATTATACCCATTTTACAATTCTGGATACTCAGGCAGAGAAATTTGTGCACTTAGCCCCATCCAAATCCAAACTCTTCATGACCTTCTCTTCTATTTCTATGCCTCTCAGGTCCTTGAAACCCATCAAAGTCATCCAGTGCAGGCAACCCAAGGTCACAATCATCCAACGATATTTTTATCAAATCAATCCTTCATAAAGATTTAAATTTACAAAAACATTATTGAACAAATAAGAAGCAGCATCTGCTTTAGTAATTGCTTAACCATATATTGAAATTTTGCAAACTTGTTTCCTTTGATTTAATAGATTCATACCCTGCCAGAAATGGAATTTTTATTTATTTAATTTCTCTTGTACAAAGAGCGAAGAAGAAGAAGAAGAAGAAGAAGGCTGCAAAGCCTTAAAGGCTAAAAAAAAAAAAACAAAAAAAAAAACCCCAAAACATCCCCAAATAGGATTTTCATTAGTAGATAGAAAACACCTTCAAGCCCTAACTCAGCAGCCCATTAAAACATTATCACTGTGGCATATTCAATACATACAAAGTACAGTATTCAAGAGGCCTCAATGCTGGATATGTTTAATAGCCCAAGCAATTAAGATGAGAACAGTCAAACTTTCAGTCTCCTTTGTGCTCCCCCTCCCTCACTCCTCAGCCTGCTCTTTGTCAGACTGGTCCCCGGGCATAAGTTACAGCAAGGGACTAATGTGATAGGTTGGTATTGCTGGGGTTTGCCTTCTTTTTTCATGACCAAAGAGGCTGGTAGGAGCAGGTTTGTCTTGCTAGTGTGGCAAATTGCTGGCACTACTATGATGGGTCTCGCATTTTCTCTTTTTTTTGGGGGGGGGGGTTCAGGGCACCATTTCTTGCCCCTGAACTGGGCATATTAACTGCCTCACTAGTGTCCTAGAAGAGGGGAGAGGAGAGGGAGGGACCCAGGCCCACACTCTACTCCAGGTCCCAGCCCAGGGGCCCTAGGGATAGCGGTAAACCAGTTGAACTAGTGGTTCCTTCCCCTAGGCTACTTCCCTCTCCTGCCCTTCAGCTTGTGGGGGACTTCCTGCCCTCCCTCTGCACAAGCCAGGTGCCCCTTTACCAAGAGTCTTGGCTTTCTTAGCTCACTGCAGCACTTCTCCAAACTGCTCTCTGCTCCAACACCTCAACATGTCTGATTGAAGCAGGGGGGTTTTATCAAGTGACTGGCTTCAGGTGCTCTAATTGGCTTCAGGTGCTTTAATTAATCTATAGCAAACTTTCTTCCCTCGACAGAGAATAAGACTCCCTTCTAACCCTCTCCTGCTGCCCTCTGGCCATGCTGTATCACACTAGGTACTATCCAGAGTTGATTTTAAACATACTTGCCATCCATCCTTAGTTTTAGTATATATTTAGCAATAACATTCTATAGAAACATGTGAGTCATTTTTAAGGGAACAGAATTTTAAGACTGAACTGTGAATAAATCTCTCTCTTTTTATCTGGCTCTGGCTTCCTTTCTGCCCTAATGATGTTTTTGTTTATTGATGTTATTATTTGTTTTTATATCACTCAGTGGCATTTATTTTAGCTGTGGTGCTGATTTAGTTTTCTATATAGGTGTTATGTCAGGAGGAAGCATGAGCTTTTGGTCTGTGCTACCCACATCATTGGGTCCACGTGGTTTCTTTTTTGTTAGGACCTTGACATTTGATATTTCTAGAGGCCTCTGCCAATCTACAAAACAATCTGGAAAGCTGAGTGGGAATAATTAAGAGGCATCTTCAGTGTAGTTTAGATCTAATTAGAGTGCACACTTTCACGTTTATATACTCTACAGCCATCAGGAACTAGTTCTGGGGATGTCACAAACTGTTCCATGCAGTATGATTAAGGGGCATGCTGGTCTCCACTCTCGTGAGCCATTGCTAGGGAACCTTCAACTCCATTTCCTCATCCTATGCACAAGCAAAGCCAGAATTTAGCCATAGCATCTGACAGAGTGTACTTGTCAGATGATAAAGACCTTTTTACTGTTCTGTTTTTAGAGACATGTGCCAATCACTCAGGCATATATGTTACTATAGTTGAACAAAAAAACATGTGATGATTACAGCTGAATTAGATATGAACCTGCATGCTTCTCGAGTCTCTTACCACTACTTATCAATCTTTCTTACATACCTCACCAAGTCTCCAGCATCTTCTGTTTTCCTGCTTCCCGGTAATATTCTATGGCCATTGCTGCCCTGTTGTGTATCTTTGTGTCTTGTCATTCCATGTTTTCATGTAATTAAATGCATGTATCTGAATCTAATTAGTGTGGACATGTGTTTGGAAGGCTTACTCTAGTAATGGCTTGCAGGTTGGTGTAAAAAGCGCTAGCCTCTTGTGCATGTTTCTTTTTGACATATCTGTTACAAATTGCAGTGGTGGATTTTAATTAACTTTATTTTTTTTTCATTGCATAATTGAGATGGTTAATGAATTCATCTTAAACAGGAGAAAAATGTTCTGTGGCACCTTATAGACTAACAGACATATTGGAGCATGAGCTTTTGTAGGTGAATACCCACTTCGTCGGATGTATGTAGTGGAAATTTCCAGAGGCAGGTATATATATATGTGTATATATATGCAAGCAAGAATCATGCTAGAGATAACGAGGTTAGTTCAACCAGGAAGGATGAGACTCTCTTCTAGCAGTTGAGGTGTGAAAACCAAGGGAGGAGAAACTGCTTTTGTAGTTGTCTAGCCATTCACAGTCTTTGTTTAATCCTGAGCTGATGGTGTCAAATTTGCAGATGAACTGAAGCTCAGCAGTTTCTCGCCAAAGTCTGGTCCTGAAGTTTTTTTGCTGCAGGATGGCTACCTTAAATCTGCTATTGTGTGTCCAGGGAGATTGAAGTGTTCTCATACAGGTTTTTGTATATTGCCATTCCTAATATCTGATTTGTGTCCATCCTTTTAAATAGGGACTGTCCAGTTTGGACAATGTACATAGCAGAGGGGCATTGCTGACATATGATAGCTTGCAGGTGAATGAGCTGGTGATGGTGTGGCTGATCTGGTTAGGTCCTGTGATGGTGTCACTGGTGTAGATATGTGGGCAGAGTTGGCATTGAGGTTTGTTGCATGGATTGGTTCCTGAGTTAGAGTTACTATGGTGCGGTGTGCAGTTATTGGTGAGAATATGCTTCAGGTTGGCAGGTTGTCTGTGGACAAGGACTGGTCTGCCACCCAAGGCCTGTGAAAGTGTGGGATCATTGTCCAGGATGCGTTGTAGATCCCTGATGATCCGTTGGAGGGATTTTAATTGGGGACTGTATGTGATGGCCAGTGGAGTTCTAAACAAAATCTCTTGAATTCTCTAAATCCAGAGGCAAGACTAGCCTTTGTATCTTGTTAACCAATAAACCACCAGACACCGATCACTTCTAAAAGGTGCTGGCTGACTGGCTGTGAACGTGTGTGTGCCTATCTTTGAGCTGGATGTGGACTTAAGAAATACAAAACTGTCCCCTATCTTGGTCAGACCATTGTCTCCTCCAAGTGTAAGAAGTTTGCTCCAGCACAAATTGCCTTGAGTGCATCATGCCAGTGCTTCTCTACCTGCCTTGATATGAGAAGCCTTCCATGGGTTACTTGAGAGGTAGACTCACCTACTGCAACCATGACCTGCCACTGGAGATTTCTTTCACTGAAGGATGAAACTGTTTACCAGAAGTGAAAGTTTATGAGTGCAGGAGGAAGACCTTTTACAGGAAATGAACCAAGACTATGAAATTTACTCTCATAAGAGATTAAAAAAAAAAACTTCACTGCATTAAGAATAAAAGAAAAACTAATTTGTTCTGCTTACCTTTTACTCAGATCATTCTTCTCACAGACATTGACACAGCTAAGAAAAAAAAGCAGATAAAAAAAAATCCTAACAAGCTAATCAGGTAACTTAATCCCACCTCTGAGTAGAAAGATAGAGCGAGAAATGGCTAATGTTATTTCTTTTTAAATTCTTGAGAGGCATTCAGATGCCATGGTATGTGCACTATCTAAGAACCTATATATAGGTATAAATACTTAGAACCAATGGGCCAGATCCTTAGTTGGTATAAATTGGTGGTGAACCGTTTAATCCAATGAAGCTATTCCTATTTATACTATCTGGGGATCTGACTCATTGTTTGAGGAATGTTAAAAATGGTGTGCACATTTTCTTCAGTGCAGGACTTTCTTATCAGTTTGATTACACTGCAATATTAATATGAAACAATGCCACTTGCATCGTGGAAGTGCTATTATACCTTTACAATAATATTTACACAAAAATAAAACGTTTAATTTTATGGGAAGGAATATATCTGAGCAAAATGAAGTATAGAATAGGGGTTTTCTCGCACAAAATAAAAACAAAACAAGCAATGTAATAGTAATGTAACAGTGGGATAAGTCTAGCTTGTAGTCTGATCTGGCTACAGAAAATTTCAGTTGAGAATATTGCATCTGTCAAAGTACATTTCATTTCAAGCAATTAATCAAGTTGACTGTTCAGAGAGTTTTTGGGAATGTTCATTATTTCAGCTATTAATTTTTAAAAGCAGCAAATGTTGCAAGTCAACAGCATCCATAAAAATTGATTTATTGTGCAATTACTCCATGCTATTGGAAGCAAAGAGCAGGTTTTGTATATGCAGAACTTCCCCTTTCCAAGGCACCTACCACATGTCAATTTTATAAAGTAAATTATTTAGTTGAAAGAAACATAATCCTTTTTGAATTGGTGTTACATTGATTTGAATGGGTAGGAACTGACCACTTCAAGGAAATGCAAATTTAGCATGAAAGAGAATTAGAAGCAGAGGCCATTACATAGCGGTATAATCACAGAAATGCAATCTAAACCGCAATGCTATCTCCAGAAAGCACTGTTAGGATACCTCGCTACTGTAGGTATTGGTGCCGTACTCTGGGTCCCAACTTTATTGAAGTCTATTATAGACTTGTTCTTTGTAATGTGCATTTGATGTTTTTAAGCGTCACCTCCCACAGAGAAAACTATAACACAGTTTGTGACTTGGCTAGAGAAGCTTCCTTTGGGAAGCTGGCTTAGTAGAGCTGCTGGCCACAAACCATGAGGGTCCTCTTTGAATCTTGTCTGAGGGAGAGTAAAAGTCTCTTTCACTTAAATATTGGCTCTTATCATACACAGAAATTCATGGTGGCTAAACGGCAACCTTCAGGGCCGATATGATCTACAGAATGCTACAATACAACCTTTTAACACTGAGCATCCTGTGGAGAATTTCAGGACCTAGTATGAGATGCTCTGTCTCTACAATATGGGTCAAATCCTAGCACCATTTAAGCCAATAGAAATTTTGCCATTGATTTCAATGGGGCCAGGAATTCATGCATATTGTGGTGATGTATTGCACACTGGACCCAAAGTCTTCATAGCTAGCATTTCCATATTGAAAATGAGGGATGATGCAGCAACCGGCTACTTTATGCAAATTAGGCTCAATACATAGATTCCTGGCACTGGCAACTTACCTAGAAAGACAAAGTAGGTGAGATCATATCTTTTTTGGATCAAATTTTTATTGGACAAGCTCTCACCCACAGAAGTTGGTTCCATAAAAGACATTACCTCATCCACCTTATCTTTCTAACATCCTGAGAAACGACAAAGCTACAATTATGCGGCATACAATTTATTTACCTGTAATAATTTCTTAGTATAACATAAAAACTCCGTGTTTCTATGTATCCAGAGGTAAAAGAAGGAAAAATACTATATTTTTCTTACCACAGAAAAGTGAACCAAGAGACATCCTGCCAATGGCCTTTCTAAAAGGGCTTTGGGGGAAATACAGATGTGCAATTCAGCTCACTGAACCCTCAGGTCTCCAGAAAAAAATAATTTTAATAATATTAGACACAGACATAGACATGATTAGTTCCTTGGGGCTGAAATACTTGCTGGCTTTGGGGGAAGACTTTGCATGAAAATGCCCATTGTTATGATAGAGAATTGTCATGTTGCCTTGGAGAACTACATATCTCATATAACTGTATGTTTAGAATGTTGGATCTAGAATCTAGTTCTATACTTATATGATACAAAAGGAGAGAAAGGGAGAGGAAAAACTGTGCAGCCTTTTTTTAAATGTTTGTCCACTTGATAGTTTTGTTCAGGGACATATTAAATCTCCTTGGCATGTTGTGCCTGAAGTATTGTCCAGATTATGAAAGAATAACATTGCACTTGGAATGGTTGGAAGGGCTCAGAATGCATTGAGACATTATTTGTTTTGCAAAATCCTTTTATATTCCATATCTAAATATTCCTTCGATATAAAAAGATACGAGTGCTCTTTTTGTGTGTGGTTTTAGGGAAGAAAAATAGTTTACAATGCCATTTCCCAAGCACTTCTGTGGGAGAGATCCATGCACAAAATCCCATAAAGAAAACAAGAATTTTGTGTATAAGTTTCCCACGCAATATTTTTACTTTTTATTAACTTTTTATTAATAACATAAAGCCTCTAAAAACCAGAGAATTTATGCTGTGTTATAAGACCTTTATAGAACTAATTATATGTCTTAGCTTCAGACTTCTATATAACTTTTGGGTGGGCATTCAAAGACACCAAAACACACCTATAGGGGGTTTATACAGTAAGTAATAAGTGGCAAGTCCCCTGTTGGGATTTTGTGCTTATCATTATCATTTTGGTCTTGAAAATATTCAAGCTAGTAATGATTTTTATGCTACCTGCTGTGTGAGATTTCAGCTTCAATGTAACATTTAATAAAGCACTATCAGCAAAGTTCAGTGGAGCTGTATTGATAAGACTTGTGTTTAAGAAGTCATTGCAAGAGTTAGCTATGATGGTTGTGGAACACAAACACTAGAAATAATGAAATAAAAACAAGATACATGATATGCAGAGATAAAATGTCACTGAAACTAATGAAGAAAAATAATGGCAAAGGGGAAAAAATGTAGAAACAGAGAATGCAAACAAATAAAGGAATTACAAAGAAGAAAGACAAATAGTGTGAGCAAACCAAGAAATGAATAGCAAATAATAAATTAATAACAAATAATGAACAACAACAAACTAGACTTCAAAAGTAATAAAAAAGATAGAAGGGGGAAGAGTGTCTCATTGGTTGAGTAGATTAGTGCCCTAGCCTTCTAAGATAAAAATTCAGATCACTCTCATAGGTGAAAATTAGTTAAATTGTCTAATTTTCATCCTCAATTTTCCACATCACAAGAAAAACACCTCACATTTTAGCACATATGATAGTCTTTACTCAAGAGAGGCCCAGGGCTTTAAATTCTGGAGTGATTTGCTGGTTAGGATAGAGCAGGGGTTGGCAACCTTTCAGAAGTGGTGTGCCGAGTCTTCATTCATTCACTCTAATTTAAGGTTTTGTGTACCAGTAATAAATTTTAATGTTCTTAGAAGGTCTCTTTCTATAAGTCTATAATATATAACTAAACAATTGTTGTATGTAAAGTAAATAAAGTTTTTAAAATGTTTAAGAAGCTTCATTTAAAATTAAATAAAATGCAAAGTCCCCCGTACCAGTGGTCAGGTCCCAGGCAGTGTGAATGCCATTGAAAATCAGCTCGCGTGCCAACTTCGGCACCCGTGCCATAGGTTGCCTACCCCTGGGGTAGAGATTCATGAACCGAGCTACACAGGGAAGCATGTGCAGTGCCAGCCCATGCTACTATGCTTGTCTCATGAAAACTAAATTAACTCACAAATTAAGGGCCTTATCCAAAATTCATGGGAGTCTTTTCATTGACTTCAGTCGTCATCAATGAGCTTTGGATTGGGACCTAGATAGGAAAGAGAGAGAGAGAGACTATATGACTGAACAAATACAAACCATGTGTTTTCTTTTGTGTAAGTAACTATTTCCTGCTATGCAAGATAGACGTCGGAAGAGACTTTCAGTTACAGAGGATGACAAAAACCTTGATATAGAATGATTTTCCATCAGAGAATGCAAAGCTGTCTAAATCAAAATGCTTCATGAAATTGTGTCAATGCTGATGAAATTTTGTTTTGGTAATAAAAGAAAAAAGTTCTGGCAATGTCAAAATAGAACAGCTCTGACGTTTTCAGAATGGAACATTTTGATTTGATGCTGGTTTATAATATATAGATATAGATATATAAAGTTGAAGTAGAAATGACACATTTCTGTTTTTATCAAAACAAAATGTTTCGATCCATCTGAAATGAATTTATTTCAGAATTTTATTTCTCAGATAATTTCAAAATGTAGGAGTTTTGTTCTGATTTAGAATGAAACAAAATTTTGAAATCTCAGAATCTTTCTCAAAATGAAATTTCCATCCTCCACACAGCTTTACTTCTAGTACTGTATGGTATTTTAAGGGTCTATCTACAAACCAAAATTCTTCAGCAAGTCTCAGAGCCTAGGTCTACTGACTGGGGCTTGTGCTACAGCACTAAAAATAGCCATGTCAATGTTCCCGCTTGGTCTCTGAAACCCACCCCTGGCTTCAGATATACCCTCACACTGTAGTGATTGAGAATGAGCATTTAGGTAGAGCATCAGAAAAAAGATAATGTTGCTGCTACACTGTACTGCATTAGCTCTGTACAGCATTCTGCCATGGGCAAAACCTGGGGGCTCTCACATAGATGCACAAATGAAATGAAAAAAGCATGTTTCCACTTGACAGGGGGAAAGGCAGTGAAGAGTCCAGCAGTGTAACTCGCTACCACCTGAGTGATATAGTGTAATGCTAAGCAGGGGCTCTCCACTGCTCGTACTGCAGGAGGAATTTGGTGGAGCCTGTGATTTGTATATCAGCTGGTTCAAAACCCCATATAGCCAAGAATAGCAAGCCACTTCCATACCCCAGATTATTGTCCTCATCTGTGCTGGTACACACAGGAAGAATGGCACTGAAGATTTTGACTAAGGAAACAATTTTAATAGGCAGCAAGTTTAAAACAAACAAAAGGAAGTATTTATTCACACAACACACTGTCAACCTGTGGAACTCATTGCCGGAGGATGTTGTGAAGGCCAATACTATAACAGAGTCAAAAAAATAACTAGATAAGTTCATGAAGCACAGGTCCCTCAATGGCTGTTAGCCAAGATGGGCAGGGATGGTTTCCCTAGCCTCTGTTTCCCAGAAGCTTGTAAATCAGCGACATGGGATGGATCACTTGATGATTACTATTCCGTTCATTCCCTCTGAAGCACCTGACATTGGCCATGGTTGGAAGACAGGATACTGGGCTAGATGAACCATTGGTCTGACCCAGTATGGCTGTTCTTATGACTTTCGACTCCAGGCCATTGCCTCACAGAGTGAAACCCTTTAACTTAGGCTGTGAGCCACTTCCCAGGAATTGTCTCTGTGTACTTAAATAAAACCTCTGCCTTAGCTACAAAACCCTCTTTTTGTAAGCCATGGATTTTAGAGTCAGACAACAATGGCAGTGCCAGCTGTCACCATCTTAAAAAAAACAGAGTATGTCTATATTGCAATCATGGGGAGTTATGCAGCTTGTGTAGACATACCCAAGCTAACTTTGATCTAGCTAGCTCAGGTACCAGATCGGTGAAGCTGCTACAGCATAGACTTCAGCATGAGCTGTACAAGTCTTCCTGGAGCCCTGGGTAGTTACTTAGGTACCTAGCTCATGCTGAAGCCCATACTGCTATGGCTTCACTTCTCTGCTATTGAAGCAAGATAGATTAAAGCTATCTCAGGTATGTCTCTGTGATTGCAGTGTTAACATATTCACTGTATGGGAGCCAGACCACTAAAATTTAGAAGTGTGACAGATCCAGCAATTTATCAAAATATACTTGAAAGATCTTACTGTCAGAGCCTTTGGGGAAAAAGCAAAGCACAGACACTGGTCTTTTAGGCAGTCCGGTTTCCTAAGAATATTACAGTGTTAGGCAGGGAACTGTGCAGCCTTCAAATCCCCGGTCAGGGAAAAGTGGGTCACTGCCCAAGAAAGGTGACATCTGGGAGCTGGGAGCCTAGAATGGGTGAGCTTGGTGGACCACAGAGGGGGAGTACAAGTGCTATCACCCTGAACTATGACTAATAGGACTGCAGTTGCTACAAAAAGGGACTAGATAACCTTCAGCGTTCTCTTTCTAGACTGTTAACTAGTCAGCCACCTTTGGATGATGGACAGACATGTTTAAAAAACCAAAGAGGGCTAATCCTCTGATCACACAGGAAAGGACAAGAGGCTTGAAGTTGAACAACAGGGATTGGCAACCTTTGGCATGCGGCCTGGGCCGGTTTGATTACCTGCCACATCCGCAGGTTTGGCCGATTGCAGCTCCCACTGGCCGTGGTTTGCTGCTCCAGGCCAATGGGGGCGACAGGAAGGGTTGCCAGCACACCCCTCAACCCGCACTGCTTCCCGCAGCCCCCATTGGCCTGGAGCGGCAAACGGCGGCCAGTGGGAGCCGTGATCGGCCGAACCTGCGGAAGCGGCAGGTAAACAAACTGGCCTGGCCTGCCAGGGTGCTTACATGGAGGGACACTTAGATCCTCTGTATGGTTCCAATCGTTCCAAACATCCTTGTTAGGCATCACAGTTCAACTTCTGTGTTTTTAGCTTATAGTTTGAAAAGGCAGGGGAGGTAGGAGGAAAGAGACTCTGTTCTAAATCAGAATTGTCCCTGCCCCTAACTTTTTTTTTCTTTTTTTCCAGAAGGAGCTTGTAAGATGTGTTCAAAATATATATTGTATGAAATTATATGGTGAATCATGTTAGAGTTTTGGGGGTAAATCTTCAGCTATTGTGAATTGCTGAACCAAGAAGAGAAGCTGTCCCCTTAAATCCACATTTAGAAGTTCCAAGAACTGGGACTTAGAAAGGCTAGGGACTGAATAGCCTTTTATTGTAGTGAACCTCACGAAGTTCTGAGAAAAATGTACATAGGTTTGAGTGCTTCTGCAAATCTAACACTAATTATCCCCACTGTTTTGTTCTGCAGAACTGGCCTCCAAATCCCAGGAGAACAGGTATTCCTGATGTTATTGGTTTCCAGTTGGACCAGAAATATTGGGCCAAACTCAAGCCTGACATAAGCAGGCACAACTCCTGTAATTTCATTGGCTTAAGCCAAAACTGGATATGGTTCATGGTGAGAACAAGCTTGATGTTCAATAAAGTATTAGTGTGCAATACCAAAATCAAATTTAAGTAAACTAGGTTGGGCTTTCAAAAAGGTTTAATTTTGGAACAAGCTAACCCTTTATTTTAAGAGTTCTCTGTATATTATATAAAACATATAATAAAACTCTGACCCATGGCTGTAAACTAGCCAAAGAGAAGCCTGGGTTGTTGGCATCAATACCATACAAACATCCTGAAACCAGCAAGGAAATTAATTACAAATGTCTATAAAAACTAGGCCAGACAAACCTAGTCTAGATCATTCCATGCTCAAAAATGCCTACAGATTTTGGGATAAGCAGAATTTTTCTCGGTGTAATACCATGGAAGTAACTGGAGATATGCTGGGGAAGTGGCCTCCTGAATATAAATCCAGAGTAACTCCATTGACTTTAATGATGTTGCTCTGGATTAACTGCTATGATTCTGACTGCAATGCACTTGAGATCCCTTTTAAATGGGGCGAGGGGTTCCCAACCACAGGGACAAGGGACAGAAAGATAAAACAGCTTGAGGCCCAGTTATTTTTCCAGGGAAAATTCTGCAAATCTGGTTGGGGAGAATATGCCTTTCCATTTCCACTATCTCCACCCATACTGCCTATCACTCCCACTGAGCCTGCACACCTGCCCTGCCATTCCCTACTGGTGGGAACAGGCCCAGGAGCTGCGCCAGGGTTTTTGGCGCCCTAGGCAGGGGTCCTTCCACGCTCCCGGTTGTTGGTGGCAATTCTGTGGCGGGGGAGGGTCTTTCTGCTCTCCCGGTCTTCAGGGCACTTCGGTGGCAAGTCCCGGAGCGAGTGAAGGACCCGCCTCAGAATTGCTGCCGCTGACCCAGAGAGTGGAAGGACCCCCTGCTGCCAAATTGCCTCCGAGGTCGGCAAAATGCCACCCTCCCAAATCCTGGTGCCCTAGGTCGCCTAAATGGAAGCACCGGCCCTGGACAGGCCTCTGTGGGGTCCAGGGGAACATGGAAGAGATGCTGTCATGGAGCAGGGAAAGAAAGATATGAACAAGGAAGGTCCTTCAGTGCATGCATGGGGATATGATTGGCCCCAAAATTTCACCAATATCATGAATTAATGTTTACTTTTTCTTTTAAATATTGATTGCCATCTACTTGATATTTTGAAAATCTTTAACCTTTATTTTTTCCTAAATTGAACTGGATCCAAATTACTCCAGAGACCTCATAAACATTATTGATAAGAAGAAAGTAGAATCTGAAATGAATATCCTGCTTTAAATTATTTTCTTTTTTTGTGTGGCTCTGGATGCATCAAAATGACCCTGTGCCATATTCAATTAATGTCCTCATTACAACCCTCATAAATGAAAAGAGTCAAAAACTCACAGGGGAACTGTAATGGTAATGTGTCCTGAGAGATATTCATTTGGCCCCAGCTGTCCATTTTATTCTAAGTGCTAAATGTTTCAATATACATAGACTATCATTTACATAGCAAGTGGCTGTGCAAGATGAATTATTTATTTTGTGACAAATATCTAATACCCAATGTACTGTCAAATACAAAGAACTTCCTTATTTGACCCCCATGTGTAAATTTACATTAAAGAATTCATTAGCTTTGCATATGAGTCACATTGAAGTTATGTGCAGATATCTGTCAGTAGAACTGCAGCTTACCTCAGGTTTGATTACTATTTGCTGTTTTGCGGTACCTGTATAGGAAGAAACCTGCTTTTTCAGTTGCAAGAAATAGAACCCGATATTGTATGTAAAGGCTGCACATTTTGATGTGAAAGAGTAGGTGAGCTGGAAAGACAAACTAAAATTTTCATTAAAATGTTATGAAAGTCAGAAATCAGCACATGAGACATAATAAATGAGACCAGGATTTTCAACCTCTTGAAGAGCAAAGATCAGGAGATATACCACTGGAGATCAACAAGGTAATGAAATTCATGCTGTTTTCCCCGGGTACTAGGTCACCTGATCTTATGTAGCAAGCTTCATGTTTACATTCAAAAAAAGCTAAAGAAATCTGCTTAAATAAGAAATGGCATCATTTCACATTTACTGTTTCTTGCATGACATGCAATTGTGTTCATCCTCACAGGTTTCACATTAATCTTTGATATCATCTCTCTCTCCTTCTCCATGGAATATGGATATTATAGTAACCATTTTCTTATCCTTAGAGATATTGGTACTTCTCTACAAATTTAAGTGCCTCTGAAAGTGACAGTGTTCTTACTTAAAAACCTTAGTGGGGCAGATATGTTGCTAGATACCCCACCAATTACTTGCCATGTGTGAGGCTTTTCATTGCAATGAATACCTGTGTAGCAGAGTGGGTCTCTGCTCCGGCCCAGAAGAGGTTAAAACAGCCCTGGATAAGGGCTGGGGCTGGAGAAAGCCGCCTTTTGGGCTGGACTGATTGGGGAAGTGGCAGCAGCTGGGGCCATGCCCCAAACTGAGCAACAGGCCCTTATATAAGGGCAGAGAAGCCAGGAGCCCAGACAGTCTCTCTCTGTGTTCAGAGAGAGAAGGGCCTGGCTGCAGGGAACCAAATAAGATACCTAGGGTGAAGCAGGGCTGGGGAAAGGCAGAGGAGCTGGGGAGCTCCTGCCTGGAAAGCCCCAGGCTGCAGCCTAGTAGAAGGCTAAGAGGTACTAGGGGTTGCAGGGTGCAACCCAGGGGTAGGCCAAGGCAGCAGGTCCAACTCCCTTTGCTGATGATGAGAGGCTAATACTGCAGTCTGCCCCAGGGCGTGGGGCTAGCTAATGACTGGGCAGTTGCCAAGACACTGAGGCAAAGTGGGGATGAGGGGGGTTCCCAGGGAGGGGAAACCCCTAAAAAAGAGGAAGGGGTTACTGCCAGGGGGAAGAACCCCACATAAAAGGGGCACTGGGGTCCAGGGAGGGACATGGGGCCAGTAGCCGAAAGGCGGATCACTGGCCTGCAGAGGGTGCTCTGAGCTGGAATTTGAGCTAATTCCCAGGACGACCAGTAGAAGGCGCCGTGGGGGTGACTGATGCCTGGTTGCACATGATGAAGGTATTGTAAAAAGAACCAGACTAGACTAGATTAGACTAGACTAGAATTGGCCATCACTGCTTTAATATCTCCAAGGTAGATGAGATTTTGAGGCTAGAAATGTTAAATCTCCCATTCAAAGGGCTATGAGGTTTGGTTTGGTCTGTTGAAGCACCACAAATTTCAATGCTTAGCTGTACATCTTAGGACTGTAAAAATGGTCTGGAAATCTCACAAAAAAGGCCTTTATGTAAATTTTCATAGAATCATAGAAGATTAGGGTTGAAAGAGACCTCAGGAGGTCATCTAGTCCAACCCACTGCTCAAAGCAGAACCAACACCTACTAAATCATCGTAGCCAGGGCTTTGTTAAGCTGGGCCTTAAAAACCTCTAAGGATAGAGATTCCACCACCTCCCTAATGGTATGTCTACACTACAGGTTTATTCTGATTTTACAGAAACCATTTTTTGGAAACAGATTGTATAAAGTTGAGTGCACTCAGCCACATTAAATACATTAATTCGGCGGTGTGCGTCCATATACCGAGGCTAGCGTCGATCTCCAGAGTGTTGCAGTGTGGATAGCTATCCCATAGTTCCCGCAGTCTCCCCCACCCATTGGAATTCTGGGTTGAGATCCCAATGCACGATGGGGCAAAAACCTGTTGCAGGTGATTCTGGGTAAATGTCGTCAGTCAATCCTCCCTCCGTGAAAGCAACGGCAGACAATCATTTCTCGCCCCTTTCCCTGGCAGATGCCATAGCATGGCAACCATGGAGCCCATTTAGCCTTTTTTCACTCTCATCGTATGTGTACTGGATGCTGCTGACACGCGGTACTGCAGTGCTACACAGCAGCATTCACTTGCCTTTGCAAGGTAGCAGAGATGGTTACCAGCCCTATTGCACCGTTTTCTGCTTTGGAAATTAGTAGTGACGGTTACCAATCCTATTGTACCGTCTGCTGCTGTCATGGGTGCTCCTGGCTGGCCTCGGTGAGGTCAGCCAGGGGCTCATGGACAAAAATGGGAATGACTCCCCAGGTCATTCACTTCTTTAAGTTTTGTCTAATGGAGAGTCAGTCCTGCCTAGAATATCAGGCAAGCTTATTAAAGAACCAGAGAGGCAAATGGCCGCTCTGGGTCAGAGTCCCAGACATCCCGCAGAAATGATGAGTTGCATGCCATTCTAGGGGATGCCCCTGCAACAACCTCACCCGTTGCTTCTCTCCTCCCCCACCCCTCCTGGGCTACTGTGGCAGTTATTCCCCCATTTGTGTGATGAAGTTTATAAAGAATGCATGAATAAGAAAAAACACTGACTTTATCGCCTCTGAAAGCAGAGATAAAAGGCGGGAGGAGGGGAAAGGCAGCCTCCAGCTGCTATGATATTCCAGGCAGGACTGAATCTCCATTAGACAAGGTTTAAAGAAGGGAATGACTGGGAATCATTCCCATTTTTGCCCAGGTGCCCCCGGCCAACCTCACCGAGGCCATCCAGGAGCACTCACAGGATGATGATGATGGATACCAGTCATACTGCCATCAGGAAAGGAAGGGAGTGCTGCTGTGTAGCGCTGCAGCACCGCGTCTGTCAGCAGCATCCAGTAGACATACGGTGACATTGAAAAAAAGGCAAGAAATGATTGTTTCCCTTTTCTTTCATGGAGTGGGTGGAGGTGGAGGCTGACGACATATACCCTGAACCATGCGCGACAATGTTTTTGACCCTTCAGGCATTGGGAGCTCAGCCAAGAATGCAAATGGTTTTCAGAGAGTGCGGGAACTGTGGGATAGCTAGAGTCCTCAATCTCACCTCCCTCCCTTTGTGAGCATCCATTTGATTCTTTGGCTTTCTGTTACACTTGTCTCATCTCCTTCACACAGAACTGTGTTGAGTCCCTATTGTGGCCTCTGTCTATCATAGCCTTGGAGATTTTTCCAAATGCTTTGGCATTTTGTCATTTGGAACGGAGTTCTGATAGACCAGATTCATCTCCCCATACAGAGATCAACTTCAGTATCTCCTGTACGGTCTATGCTGGAGCTTTTTTGGGGTTCCTGGACTCCATGGTCACCCATGCTGATCGGCGCTCCACGCTGGGCAAACAGGAAATGAAATTCAAAAGTTCGTGTGGCTTTTCCTGTCTACCTGGCCAGTGCATCCGAGTTCAGATTGCTGTCCAGTGCAGTCATAATGGTGCACTGTGGGACAGCGCCCAGAGGTCAATACCGTCGAATTGCGGCCACACTAACCCTAATCCGAAATGGCAATACCAATTTCAGTGCTACTCCCGTCGTCGGGGAGGAGTACGGATATCATTAAGAGCCCTTTATATCACTATAAAGGGCTTCTTTGTGTGGACGGGTGCAGGGTTAATGCGATTTAATGCTGCTAAATTCGATATAAACTCATAGTGTAGACCAGGCCTAGGTAACCTATTCCAGTGCTTCACCATCCTCCTAGTGAAACAGTGTTTCCTAATATCGAACCTAGACCTCCCCCACTGCAACTTGAGACCATAGTTCCTTGTTTTGTCATCTGCCACCGCTGAGAACAGCCGAGCTCCATCCTCTTTGGGACCTCACTTCAGGTAGTTGAGGCTGCTATCAAATCCCCCCTCACTCTTCTCTTCTGCAGACTAAACAAGCTCAGTTCCCTCAGCCTCTCCTCATAAGTCAAGTGCCCCAGTCCCCTGATCATTTTTGTTGCCCTTCGCTGCACTCACTCCAATTTGTCCACATCCTTTCTGTAGTGGGGGGCCCAAAACTGGATGCAATACTCCAGATGTAGCCTCACCAGTGCCAAATAGAGGGGAATAATCACTTCCCTCGATCTGCTGGCAATGCTCCTACTAATGCAGCCCAATATGATTCTAGATTTCTTGGCAACAAGGGCACACTGCTGACTCATATCCAGCTTCTCATCCACTGTAATCCCCAGGTCCTTTTCTGCAGAGCTGCTGCTCAGCCAGTTGGTCCCCAGCCTGTATCAGTGCATGGGATTCTGTCCTAAGTGCAGGACTCTGCACTTGTCCTCGTTGAACCTCATCACATTTCTGTTGTGTTTCTTCTTTTAGTCTAGCCAGAAATAGCGTAAGAGCAGCCTTTGTCATGGTATTTGGCACTTATGTTCACTTTGGTAGAGCAGAGGAGAGAAAAAATAAAATAATAGAAAAAAATTAAAACATTTTTGTACATCAAAGATTTTGTTTGGGGTTGAGTTTAAATCTGCATGAAGGTTCTGGTCAACTCTTATTTAACCAGTCCAGTTTTCCCATCCTTAACTGAGATATCATTTCCAAAAGAGATGGTTCTTCCAGCAGTGCTGCAGGTGAAAGAGAGCTGCCAGCACTCCTGAGCAGAAGGATTTTTATGATGTACAATAGTTAGTTGGTACAGTAACAGAACCTAGTGCAACCAGAAGGAGTTTATCCTTGTTAAGTGAGCTGAAAACTAGCGTTGACCCTGAAAAAAAGCTCTTCTAAACTGGAGAATTTCTTTATCTGCACTTTGAAACATCTTGGATAATGAAAACCTTTTAAACATAATAGACCAATTAAAGACCTGGTATGAACGGGTGCAATGCTATTGAAGCCAATAGAGCTGTGCCCACTCATACTAGGTTTGGATTTGGCCTATTGCCTTGTCAACAGCAAAACAGTGTGTTCAACACATTTATTGGAACAAATGATGCTGCACAGAGAATGCAGTCATTTAATGTATTATTTTGCATAACAGATCTCAGCGCTAGTATATTTTATTATTTATTATGAATGTTCATTCAAATTCCAACCAGCAATGAAATGCATGTTGGAGTGGATAGTCGGATACTCTTTGGAGTGAAGAGACCTTTTTTGTTTACTTTTACAAAGGGATAATACTGATCCAGTAATTGCACATCCTCTTCTTATCCCTTCCCCAGACAGATAAATATAAGGTCATAATAAGGCACCTGCTTGATTTTCAAAAATGCTCTACACCCAATAGCTTCCACTGGCTTTTTTCTTTAATTTTTAAATGAACTCAGAGTGGTGTGCTCAGCTCTTTTGAAAAACAGGTAGGTCCCTATTATGACATAGGAGCCTAACGATTTGAAAATCTTGGCCCACATTGTTAAGAAGAATGATCATGCAGTTCTGATCCTACGGTAAGAAAGATTCATACAGAGAGCATGAATGATTTCTCTGGGGGAGAAATCTAACTGCTTCAGTATTGTATTTGAGTTCTCTAGGATGCCTGCCTTTAGGGTTGAGTTTCCACAGTGAGGATGTGAAATGGATAGTTTTGTGAGAACCCCTGACCATGGCACTTTGACCTTCACTTCCCACAAATCTTTGAGGGATGTTGTATCTCAAGAATGTGGTCCATTTCATGAAATCATAATTGTCCCATATTATCATCTATCTGTTCTCCAATGATACTGCACAAGGCCTCTGGTATAGTGCTCCCCATCCTACAGATGCTATCAATAAGACAGAAGATGATTTCTTCAGAAGAATTTTTGGGATATTAGGACTGGCCTTTAGAATTGCTGCTTTTGTGGCTTTCATTACCAGAGCCATGCACTTACACCAGGTCCACTTCTTAGATTCTCTCTGTGTAGAAGTGAGGCCTGTCCTAAATTTGCTGATCTTGCATTTTTGCTGCAAGTGGCACATTTTGGGGAATTTTGCCATCTCTCATTCCCCTACCAGTTACCTGCATGGGAGAGGAAAAGATGATTTCTGCAAGGAAGAACTAAGCAGTGTGACAGCACAACACCCATTCTGCTATTGGATTCCGCACTTTTGAGTGAATGATACAGAGTCCACCCACTAGAAAGGTGAAAGACAAAAACAAAATAGGTCTGAGTCCCGGCCTGTCTGTCTTGCTCTCTTTTTGTCTGTTCTTGCTTTCACTTATGGACCTTCTTCCTGTAAGGAAGCAAATCTCTGTGGGACCTACTACCCCACTTCTACTATTAGCCATCTCCCGTACAACTGTAGTGCCTCTGTTTGATACTTCCTGAAACTAACAGGCAGATGCTGTAGCTACCTGACTAGAATGTGTCAACAAACCCAGGAAACATCAGAGTGGGGCATTGGGGTCTGTAGAGAACTGTCTTTTTTCAGGCTGAAAACAGAATTAAAGTGAGAGAAGAGGACATGCGGAAGACATTAATCTTGAGAGAAAGCAGAGAGAGGAAGCTAGAGACAGAAAGAGCCCTTCCTTAGCCCTGCCCCAGAGATTAGGATGGAGGGACGCCCCACAGCCAGGAGCAAGAGGTTTACTAACATCTCCTCCCACTCACAATTTTTTAGTGCAGTTCAGTGGTTGACAAATTCAGGGTGATATGATGGGGAGAGAGCAGAGATCACAGGACATCAGGACAGAATCTGATGGGATGGATGAAGGAGATGAGTTAAATAGGGAGGCAGCTGCAGGATTAGTCAATCCCTGAGGTCAGAAAGTCTGAAGGTGACTTTGACCATTTCTCACCCATCAAAGATCTAAAGCAGAAACATTGACTGTATTAGTGAATGTGCAGCATTCAATGGATTTTATATCCTTTAAAATATATGAGGGAAACCTGTTTTTTTTTTCTTTCTAAAAGATAACTTTCTAAAAGATAAAAGATACTAAAAATTATATATAAAACCACAGTGTTTATACATTTATTTATATAGGTATATGAATAAACATGGCCCTTTATGGTTTTAAAATTTTGCTAGTTTAGTGCACAACACAAAAAACATCCTAAGCCCTTATCTCAGGATGTTTATTGATGACATGAATTCTAGCCCTTGCAGTAGCGTGCGTGTATTGTTAAACTCGTGATGTTTCATAGCCACCAAAGGTCTGGAACTTCAACTATAAGCTTCAATTATACTCTACCTGTTTTCACAGGTAGTGACTTTAGCACACAATGACAAATAACAACTGTCATTCTAGAACTCAAGAGGAAAGGGTTTATAATGTTTCTGAGTAGTTATGTATGAAAAAAACACTATTGTGTGAATTTACTGAACAATAAAATTTTGTGCTATCACATTTTGCTGGCACCACAAGATTTTCTTAGTCAGCTTTTTTATATATAGAACTATTAGAAATGTAGTTTATTTTATCTTTCCAGGAATAAACTTCAGGCTACACTGATGTAAAATGTGTTGATTTATTGTTCTATGGTGATCCAGTGAAAACTTTGAAATTGTGTTTGTATACTTGCCAGTATAGATTTGTATACTGTACTTGACTGGTATTTCCCTCTCATTCAAGTGCCATTTTAGAAAAGCATCCCTAGTCAGGAAATTACTTAAGCATGTGCTTAAATCCTATGGAAGTCAATGGGGATTAAGCACATGTTTAAACTTCAGCTTGTAATTATTCACTTTCTAAAATGAGGGCCTTAAACAGTGATCCAAAGCTTAAAGTTAAGGGTGCTTTCCACTGACAGGTTTTGGACCAGGCCCATAGTGATCTATCTTGCTTGGACTGAGATCAATGGAATTTTTGCTGTTGACTTAAATGGGAGCAGGCTTATTTACTAGAACTTGTTAACTTTATTTTCCAGTCCTGTTGTGACTTTAAGAACCCCTCAATACCAAATGGCCAAGGGTTCACTGTTCTGTAATAGCAACATCTATCAGGCCTAGCAAACTCACTACACCTAACACATGGCTGCCATAATATTTAAGTATGGCCAGTGGTCGGTGATGGGATATTGGATGGGATGGGATCTGAGTTACTGCAGAGAATTCTTTTCTGAGTGCTGGCTGGTGAAGCCTGCCTGCATGCTTAGGGTTTAGCTGATCGCCATATTTGGGGTCGGGAAGGAATTTTCCTCCGGGGCAGATTGGCAGAGGCCCTGGAGGTTTTTTGCCTTCCTCTGCAGCGTGGGGCATGGGTCACTTGCTGGTGGATTCTCTGCAGCTTGAGGTCTTCAAACCACAATTTGAAGACTTCAATAACTCAGACATAGGTTAGGGGTTTGTTATAGAAGTGTATGGGTAGGGTTCTGTGGCCTGCTTTGTGCAGGGGATCAGACTAGATGATCACATTGGTCCCTTCTGACCCTAGAATCTATGAATCTATTTATCTATAAAGAGCATCATGTGAGGTATCAAGTGAAACCTTATATCATCATGGTTATCATAAGCATTGTAATTTATACATATAATGATTTGTAAGGATTTATGTGTCTCTACTAAAAAATATGTTTTAAAATATGTAACAAGGCAGGATTGGCAAATAGGTTTTCTGCCAGCATATCTTTAATCACCTTTCTCTGTCTCTGGTGTAAATTAAGCATTGTAAAGCCAACACAATGGAAGCGCCATTTACATGTGAAACTCAATGATCACTGCTTCATGGGGGGCGTGAAACAAACAGGAGTGTGGAAAGCCAGCACCCCAGGAAGGGAATCACAGGAGTCAACCTGGCTTTTGGTGACAACACAAGAAGCCTGGGGAAATATAAGGAGAAGAAATGATATTTGAACATCCATTTACTGAGGAACCCTTGGAAGAGTGTGGGGGTATTCATGAAAACCTGGATTCTGATTATTACTGACAGTCAGTACCTCTATCCAGCACTCAATCCTTGGGAGACACTCTTCTCTATTAAATAGAAAAGGTAAACATTAATAAGGATAGACATAGGATTGTGTTTAATGTTTTGTTTTATATGGGTAACCAGTTCTGCTTCCAGTATTCTTACTACTCATTTGAATCTTTGAATCTCTGTTCTTTGTTCTTACTCTGGTATTAAGCAAAGTGTGAATCCTCTGTTGAATCAAACAAGCTAGTGGGTGTAAGCAAGGTCTGAATGAGCTCTCCCTTGACAGCTAGTGAAGAGCTGCGGACAAGAAAAAAACTTCAGGACCAGATTATATTTACATGAACACACCTACTCTTCCCAAGTATACAGCAGACAGAACTGTGTTGCCAAAGTGATTAATGTTGGTTGCTCATAGGTTACAAATCACTTTAATACCATATGTATTTTATGACTTTTAAACCAAACTTTGTACTTTTTGACAATTTAAGCATTACACTCAGGTGTATAGACACTCTTTCCTTAAGCTGTATATTAAATAATTTTAACATTAGCTTTAATAAAAATAATTTGAATGAGGGGTAATGAAATATTTTTATCCTTATTGTATGAATGAAGGGTACCAGAACTGTACTTAGCCTGTCTTGATTGAGAGGGTCACCCTCAACTGATCTGAATTTACTAAGCAGGGGGCTTAGCTGCCAGACTACAGTGAAGGGTAAGAGGGGGTGGGGACAGATGTTGCTGCCTGGAGGTGTGGGCTTTGCCTAAGAATCTCAAGCATTGTTTAACCTGTCCCCTCACTATTTAAAGATAGAGCTAATTAAGGCTGCATTAGGAGTCTTTTTGATTGGCTAAATGATTGCTAGAGCTGAAATAATTTGTTGTGGGACAGGGTTTCTGCCCAGCTTGCTTCAGCAGTGAGGTTCCCCCACTAAGAGCTGAAAATCACTGAAATCTCAGTGGAACCTCAAGAGACCAACCCGCAGAGGTCACAGTAGAGAGGCAGGTGTCATAGGAGGTGATGGGGTGCATTGGTGATGGCCAGCAGGGCAGCCCGTGGAGCGATGAGCAGCCAGTGGAATGGAGCAGCGAGCCTCCAGCATCGTGGCTGGTGGAGAAGGGTGGCCAGCAGAGTGGCAAGCAGGTGGCAGAGCGAAGTGGCAGGTGGCTAGCCAGTCAGCAGGGCAACTGGTGCCACAGCAAATGCTGAGATGGCAGAGGGAGAAATGTGCCTTTCCCCCCACCCAACCAGGGTGGGAGATGATTAGTGAATGTATTCATATGAATTGTATTAGATCATTGTTTTTATATGTGACCTGTGTGTGTTTGTGGAAGGCTAGTCTACATATCAAGTATCAGAGGGGTAGCCGTGTTAGTCTGGATCTGTAAAAGCAGCAAAGAATCCTGTGGCACCTTATAGACTAACAGATGTTTTGGAGCATGAGCTACATGGGTGAATACCCACTTCGTCAGATGCATGTAGTGGAAATTTCCAGGGGCAGGAATATATATGCAAGCAAGCTAGAGATAACAAGGTTAGTTCAATCAGGGAGTATGAGGCCCTCTTCTAGCAGTTGAGGTGTGAAAACTCAGGCAGGAGAAACTGGTTTTGTAGTTGGCAAGCCATTCACAGTCTTTGTTTAATCCTGAGCTGATGGTGTCAAATTTGCAGATGAACTGAAGCTCAGCAGTTTCTCTTTGAAGTCTGGTCCTGAAGTTTTTTTGCTGCAGGATAGCCACCTTAAGATCTGCTATAGTGTGTCCAGGGAGGTTGAAGTGTTCTCCTACAGGTTTTTGTATATTGCCATTCCTAATATCTGATTTGTCCATTTATCCTTTTCCATACAGACTGTCCAGTTTGGCCGATGTACATAGCAGAGGGGCATTGCTGGCATATGATGGCATATATTACATTGGTGGACATGCAGGTGAATGAACCGGTGATGGTGTGGCTGATCTGGTTAGGTCCTGTGATGGTGTTGCTGGTGTAGATATGTGGGCAGAGTTGGCATTGAGGTTTGTTGCATGGATTGGTTCCTGAGCTAGAGTTACTATGGTGCAGTGTGCAGTTACTGGTGAGTATGTTTCAGGTTGGCAGGCTGCCTGTGGGCGAGGACTGGCCTGCCACCCAAGACCTGTGAAAGTGTGGGATCATTGTCCAGGATGAGTTGTAGATCCCTGATGATGCGTTGGAGGGGTTTTAGCCGGGGACTGTATGTGATGGCCAGTGAAGTCCTGTTGGTTTCTTTCTTGGGTTTGTCTTGCAGTAGGAGGCTTCTGGGTACACGTCTGGCTCTGTTGATCTGTTTCCTTATTTCCTCGTGCAGGTATTGTAGTTTTGAGAATGCTTGGTGGAGATTTTGTAGGTGTTGGTCTCTGTCTGAGGGGTTAAGGCAGATGTGGTTGTACCTCAGTGCTTGGCTGTAGACCATGGATCATGTGATGTGCCCGGGATGGAAGCTGGAGGCATGAAGGTAGGCATAGCAGTCGGTAGGTTTTCGGTATAGGGTGGTGTTAATGTGACCATCACTTATTTGCACTGTGATGTCTAGGAAGTGGACCTCCCATGTAGATTGGTCCAGGCTGAGGTTGATGGTGGGGTCTACATAGTGGATGCACCACTTCAACTACATAGACTGAAACAAATCAGTAAATTTACAGAAAAAAGTTATACCAATATAAACACATTGATAGCAATACAAGAGTGTCCACACTGAAAATGACATCAATATAATGATATTAGTTTCTAAGCCAACATAGTAAAATAGACCAATGAAAAACTGTGTACAGATAAGAGAGAGAGAGAATGAGATCTGGACCTCAAAACTTACAGTTGTAAATAACACATTTTTTGTATTTTTTATTACATGATAGGAATTCCATTTCGCAGATTTTCTGACATCCCATCTTGAAAAATATCTTAGGTTAACAAAGTGCTAGTTTTAATAGTATATTTTAACACTGTTGTGGGAGGAAAGCCTGATGCTGCAAAATGGCATCCCTTTCACTACTTAGTATTCAATTAAACTGTGTAATATATGAATTTACACAGGCAGGGGAGAAAATCTTGATGAGCCAATATTATTTCCATCAGAAATGTCTGATTCTGTGTATGGCATATATCCTGTAATATTTGTATCCTGTTAATAAATGTTATATTTACAGTGTCAGTTAAATCAACACTTGTACTACTGTACAAATGAGTTTTAAAAGTCACTGTTATGATAGACTTACACATTAAATAATTTTATGTGAATCTGAGACAGATAAAAATATGTTCAGTCTAGCATTTTAACTATGATTGAAATAGAATAACAAATAAAATATTAACAACAACAAAAAGATGAGAGAAAGGAAGAGTAAGACAGATTTTGATAAAGATTGTGGAAAAAAGGAATTATCTAATGTGAGCAAGGCATCTGGGTTAAATTATGATTCTACAAGGACCGATTAGTCAGAATAAGACTTTCACAGTAGCATAAATCATTTGTCCACTTTCAGTCATATATTCCCAGAAATGGTGACCAACTGTCTTCAAACCCTGGAAATACTCAATTTGCATTAAAATACATTTCTCCATAGTAGCCAGCTGGATGAGATTATTATACTTGACCAATATATCTAGCTGTACAATGGATTACCAGTTTGGGGGAAAAGTAATAGAGGTAACTTTGTGTGCCAACTCTGAACTAGTTTACAAGCTCCCCTTTAATTTGTCCTTGAAAATCTCTAGGGTATGGCAATGGACAAACTTTAAAGTACCAGGGTCTGGTTCATTTCAGCCAAGCATCTGAATTGTTAATTAAAGAAAACTGCTTATAGACCATAGGCAAAATTTTACTTTTAGATGCATAACCAACTTCCAGTCTGAGAAAGCCAGGTGTATGCATGAGAGTGAAAAATTTTGCTGCAGATAAAGCTGTAGTCTTCCATATCATGTCTTCTCTGGAGATGTTCAGTGTGCTGAGTTTATGGGAATGTGTGTATCCTCCACGTATGCATTTATACTTATGCAATCCAAACAGGCTTCCAGAAATCCTCACAACTTCATTCTGTGGAATCGCTATTATACTCCTTTTAAATATAGATTACTCTTGATTTATAAGAACAAATAATTCTGATTGTTTAAGGGGAATTAATTAAATGTTATTTTTCTGCTATTAGACATTCACCTGCAGTTTAAAATGACATCTCGTAATTAAATGTTGAAATCCGTTCCATTATGTAAGAGTTTACCTTCCAGTCAAGGCCATTTCTGAATCAGGCATATATGTGGAAATTAGATTACAGCATCTGTAAAATACACTAGCCCACTTCTGATCTCAGTTATGCAAGTCAATAGAATCACTCTGGATTTACTGTGGTGTAACTAACACCAAAACATAGTCCAACACATTTCCTCAAGTGCAGAGAAACACCATCAACATAATAGAAATAAATGAAAACTGTTATAAATAGATCTTAAAAATATCAACAAGAGAAGTTGTTTCTCTTCCATACATTAAAAAAAGTGCATAAAAACATAAGAATGGCTATATTGGGTTAAACCATGTCCATCTAGCCCCGTAGCCTGTCTTTTAAATCTCTCCTCATATGGAAGCTGTTCCATATCCTTATCATTCTTCTTGTCCTTCTCTGTACTTTTTCCAGTTCTCATATATCTTTTTTGAGATGGCGCAACCAGAACTGTATGCAGTATTCAAGGTATAGGCATACCATGATTTATATAGTGGCATTATGGTATTTTCTGTCTTATTATCTATCCCTTTCCTAATGGGTCCTAATGTTCTGATACCTTTTTTACTCCAGCTGCACACTGAGCAGATGTTTTCAGAGAACTATTTACAGTGAATCCAAGATCTTTCTTGAATGGTAACAGTTTATTTAGAATTGGTCAGTATCTATGTGTAGTTGGGATTATGTTGTCCAATGTGCATTACTTTGCACTTGTCAACATTGAATCTCATCTGCTATTTTGCTTCCCATATAGATACAATGTACTTCCCCAAATGCAGTAATATTCTATGTAGAAGAGAAATTAAACGTATCTGAAACTAAAATTCATATATCAAACCAAGTCCACAACAGATGAAATCCCAACTGACCTTTAAAAAGTGCAATAAGAGGGATTCTATGTCCATAGATTTTACATTCAAGATTCAGGTTATTCTACTACATTCCCTTTCTGTCTGTGAAGAAAAGAAAAAGGTGCAAATTTATCTTCAACTATCAAAGCAAGAGGAATTAGTAAATATCTCAGATCTCACTATCTTTCTCTAGGCATTATGTTATGGCAGGGATAACAATGTATCATAACTCCTCAAAATATAGAATCAAAAGTTTTTATATCTTATGGAATGACCATCATTTTTTTACTGTTGGGAAAAATCACCTTCTAGTATTTGAGGTTTAACATTACCAACTTGTAGCTGACCTCACCTAAAGGTTTCCAGTAATGTTTTACAAAGGTCCTATCTTAGGCCAATGTGCTAGTGTCAGCACTGCGAGTTGACACATTTCTTACTGACTGCTGCAGATGAAATGCTTCATCTAATGAAATGGAACTCAGACTTGGACAATTCTAGGAGTGTTTTGGGATTTACTACATGGCCAAATTGTGTCCGAAGTTACAGTCTTACAAGAAGTTGCAGCTGTCTGTCAGTGGGTGTCTATATGAACCATATCAATAGATCTTTTAAAATATATTTATAAGACATGGGGGGTTGGGGGGGGTACCCTGGATCTTGGCTCATTTATCAAGATAATTCAAAGATACAGGAGTTTCAGTTTTAGTCCTCCCCAGATAGCAGGAATTCAAATCCTTCTAGCATTGTCTTTATCCCATGTGCATGTGTTTTTAAAGGACAGTTCCATCATCCTGATGGACTAAACCAGAAACCAATTTAGTTGCTAAATCCCTGATACTGAAAGTGTATTTGTCAACTAAGCCAACACAATGTACAAAACATCAGTATTCCCAAAGGAGTTATGCATGGGCTTTACTGTCATATATTGGCTACTGAGGAAACTGTGATTAGCATGACAAACTCTTTGGTTCTAGTTATCCCAGAGAAAACAGAAGCCAGTGAAAAATGTTAAGACTTAATAGTGGCTGTAAATTTATTGTTTGTCACCTTTCTGCCAAGCCCCCAAGGATTAGAGTCTTAATTTTTTTTAAAGGGAATTTTTATTTCCTGGCTTTGATATTGTCCACAAATCAAAGTCTCTATAAGCTTTGTTGTGTGACCAGGTGGCATTTTTTCAATCTGAAGTTTGGTTGCTTCTGAAATCCTTTTGGAATTCCCTGACATCAGACATGTAGGCACCAGAGAATCATTCACTGCACATTTGTATGCCCTTTGTATCTGGATCCTGATATCACATGTGTGAGAACGGGTATGACACACTAGTAGAATTAGTACTAGAAGTTTATTCAGAATCTTAGGATTGTGTTGAATCATAGACTTGATGGCCAATCAGAGAGAATCATTCCCAATGGCCTTTCATTTCCTTTCTGTTAATATCTTCTGCAGTAACAGGAAGAGAGTGGTTCCAGTAATCCATCGATGTATTTTACTTTCTTTATGTCTGAGATTCTTGGACATATTTCAAGTATTAATATTCTTTACAAATGCTGGGATTCAATAGAGGTACCTGTCATAACATTTCTTCCCAGATCTGGACCTTAGCGTCCAAAATATGGGTGTTAGCATGAAAACCTCCAAGCTTAGTTACCAGCTTGGACCTGGTAATTGCTGCTACCAGCCAGAAATTTTAGTGTCTAGCTCACTCTGGTCTCCCCAAAACCTTCCCTGGGGGACCCCAAGACTCAGATGCCCTGAGTCTCACTACAAAGGGAAATAACCCACTTCCCTTCCCCCTTACCTCCTCCCAGATTCTCCCGCCCTGGGCACTCTAGGATATTCCCTGCTTCTAGTCCTTGAAACACAAGTACTGAGAGATCAAATCTCTCTCTCCCCTCACCCAGAGGATATGCAAATTCAGGCTTAGTAAATCTAACACACAGAGATTTTTCCCCCTGACTTCTTCCTCCCACCAATCCCTTGGTGAGCTGCAGGCTCAATTCCCTGGAGTCCCCACTAAAGAAAAACTCCAACAGGTCTTAAAAAGAAAGCTTTATATAAAAAAGAAAGAAAAAGACATTAAAAATAGTCTCTATATTAAGGTGACAATATACAGGGTCAATTGCTTAAAGGAAAAAAATGAATAAACAGCCTTATCCAAAAAGAATACAATTTAAAACATTCCAGCAACTACACACATGTAAATACAAAAAAACAATATAAACCTATTGTCTTACTATCCTTGTACTTACAACTTGGAAACAGAAGATTAGAAAGCCAGGAGATAGAAAGATCACTCTCAGAGACGAGAAGAAGAACAGACCAAGAACAAAGGACTCGCATCCAAAACTTCCCTCCACCCAGATTTGAAAAAGTCTTGTTTCCTGATTGGTCCTCTGGTCAGGTGTTTCAGGTTACTGTTTGTTAACCCTTTTATAGGTGAAAGAGACATTAACCCTTAGCTATCTGTTTATGATAGTACCATATCCCATTACCTGTTTAGGCAGCTTCTTCCAAAGGCCTTGGATGTCAGGTCAAACTTGGTAAATAACTGTCTGTCTTTCTTTTTCTTTAGACTAATGGTAGCACACATCTGGATATTGAAAACTTCCACATATAAGAATGTCACAGACATGACAAGCTGAGTTCTGAAAATTGCATACTTGGTAGGAAGTATTTCAGTAAAGAAACCAGTACACTTTTGCTCTGCTCCAGTCCAGAGCTTCATTGAATTTGGATCTTGTCTTCATTAGTTACATTGTATGAACTTTAGTTCTTTGTACTTATATTAGTTACAACCAGTAGATTCTCTGCTTTCATAGTGCTCATAAGTGTTAACTAATTAGTTTAAAAATAACCAGTCATGGGCATACTAACTCATATTTCTGTTTAATCTGTAATCCATTGAGTAGAGTAAACTGAACAAAGGTAAACCATGAATTCATTTTTTTGTCAGAAAGGCCCAGGGAAGCAGAGCAGTCAGTGGGAGCAGAGGGAAACCTTCCCATAGTTGGGACCCTCCTTCCAGATGGTGTTGGGGTTGCCTCTCGCACTGAGGTTCCCTCCCCAGGGAACTCCAGTTTCTAGGAAAAGCCAGTGTTAGTAATGGGAGATTCGATCATTGGAAAAGTAGATAGCTGGGTTTGTGATGACTGGGAGAACTGTATGGTGACTTGCCTGCCTGGTGCAAAGGTTGCAGATCTCTCAAGGCATCAAGACAGACTTATGTGTAGTGCTGGGGAGGAGCCGGGGGTCGTGGTACATGTTGGTACCAATGACATAGGGAAGGGTAGGAGAGATGTTCTGGAAGCCAAATTTAGGCTGCTAAGGAAAAGACTGAAATCCAAGACCTCTATGGTGGCATTCTCTGAAATGCTCCCAGTTCCACTCGCAGGGCCAGGTAGGCAGGCAGAGCTTCAGAGTCTCAATGCGTGGATGAGACAATGGTGTAGAGAGGAGGGGTTTACGTTCATTAAGAACTGGGGAAACTTTTGGGATGGGGGGAGCCTAAACAGGAAAGATGGGCTCCACCTAAAGTGGAACCAGACTGCTGGCACTAAACATTAAAAAGGTTGTAGAGCAGTTTTTAAACTAGGAGATGAGGGAAAGCCGACTGCCGCAGAGGAGCATGTGGATCGGACTCAGACTTCTCTTAGGGGAGAGTATGATGATAGAGAATCTCCAGGTTATAGTCAGGAGCAGAGGATGGAAGAGGATAATGTAAGGGCCAGATCAGATGATAAACAGTCGCACACAAAAAAAGAATCTGGCACCTCAGAAAAGGGCAGACAAATAAACAGGGACAAGTTTTTAAAGTGCTTGTACACACATGCTAGAAATCTAAATAATAAGATGGGTGAACTAGAGTGCCTTGTGATAAAGGAGGATATTGATATAATAGGCATCACAGAAACCTGGTGGACTGAGAGCAATCAATGGGACATAATCATTCCGGGGTACAAAATATATCAGAAGGACAGAACAGGTTGTGCAGGGCGAGGAGTGGCACTATATGTGAAAGAAAATGTAGATTCAAATGAAGTAAAAATCTTAAACAAATATACATGTTCCATAGAATCTCTATGGATAGAAATGTCATGCTTTAATAAAAATATAACATTAGGGATCTATTATCGACCACCTGACCAGGACAGTAATAATGATGATGAAATGCTAAGGCAAATTAGAGAGGCTATCAAAATTAAGAACCCAATAATAGTGGGGGATTTCAATTATCCCCATATTGACTGGGAACATTTCACTTCAGGACAAAATGCAGAGATAAAATTTCTCAATACTTTAAATGACTGCTTCATGGAGCAGCTGGTACGGGAACCCACAAGGGGAGAGGCAACTCTAGATTTAATCCTGAGTGGAGCGCACGAGCTGGTCCAAGAGGTAACTATAGTAGGACCACTTGCAAATAGTGACCATAATAATTAACATCCCTGTGGTGGGAAGAACATCTCAACAGCCCAACACTGTGGCATTTAATTTCAAAAGGGGGAACTATACAAAAATGAGGGGGTTAGTTAAACAAAAGTTAAAAGGTACAGTGACTAAAGTGAAATCCCTGCAAGCTGCATGGGCACTTTTTAAAGACACCATAATAGAGGCCCAGCTTCAATGTATACCCCAAATTAAGAAACACAATAAAAGAACTAAAAAAGAGCCACTGTGGCTTAACAATCATGTAAAAGAAGCAGTGAGAGATAAGACTTCCTTTAAAAAGTGGAAGTCAAATCCTAGTGAGGCAAATAGAAAAGAGCATAAACACTGCCAAATTAAGTGCAAGAGTGTAATAAGAAAAGCCAAAAAGGAGCTTGAAAAATGGCTAGCCAAAAATCCCAAAGGTGGTAATAAAATGTTTAAGTACATCAGAAGCAGGAAGCCTGTTAAACAACCAGTGGGGCCCCTTGACGATCGAAATACAAAAGGAGCGCTTAAAGACGATAAAGTCATTGCGGAGAAACTAAATGGAATTTTTGCTTCAATCTTCAAGGCTAAGGATGTTAGGGAGATTCCCAAACCTGAGCTGGCTTTAGTAGGTGTCAAATCTGAGGAACTGTCACAGACTGAAGTGTCACTAGAGGAGGTTTTGGAATTAATTGATAAACTCAACATTAACAAGTCACTGGGACCTGATGGCATTCACCCAAGAGTTCTGAAAGAACTCAAATGTGAAGTTGCGGAACTATTAACTAAGGTTTGTAACCTGTCCTTTAAATCGACTTTGGTACCCAATGACTGGAAGTTAGCTAATGTAACGCCAATATTTAAAAAGGGCTCTAGAGGTGATCCAGGCAATTACAAACTGGTAAGTCTAACATCGGTACCGAGCAAATTAGTCTAAACAATAGTTAAGAATAAAATTGTCAGACACATAGAAAAACATAAACTGTTGAGCAACAGTCAACATGGTTTCTGTAAGGGGAAATCGTGTCTTACTAATCTATTAGAGTTCTTTAAAGGAGTCAACAAACGTGGACAAGGGGGATCCAGTGGACATAGTGTACTTAGATTTCCAGAAAGCCTTTGACAAGGTCCCTCACCAAAGGCTCTCACGTAAATTAAGTTGTCATGGGATAAAAGGGAAGGTCCTTTCATGGATTGAGAACTGGTTAAAAGATAGGGAAAAAAGGGTAGGAATTAATGGTAAATTCTCAGAATGGAGAGGAGTAACTAGTAGTGTTCCCCAAGGGTCAGTCCTAGGACCAATCCGATTCAATTTATTCATATATGATCTGGAGAAAGGAGTAAACAGTGAGGTGTCAAAGTTTGCAGATGATACTAAACTACTCAAGATAGTTAAGACCAAAGCAGATTGTGAAGAACTTCAAAAAGATCTCCCAAAACTAAGTGATTGGGCAACAAAATGGCAAATGAAATTTAATGTGGATAAATGTAAAGTAATGCACATTGGAAAAAATAACCCCAACTCTACATACAATATGATGGGGGCTAATTTAGCTACAACGAGTCAAGAAAAAGATCTTGGAGTCATCCTGGATAGTTCTCTGAAGATGTTCATGCAGTGTGCAGAGGCAGTCAAAAAAGCAAACAGGATGTTAGGAATCATTTAAAAGGGGATGGAGAATAAGACTGAGAATATATTATTGCCCTTATATAAATCCATGGTACGCCTCGAATACTGTGTACAGATGTGGTCTCCTCACCTTAAAAAAGATATACTGGCACTAGAAAAGTTTCAGAAAAGGGCAACTAAAATGATTAGGGGGTTGGAGAAGGTCCCTTATGAGGAAAGATTAAAGAGGCTAGGTCTCTTCAGCTTGGAAAAGAGGAGACTAAGGGGGGATATGATACAGATGTATAAAATCAAGAGTGATGTGGAGAAAGTGGATAAGGAAAAGTTATTGACTACTTTCCATAATACAAGAACTAGGGATCTCTAAATGAAAATAATAGGCAGCAGTTTTAAAACAAATAAAAGGAATTTCTTCTTCACACAGCGCACAGTCAACTTGTGGAACTCCTTACCTGAGGAGGTTGTGAAGGCTAGGACTATAACAGTGTTTAAAAGAGAACTGGATAAATTCATGGTGGTGAAGTCCATAAATGGCTATTAGCCTGGATGGGTAAAGAATGGTGTTCCTAGCCTCTGTTTGTCAGAGGATGGAGATGGATGGCAGGAGAGAGATCACTTTATCATTGCTTGTTAGGCGCCCCAGAGGGAGTGAACTTGGCATTGGCCACTGTCGGTAGACAGATACTGGGTTAGATGGAGCTTTGGTCTGATCTGGTATGGCCGTTCTTATGTTCTTTTTTATTTAACTTGGAATTTACTGCAAAAGAAATATGCCAGTTTGACATCCATGGGGACTGAACTCCTCTATTTATTCACAGAAGAGGCTTGGTAAAGGCAGGATCATCAGCACAAGCTTCCCTAGTGTGATTCAAATGAGACATGAAAGTTCCACTTTTAGGGATGAGAAGGTAAATCAGTATCCAGAGTTTCTCAACTGGGGTTGTAAACAGAGATAGAGGGGCATTTAGTTCCAATTATGCTAATGACATTTGTGACAAATACAGTGCTGGGAGCTGAACCAAATACAATGCTGGGAGCTGAACCAATTCATTTAGCAATGGTGATCACTCACCAAACAGCCATTAGAAGCTAACATCTTTCAATTACCACCAACCTGAGGTGATTGAACAGGCTATCTCCAGGTGAAAGGTTTTATATCAGCCCCAACAATCTGGAGTAGTGAATAGTAGTTTTCAACACATGGTCTGTGGACCACAATTTATCCGTGGAGTTCAAAGGCAGAGGTAATCCCGGCAATTACAGACCAGTAAGCCTGACTTCAATACTGGCAAACTGGTTGAAACTATAGTAAAGAACAGAATTGTCAGACACATGGATGAACATAATTTGTTGGAGAAGAGTCAACATGATTTTTGTAAAGGGAAATCATGCCTCACCAATCTACTAGAACTCTTTGAGAGGGTCAAGCATCTGGACAAGGGGGATCCAGTGGATATAGTGTACTTAGATTTTCAGAAAGATTTTGACAAGATCCCTCACCAAAGGCTCTTATTAAGCTGTCATGGATAAGAGGGAAGGTCCTTTCATAGATCAGTAACTGGTTAAAAGTAGGAATAAATTGTCAGTTTTCAGAATGGAAAGAAGTAAATAGTGGTGTCTGTTGTTAGGATATAGATACTCAGGCCTGTCTGTAAAGGCCTATACTTTAAGAATTTAGGTGTATTCTTATTACTTAGCTAGTTATAGAGGTATAAAAGAGAGAATCAAAATCACTGTCTGTTTGTGTAATGGCCTTCTCAGACTGTGACAGTCTGAGGCCTGGTTCTTAGGCTAAGGCCTTCAGCTAAGTAGCAGAGGCAGCCATAAGCTGGGAATTATATGGTCACATCCTCACATTCCAAACTAGTCACACTGAAATAAGGTGCTGTTGGGCTGTTAGGAATACAATCCAGTCCTGATATTCCTTTCACTTCCAGAGAAAGGGAAGAGCTAGAAGATGTAAAGGGAAACTTAGTTTGATAGCATCCTGTCTGGCAAGAACTCACTTATCAATAGCTGGGATGTGAAATCCTCATTTCTGTACTGTTCTATAACTGTAGTCCCCAATTCCCTATTGTTTGTCTGTATAATCTCTGTCTGGTTCTGTAATTGTTTCTGTCTGCTGTATAATTAATTTTGTTGGGTGTAAACCAATTAAGGTGGTGGGATATAATTGGCTAAATAACCATGTTACGATATGTTAGGATTGGTTAGTTAAATTTCAGTAAAATGATTTATTAAGGTATAGCTAAGAAAACTCAAGTTTTACTATATAGTCTGCAGTCAGTCAGGAAGTAATGGGGGGAAATGGGAACAGGGACTGGGGGTGGGGGAATTGGGATCATGTTTTGCTAAGAAGAGAAATGGGAACAGGGGATGGGATCAGGAACAGGGACACAGGCAAGGCTCTGTGGTATCAGAGCTGGGAAGGGGGACACTAAGGAAGGAAACTGGAATCATGCTTGCTGGAAGTTCACCCCAATAAACATCGAATTGTTTGCATCTTTGGACTTTGGGTATTGTTGCTCTCTGTTCATGCGAGGAGGACTAGGGCAGTGAAAGGGTGAAGGAATAACCCCCTAACATCTGTACAGTGGTCTGTACTTGGACCAGTACTTCCAGCATATTCATAAATGATCTAGAAAAAGGGGTAAACAGTGAGTGGCAAAATTTGCAGATGATACAAAACTACTCAAGCTAGTCAAGCAAGTCCAAAGCACACTGCGAAAAGCTACAAAGAGATTTCACAAAACTGTGTAACTGGGTGACTGGCAACAAAATGGCAGATGAAATTCAACGTTGCTAAATGCAAAGTAATGCACATTGGAAAACATAATCCAAGCTATACTTATAAAAAGATGGGGTCTAAATTAGCTGTGACCACTGAAGAGTGAGATCTTGGAGTCACTGTGGATAGTTCTCTGAAAACATCCACTCAATGTGCAGCGGCAGTGAAAAAACCTAACAGAATATTAGGACTCATTAAAAAAGGGATAGATAATAAGACAGAAAATATTAGATTGCCGCTATATAAATCCATTGTATGCCCACATCTTGTATACTGTGTGCAGGCATGGTTGTCCCATCTCAAAAAAGATATATTGTAATTGGAAAAGTTTTGGAAAAGGGCAACAAAAATCATTGGGGTATGGAACAGCTTCCATATGAGGAGAGATTGATAAGACTGGGACTTTTCAGCTTGAAAGAGAGACAACTAAAGAGGGATATGATAAAGAACTATAATATCATGACTGGTGTGGAGAAAGTAAATACGAAAGTGTTATTCATTCCTTCTCATAACACAAGAATTAGGGGTCATCAACTGAAATTAATAGGAAGCAGGTTACAAACAAAAGGAACTATTTCTTCACACAGCACACAGTCAATGTGTGGAACTCTTTGCTAGAGGATGTTGTGAAGGCCAAGACTATAATAGGGTTCAAAAAAGACCTAGATAAGTTCATAGAGGATAGGTCCCTCAATGGCTATTAGCCAGGATAGACAGGGATGGTGTCCCTAGCTTCTGTTTGCCAGAAGTTGGGAATGGGCGACAAGGCATGGATGGCTTGATGATTGTGTGTTCTGTTCATTACCTCGGGGGCAACTGGCATTGGCCACTATTGGAAGACAGGATACTGGGCTAGATGGACCTTTGGTCTGACCCAGTATGGCAGTTCATATGTTCTTATGCTCCTAGTGGGAAATAAACCGTGGGGAGTTTGAAGGTTGGAAGAGGAGTTAGTGCATGAGATGATTTTTACTCTGTGGACTGCATATTTTAAATGAGATGATCTACCCTCCCCACCAGTTCCCTTAACAGGAACAGGAAAGAATAGACTATAGTTTCTCCTTTTACCTCAGCACAATAATCAAGGAAACATCTGTATAGATAACAGACAGTAAGAATCCATTTCCAATTTTTCAAGTGCATGTTGCCAACGTCAAAGTTTTCACAAATTACAGTATGTTCAGCTCAACTTTTTCCAATCAATAAAACATTTTTCTTATGCACTGTCAAGCTTCTCCTATAATTACAGTCCACACTGTGTTTCTAGTGCTTTTTTAGTGTGCCTATAAACTCAGACCATTCCAGTGTTATCTACAAGTCATTTGACAAACATTCATCATAGTATTCTATGCTATTGGGTCTCCCTAAGGACTTGTAGACTTCTCATGTTCAATGTGCCTGCTCAGCCAACTCAGTGGCACTGAAATTTATAGATATTTTCCTTTGGTCTTATGCAGCCATGCTCTGTAACATTTACTTTGTCAATTACATTCATCTCTGTATTCATAGTCAATTCTATCACTGTGTGACTTTAATTGTATTTTGCTAAATTAAAGAGGCATTATAAAGTTGTTACCCTTTGATTTTGCAGCTTTAATTTCATTTTTCTTTAATCTTTGGAGCACACTAGATTATCAATTAGCATAATAACACAGTCAGTGTAGAATTTAGTAACTATATTGGCTATTTTATAATTTTTATATTCATTTGTATGACAACAGCATGTGTAGCAAGCAGTAAAAAGCTTAAAATTCTATTGCTACATATCTGCAGTATCCCAATATGTGACTCAGCTGATTGTTATTTGAACTATTTAACAAAAAATTGTAAGTGATTTAGCATAAACCTTTTTTTTAAAATTGTTTTTGTACACACTAATCTCATTATGAAGTGAATGAACTCTAAGAATTTTGCTAGGTGTTAAATTGTAATATATTTTGTTCTTTCATTGACATGCAGAACACCTACTATTAATAGTAGGCAGAAGACACACTCCCATAACATCTGACTGTGACCTTGTATAGATTAGGAAAAAAAGGTGTTTTCCCCCCAATCCAATTAGCTATCCAATCCAGCTAGCTTTACTCACTAAACACAAATGATTTAATTTGTTTGGGGAAAAAAAGAAACTTTTTTCCTAATCTAGAAAATGCCTGTAAATGTGGAATTAAACATTATGTTGTATAATCTAGCCCAGAGCTGGTCAACCTGACATGTCCCTTAAAACATGGATGATTCTCAGTCCATATAAAAGTTTATTCCACTTACTTAGGAACACAAAACGAATTGTGTGTCAATATCTAACCACTTACCAGAGTAAAACACAAAGTTGCTTTTCCTTCACAACATGGTTTGAGTCAGAAAATGGGGGTGAGAAGGCACCAAAATTATACAGGTTTCTATGAAATAAAAAAAGAAAAAATGGCGGGGGTGGGAGAGGGAAAGAGAAACTAAAAGGAAAAAACAGCCAGAAAAAGAGATCAGTCTGAGTATTATTCAAACAAATGGAAGTCAAACTGTTTTCCTTCCCAGTGGTATTCGGTCATTGTTACAAATATAGAGGCTTTTTGAGACACAAGACATTCTGGAAACTTTTAAGGAATACATAACAAAACAAAAATCACTTCTTTCTTGGCCATTTTCTATAATTTGGGTGAATTCTAGAGCATTGAGCTCTCTAACTTTCTCCATTTTTCTTTCGCTCACCCTCTCGTGTCTACTATAGAATTTTCTTCATAAAGAAAGCCTTACTGAGCTAAACTCCCATGGTGCTACTTCTGCATTCAGTGCTGTCGGTCAATTTCAACGATCATTCTGTGTGAATTACTGAGAACGATCTGTGAAATTGACCAATGTCACTGAATACAGAATCGGCAGGGCTGCTCCTCAGAGTATCAGGATTCTACCCAAACAGAAGTGCCAAACACAGAAGACTGTATTTCATTTGAGCCAGTGGGAGGAAGGGTATGAATGAGAGCTACTCTTCTGAGATATTTGTGTAGAGCCATGTCACTTATTTTCCCTCCTTTGTTGACACCAAAGCTGATCTTAAACATGTTGCATTCCAGACAGCATGTGCTTTCTATTTGTATTCATTGTAGATGTTCACTAAAACGACTGAAAATAATTTAGGTAATTGGCAAACCACAGGGGCACTTACCCTGTTCACTGGCCTATTTTAGGCTGGCTCATCATCACCATTCTAATTGACATCAGGTCTCTAGTTTTCCAGTTGCCAGACAGCAAGACACAGAATACTAATAACATATGGTGGCACTGGGAATGTTGTGACTGTTCCTAGTCTCTTGCAAGCAACTGGAATCCCTATTGCTAATGCACAAATGATGTGCTGGGGATCTATTTTTATAAAAGGTTCATTCTCTTTTCTTCAACAGCTCAGCCTCTTCAATTATCTCTAATCCTAATATAGCCATAGCTTTTATATGGAAGGCTGTACCTTGTAGTACATAGTTATTAAAAAATGGATGGTGTCAAGTTGGTTGTCATCTTTATTTAAATGCATTGTTTTCCTCTTAGAAAACATCTTTGAAGCTTGAAACTGAAAAATATTTCCTTAATTTTTTTTCTCCATCCTAGGTACACAAGTTTCATCAAACACAAATTGATGGGCTCAGTACAGGAGTAAAGGGGTGACTATTTAAAGGACTGTGATATACAAGAGGTCAGACTAGACGATCTAACAATCCCTTCTGGCCTTAATTTTACAAAACTATGAATTATATTTATTTATCAATTTGTAGTATCATTATACCCTCAGAACTCATTGTCCTAGGCTCTGTGCAAACCCACAGAAAGAGACAATTCATGACCCAAAGAGCTTAAAATCTAAATAGACAAGCCAGAGAAAAGAGTGGAAGTAAGGAAACATTCTCATCCCCAGTTTACAATTGAGGCACAGAAAGATTAAATTACTTGCTCAAGCTCACAGAGGAAATATGTGGCAGATCTGGGGGTGGAATGCAAGTCTTCATAGTCCTAGTCAGTGCCTTAACCATGGTATTACCTTTCTTCTCAAGGTACATGTTGTCTTATTAGCATATGATTGTGCTACATCTGATTATGGCATCTCTGGCTTTCACACATCAGAAAATACCGTTTTCTGTACTAGAACATGCTTTGTGCACGAGGGAGATCATCATTTTGGGCAGATTGTGACATTAATGCACAACTCCCTGGTCTACACTGGGAGTAGGGAAGGAATCCATCTAAGTTACGCAACTTCAGC
Source organism: Gopherus flavomarginatus (assembly GCF_025201925.1). Lineage (NCBI taxonomy): Eukaryota > Metazoa > Chordata > Testudines > Testudinidae > Gopherus > Gopherus flavomarginatus. The sequence continues at coordinate 146,671,521 of NC_066620.1, read as the reverse complement.
TATGTGAAGTTGACATACTTAGATCTACTCACCGCGGCATCTTTAGTAGTGGATAATGTAGAACCACAGCAATTTAGGGAATTCTTTGAGGCATTGAACATCAGGGAGGCAGAGTAGTGACCGTATTATAACAAGCCACCCTGGAGATCCTTGAGATCGCAGCCATGGGGCCACCCCTCAGGGGGGTGCAAGATGTGCTCTCCTCCATGGTTGGCTCACTCTGCTAGCAATGTGCATGAGGGCAAGGCCATTGACCTTCCCACTGCTTTTGGACAGCTTGTAGATAAACTTGGTCCTGTAGTTGGTCTTCTCATTTGTGCCCAGACTGTGAATATAAACACAAAGGAGGGAAGGGTCTGGGACTGGCCATAATAAGGCCCTTAATCTGGTTCTGTCTACTGTATTCACACAAACTCAGACAGAATTTTCTACTAACATACTCCAGGTACCCTCAACAGGGCACAATAAACTAGTTAAAAATATAAACAAAAAACAAACAAAAAAACCCCTCTCTGTGAACTTTTGCTCAATCCTAGTTTTTTCCTGCCCTTTTAATCTCCCTCTTGCGATTTACACTGACTTCTAAAATGTAAGGCATATTTATTTCTTGTGAATCCTGTTCCCCTTAATCATCCAAGTAATCTCACTGATTTTAAGTGAAGTGAGCCAGGCCCATGGCAATAGAAGTGTATGCTTTAGTATTTTGTCTTGTCATGTTATATGAAACATTTTCAAACAAAATATATTAAAAGAGAAAAATAGATTCTGAAATATTTGTTTTGTTTGTTTATTTATTTTCAGGAGATCTAATATGAATGTTCACAAAGACTGTTTCTGTTGTATTTTGGAGACAATCAAAATCAGGGAGTACCAGAGATCTTAAAAGATACTCTGCTCTTATAATATTTCTGACAAATTTAACAGACTTAAGTGGTTCAGATGAGCTTTGAGTAAACATCCAAACCTGTGGGTGATTATCCATACAGAAACCAAGCTCCAGTTCTCTAAATCTTCTCTGGTTCATGCAGATCTCACTTTTCTATTGAATGAAAATCTTCTGTAGTATATAGCCAATGATCCATAACTGACCACTGTGAAAAAGTTAATATTGTGCCCTGTGTTGTATTACTTTTATCATATCATGCTTAGTTAGGCTAGAATTAAGCTACCAGTATAAGTTAAGTGAACGCCACTATTTGAGGGATAATGAGTCAGATGTTGCTTTTTATAAGGTAATAATCTGGTTTCTAGGCCTAATTTAGAAAAATATGGGTAAGAATAAATCATCCTTCCTTTTGCCTCTCCTGCTGTGCCTTCGGTTTCCTAGTGCTGAATTCAGTTATAAGCTTCAGCTCTGTAGCTTGAAGACCACCCATGTGGAAAAGAATCCTCTGAACCATTTGGTCCTGATCCCACCAGCTATAATTGGTGCAGGACAAGGGAAAGTATCGGCTGTATTTAATACTTTAATAAATCAGATCTGAAAGGGGAGAAGGGGATAATGAAATAGAAGAGGATAAAAGGAAATGTTATTAAAACGAATAGATGAGGTTTTAAAATATTCAGGGGTTACACCTGGTCTAAGGCCTATAAGGTGCTGAGTAACTTTACTGTCCTGCGAAGTCAGTGGGAGTTGAAGTTTCTCAGCAACTCTCAGAACTGAGCCTTGAGGCACAGATGAGCCTGCAAGCAAAGGTGTCAAAAAACAGACCATCATGGTTTCTCACCAGCATCCCATTTTCCATTCCACTATTTTCTCTCTGCTAAGTCTGTGTCCATCTTGACACAGATGAATTCATCTCAATATGGTAAAGCAAATATTAGAAGACATCCCATACAATTTAACTTCATGCTCTACAATCCCAGTAGGCAGATGAAATATAACCCTAAGGGCCAAATTCTGTCTGGCGATGTGCTCCTGTGACTCCCTTTGAAATCAATGGGAGCAACCCATGGAAATCAGAATGCAAAGCATTTTAGCTACTTTTGGTGCATAATCCTGCATTTTTAACTCATCTCAGACCTCCATTGGAACTGAAAGGAGTTTGAGAAAAGTGGGTCTAGGGTGTATACAAGGACTGCATGATCAGGCCCTTGAGGGATTAAATGACCTAATTGCCTGTGAAAAAAACAAACTAGGTAAAATGTTTGCTACCTACAGTAACAAGACAAATGAAACAAAAAGAGTTGAGAGAAGAAAGTTGTGAAATATTGGCCAAGATGTGAGCAATGAATACCTGTCTAAGTGGAAACAGCAGTGAATAGCATTCCTATTCAAGTAAACGCAACACTTGGGTTTGAGTTTAAAAAAGCATGAAACTCATAGTACTATTCAGTCAGATCAGATCATCTGCTTTTCTTTTTCTTTGGTTTTGAAGAATATCAGCAGAAATAGTAACTGAATGTGTTTGATGTTTCTCTCTCCAGTAGATAATCTGATGGGTAACACATTGTTTCTATTGTTCAAACTCAAACAAGCATGGAGAAATCTTGATACGAGTACCGTGAGGATCCCCATACAGTGATAGTTGCAGTGGAGAATAATGTTACATGTGAAAATGAGGCTGATCTAGTACAAACTAGAGGACTGTGTAAATTTATTATTTAACTCTTCTTTGAAGTCCATAGGGGTTGAGTGCTCAGCCCTCCACAGGACCGAACCTTAGGTGAGTATATTGAGAAGAGTGGATGAGTAGCTCTCAGATAGTGGTGAGTTGTTTACAATATGAAAAAATATGCATTTTTACATACTACTACATAGACTGTAGAAACTACTGTTCTTGCTAGTGTGGTTTACATATAGCTGTGGCAAAATACAATATGGTATTCTTAGAAAAAAAATCCTTACTAAAAGAGCCATTGAAGTCAATGGCAAAATCTGTATTGACTTCAATGGAAAAAAGGATCAAGCTTTTGTGTGATTCACCATAAAACATGAAAAAACCGCCCCCTCTGTCTGCCAGTGAGCTGTATTATCAAGTGATGGAAAGAAAAAAAGATTAATCCTGATACTAATTGAAGAAGACTTGGCTTGATCCAGCTGGTTTTGCAGCATTTGTGGAAAGCAGTTCAAATCTGGAACAATATCTGCAGTGGCACATTTTAAATAAGTCATCACGATTTCACACTATGAACAAACCTAGTTGATCATTCAAATCTAGTTCAGAGATGGGGAAAAAAACCACTTCTAACAAAGCTGTCAAAAATCTTACGTCGGAAGATTTGTGAAAAAGTGAAACAATATTTGTTCTCACTTCAAATTGTTTGTAAAAACACAAGGTAATTTTATAGGAGCAAAGCTGTCATTTAGTATAAAAAAGTTGAACATCTATAGAGCCATGTCAGCATAAAGGAGATCAATTTCTGAATTTGCCAGGATGCAAGCTGAAATATAACAAGCTAAGTCTGTCAATATATTGGAATACACTAGGTTAACCCCTTTTATTGAGTCCAGGAAGTGTTAGCTTACTAGTTCAATGTTTGCTTCTTTTCAGGTCAACTTTCACCTTAAAGAGTATTTCCCAAATCAGGATGCTTGCTTATTCTTAACCAACCAACAACTTATTAATTCACCCAGAACCACATTAGTATATAAACAGTTCACCACTCAACTATAGACACAACCAACGGTGTGTAGTACAAACACAATACAGTCCTGCAAGCCATAGATGCTGACTTCCCTCTTTCCAGTGGGTCTCAACTCCCACTCTGTACCCAGCCTTGTCCTCATTCCACCCCTTCCATGAACCCCAGCCCCATCTCTTCCCACACCTTCCGCAGACCCATTCCAACCCCTTCCCCAAAGTCCCCGCCCTGGCCCTGCCTCTTCCCTGCCTCCTCCCCTAAGCATGCCATGTTCCCAGAGCATGCTAATGCTGCCAACAGATGTTTGGCAACAGCTGGGCAGGAAATGCTGGGAGGTAGGTGGAGAAGCAGGGATGCGGTGCACTCAGGGGAGGAGGAGGAGGTGGGGCAGGGGGTGAGGGGAGCTTGGCTGCTGGTGAGTGTAGAGCACTCACTAATTTTTCCCTGTGGGTGCTCCAGGGCACGGAGTCGGCACCTATGCTGTAAGCAATTAGCACAGACTGGAGGTGGGGCTCAGTACTGTATATACTCATTCATAAGCTGAATATTTTTGGTAAAAAAGTGACACATCAAAAAGTGGGGGTCAGCTTATAAATGGGTCTACACCAAAATTAGATGATTTTAAACTCTGTGGAATCATTGAATTGAATATCTAATGCATTGTCATTTTGTTTACCTGGAGCGTCTAAGCATGGATCCCCTCAGCGTCCTGTGGCCATGGTTCACTGTTCCCAGCCAGTGGGAGCTGTGGGAAGTGGTGCACTATGCATGCAGATGTTCCAGGTAAACAAAACATCCCGACCCGCCAGCAGCTTACCCTGACGGGTCAGGAGTCAAAGTTTGCCAACCCCGGAAATATAGGGTTGGCTTATATAAGGGTCATACAGTTTTTGCTATTTTTACCTATCCATTTTGGGGGGTCAGCTTATAAAAGGACGGGCTAATGAATGAGTATATATGGTAATTATTGTCATATTGTCTAGAATAGCTCATGTTGTGACAGCCTAACTCAGGGCAGACTGTCAAAAACCAAATGAGTGGTGTGTTCTATAATTAGATTTCACCAAACCAAGAACAAATGTGAACTGCTGGATCACTATATTAGTCTTACCATGGACAGTCCCCTGAGGCTCTCCGGTCTATCTTGCCACTTGGACAAACTGGACTTGGTGATAATGGTCACTTACACCAAAAATCACACATTTAGTTTGCTTCCAGTCCCAAGAGACCAGTCATTTACACAAGATCAATTGGTACTCTAGATCCTACACCAAAGAAGATGCCTGTCACCAATCTTGTAATAAAACTTTAAATAGTTTAACTAGGAAAAAGGAATGAGTTATTGACAGGTTAATGCAAGCAAACATATACACGCAAATGAATTACCATCTAAATCTGGGATAGGCAACCTTTGGCACGTGGCCCACCAGGGTAAGCACCCTGGCGGGCTGGGCTGGTTTGTTTACCTGCTGCGTCCACAGGTTTGGCCAATTGCGGCTCCCACTGGCCGCAGTTCGCCGCTCTAGGCAAACGGGGGCTGTGGGAAGCGGCACAGGTGGAGGGATGTGCTGGCCACAGCTTCCCGCAGCCCCCATTGGCCTGGAGTGGCGAACCGCGGCCAGTGGGAGCCGCGATCGGCGAAACCTGTGGACGCAGCAGGTAAACAAACCGGCCTGGCCTGCCAGGGTACTTATTGTGAAGTGCTGCATGCCAAAGGTTGCTGATCCCTGAGCTAACTCCTAAGAGTGACAGAGTTGTAGTGATCTGTCAATTCAAAGTGTCTCTCAGGGCAGCCCCAGGTGGCAGTCCCTGAAGATCTCTGGCCCTTCAGAGTTAAAACAGCCAAAAAAGATGAAAAATTTTCCTCTGGCTTCATTTTATTTCCTTCATTCAGATTTCAAGCCCATCAGAAGAGTTTCCTTGCATTTAGCATTTCCCAAGTCCCAGACATCATCCTTTATATTGCAGTTATTCTTGATGGCCCATCTGATTTTGATAGTTCTTCTGGATAGAGGTGGGTGGGGTATGATTCCTGCTCCTAGGTTCATAAGTTTCAAACTTATAAAGCAAAAATTACATATTTTCTTATGGCATGGAATATAGACATTACAAGTGAGATTGATGCAGGCAGCAACTTATAAGCGCTTCATAGAGTCTAAACGCTAAATACATTCTTATAAAACTAGTACTATTTTGAGCAAAACAATATATAGGAGACCTGGTCTGGCCTCCATCTATGAGGGTGTCAGTTCTTAGCTGATGCCTACAACCTGGGCAAGAGCTAGCACCTGGGCTGCCTGCATCAAAGTTATATCAAAGAACAATGCAAATTACCAGGGTTTCTTACTACAATTTCTTAGGATCAGCAATTCTCAATTCTTTAGCATCTAAGACATTATTCACACTTCCAAAGGTGCACTTATCTTTAAGGTACTTTGCAGAGTGTGGTTACTTCTCTTTGACTTGATTGGTCAAAAGGGACAAATTTAGAATATTAAAAGCAATGGATTACAATTATTTTCAATCTCTCTCAAGCCAATTTGCTTGGATTTATAAGAGTTAAAAATCTAAAATTGGTTACTTGAGGTCTCACTTGAGTGTAGACTCAGCAAGATAACGTACAGTTATTTATATTAAAGAATAAAAGGAGAAATATAGTCTTTGAGATGAAATCCCATTGCTTTTTCTTATCCTCTTAACCACAGGATGGGGGAGAATCCTTTTCACATGACCAGTCTGGGTGTCAGTTGCACTTAGGATTCTGCATCTACTTGTGTTGGGTTTGGTCAAGTCTCTCTAGCACATGGGGACCTCAGTTTATATATCCTAGTGTAGCAGGGTGGTTACCTGCTCCTGCCCTGCGGGGGTTGGAAAAGCCCTGCAGAGGGCTGGGCTTATTGGTAGCCAGGAAGTGAGCAGGCCAAAGGACCTCCCCCCCGCCTAAGGGAAGGATCCACAGGACCTGGATAACCACGTAATTCCGGGGGACAACAAATGAAATAACAGGGACAGGAGTGTGGTCAAAGGGCTAAATGTAGGAAACCTAATGGGGACACCAAGCAGAGAACCCCAGACAGTGTCCACTGCTCCTCGAAGGTGTCAAGGGAGCCAGCAGACGCCGCTCAGAGGAACTCTGCCCGGATGCGTGAACAGGCTGAGGAGTGGAAATAGGCCCCACAGTCACAGGAAATCTGTCGGCCAACCTCCTCTTCCTGGTTTTATAGATGGCCAGTTTGGCCAGGGCCAAGAGGAGGTTGACAAGGAGGTCCTGCAACTTTGTGGGGCCTCAGATGGGGAGTGCGTAAATGAACAGGTGAGGGGAAAAGTGAAACCAAAAATGTAATAATATATCTAAGAGTAGCTGGAATAGGGGCTGCAACCTGGCGCACTCCAGATAAACATGTGCCAGGGTTTCCCTCACACGGCAGATGAGGCAGGTATCCGGGATAGGGATGAACTGCGCCAAGTACACACCCATGCTCACGGCCCCAGGAAGGAACTGCCAATTGATATCCCTGGTGGGCCTCGGAACCAGGGTGGCGTATAGGCTGGCCGACCAGGGTTCCTAACTCTTGAAAGGTGGCAGGAGGTCCCGCCGCTTTGTGTCAGGGTGGGACGCAAGGATGAGGAAGTGAAGGGTGTGGAGCACAAGTGTGTACAGATGTTTCCTTGGCGCCGTCTGGAACAGAACTGGCTACAAATTGTGCAGCCAGCTCACAGTGAAAGGGTAGGGGGGCCGGTTGGGTCCACAGGGCAGAGGCCCAATGAAAAGGTCTGGTACAGAGGGCTGGGGAAGGGAACAAAATCCTGGGTGATTGGAGGAAGTGGCTGCAGCTGGGGCCATGCCCCAAACAGACTAACCGGGCCTTATAAGAAGGCCAGGGCAGCCAGAGGCTCAGCACTCTCTCTCTCTGCTTGTAGGCTGCTAGGGAGCTGAGCAGGGTACTGGGAGTGGAGCAGGGCTGGGGAAGGCTAGAGGAGCTGGGGAGCTCCAGCCTAGGAAAGCCCCAGGCTGCAGGCCTAGCTGACGGCCTAAGACCAGTACTGGGGCTGCAGAGGGGCAGCCCAGCCTAGAGAGAGGCAGCAGGTCCAACCCAACCTTGCCTGTGATGAGTAGGCTGATACTGCAGTCTACCCCAGGGAGTGGGGCTAGATGGTGACTGGCAGTAGCCTTACACTGAGGTGAGGTGGAGTTAGTGGGTGGTGGTTCCCCTGGGTGGGGAGACCCAGAGTGTGGGGGTACTGGCAGGGGGACAGCAACCCAGAGAAAGGGGCACTAGGGTCCTGGGAGGGACACAAGGGCCAGCGGTAAGGCAGATCACTAGCCTTCAGGGGGTGCTCCAGGGTGCTAGAAAAGCTAATTCCCATGGATAACCAGCAGGAGGTGCTGCAGGGGTGAGTCTACTTGTTTATACCTAGTTTCAGGGCTCATTGGAAGGGGGCACCCTCTGATTCCTGTTGGACATGTGCCAAGTGGGTCCTCAGATTTTAGCTCTCTTAGGCCTGGTCTACACTAGAAAATTAGGTTGGTTTAACTATGTTGGTCAGGGGTGTGAAAAAATCCACTCCTTTAGCAGCATAGTTAAACTGACCTAACTCCCCATGTAACCAGCACTAAGTTGACAGAAGAATTCTTCAGCTGGTCTAGCGATCACCTCTCAGGGAAGTGGATTACCTATGCCAATGGGAGATCCCTTCCTCTTGGCGTAGGTAGCATCTACACTGCCTTGCTACTGTGCCACAGCTACATTGGTGTAGCTATGTTGCCGCTGTCTTTTAAGCATAGACAAGCCCATTGATTTCCAGTAGAGGGTGCTGAAGTATAACAAATTTCTTTAATCCTTTTCTTATTGGAGGCTTTTTAAGTTTGCTTCATTTCAATGATTATATTTCATTATTTTCCCCTACTATCAATTGGAATCCCCCTTTAAGCAATTTCTTTTAATATCCCAAAATTATACCCTGGTTTATATCTTTCAACATTTTTATGTACTTGTGCCAGACAATTCCAACTACTTCTAGAGTGCAACAATTACTTACAATGAAACCCAACAAAATCCTTACAATTTTCCTAATTTGGAGGACACTGTACATTCTTTGATTATACTAAGCATTTAACATTATTCAGACTTACAATAGAACAAGAAGACCTGAAGAAGAGCTCTGTGCAAGCTCAAAAGCTTGTCTTTCTCACCAACAGAAGTTGATCCAATAAAAGATATTACTTCACCCACTTTCTCTCTGTAATAGAACAAGAGACATATTCCACACATAGAAGGATACAGATCTGACTTACAAGAAAAACAAACGTGTAGATTCTGATTAGGGGTGCAAGAAGATTATTCACAGTATAGTTTATATTTTGGAGTGAAAATGTGGCGTGGATTTCTTGGAGTGACAGTTTGCCTAGTGTGAGTCTCAATCTTACAGCCGCTGGGTCATTAACAATACCCTCATTTAGCTATTTTAGTTTCTATAGTTGAGGAGGGGAATGACCAACCTTGGCTGATCCTTGAGTCCTTAGATAAAGGCCTGATCTATAGTAGTAGCAGGTTTAACTACATCACTCAGGGGTCTGAAAAATGTACACCACCGAGCAGTGTTAAGCCCACCGAATCTCCCTTCCTTCCATCAACCTAGCTACCACCTCTCAGGAAAGTGGATTACTTATGCCGATGGGAGGGGTCTCCTGTACGTAGTGTCTACACTAAAGTGCTACAGCAGTGGTGCTGCAGCAGCACAGCTGTGCTACTGTAATATTTTAAGTGCAGACAAGCCCAAAGTGTCTCACATGATATTGAACCATTTTCTTATTGTCTTCATAGGTAGATTCTATTTTGGGATAAACAGAGGTGGGATAGCTTTTCTAATTTTCGAGGGCCAGAAGAAATTAGTTATTAAATTGGGATCTTAGTTTTCTGTGATAAAAAACCCAAAATTCTCTGAAAAAGAGCCATAAAAATTTGCTTTTTTCTGTGAAGTTCAGTTTCCCTATCCACAAAATATATAGTTATCGGATGAACTAGGGTGACAATACATCCCATTCTGGCTAGGACAGTCTCCTTTTTAAGCCCTGTTCCAGATCTGACTCTTTTGGCAAAACTGAGAATTTGTTCTGATCATTAGTTGGCAAGAACAAATGGGACAAATGCCCAGTTTTGCCAAAAAAAGTAGAGTGTGCTCACCAAGAGATGCATGGAGGTACATTTTGAGGATGGGGTGAGCAGCAACACCAGGCACTTGGTAGTGGAGCTCAGACTGTCAGCCTCAGCCTCGGGTGAGCGACGAGGCCAGTCGGTTTGGGCCAACCTCACCTGGGGATAGGGGCTAAGGCCAGCCCGTATGGTTTCCCATTCTCACTTTGGGAAATATGGGCACCTTAACTTTCAATAAAATGCAGGTAATAGTTAATATGTTTTTCTTTTTCCACAAAATGTAAAAACTAAAGATTCTCTGTAAAAACACAGATTTCATGTTTTTTCCACATTTTTCCACGGCAAATGGATTTCTAGGATCCCTAGTCATTAATCATTCAAGGTACATCAGGCCCATATATCTTTAACAGCCTATCCCAGAAATGTTAAGGAGTAATGCAAGGCGTTACCTGTTTTCCAGTCATCTGATTTTATCTCAGCTGTTCCCATCCCAAATCCCTGGGTTTAAATCATTTTCCACCAAATTTGCATTGCACTTGGGCCCTCCTCTTCTATTCAGTTAATAAACAAAGGAACTGAGAAAAGAAGAACCTGGGGAGAAACTCCTAAAATGGAAACAAAGATGAGACAGCGAATGATCTGATGGGCTTGAGGAAAAGAAAATTTCCAGAGGTGTAATTCTACCTGAATGTATTCATGGTCATTAATAAATTCCAATTTTAATATACACCAAGCCATGAAAGTGACTTGTTTAAAAAAAAGGGGTGAGGGGAAAGCTCTGTGCAGAGATGGCCAAGCCATGAGAAAGAGAGAGAGAGCGCAACTAGTATAGAATGGAAAATAGCAGACTAATAATTCCCAATTTGATGCACAGGGATTTAGTGATGCAACTCTCTCATTAATACTAATGGAGGTAGATGGCCAAAGCCCTGGACATCTAATGGATAATGAACCTCTAAAAGCTTACCTTAGAGGTCAAAACTGTATATTTATATTTAGAAATTCGGTCTGCATGTGGCCTTCTTATTAACAGTTTGCAATTATCTAATCGAACAGACACATTCATATGTATTAAACTGAAAGCAGCCCCAACTTATTAGAAAAGATATTTTTTAAATGAGCTTGACTGAGTTCAGATCATTTTATTTGTCTGATCCCCTTTGTCCCCCAACCCAATCATCACTCCTTTTGCTAATAGTATGTAAATCCTTCTCTGAAAAACTTAAAATTTAACTGCAGAATGCTCTGCAAGATGG